>NC_139152.1:41706997-42343386 GCF_964270905.1 Leucopleurus acutus
ATGTAAGGGACTTCCATATACCAGTGGCTGCGCTGCCTCATTTGTTCCTCATAACCAACTACTCTGAGAATTGTGAAGTCCAGATTTCTTTAGAGATGAGGAAACAAACAACCTTCTAGTCACTAAGTGATTTGCCCCAGGTCATTCAGCAATTATGTGTCAGGCTCCTTTCTTGGTTTTCTTTTTTCTCTACTAAAGTGTCAGGTTTGGGAAGTCCTTTTTTACTTAATAGATACTCCTGTATGCGTGGTCCTGGAATGGGTATTATTCCAAGCAAATTGAATAGCTATTGCCTTCTGAGAGCTTATAGTCCAAAACACATAATAGATGGTTACCAACTTGGAGAGTTTCCCCAAAATATTCTAATTTTATTCAGAACCACAAAGTAAACAGAGATGGCAAATCAGACCTCTATAAACGTGGTCTAATTAATAGATTTGGATCTTTTAATAACATACTTTCATTATTGGTATGGGTTATGAGCAAAGCTCCGTAATTACTTGGACGATTAGTATTCAATATTCTTTAAGCCAAAGCACAATAAAAACCCACTCTATCAGATTGAATTTGTTTATTTCAATAGGTTATTGTAAAATTTAAGGTTTTCCAAGAAAAGTAATTTCATAGTTACCATTTCTTGAGTACCTCTATGTACTGGTCAAAGGGCTAAGTGCTTAACGTATATATTTTTTATCATTTGTTCTGTCAACAATTCTCTGTACCATTTTACGGATGAGAAAACAGAGACTCAGTAACTTGCTCCGACATCTGTTTCTAGCTATGTAGTCAGTTAGATAACCTGAAAGTTCTCTCCTAGAAAGAGAGGAAAGAAAATTTCTCTTTCGAAATGCTAGATAGAATATAACCAGCTTCCTTTTAAATACACACAGGAGCAAGAGGAAGAGAACGATCACTGAAAATCAGTGTGATGAGATGGAGCTGACTTTGGCTGCCCAGGGAGAGGGGAGACAGTAAACAAGGGGCCTAAATTTTAATTACTATAAGGGTAGAAAATATAAAACCTTGGACCTGTGTAAGGTTGGAAGCTGGAATTCAGACCCCAAGAGGGACTCACATCTTTAGCAGAAGGGGGAACTAGAAAAAATTAACCTGCCAGCAAAAGAAGACCTTGTCGAGAAAGCTTGCCTGTTGCCTGGCCTTAGAATGATGGGGTCAGGGACCTTCCCTAACAATTTGTGGTTAGTAGGTACAAGAATTGAATTTCAGTGGCCTGCCTGGTAAGAACTAATGTTAGAAAGTGGTCCTAGGCTGATGATAACCCGGGGCACAAATGGTTTCTGGAAGGATACAGCATCAATCCAGGGACTTACGATCCCCACAGGCGAAGATCCACTGAATTTTTTTTTCTTTTTCTTTTCTTCTTTTTTTCTTTCTTTAAGATCCACCATGAAAGAGAATCAATAGAAAAAGAACTACAACAGCAAACAGTAGAGTTAAGACCCGTAAGAACTGATTTGCCCAACAGCTATCAGTCGGGCAGAGCTAAGATTGGAATTCAAAGCAGCCTGATTTTAAAAGCCTATTCTCCCACTTGGCATATTGCCTCGCATTCTGCCATACTGTCAAGTAAATGTTTTCTGGTAATTTTGGAGCTCTAACAATTGCTGCATGTTTGGTCTAACTTTTCAAGTAGGTAATAAGTTAAAAAAAAAAAAACCTCTCTTCTCACCCCAATATTAATTGTAATATTAGTTCATTTTGTGAGATGTTTTTTCATAGACCTGGGACAATACCTAGAAAAACAGTGGAGATCTCTTATAGGTAGAGTGAGCCCGGAGTAATTATTACTAGTCAGTGCTCCTCCCTCGTAAGTATCCCTGTTTGGATGTTAATGGTCGGGCAATGCATGGGCCTCTGCTGATTAGGCTCTACATAGTGATTTTCAGCCCCAGCCTCCTCTCTGTCCACACAGGTTACTGTGGGATGCTGGAAAATCTCTTGAGTAGCTCTGAACATCTCCCTAAGCCTTGTCTGGTGAATCAGTACTCACCCTTGTTGAGTTTAGTGCTAGATTAATCTGTTCAGAATTTGTAGCCCAACGTAAATTCAGAATGGACTGCTTCCCAAACTAACCTTTTAATCTTCTCTTCCATATATGCTTTTACTCCCAGCCCTTTCTTGGGTCTCTAAAGCTTTTCCCTCCTAAGCTTCAAACTCTATCTTTGCCTACATGGAAACTTCCTTTGCCCCTCTTGAAGGTTCTGGAAGTCCTTAATTCCCCTGACCCACCAACGCAAGCGAACATGACACTTTCCTGCCTGATACCACCCCTTCCCACCTGCCAACCCCAAACACACACAAAAATTTCTTTTCATGGACTCCAGAGTATTGTACACTAACTGTACAATGGTTAATGGTTGTTTCCTTTATTTGTTCTTTGAAGCTCCCATTTTCTGGCCTAGTTTATGTGGCATATTTCGGAATAGTTGTTAGGATGAGGTCTTTCTTTCAGTGAATCTTGACTTACCTGCTGTTCTAAGCTGGTATCTGGGCCTAGTTTGGGTATCAGCTGTCAGAACCCAGTGGCAAGTGCTGTCTTTCCAGGAACTTTTGCACCTTGTACCATACCCTCAGGTTGTATAGACTAACCTTCAGATGTTACCATCCTCTCACCAAGGCATCTTTTTCACCCCTACAAACCTATGAAAATCAGATTTGTTGCAGTATAATCGACATACAATAAGTTGCACATATCTAAAGCATATACTTTGCTATGTTTGACATAGCAAAACTGTGAAACCATCACCACAATTAAGGTAATGAACATATCTATCACCCCCCCAAAAGTTTCCTCATAATTCCCTTGTAATCTCAACTCTCCCCCTCCCCATGAGGTAACCACTGATCTGTTTTTTCTGTCACTATACATTGGTTTGCATTTTCTAGAATTTCATGTTTTTGTATAAATAGAATCACACAGTTGTTCTTCTTTTCGGTGGGTGGAAGGTCTGACTTCCTTAACTCAGCATAATTACATTGAGATTCATCCATGTTGTTGTGTGTATCAGTAGTTCATTCCTTTTTATTGCTGCGTAGTATTCCATCATAAAGATATGCCACAATTTGTTTATCCTTTCAGTTGTTGATGGACATTTGAGTTGTTTCCCATTTTTAGCTATTACAAATAAAGCACCTATGAGCATTCATGTACAAGTCCTTGTACAGATAGATATATGCTTTCATTTCTCTTGGGTAGATACCCAGGAGTGGGATGGAAAGATAATATGGTAGGTATTTAAAATTTTAAGACAAACATTTTTAGATATAATAGATATATTTTCTACCAAGAATAAGGGAGTCATTTCCACAAATGGCTAAGGAGTGCTACAGCAGTTAGTAAATAAATTCAGGACTTTTCTTCCCTTAAAGTCTACAAACTAATTGTTTATATGTTTCCTAATTGGTTATAAATGGATTTTAGGCTTCTGGTGATCACTATTAAATGATACTGTGTTAAAATCACATCAGTTATAACCTGAAGGTCAAACTGTGTTTCCAAAATAGTTTTCTGTTGTGTAGACCTATTATATTCATAATATACAGGAAGTTAGGCAAGGGCTTTAGTTATGATGGATAAGAGTTGTGAGTTCCTGGGCTTCCCTGGTGGCACAGTGGTTGAGAGTCCGCCTGCCGATGCAGGGGACGCGGGTTCGTGCCCCGGTCTGGGAAGATCCCACATGCTGCAGAGCGGCTGGGCCCGTGAGCCATGGCTGCTGAGCCTGCGTGTCCAGAGCCTGTGCTCCGCAACGGGAGAGGCCACAGCAGTGAGAAGCCTGCGTACTGCAAAAAAAAAAAAAAAAAAAAAGAGTTGTGAGTTCCTGTTCAACCAGAGCAGAATCAGTGGGAAAATGATAGCTTTATTTCTATTAATATTAATTTAATCTTGCCCAATTTTCTGCTAATCCATAACAATTTCATGGGTGACAGTTACTTTAAAAAAAAAAGGTACCAAATAAATGTATGAATATTTAAGGGAGCTTGTTTTTATCTTTAAAAAGACATAGTCCTAGAGCAGTGCTTACATTTTGTGTGATCTTAACATGTGATCAGTTGTAAGCATTTCACAGCCACGGTTTTGTGTCTGTGAGGTAACATAGGGTGGGTTTTTCAGGGCAGAAGGGGACTTGATGTTTATTGGCCACCTGCTGTATGCTGGCACTGCTGGTGCTTTCTGTAGCTTGTCTCATTTCGTGGTCTCACACAGCAGTTAGCACAGAGGCGAGCTTCCTCAGCTGATTTATGTGGTCCTTAGCAACCCAGTGCTGTCTACTCGTCCAGCCTCATCTCTCGTCAGTACCAGCTTTGCATCCTGTGCTTCAGCTGGTCTCATTTCTTCCAGATCCACAAATGTGCTTTGTTTCCTGTCCCCTCCCAGGTTTCTTACATGCTGTTCCCTCTACCTGACTCTCCTCTCTCCTCTCATAAGTAATTCCTGCTTACCATTCCACCCTGGTTGAGGTCTCACTTCCTTGGGTGCCTGCCTCGAACTCCTTTAAGACTCTAAGTCCTGTTAGAGTAGGGACTGTGTCTTCTTGCTTACCATTTTATTCCTACCAACTAGTGTAGTACTTAGAGTATTTGTTGAATGGACAAACAAGCAAACAACCTTCTCAGATGGGTAATTTTGTCCCCAAGTCACATAGCTAGTAAGTGGTGGACCCCAGAGTTCAAATGGAAGGAGGACACCAAAGCCATGTTTTTTCCACTACACTAAGCCTCCCCACAGTTGTAGTCACTAAACACTCTGAGGAGGACTGGCAGGCAAATGAGGTAATTGAATTGAAACAATATACCTAATTACATGTTGATCCAATATAGGAACATAATGAAGCCAATTTTCCATAAACCTAATCATGAAAATACTGGTTTTACTATCTTTTTAAAATTGAGTTATTCTGATTTTAGACTTAACACAGATTACAATAATTGATTCAGTAAAGACAGCCTGCAAATACAGTGGAGGTTGTGGGATCCTGAGATGTATCACCCCGAAAATACTTTATTCTTAGGGTCAGATTCACCTGTCCTATTCCTCCCACATGTACTTTTTTTTTTTTTTAAGCATATTTGCAAAGACTGAAATCTCTGCCTCCCAAGGTACAGATGAAATGTTAGAATATTTTCTTGGAGATTATGCAAAAATGTTTTCCTTAAGTAAAAGGTTACAGATTCTGTTACTTTTCTTTCTCTGTATTTTCCTTTAATCACCCTCTGTTTAATTATAAATCTCTTTTCCTTTTGAAGAACCTCATCGCTTTATCCCTTTGGAGTCTGGTCACTGTTTACCTCTCCAGCCTCATCTTTTGCCCTTCCTTACCTCCTCAAAGTGTGCTCCATTTACATAGAAGTACTTCAGATCCCTGACTGAGATTAGTACCCCTCCTGTGAAACCCTTTGCTCACCCCATTTCCTAGCATCTATTATATTCGTATGAAATAGTCTGAGGAGTTGTGTATCTCCTTTATTAGATGGTAAGTCTTCTTAGGGCATTTACTGTCTCAGAAGAATTCATACATCTCAGAATCCCCAGAACCTGACAGTTCCCAGCACACATTATGTAGCTAAGTAGTACATTGTAATAAATAAATAAGTAAGTAAATAAGTAAGTTTTGGGCCTCAGATCTCCTTCAGTATGAGAGAATGAGTCAGAGGTAGTTCAGAGCAGGAAGCAAGGATGTAGTCATTATTCTAACTTTCTTACCCCGGATCTGCGCAATTTGACTTCTAGATTAAATTAGTCTTTTGTTCGAATTTCCATTGTCAGGTTTTAGCAGTGTTCTAGCCCTGTTAGTTATCTGTTTGGCTCTCTGAACCAAAGTAATAGAATCTGGACCCGCAGTTTCACCTGAGTTAGAGGAAAGAGTTCAGCAGGACAAACCACAGAATATTTACTTTTTAAAAAATTGAATGAAATTCAATCCACAGGCCATAAATTATAACCCTCAAAATCATTTAGAAGGGTTTATCTGACATCAGACTAAATGCCACTCTAACTTGTACGACTCGTAAGCTCAGAGCCCTGGAATAAATTCCTGACTTCTGCTTCCCTTGGCTATCCTATATTTGGTTGAATTTTTCTTTTTTTTTTCTTTTTTTCAACATGCTTTTCTAATTTAGACCTTATTTTCCTGAAGGCAGAGCCAGTCTAAATACAGACGTCAGTGAATTTCTCACAGTTCTCTGACTGGGAATCAAGGAGAGAAATACAGATCTGTGACCTCTCCAGTCACGTTTGGAGAGCTCACCTGTGCCCTGTGACCAGCTAGCTTTTCCACTAAAACCATGAATGCCTCCAGGCTGAGCACTGTTTCTTATTCCACATAAGAATAAGTCAGTTCCTCAACACCTAGTTCACTGTTTGGCACTTTAGTTGTTGTTACCAAAAATAAGTGTTTATATTTCCCATCAAGATCATTTTCTTTTAAGTAGACACTAATTAGTAAGTACTTAACGAAAATCAGTATAGCAGCCTATCACAACGTTCTCTAATAAAGAGACTGAAGAAGATATAGAGGCACTTCAGGGTTATTTGAACATAAGAAGATAAGCCAGAAGAATTCAGATACTGATTAAGCTCAGAACAGAAAAACAGTGAAGTTTAAATGTTCTAAAATGGGTTTTTTAAAATAGCTTAAAATTACCTCTAGATTTTGGCTGCTTTATTTTTGCAGACTTTGGTTCATAAACCTTTCCTTGAGATTCTCAAGAAACTTTACATATTAATCTACCTTAAGAATATAAATGTTTTTTGCTGCTGTCAAAATTGAATGTGTGATCGATGAGAAAGATCTGAAAGCCCTCTGTTCTAGGCAGGATCGAGAACTTCTTTTTTTCTAATTCCACACAGACACGTCTTCGGCCTCTGAGGATGAGGGCTCTCTGAGACGCCAAGCTGCGCTCTCTGCTGCCTTGCAACAGAGCTTACAGAACGCTGAGTCCTGGATCAACCGTTCAATTCAGGGATCGTCCACTTCTTCATCCGCATCTTCTACGCTGTCCCATGGAGAGGTCAAAGGAACCAGTGGGTCTCTAGCTGATGTATTTGCCAATACTCGAATAGGTAGGAGCTGGATCTACCCGAGAAGCCCAAATTATGTTCCATTTGGCTCCCAGTATCCAGGAAATAGGTTATGATTTGTATTAGGTTTTTCAGGGTGGCCTAAAAAAGATAGAATCAGAAAGAACATGACAGTTAATGAGGCAAAGAAGGAAACACGAGCTTTAGTTACACTTGCAATGATAGAGAGCGTCTGCATTATTGGTACATAGTATTTATTGCCCACCTGAAGCCATAGCTATTTCTATAAGCAATACTCAAGCTGCAAGATATAACACCAGTCTTAGTGTGGTTTATCCCTATTGGAGAATATTCCATCAAGTAAAAGGTGTTAAAAGATGCCATGTATTAGATTTTCCCAGGATTATTGTCTACATTCTCTCAAACACAAAAAAATTAAACCTGAGCAAATTCTGAACTAAGACAATATCAATAAGACCCTTTTGTCTTTAGCGTAAAGACTGGATTTATTGTCGTTGCTGCTGTGCTATTGCTACAACGGAGTGTGCGGGCTGAGAACGTTGGTACTCTGTGAGCTGCTACCTGCTGCCAGTGCTCCTCTATGGAGTATAGCTTTCGCTTGGCTCTGCTTTGTGTGTGTGTGTGTGTGTGTGTGTGTGTGTGTGTTCTAAGAGTCTGTGACATCTGCAGATAAGGATACAGTTCAGATCTCTGCTTTTGCTTAATTAGTTGGTACACATGGCACTAAGTGATGTATATGAACATCGTGTGTCTGTGATACTTTTCCTTGTTTTTTAACAATCCACTTGCATTTTGGTGTCTTAATTTTTATATCAGTGACCTTCCTGTTTCACCTTATATATATCTTTATTCTATTCATTGATTTCTGAAAAGAATAACTTGGAAACCTTTCAATTTAAGCCTATAATTTTTAAAGAAAATAGCTACCTTGAGGGTATGCTTGCCTACATTAAAAGGCCAAGTGCCAGCAACTGATGGCTTGTCCTGCACTCTTAGCTGTGCCCTTAATTGACTGAACCTCCCGAAGCAGCTATGGATGAACATGCTCACCACCCTTCTATTGGGAGGGTAAGCAACAGAGCCATGGTGGGGTCAGGTTTTATTCCCACATTGTCTCAAAGAGAGCAGTTTCACTTGTTAAAAATATTTTCCTGATACCCAGTTAACTTTACCTGAATTTTTGTTAACAAGATGATTTCATCTGACTTCATAGCTCATATTGCTTCCACTCTGTGAAAAGTTATTGGTTCAGGTACTCACAGGAACCATTTTATCCCACATTATTGCCTTTCGGATGTCTGCTCTAACAGAAGTAATTCATGTTTCTAGAAGAAAAATTTGAAAGTACAGATAAAAGGGAAAATAATCTACAAACCCACTTCTATGGATAACACTTCAGTGTTATCACTTTCACGTATATTCTTCTAGACCTTATTTGCATATAAATATGTAAGGTTTTGTTTTTGTTTTTACAGAAGTGAAATTGTACTAAATATAATGTTCATAACCTTTTATTAGCAGTGTATCACAGACATCTTTTATATCATTAATATAGAATTATACTTTTTTTTTATGGTTTCAAAATATGCAACTGTATGGCTGTGCCCTAGCTTATTTTAGCCGTTTCCCTATTTTGGACATTTAAGTGGTATCCAGTTTTTTGCTATTATGAAACCGGAATGAACATCCTCGAACACACAACTTTGTGCATTTGTTTGATTATTTCCTCTTAGGATATATTCCTATAAGTGGAATTGCTGGGTCAAATAAAAATGTCTATTTTTAAAGCTTTGTTATCACATTATCCTACAGAAAGAATATACTGCAATATACTTGTGCAAAGTATTTAAAGCTTTAAAAAATATTAAACTAGTAATTATAGACTTTTGGGGCATGGAAAGCTTACTCCCAAATTGATTTTAGAAATTGTTTACATTATGCTTTTTCCCTTTTCCATAGTTATGAGTGGCCTTTCATTGTTCTTGCGAATTGTATACTTTGCTTCCTCTAATTTTCGTTTTCTTCTTCTAAGTTTTTTGTAACACATCCCTGTTGAATGGCTCTCTTCCAACTATATCATTTTCTTTATAGTAAGAATCCCTACATGAAGCAGAATATAACAACACTGTTTAATCATGCTTAGAGCAAGGGAAGAACCTTTTCTGTCAAGTAAATCCAAGTAACCTATTGGTTATTTTATAAAAATTAAAAGTGGATTTTATCTGGTTTTCTTCATTTGGGAACTTGAGCGATCTGACTCCCAAGACACAATTTCTGTCTTCAGTGAAAGAAGAAACATAGATAAACCAACGTAAACATGAAGAAATGCTCAGAAGACTAGACTTTTAGTAGCCATAATGATCATACTTTGATTTCATTTTGAAGTCACTTGCAATTTTTATTTTATTATGGTTATTTTTATAACATTGGATTTCTACCAGACTTTCTGTGTAGGAAACAGCATTTTTGAGAAATATTTGATATGCGATTTTATCTTACTAAGGCTGCTCAAGTTCTCAAGAGTAATAATTTTAGAAAGCTGATATGCCCTGGCTTAACCTCTTCCTCTCTCATTATATCTTGCTAGTAAAATGTGATTTTAAAGGTTGTTTTATTGGAGCTAGTGCCCCATTTATGTAGTTTTCTTTCTTCTTAAAAAACAAACCAAAAAAAAAAAAGATTTAAAGATTCTTATTTTTATTGCTAATGTAATATAATTCTAAATTTTGGTTTCTTCCCTCTTAGAGAATTTCTCTGCTCCCCCTGATGTCACTACAACTACCTCTTCTTCGTCATCATCTTCCTCAATACGCCCAGCAAATATTGATCTACCCCCATCGGGGATAGTTAAAGGCATGCACAAAGGATCCAACAGGTCCAGCCTCATGGATACAGCTGATGGTAGGCATCTCTGTTTGATAGCTAAATAGGGCATATTAGTTAAACAGAAAAAATTCAAATTATAAACAGCACTGCCTGATGTCCAGCAGTGGCAGAACTATACTGCGATTGACCTACTCACACAGATCATCTTGAGCTCCCTCTTTTCAACGTCTGCACTGTAGCAGCACTAACACTTGTTCACACTTCGTCTATACTTTCAAAAAGATACTCTGAACAAAACGTATGGAAAAAGAAAAGAATGCTATGAGAGAAAAGGGATGTTAGATGAAATATTTAAACAGTATTAATAATAGCATATTTTTTCTCTGTTGTCATAAAAATGATAATGTACGTATTTGGCCCAGTTGAAATAGAATGAGACTGTGGACAAAGGCCAAACATCATTAGAAATAAAAGCTCCTAAGAGAATTGAGGAACTGAAATATCCCTAAAATCAATTAATTTTAACTTACCATTTTTTCCCTTATAGGTGTTCCTGTCAGTAGCAGAGTATCCACAAAAATCCAGCAGCTTCTCAACACTCTGAAACGACCCAAAAGGCCTCCCTTAAAAGAATTTTTTGTGGATGACTCTGAAGAAATTGTGGAAGGTAGTGGTAATATTAACAAACATGTATATTCCTTAGAAATTTCGTAAGCAGTTGCTACATGTTAGGTATTATAGGATTTAAGGATGAACAAGGCATCTTTTTTGGTTGAAAGAGTTGATAGCTTTCTGCTCTTTATATTTTAAATCTGAGATGAAAAGTAAAGAGAGAGGGAGGGGAGAGAAAAACAAAGAGATAACTATGGAACACAGAAATATGCTCTTTGAAATTAGGAACAAACACATAATTTTTAAAATTGTTTATATTTGGCATTATCCTAGAACAGGAGTGTCAAATTCGATCTCAAAAGTTTGCCCATTCTTTTTTTTTTTTTTTTTTTTTTGGCTGTGTTGGGTCTTAGTTGCTGCACGCAGGCTTTCTCTAGCTGTGGCGAGCGGGGACTACTCTTCGTTGCAGTGCACAGGCTTCTCATTGTGGTGGCATCTCTTGTTGTGGAGTATGGGTTCTAAGCGCACAGGCTTTAGTAGTTGCAGCATGCGGGCTCAGTAGTTGCGGCTCGCGGGCTCTAGAGCACAGGCTCAGTAGTTGTGGCGCACAGGCTTAGTTGCTCCAAGGCATGTGGGATCTTCCCGGACCAGGGATTGAACCCGTGTCCCCTGCATTGGCAGGCAGATTCTTAACTACTGCACCACCAGGGGAGTCCTGCCCATTCTTTTCTAATATAACCCAGTCGTTTTGTTAAATCAACCAGTCAACACATATATGTATCTGCTTTAACGTGGTAGATGGTGAAATAGGTTCACGAAAATACAGTCACTTCCTTCTTCCTTCATGTTGTTGTTTACAATTTAGACAAAACATATACTGTAGGTGAAAGCTGAGTTTAGTCAATATGTATGTGTCAACTGGTACAGGCAGTTTGGAGAAGGGAAGAATTCCATTTCATCTGTGTGGTTAGGGAAGGCTCCCTAGAGGAAGTGATAAGTGATTTATTCATTCAATAATTTTAAAAATATTTAGGGATAAAATAATATGATGTCTGGAATTTAATAGAAGGATTGGGACGGGACCATATGGTGGCATAGATGGAATGAGGGTGGCCATTTGATAGTTCTATCTAACAAAAGCTTTCATCCAAAGGACTAAGTCTTGGTAGTTTTGCAGTCCATTTTTATGTCCTGAGGCTAAGAGTAGGCAAACCTTAATGGAACTAGGCATGTTGGTAGACCAGATCCAGTCTTAGCCCACTTTGTACAGCAGGAAGCAACAAGCAACCTGACGTATGAGGTTAAGATGAATTTCTGTTTCTTTAGGAGTCACTAAACTCATTGAACTATGGTCATCTTTCTTGATGGACTGATATTTTCAGGGTGTCTGTGCCAGTAATATCCTCTTCAGTCTTTTTAGTACTGTGTATTGACTAGGCAAGTGAAGGTCAAGGTTTAATAGAGTTATACTTGAGCAATATTCATACTTGAGCTCAATTAGAATAGAGCTAACAGCTTTCCACTAATTTTAAATGGGCAGCATGTTTTTATTTGAATGACAATTACCTTTGGAAAAGAAAAATACCTATATGTCTTTGGAAGTCTGGAAGAGTATGCCCCAGGGTCTGCATTGAGGCCTAATGGATGGCAATAATGTACAGACTTTTATGACCAGAACTATGCCTACCATATATACAATCAGTCCATAAAAAGAAAACTATTTATTTAGAATCACCCATGTTTATTTTTATACTTAATCCAGTGGTTTAGGGTCTGAGAATATGCAAATGTTATTTACCTAGGGCAGTGAGTTGGGAAGTGAAACTGTTAGTTTTGTATCAGTAGAAAAATGAATGACATTTTAAGTAAGTTTCCCCAACCTGTCATTAAATTGAGCTGTAAAATAAAATTTATTTCACATTTCATTTGCCCTTCTAATACTTGCTGCTCGTTCCATCTGTTCTCTCTTCTATAATGCTTCTCTCATCTCCTACTCACCTGGCTAATCCCTACCCTTCCCCTCCCTTTAAGACTCAGCTCAGGCATTACCTCCTCCAGGTGGGAGACCCCATCCCCTAAGCTGGGTGGCATGGCCCTCTTCTGCCCTCTGTACCTGTCTCTGTCATGCACTGGTCATGTTTACTTAGCTCTGTGTATGAGTGTGTCCCCACTGTCTGGATACTCCTAAAGGGCATGGACCCTGTATTCCTTGTACCCGGCATTATTAGAAGCAATAAATGTTTGTTCAAAGAATGATATGTGCAGCATTTATCTTCTCAATGTTTATCACATCTTGTGCACATAATTGGCACTCAGTGAATACTTGGCCTTTTGTTCCATATGTAAATTATCTTTCCTGCTATGAAAATACAGGATTTTTTTTTTTTTGCTTTTTAATGTTTGAATAATACTTGTTTATTGTAGAAAAATTAAGAGGACTTAAGTTTTGTCTATATGAAAGAATATGAAATATTAGTCACCTCCAGTTTCTGGAATTGCCCATGTTAATGATCCTGGTGCTTTTCTTTTTTGTCCCGCAAGTTCAGTTCAATTTAATTAACATTGATTGAGCAACCATTATGTATTAGGCACTCTAGGCAATAAGAGGAATATGAACCATGTCTTCTCTCAAAAAGCTCTCAGTCAAGGGACTTCGCTGGTGGTCCAGTGGTTAAAACTCCACGCTTCCAATGCAGGGGGCCTGGGTTCGATCCCTGGTTAGGGAACTAGATCCCACATGTCGCAACTAAGGGTTTGCACACCGCACCTAAAGAGCCCACATGCCGCAACGAAGATCCTGTGTGCCGCAACTAAGACCCAGAGCAGCCAAATAAATAAAGAAATATTTTAAAAAAAAAAAAAGAGCTCTCAGTCAAAGGGGGAGAAAAAATTATAGAGTAGTAGATGCTCTTGAGCATCCTCAGTACTTTAATAAGGGTGCACTAGCACACAGTGTGGAAGCGCTAAGGAAGGAATGGCCCCGGGCGGCTTCCCAGGGAAGGTACCATTAGAGCTGCATCCTGAGAAGGATGAGTGCAAGTTCACCAGGAGGCAAAGGGACTGGCCATATGAGATGTGCACAGAGGTATAGAGACATGGAAGGAACATTGTCATTCATGCCCATTGTCTGCCTGAGTCCAATATGACCCTGTTGTATCCCCATTTTATAGATGAGGACAATTGAGGCTGGGGTAACTCCTTTTGCCTCAGGTCACACTAGTAAAAAGTGAATGTAAGCTTGGGTTTTCTGATTCATAGTTCAATGCTTTATCATTAAACATAACCTGGTGAGGTGGAACCTGGCTTTCTAACATTGGACACAAACTAAAGGTCTAAAAACAAGCTTACTAAAAATTGTAAAATTGCTAAACGGAAATGTATGCTTTGTGTTTTTTTGAACGTTCAGGCATTTGCTTTGTCAGGGTCAGGATTTGTTGTGTAAAATATATTAAATATGATTTTACGATTATGTGGGAAAATGAATTAAGGCCCAGTTTGTGGATTACTATTTCTAACGATGTCCTTTATTTTCTCAGAGTGAGTTCAAGCCAGATAAAGATAAAGGGAAAGGGGAAATGTACTTGAGATTAGAGACCTAAGTTGTGTTACTTGGTATTTGTACTTACTTCAGATCGTATTTTCATAACCTGTTGGGGTTGTTTTGGTACAGTACCTCAGCCAGACCCCAACCAACCCAAGCCTGAGGGACGGCAGATGACCCCTGTGAAGGGAGAGCCACTAGGAGTCATCTGTAACTGGCCTCCTGCTCTTGAGTCTGCCCTGCAGCGCTGGGGCACCACTCAGGCAAAATGCCCCTGTCTGACTGCACTGGACGTAACAGGGAAACCAATTTACACTCTTACTTATGGTGAGTTTCAGGAGTCCAGTTCCTTCCTTTTCTCCTAATAGTTCTTCAGATTATCATGGGTAATGTTTTTATCTTGCTATTTAGCAGTTACTGGTCATTGTGTTTCACTAGATCTTTTAAATTATTTTAATAGGATCCTAAGTTCTAAGTACAGCTGTTGCCAAATATTTTCTTTTGCTAAAGGGACTGTTGCAAGCCAGCTGATATTTAAAAGAAGAAAGAGACTTTTTAGATCCACTGATGTTTAAACATTAGGAGAGGATTTTAGGAAGATATTTGGGCAGGATTAATGGCATATGGTAAAAATCAGGTGGTTTTATCTAAAAATTGAAATTGGTTACTTTTTAGATCTTTGTCATTTACTTCATCCTGCCTCTTGCGTGTAATAGGCACAAAATTCTATAATGAACAAAGAATCAGTAGTTTTCCATTTAGTTTTGTTTTACAAATTTTTAAAATAACTTTATTTTTATTATTTCTTTTTTTAAATAACAAGAAGAATGGATTCAACTTGGGCTGTGAGATTTTGTACTAGTTTATTCAGACAGATTCCTTTTTCAACCTTTGCAAGTGGTATACATTGTCCATAGATCTCCATATAGAATACTTTAGAGAAATAGTTTTTATTTAAAGAATTGTACAGATTGACATGAGTTTCCATCTTCAATGCCCCTCTGAACGAGTTGTGTGTAAAACTAACATATCTTTGCAAAATAAAATGATTTTACTTTCTTCATAATCTAAAATAAGAATTTCTAAGGGTGGTCAGGGAAAGGAGCCGGAAGAGGGGAGCAATAGGCTTTTCCCCCTAAAATTGTTTTTAGCATTCATTTCAGAAGCTGTACATTGATCTCATCCATGTACCCTTTAAGAAAGCAGTCAGCTAGCCAAATCTTTACATGTTTATTTAACATCTTTGACTATATCCACATGTTTCACATAGTTAATTTCCATTTTATTGTCTGTTTTCACTGAAATACAGTGGTATGGAATGCTCAGTCATTTGAGGCGTACTTTTGCTTTGCACTTACTTCAGGTATCCAGTATCATATGTGTAAGTGTTTCTTCAGAAAAAGCTTAGAAAGAAGCTGTCTTCTGATTTTCAGTCCTGGGATAAAAACTTGTTTCCTTCCCTTTAAATCTGATCAGCTCACATCAGATTATTTCTAAAGATATTCAGATTACTTCAGAGAAGAATTTGAAATATTATCTAAATCAGAGTGAGCTTTCGGTGATGTTTCATTTTTGCTTGAAGGCAGCACTGGCTTTCGTAAACTAGAGTGACTGTGAAGCAGTTTTTGTGGCGGAGGGCCTCTCTGTGTGTTGAGGGTGATGCTTGTCTAATGTATCATTTGCTAGTGGCCGTTATCTCCTTTGGTGTGCTGATGAACTGAATGCCCTCTTGCTGAAGTAGGCCTGTGTTTTTCTATATGACTGTTTTCTTTTTCCAGGAAAGTTGTGGAGCAGAAGTTTAAAGTTGGCCTACACACTGCTTAATAAACTGGGGACCAAAAATGAACCTGTGTTAAAACCTGGAGACAGGGTAACTGGTTTTTTTGTTTGTTTGGTTGGTTGTTTTTGGGGGGGGGTTTGTTTGTTTGTTTTAGGGAGGTGATGCTTATTGTTTTCTAGCATGCACATTCTGAATTTTTAATGTACAACAGCACAATTTATATAACTCTTACTCTTAGAAAATGAAAATGGTTTGGTTCCAACCCAGGTTATAATTCTTGCATTTATAGTTTGAAGGATATTCACATGTCTCTTTACTAATGAAAATAAAGAGAAACCTAAGTCTTTCTGTAAATAAATATTTCAATATTTAGACAACAAAAATAGCAATCAAGTTTACTCTTTGATTTTTTTCTTTGAAAAATGCCCCATAAAACTTTCAAAACAATATTCTGGGGTTTTGTGTGGACAGGGAGGGAGACTTATGATACTTCTAAAAAGAAACAAATTGACATCATTAATTTCTTTTTAAATTAGAGGTGACATTAAAATTTTTTTCAATATTTAAAGGTTTTATTCACTTTCTAAATAAAATTACTTCTTATCATCAAATATTACTTTTCATTTGGGCTTGTAGAATGAAACACCAGCTACATACACAACAGAATTCATTTTAGTAGGCTCATGATTACAAAATTTCCTAAACTAGCCTTTTAAAGATATTAATACTTCTGCATTTTGGCAAAGGGCATCTAAAGTATGGCTTTTACTTTTAATTTGACTTGTGAGTGTATCATAATCTTCACTGAACCCTAAGAAGGTAATTTCGTGTCTTCCTAACAACATGGACACTTGTGTGCAGAAAGGAAATGGGTTGTTTAAATGTCTTGTGCATTTAGTATTTTTTTTAGAACTCTAGAAGGTTCAGAACTGAACTTATCTTGGGAGTAAGTTAAGAGAATTTTTAAGTGAGAGAAAGAAAGGGAGAAACAAAAGTCCAATGACATAATTAAGTTTCAAATGTTAATCTGTGAATATCCAAGCCAAGGAACAAACTCCACAACAATCGTGACTTCTGTGTTTCTGCATTCCTTGAGGAAATTAGGAAGGGTCAGTTATCTCTGATGCATTACAGGTGAGATCACAGGTTTGAACATATTATGGAGGTTTCACTGTTTATCTTTTGTAAATGAATTAACTTTATATTCATAACGGTTTCTGCCAGTATTGCTTATACCTACTACCAAATGCCTTCTTGCTAGTCTACTTGCATTGTTGGTTAAGTGAGCATAAGGATTAATGCAATGAATTTGTTAAAAAGTAAGAAACCTTAGGTTTGCCCTAAGGTGGTAATTGAGTCCGTCAATTCTTGTAGGTTCTCTCTGAGAGATACAAGGCTTATTCTTTAATATGTTAGTCTATCTAGAGAGATCCATCACATTAATTTTATTGCTTTAGCCCTGCACTAAAGTAAATTGCCTTAGGTTTTCTAAGTAATTAACTTACTGCTGAAGGTGGGTTGTTTACTGCTAAATCACCAATAGAATTAAATGAAAAATTCTTATGGTGATGATGATGAATTGCATTATAGTCCCCAAATTGTGCCTAGTATAATCATGGGAATGACAGAGATCTTTTTAGATGTGTGCATCCTTCTGAATAAGTTAATTTTCTTTAGGCCATTAAATGGTTTGATGTGTCCATGCTAAATGTCATATATAAATCTATCACTTAGTGGCATTGAAAGCGTTAGTCTCCTCTTATTCCTCTGTATTGAATGTCATTATGTATTATAGGTAGCCCTGGTTTACCCCAACAATGATCCAGTCATGTTTATGGTGGCTTTTTATGGATGTCTCCTGGCCGAAGTGATTCCAGTGCCTATAGAGGTACCTCTTACCAGAAAGGTAACATTGCTAAATTTAAGAGAAGTGTAGCCTGATGCGACATGGCAGGCATTGGGTTCTTGGATCAGTTGACTCAGTTACAACATTAAAAAATAGTCTGACCATTTTCTTAAGTACTTAGCTTCACTTTCTAAAAACATGAAAGTTGTAGAAAATTTATTTATGAATATTTATAAGTTTCATGAAAATAACCTGTTTTCAACCGAGATAGAATTTTTCTAGTGTTATATATCACATAAAAGTTATGGGGACACACTTGACTTTTCAACGATTACCATTTATAAAGAGTACCACTCGGGAATTCCCTGGCGGTCCAGTGGTTAAGACTCGGGCTTTCAGTGCCGTGGACCCGGGTTCAATCCCTGGTCGAGGAACCCACAAGCCACGTGGTACAGCCAACAACAACAAAAAAAGTACCACTCTCGGGACTTCCCTGGTGGTGCACTGGTTAAGATTTTGCCTTCCAGTGTAGGGGGTGTGGGTTTGATCCCTGGTCGGGGAGCCAAGGTCGCACATGCCTTGGGGCCAAAAAAACAAAACATAAAACAGAAGCGATATTATAACAAATTCAATAAAGACTTTAAAATGGTCCACATCAAAAAAAAATCTTAAAAAAAGAAGTAGCACTCTTGCTTCAGAGACTATAGATAATCCACATTTACAATAGGTGAAACCTTTCTGTGAAGGGATTTCCCTTAACTGCATCATAACATCTAGGGCCTCCATTAAGTCTAAGGGCGATGCAGTGATGTTGTGTTACTACCTTGGGGTACAGAATTTACTTTGACCACACATCCGTCCTACTAAAATAAGCATATGTGGCAGATGTCAAAGTTTAACTGAATGATTTCTCCATGAGCTGTTTGACCCTAATTTTCTCGTGCAGTTTATTATTGGGAGTTGATGGTGAAGACAAATATGGTGGAGACTATGGATTTATAAGAAAAAAATTATTTTCTGAAAGGAATAAAAAAAATGGGTAGCATCCCTGAAACTCTGGTTGATGGGTATAGTATCTTTAGATTGGTCAGGAAATCATAGGGTTGTTCTTAAATTATTAAGTTGGCAATGTTTATGTGGTTTCATAATGATACTTTTAAGATGAAATTTTAATGGAAATGCTTTAGGCTATCTCCTTTGGTTTCTTCCTCAGCTATTGCTGTAAGGCTTAAATCTACCTCCTGTAAAATAGAATAATAAGGAGTATGTGGACCTGGGTATAACCGTCCATTCACTTTCATTGTAAATTTGTACATTTGATGTCCATTTACATTATTTATTTTGTTCTGACCTGAATTGCTTTGCTTTTGGATTTGGAGGTATGGCTAGGTCAAGACAGCTTAACCATGTTCACTTTTATTTCATTTCCTGAGATTAATCTAAGAGAGGAGTGTTGCTGACCGTTCACTAAAATGGTCACATTTGGCTGGTGGAATTCGTCGTTAGCAATGTCAGATTAATAAAATGTGGTTTGCACTCAGGAAGTCACTGTGTTGTAGAAATTATTTGGAAGAACATATTGTCACTGGATTTTGACAATTGCCAGATATCAGGGGGTTCCAGGAATGTGTCACACAAGTGCCAGAGTGTTACTAAGTGTCAGGTTTGGGGCTTCAGTATGCTCACGTTCACTCCCCTGCCTTGCTCATTATCTTTTCTCCACAGGATGCTGGAGGGCAGCAGATTGGCTTCTTGCTGGGAAGCTGTGGTATTGCCTTAGCTCTTACCAGTGAAGTTTGTCTAAAGGGATTGCCAAAAACCCAGAATGGAGAAATTGTACAGTTTAAAGGTTAGTAATATTTGTACCTGAATTATCAGTTAAAAATTAAAGCTGAGTGCTTTAATTAGTGTTTTAATTTAATAATAGCTAAGTACTTAACATATATTTTCTTATTTAATTCTCACAATCTTATGAAGTAGGTACCATTATTATCCCCATTTTACAGGTGAGGAAAGTGAGACACAAAGAGGTTAAGTAAGTTGCCCAAAGTCACAGCTAATATATGGCAGAGCAGCGATTTGAACCTAAATCTGTCTGATTCCACAGCCCACACCCTTAACCTTTATGCTGATGGTTGGAAAAGCTACCACTCTGTTCACTAAAGCTAAATGCTACATGTAGAGACAGAGGATAGACCCTATCCTCAGTGGACTTCCACTGCCAAATGGACCTCCCAGTTGTTGAGGTAATGTCAAGGCCTGGAATTAGCATGTGGAACGATGGTACTTTCGAAAGAAGGTACAATTGTCTGGTGATTTATCACTAAACACTAAAAGATATTTTACTGATTATAAAATGACCTTGATTTGGTCTCTTGATATTTAAAATGACCAATTCATTGTGAACTCCTTTCCTGATGGCTTAGGCAATTCAATTTTTATTTTGGGTTTGATTTAGGTTGGCCCCGGCTCAAATGGGTTGTAACAGATTCCAAGTACCTTTCAAAGCCACCTAAAGACTGGCAACCCCACATCTCACCTGCTGGTACAGAACCAGCATACATTGAGGTAAGTCCTGAGACTAGGATGTACGTTCTGGCTTTTCCTTTGGCTTCAATTGCTGTCCCACAAAATTTAAAACTAACTTTTTGTAGTGTTAATGTTAGTAGATCCTCCTGGTTTGTTAGATTTCCATCTTTTGGCTTGTAAAATGCCTTATAGTGGCCCTTCTATTCTAATTATTTTGAACATAAATACATATTCAAGAGAAAGACAACAAAGAAATTGATCCTTGTCATATAAGAAAGTTACAAAAGACTTAGAGAAGTTCAGAGGTTTAAGAAATGCTTTACTGGCAGAGATATTTTTCTGCTGCTTTGGGGATGGGAGTGGTGGGGGGTGATGGGAAGCAAGAGACTGGAGAATTGAGGAGGACAAATAGCTGTGCTTTAAAAGAACAAATTTAGGGCTTCCCTGGTGGCGTAGTGGTTGAGAGTCCGCCTGCCGATGCAGGGGACACAGGTTCGTGCCCCGGTCCGGGAAGATCCCACATGCCGCGGAGCGGCTGGGCCCGTGAGCCATGGCCACTGAGCCTGCGTGTCCGGAGCCTGTGCTCCGCAACAGGAGAGGCCACAGCAGTGAGAGGCCCGCATACCGAAAAAAAAAAAAAAAAGAACAAATTTAACAGATAAAGAGCAAGAAGAAACAGATGGCTAGAGGGTTTGGTATTGAATGTTAGTGTAGGAACTTGACTGATTGATAACATAATTCAGTTGAGGGATTAAGTCCTACTGCATACCAGGCACCAGGCCAAGTGCTTTATTTTTTTTAATTTTTACTTTTTTTTAATTTATTTATTTTTGGCTGTGTTGGGTCTTCGTTGCTGCGCGCAGGCTTTCTCTAGTTGCGGCGAGCGGGGGCTCCTCTTTGTTGCAGTGTGCGGGCTTCTCATTGCAGTGGCTTCTCTTGTTGCGGAGCACGGGCTCTAGGCACACAGGCTTCAGTAGTTGCAGCACACGGGCTCAGTAGTTGTGGCTCGCGGGCTCTAGAGCACAGGCTCAGTAGTTGTAGCGCACAGGGCTTAGTTGCTCCACGGCACGTGGAATCTTCCCAGACCAGGGCTCCAACCCGTGTCCCCTGCATTGGCAGGCGGATTCTAAACCTGCACCACCAGGGAAACCCAGGCCAAGTGCTTTATGTGCATTATCTCAGTCAGTCCTCACAAGTACCCTGTGAGGTGGGGGGCTGTTATTAAACCTGCTTAGTACCTGAGGAGACTAAGACTTCAACTTGAGTAACCAACCAAAGGTTTGTCTAAAACCTTTGACTCGAAGTTGACAGAGCTCGGACTCAAACTCATACCTGTTTCACTCTAAAAGTTATGCCCTTGAGTACTCTGCATCTTGCTTGAGACATATTGGTAAATGCTCACCAACTGTTTGCTAAATTAATGAATAAACATCCATAAATTTTAAAAAAAGTTTGGGGAAAAAATCCACCCAACTTGAGCCCTGTAGTGATAACTTTGGCTATAAAAGGGAAGAGAGTGGGCAGTAGCTTTGAGGCAACGTGGTGATGTTGGATCGAAGGAGGATTGCTTTTAAAGATGGAAGGGATCTGGGTACATTTAAATGACAGACAAGTAAACAGGCAATTAAAATACCAAATTTAGCAGTCAGCTCTCAATCCATATCATCTCCCAGTGATGACATGGTTCACCCCTTCATCCCCCTTAAAACTGCTCACTGGCTTCCCTGACTACTCACTGACCACTCCTTTTCAGTCTTCTTTATTGGTTCTTCCTAAAAGGTAAAGTGCCCTTCATTCTGTGGCCCCTGCTTAGCTCTCTGACCTCATGTAGAACTACTGTCCTCTACATTTCTATGCTTCTGCTATTCTGAATTAACTTGCAGTTTTCACCTGGGACCCTCTTATTACCCACAGGACATTGCTAGTGAGTTTCAAGTATCCTGTGGGTAATAAGGAGCTTTTAAAGGGTTGTCGGCAGAAGAGTGACAAGAATAAATATGTTGTTAAAAGATTTATCTGTTTGGTGGAGTTAAGAAGGGAAATGGGGAGCTTTCACAGTTATCCAGGTGAGCCCAAGTTCATGGTGATGGGGATGGAGAAAAGTGGTTGGATGGAATTGAGATACAGTAAGAAATAGAAGGGACAGGACTTAGTGACTAACTCTGGAATGGGCGGAGGCAAGAAAGACAATTGGGTTTCTGACTTGGGCAACTGGATAGATGATGGATGGCATCCTTCGCTAAGACAGGAAGTACAGCAAGAAAAGTTTTCATGGGCGAAAGGTAGAGGGGTGGTGTTGGCTGCGTTTCACAGGAGTACGGGTCATTCGAGGGGAAGGGTTGACCCTCTGAGTCTGGATCTCTGGAGAGAGGTCTGGACTGGAAGTAGAGAATTGGGAGTCATCAGGAATGTGGTACCCTGATGAATTAAAGTGAAAAGAGAAGAGGAAGAACAGAACGTTCAGGGAATGCCAACATTCAAGGGATGGGCAGAGAAAGTGGAGGGAAAGGAGAGAGAGAGAGAATATTGAATAGGAAGGGGAGTATCACAAAAGCCAAGGAAGGAGAAAATGTCAAGAAAGGAGGTGTCAGATATTACAGAAAGGTCTGATAAAGTAACGTATGCAATATGTGCTTTTGATTTAACAATAAAAATGTGACTGATCTTGGTAAAAAGCAAGTTGAATGGAGCATCGAGGTAAAAGCAAAATTATAGCTGATTGACTTGGAGGAGTGAATAGGCCATTTCCCAGTCTCCCCTCCCAGCCGGGAGCTGCTGATAGACAGGGACCACACTTGCACACCTTTAGCTCTTGCTCTTGCCGTGTATTTGATACTGCGCTTCTGTTAACACAGCTGAAGTCACATGTTTGTTTTAGCTTCTTTAGCAGCCACTTCACACTGACGACTAATTAAACTTTTAAGAACTTTTCACACATACTTTTGTCGAGCTTTGACATTACCCAGTCCTATCTTTGTGCGATTAGAGTTTGGGGCCCAAGTGCGTAGCCTCAGATATTTATATGAAATGTTAAATTCAGCCCATCGTCATGGCTTTTCGGGGTTTCGTTTTTGGATTCTAATTTTGTCGTTTGAAATAACCCATTTTGTTGTTTCTTGTGTTTTTGTTTTTGTGTTTTTTTTTTCTAGTATAAAACAAGCAAAGAAGGGAGTGTAATGGGAGTTACAGTGTCCCGCCTTGCAATGCTGTCTCACTGCCAAGCTCTGTCGCAGGCCTGCAATTATTCTGAAGGTCAGACTTCACCCCGTGACTGCCTGCACTGTGAGCTCAGATCTGTGTGACTTCGAGCAGAGCGCTCGGCGGCTGGACTCCAGTTAATGACCGCATTCAGAGGGAAATGTTCTAAGACACATTCTTGGCTTGCTTTCTTCTTTTTCACAAATATGCTGTGATTTAAAGAAACTAGGATTCTGGGCAAACCAAATATGTAAAGCATGATTTCTAGAGTGCAGAAATAGAAAACTAATTAAAACCATGTGCTTATTAGCCACGGAATGTCAGGTACCTCCATCTCCCCATGCGTTAGAGCTGCCACCAGCTGTATGGAGTTAGAGTCAAAGAAATTCTGCTACCAAAAAACACAAATTAAAACACAAAAATGTATTCTGGGTTGTTGGACTTTAGATGTTTGATATATATTGTGTAATGACTATTCCCCTTAGAATGTTCTTCACAATATTAATTTTTTTAGTGTTTTCTTTTCATAGAATGAAACAAGTTAATACATGCTCATTATAGCAGCATTACAGAGCTGCATTCTTGTCTGGTTAAAAATATATATGTTTGTGTGTGTAATGAAATCAATCAAAATGCCAACAAATGCAGTTGATTATTATATAATACATTCATATAATGGGTTATACGCTGAGGTATTAAAACTCATGTTCTTGAATATTAAAGATTGTTTCAGTATATCATTAAGTGGAAACAAATTAGATACAGAGCAGTATGTACCAATTTTGTTAGTCAAGTATCTGTCTCTATATAAGCATTATAAGTATATAAGCTTAGAATTATATGTGCATGTATGTAGATGTAATATATAGATATATACATACACCAACATTTTTTGTTTTCTCTAGGAAGTATAATTTTTTACATATGCTTGTGAAACTTCCAAAGTTTCTAAAACAAACATGTGTTCCTTATATAATTAGGAAAAAATTATTATCTCGAAGACAGTGCCAAAGTCAAGGAATTCCAAACTCATTGTTTCTTCTGTGACCACGTCACCCTGTGATCAGTCCCCCAGCCAATCTGAGGGTACCCTCAAGTAATTAGAAGACCCTGAGAACTTTTAGTGGTTTCTTTAAAAGTACCAAATCAGTTGTTTAATAGAGGCAAGTGACATAATTTTGCTACTTAACACTAAAGATGATTTCCTTGTGTTTTTTCCTATTTTTTTCTATTTTAGGGGAAACAGTAGTAAATGTTTTAGACTTTAAGAAGGATGCGGGGCTGTGGCATGGCATGTTTGCGGTAAGCTACACAGAATCGAGGCCTTTAGTGTAAATTGTGCTTATGATTCAGGTCACTGTGTGTGCTGTGTAACCACAGCATCACTCAGTGCTTGTTTGAAATGTAAGCCCCTAAAAGATCAGTAGTATTTTCCAGGGGAATTTGATTTTGTGATACGAATGGTAATTTTTGTAAAGGAGAATGTAATTCTGTTTTTTCTTCATTGTGTGGTTGGGTATACCTTTCACATAATAGTATATAGGAGAACTTAGGATCAAAAATCCTTTAAATATCTGCTATGATGACTCAGAGCTTAAAAATTTCTACAAATGGCTATGTTTATTTATAATTTTCAAAAAACCATGAGAGTCACCTCTTCTCTTTTCTGAAGAAAAGATTACTTAAATATATCTGGAACTTTGCAACTGTGTTTAATAATATCTAACCTTTCCATTGGACAAAATGTCTTGAATGAGTCCATGCTGCAATGAAAGAGTAGAATAACAAGGTAGATGAGACTGCTTTCCATAATACAGGAACAGGTACCATCCTAAGGGAGTTAGAAAAAGGTGACTTCCTCCCAGCTGTGGCCTCAATTTTTATGGAAGAGGTGACAGTTGAGTTGGACTAAAAAATGGGTAAGATGTAGCCATATAGAGATGTTTGGGGGGCGGAAGTAGAAGGGGGGACATTTCAAGTGGGAAAAGCTACATATGGAGCATGCTGATTAGGAGGGGAGAGAGAAGAGATACAGTATCCTACAGTTGAAAGAACCTTTGAGAGTATCTCATCACACATTGCAGGAGTCAGAGAAAGAGTAGGAAATGAAGCATGGGGAAGAGGAGTGGTTTCCCTTTTCTCCCAGGACCGCTCAAATTAGTAAAAAAAAAAAAAAAAACAAAAAAACCCTTATTCCTTGAGCATACATGCTTTCTTGCTCTTTTCTAAAGTCCTTCCCATTTTTTTTTTATCAGTGGTTAAGAAACCCTTGTGAGGAGTTAGAGGGAATCTTCTCTCTCTGATACACAGAGAAAGATAGGGACACGTGCGAAGAATTAGTTATACACACCATTCTTTTCCTGAAATCCAAAAGTTTGTCACCATAGCTAGAAACTTGGGGGAGGGAGGAAAAAGAGGTTTACAGTGGTATTTTGGTATCTTTGGGCCACTTGGGTAGTGAACACAATGGCTAGTCTAAGTACCAAGACTTAACTACTCTGTCAGGCTGGGTCTCTGTGGGGACAGGGGGTCCTGGGTATGTTCGGTCTGGGTGGCAGGAGAGACACCAAATTGCATGACCCCCTCAGGTTACTCAGTTTTATCTACCCCAACACCTCACGGGTCTGGGCAGGACCTCCGGTAAGCGACAGGGAAACGTTGATTTCTTGCTTTGTAAGACCCAGCCCTTGGTGGTATGTGGCAAGCATAAACATGATGAAAGCGCTCAGAGGGTTAGAGAGCAGTTTGGCAGTTCTCTGTTCAGTGGTTAAAGCACACATCCTATGACTCAGCAGTACAAATTTTCTGTACCTACCCTAGAGACACACTTACACACGTGCCAGGGAAATGAGTATAAATACGTTCCTTGAAACATTGTTTGTAATTGCAAAAAAAAAATCTGTCAATAATAGGGAAATGCCCAAATAAATTGTGGTACAGTCATACTATAGAATACTATGCAGCAGGTCCAAAACATTGTATAGATCTCTTATACTGATGTACATAGATTTAGCTCTAGAACAATTTAAGTGAAAAAAAAGCAAGTTGGGGCTTCCCTGGTGGCGCAGTGGTTGAGAGTCCACCTGCCAATGCAGGGGACGCAGGTTCGTGCCCCGGTCCAGGAGGATCCCACATGCCATGGAGCAGCTGGGCCCATGAGCCATAGACGCTGAGCCTGTGCGTCCGGAGCCTGTGGTCCGCGACGGGAGGGGCCACAACAGTGAGAGGCCCACGTACCGCAAAAAAAAAAAAAAAAAAGCAAGTTGTAGATATATGTATAGTATGATGCCTTTTATGTTAAAAATACTTTTATGTTTCTCTGGGGATGAATATATATGTAAATACATGGGAAAAAGACTGGAAGGATCCATGGCAGATTCATAACAATGATTATCTCTGAGGAGGAAAGAAGGGAACCAGGTTTGAGAATAGGTAGCAAAGGAGGCTTCAACCTTATAGTTAATATTTTCAATTTTTTTCAAAGAGCATGTGTTTGAGTATTGTATGGTTAAAATTGTTAACAAAATGTCAGTTCAGTTTTAAAATGCTAAGTATGTATTAGGTATTGATTACTTTTTATCTTTCTTTGCTTTTCAGAATGTAATGAATAAGATGCATACAATTAGTGTACCCTACTCTGTTATGAAGACTTGCCCTCTCTCTTGGGTCCAAAGAGTACATGCCCACAAAGGTAGTTACACACAGCATCTAAGCTTCGATTATGTGACTGTTGGCAATTTCAGGGACTTTCAAATTGCTCTTCTAACGACATAATTCTATGCCTTGGTGCCTTGACAGGTTTTAGAGTTTGGTTATTAAAAAATCAGATATGTTGTCTAGTTCATCTCAGTTGATGTCCATTCTTAAGAATTGTGCCTGAATCTGGGCCCTGAATTAGATTTATTGGGTGCTTTGGTGTTCGAAGCTTCCTTGGCTAGGATACGAGGCCTGCCTGCAGGTCCCAGTGAGCAAGGCAGTCGTGTGTCCAGTCAGTCGCCACTGCCTCAGAGCACCTGGAACAATTTCTTTGAAACCTTTTTTATTTTTCTCTAAGTGAAAATCATGATTCCTAAAATAAGTAAAAATGTTTTTATTATATTAATACCTACCAAATTTAACATGTGTGTATTGACTTTATCTCTTTTGCATTTATAGCCAAGGTTGCTTTAGTAAAATGCCGAGACTTGCACTGGGCTATGATGGCACATCGGGACCAACGAGATGTGAGCTTGAGCTCCCTCCGCATGTTGATTGTGACTGACGGAGCTAATCCCTGTGAGTATTTCTAGAGTGTCAGTCTGGGAATATCCTTTCCTTTGGTAGTCTGAGGTTTTCATCCCCTTTCTGTAAGCATTTTTTTTTTATATCTGTATTGAGAGATAATTCACATACCATAAAACTTGCCCATTTAAAGTACCCTTCAATGGGGGACTTCCCTGGAGGTCCGGTGGTTAAGAATTTGCCTTCCAATGCAGGGGGTGTGGGTTCGATCCCTGGTCGGGGAGCTAAGATCCCACATGCCTCCTGGCCAAACAACTAAAACATAAAACAACAGAAGCAATATTGTAGCAAATTCAATAAAGACTTTAAAAATGGTCCACATCAGAAAAAATCTTTTAAAGAATTTAAACAAATAAAGTACAGTTCAGTGGTTTCAGTATATTCACAGAGTTATACGGCTATCACCATTGACCTGAATTTAGAATATCATCATCCCCAAAAGAGACCCCATACTCATTAGTAGTCACTCCCCATTTCCCATCCTCTGTGCCCTAGCCCTAGGCAACTGCTAATCTACTCCCTGTCTCTGTATGGTTATCTATTCTGGACATTTCGCATAAATGTAGTCATGCTATATGTGGTCCTTTGTGACTGGCTCCTTTCACTTAGCATGTTTTCAAGGTCCCTCCATGTTGTAGCCTGTGTCTGTACTTTATTCCTTTATATTGCCATATAATATTCTATTGTATAGATATACTATATTTTATATAGTCATTCATCATTTGATGGATCTGTAAGCTTTTAAAACCACTCCATGCTCACTCATTTAGGTCCTTTCTCTATCATGTAACTAAAAAGAACTATGAGAAGGTAACTTGATATAGCCAAGTGTCTGGACTTTATGTAAATTCCCTGTCACCAAATCTAAGGAGTTTGCGAAAGCTTTTAGAGATCTTACTGTGTTGCCTGCTTTTCCTGACAAGCATAAACATCTTGAGCCTCCACAGGGTAGAATCAGGTAAAGCATTAGATACTACTGTGTTCTTTGTCATCGTGGATTTTTGTCAGTAGTCACAATGATCATCTTGGTATAAAACACAGACCTGGGACTGACCTTAGTAAGTAACAAGTCAGAGAATACATGAACAGGATGGAACTAAGCCAGAGTATTAGTAATGCACTGGCTAAACTGCAGTAGTTACTTCAGGAAGAGTTGCTTGCTTCCGAACTGGCCACCTGTTGCCTGCGGTGCATCTCTGCTATTCATTGGGCAGTTTGGTAGGAGCAGCCTTATTTTAAGTTGTACCTTTCAATAGTGTCACTGACCTTTCATGGGCTAGATGAGCATTTGTTTGTCCTTGAAAGCTATCAACCATTTCACAGGCGCAGTAAAATATTTGCATGGAATTGATGATGTACAGATGTGTCGGCTTTCTGTTCTTTACCAGTTTCCTGCAATAATGAAAATCATGTTTTCAGTTTTCAAGTTGATCTGTTTCAACTCCTCAGGGTCTGTGTCATCCTGTGATGCCTTCCTGAGTCTGTTCCAAAGCCATGGTCTGAAACCTGAGGCCATCTGTCCGTGTGCTACTTCTGCCGAAGCCATGACTGTCGCAATCCGCAGGTATCGTTCAGAATGTTGGTGCTCTTGATGTATGTTACAACTCTGATCAAATGTGCAGAATGGACCAGGTGATGACAAGGGGTGTGATCTAATTTTCTGCTTCATAATCCTGAAAGTGAAAATGACTTTGTAAAGCAGTTTGAAGCATCTCATTTATTTTTCCCACTCTTGCCCTAAGTGTAACTGGTAAACTGAAATTTTACTTTAGTTATTAACATCTTGTATTTGTGAATTAGTTCTTTTTCTGTCTTGTTTTGCCCTTCAGAATCCTTAGTTAGCATCTTAGACTGTAAGTAGACTGTTCTTGATTGTAGCTTATATATGCAAAGTACCTATATAGAGAGTACACCCAAGCCAGTATATTCCTTTTATTTATTTATTTTTTAATTGAAGTATAGTTGATTTAGTGCTGTGTCAGTCTCTGCTGTACAGCAAAGTGACTTGGTTATACACAAATATCCCTTCTTTTTTTTTTTTTTTAATGCAGTAGGACCTTGTTGTTTATCCATTCTAAATGTAATAGTTTGCATCTACCAACCCCAAACTCCCAGTCCATCCCGCTCCCTCCCCGTCCCCCTTGCAAGCCAGTATATTCTTAACAACTGATTAAAATTTACTTTTTCCATCTGAATGAAAGTTCACCATGCTTTGCACATGTAAATTAGATTAGTTTGGCATGTTTTGGGTAGAGAAAAATGCGGATTTTTGTGTGTATGCTAGCCAGAGGAAATTTCCTTTCCTACATGTTCATACTTTTCTCTTAGTATCATTTTATTTGCCAAATTTCATGAGTTTATTTTGTTTTCAGGCCTGGAGTCCCAGGGGCCCCTTTGCCGGGAAGAGCCATTCTCTCCATGAATGGATTGAGCTATGGGGTAATACGGGTCAATACTGAAGATAAAAATTCAGCACTGACGGTTCAGGATGTGGGACATGTAATGCCCGGGGGTGAGTTCTCAGGGGCATCATTTGGTGTTTCATGAAGATTCGTCTTTAGAGATAGTGGAGCCTGATAAAATATGAGATCCAAAACCAGGAATCCAAAATCTAGTACTAAGTCACTTAATTTCAAAAAGCCTCTCTAAGAGTTAAGTGATTCTAATCATACTTATTTCCGGCAGAAATTGGATGATTTAATTGTGAATGTTTCAGTTACAGTTGTTCACATGGAAAGCTAAGTACTGAGTGATACTAAAGTTGTCCGGTTTTCACTGTAATTGCCAAGACGATGGGCTGGCAGAAAGTTAAGAGTACATTGCTTCCTGCGTGTTTGAATTTGATCTATGTAAGGGTATTTTAATTTAACCTGTTTCTTTGGACTTTGCAGTCATTTTGAATAAGTCACTGTCTTTAAAAGCTTCGGTCTGCATCTATTGTATGTTTTTATTTGCTGAATTTAAAAAATTCTTTATTATCGGGTGAAAGGTGGAAATTTCAGATATACCTATGTAGCATCAGGTCTGTTTTTAACATTCCTGTTTGGTATTCTTACTTAATGCCACTCAGTGAATGTAAAACTTTCGTGGGTTCATAAGGATGAGACTGTTTTTTCGAAGGTTTTCCAGACTGTCCCTTGACTATACCTTCTGTACACTAGGAATGATGTGCATTGTGAGACCCGATGGACCTCCCCAACTCTGCAAAACAGATGAAATTGGAGAAATCTGTGTCAGCTCCAGAACAGGAGGCATGATGTACTTTGGGCTTGCTGGTGTGACAAAAAATACATTTGAGGTACGTGACGTTAAAGTTTCATGGGGAACGTGTTGCGTGAGGTCAGTGTCACTAAGGCAGCTGAGCTGGCTGATGGGAAATAGCACAGCGTAGCTGTTGGGAGTGTGTGCTCCAGAGGTAGACGGCCCGAGGTCCAGCCCTGACTGCCATGCACTAGTTGAGCTGCTTAACTTCTCTGTGCCCCAATTTCCTTCTTTTTAAAATGTGAGTAATGATAGTATCTACCATAGGAACGTTGTGAGAACTAAATGAGTTAATGTTTATAGAGTGCTTAGACCAGTACCTGGCACACAGGAAGCGCCCTTGTTTATCTCTTACATATATAAAGAGTAAGAGGCCTCACAGAAATTCACCCTGGTGAATGTGCCATGGTTTGAGCGTATAAGACCCAAAATTTAATTCTGAGAGTGCAGTGAGAATGGATCCATCTCTCAAGAGTAGGCTCGAGTTAACCACACTTGTAAAGACTAATGTAAACCAGAATGCCAGCTCCTAATGAAAAATGAAAACCTGGCTTGTCACGGGGGCAGATTGTTGCCATTATTCAGTCTTTCAGTGAGAGAAATATTTATTGAGCACCTTCTGCATGGCTGGCACTATTCTCCATGCTTGTGGTACGTCAGGAAAATACATAAAACTCAAATAGCTCATATTTCAGTGGAACTAGCACATCGTTTTTCTGAAGGCAGTTCTGCATGTGAAGCCAAATTGTAATGAAAGTTTGCCTGGTGAGCCTGGAAATCAGAACAGGCATAATTAATTGTCTGTATTTCCTAATTGGGATTAACCTGCCTCGGGGTACCTTTTAGGGAAAAGAGAACTCCAGTTTATGGGCCATGTCCCCTTCACACTAGACAGGGCTTATATGACCACTGCCAATTTTCAGTCTTTGAGCTTCCCTTTTCTATAACCTAGACTAGTGGTTCTCAGTCTCAATATGGCAGGGCACATCTGTCTACCATCCCATTTGAAAATCAGTGCATGTAATTATGTAATAATAGATGTAAATGTATTTCGTATCGTATATGTATTTTGGATACCTAGGATACAAGGGCAGGAGAGTGTTATCTATATGTGTGGTGTGATGGATACTTTGGATACAAGGGCAGGAGAGTGTTATCTGTATGTGTGGTGTGATGTGGTGGCTCAAAAAGGCTCCATCATCTATGTTTATACAGCCTAAAATGGCATAATATATATTATTAAATGTCTATTATTACCACCACCACCACCACCATCATCATCATCATCATCATCATCATCACCACCACCATCACCATCACCATCACCATCACTACTACATTCTTGGCCTACCTTCAAAAGTTGTGACCAATTCATAAACTCTTAAAGCACATGCTTACTGCCATTCTCTTGGTTTACTTTCACAGGTGACTAATTATCTCTGCTGAGTTTTTATACATTTTACTAATTTTAATCTCACCTTATTTCTCTTTTAAGTGCTTGGACTACATATGTTTCCAATATCTGAGTTTTCTTCATTGCATTTTCCTTATATAAATAAGATCTTCAAGCAGTGTTTGAAGATACTAATAATATTTTATTACGTTGCCTGCCCTGGGAGGGCAAGTGCCTAGCTAAAATTCTCAGATTTGTTACTAAGCTGCTAGGTCCATAGTGATGAAGAAATTTTGAAATCTGCAGGATAAATTTAATGACAGTGAAGTACAATAATAATACTAACCAAAAAAGGAGAAGAAAACTGTTGCACTGGTTTTGCAAATTAAAGTTTCTCATATTTTTCTTACTGGATTCTTATATTTAAACCCTGAGAGAATTTTTCAATGTGTTTAACACTTCACTAGAACAAAAGATCTAAAAATGGCTGCTTAGAAAATAAAAGTGTATTTTAAAAATAAGCTACTGGTAGGGAATTCCCTGGCAGTCCAGTGGTTAGGACTCCTTGCTTTCACTGCTGAGGGCCCAGGTTCATTCCCTGGTTGGGGAACTAAGATCTCACAAGCCGCGTGGTGCAGCTAGGAGAAAAAAAAAAAAAAAAAAGCTTCTGGTGAGAAAAACTTTGCAACACATATGAATGCAAAGAGCTAATTTTCCATCGTCATCTCTTACTAGCTATTTGATATGAGGCAAATGAAACTCTGTGCCTTTCTCATCTGTAAAATGAAAATATTCTGTTTCATAGGGTTTTCTTGAGAATTAACTGTATTTACACCCATGCCTGGTACATGATAACCATTTTATAAATGTTAGCTCTTGTTATAGTTGTTCCCTGTGTAAAAAAAGAAATCTTAAAAATTAAAGGGAAAAATCCAATCAAATAGAAATAATAGACAGGAGACATGACTAGGCTATTCATAAATACAAATGGCCGGTAAATTAAGGAAAAGAAATTCATCCATGTTAGTAATAAATAAATGCAGCTAAAATAATAGTGGGATTTCTTTTTTTGCCTACCAGATTGGCAAAGTTTAGAAAAATTGATAACATGTAATATTAGCCAGAGTATGGGAAAAACATTCTAATATGGTATTGGTGGAGTGTAAATTGCTATAATAATTTTGTAGGACAGCCTGTTAAAATTGAAAAGACTCATGCCTTTTGTACAAATGCACAGAAATATGTACAGCAGTATTCAGTAAAGCACTGTTCATATAGTGAAAAATTAGAATGACCTACCTAGCCAGAAAGACTGGTTACATTCTAATAGTGCTGATTCTGATGGTTTCCTGAGTACCGACTCTAGGCCAGGCACTGTGCTTGCATCTACAAATCTATTTCTATTCCCTTGATCTTTACCCTAAGCCTGTGATAGGCGTTGAGAGTTCCATTTTATGGCTAAAGAAACTGAGGTATAGAGAAATGCAGGAACCTTCCTAAGGCCCACGTTACTAGTAAGTGGCAAAGACAGACATTGAACTTACATCTGACTCCAAGGGCTATGTTGTCTCATTCCTCCATGTGATGGTATATTATAGAACTCTTGTACAAAGAGAGCTAGATTGACTATTACCAACTTGTAAAGGTATCCAAAATACATATACGATACGAAACACATATAATATATGAAAAAGCAAGTTACAAAATAGTATATCTAATACGATCCCTTTAAAAAATGCTTAATATGTTAATATGTGAATCTAAAAAAGTCCGGAGAGATAAACAACAAATTATAAATGTTTGTTATGTCTTAAGCAGGTGGGATTACTGGATTCACTATTTTTTATAATTTTAGTGTTCAACAAGCATGTATTACTGTTTTAAATTCTTTTTTTTATTTAAGACTTTTTAAAAATCAAATACTTTTTTTTTTAAGCTAACATTTTCACTTTCTTCCGTCTTTTAGGTGATTCCAGTGAATTCCGCAGGCTCTCCTGTTGGGGATGTACCGTTCATCCGGTCGGGATTACTGGGGTTTGTAGGGCCAGTAAGTGACACTTGCATATTTGTTTTGGTGCATCTGATCCAAATATTTGTACTTTAGTTCACAGAACAAATTCTTATTAGTCCAAGAGTATTACAGGGCCGCTTAACTTACATTTAGAGCAGTTCCTGTAAAAATGTCATAAAATGAGTAATGTTTATTGTTCCAGTTACCCAAATTCATTTTATTCCTTCAAACTAAGACATTATCTTTTATTTTCAAAACTCTTTTCCCTTATTCTTCCTATGTTGCATTGATTTGATTAATATATTTCAGTAAGTTAGAAGATTGCTGAAAAAGTTAAACCTTCAATAGCAAAGGGAAGCCATAATAGTGTACAAATCATTTTCATACAGATTATCAGTACTACACCAGGTGTAACAGTAAATTCTCTGAATGAAAACAGCTTGTTTTTCAGCAGGTGGTATTTACAGGCATTGGGTTTACAGAGACAATTAGGATAGAAAACCTGTTCTCAAAAGAGCTCACAGTTAGTTTCATGAGCCGGTGAGGAAGGCAGAGAGGCAGAGCATGAAGGGCTTTGCATGACATAATGGGAAGTTTGGATTTTATCTTGTAAGTAATAGACCTTCATTATCATAGTTGAGCCCACATACCTCCCTCCATCTTAATTACCTCCTTACCCTCTCTTTTTTCTCCTCATAACAGTTCAAGTTCTATAAGAAAAGATCTAATTTTATTTTATTTCTTCCCCACCATTTATGGGTGACGGTGGGGTTGAGGACATACCTCTAAGAGAATCACTCTCCTAGAAAGAGACATCTGCACCTACTGTCTTGACTTCTTCACTCAGCACCAAGAAATTCTCAGAGACCCAGCTCCTTTTAGCTTCCACTCCACTATTGAGGTCCAAGATGGAGCTCCAGCCATCGTATCTGCATTCCAGGAAACAGGACAGAAGAAAGGGTGTAGCCCTACTATCTCTTAAGAGAAATTCCCTGAAGCTGCTGAGCAACACTTCTACTTACATCTCGTTGTTCTGAACTAGTCACCTGGCCACACATAGCTGCAAGGGAGGCTGAAATGCATGCCCAGCTAGAAATTCTACTACTGTGAAAGAAATGGAAAAATAGATGTTGGAGGACCAGCAGAGACTGTCTTGTTCTCTTTATTCACTTCCACCGTAGGACTTTTCAGACTGTGTTGAAAATGGCTGATTTTCTTCTGTCTTCTGGGATGACAGAAGGATGGGCCAGTAGCTTCTTGAGACTAGAGATTATGTCTTACTTACAAAGCCTAGTCAGTGTATGGCATTACATTGTGCTTAGTAAATCAATTAGTGACATTCAAATGGAGATGACTACTAGATAATTCAATATATGTAAATGGTCCAAAAATTTAGGAATTCTATAATGAATGGGAAAAGTTAATTTATTGCAAATGGGTCTGGGAAAATTATTGATAAAAATTATATGAAATAATAAATAATAGAATTATTTATACAGCGATGCTTTGAGGACATTGGCAGCAGACTTTCCTGCAGCTCGGTTATTTTTTGGAAAGGAGAGGCTCCTACAATTCCTTAGACCTTTCTTTATTAACTTAGTTCTAATATTACCAGATGGAAACATTACCCTTATAAATCTGAGACATTCATTCTCACATTAAAACTGTTTTACTCTCTTCCTAATTCCAGTGTTAAATGGTCTAACAATTTTCTCCTCTGCATCCATCCCATGAATAAGTACAGAAAATGAACTAATACATAATCATGACTGGGAAAATGAACTGTGCTCATTTGGCATCCTAGTTGCTTTCTTATAAAATTCCTCCATGGGACTTCCCTGGTGGTGCAGTGGTTAAGACTCCACACTTCCACTGCAAGGCGCACAGGTTCAGTCCCTGGTCGGGGAACTAGGATCCCAACGTGCCTTGCAGTGCGGCAAAAAAATAAAATAAAATTCCTCCCTAAGAATGAATATGGGGCTTCCCTGGTGGCGCAGTGGTTAAGAATCCACCTGCCAATGCAGGAGACACGGGTTTGAGCCCTGGTCCGGGAACATCCCACACGCCACGGAGCAACTAAGCCCGTGAACCACAGTTACTGAGCCTGCGCTCTGGGGCCCGCGAGCCACAACTACTGAGCCTGTGTGCCTCAACTACTGAAGCTCGTACGCCTAGAGCCTGTGCTCCGCAGCAAGAGAAGCCACCCCAGTGAGAAGCCTGCACACTGCAACGGAGAGTAGCCCCCACTCGCTCAACTACAGAAAAGCCCGCACACAGCAACAAAGACCCAGTGCAGTCAAATATTAATTAATTAATTAATTTAAAAAGAATGAATATGAATGGATTCCCTTCTTATATACTATTAAGACCTCATTAATTGTAAGATGCCACTGATTCTGAGATGTCGAGATGTGAAACACTTTTTTAGAATCCATAAAATACGATATTTTCTTTCCTACAGTTTTTATGAGATTTATTTCAAGGCAGGAAGTAAAATGTCTGTTTTGCTATTTAAATTATGTAAATCACTGTTACCTTTCAGGGCAGCTTGGTTTTCGTGGTTGGAAAAATGGATGGGTTACTGATGGTTAGTGGTCGAAGACATAATGCTGATGACATTGTTGCTACTGGATTGGCTGTTGAATCAATAAAGACTGTTTATAGAGGAAGGTGAGTAGTACAGAGCTCAAAGGTCAGCACTTCTGGTGGAATCTAAAGATACCTCTGTAGGGTGATTTGAGTTGTAGTCTGTAGATGCTGTAGATGAGGTTGTTTTTGATTAAGTGTAGCAGAAACCAGGCTTTGAATGTTTATCTTAAAATGTCTGGTTCTTTGGCTGTAATTGAGGGGCTGTAACCATATCCTGTATTTCAGTTTTTAATTACTACTGTTTGTTGAATCCTGAAGACTGAGGAGAGATTTCTGAAACACTGAACTTCCTACATTCCTTCAATACAGAAGTCACCCCATTCAGTCTAATGAGATAGATGCTACTCTGTAAGAGTTTACATCTAAGAATTGTTCCCTTACTTGACTCTAAATTATTACCATTTTAATGTAGAGATTGACATAGTACATAAGCGCTAATTTCAAATTCCATGGATGAAGTCAACTAGATATCCTCTTTTCTTTGCTTATTAACCTAAGAAAAGATATTTGGCATATATTTGAGTAATTGATGTCCTGTTCAGTAGTTTTCAGTCATGGATATATGTCTTTAAAGCAATCCTGGTGTCCCTTAGTTTTTGAAGCAGTAGAAAAATTAAACCACTAGAGAACCAGTTCCTGAAATGTATAGTTTTTTGTAATGGTGTGGCTTCCTGTGAGATGTAAACTCCATGGGGTACTGGACCTTCTGTCTTTGGTCACGGTCACATCCCCAGCACTCAGCACAGCGCCTGGCACGCAGTAGGTGTTCATTAAATATGTGTGGATGAAAGGAAAGAAGGAAGGGAGGTGGTCAGGCTTGCTGGTGTTCTCAGCCCTCCAGTGCCTTCCCGTTATTTCACACATTCATTCAGCAAGCGTTTATTGGGTGCCAACTGTGTGCCACTGTTCTGGATGCTCAGGGTGTGGCAGTGAACAACACAGGCCACGTCTCTGCCCGCGGGAGCTCACATTCTCATTGGGGGAAGAGCAGGTAACCACATAGGGAAACAGATACTAGGTGAGCTGGTGATGAGTGCTGTGCAGGAAGGACACGCGGGGTGGTGGTGCCTGCGGGTTATACGGGGAGTCTGGGAATGCCTCACTAGCAGGGGGACGTTTGAGCCGAGACCTCACTCAGAGCAACCCCTTCCCCCGCCTCCAGGTCCTCCGTGACCACCTGGGCGGGTCTGACCTCTCCCCACCACTCTCTGCTTCACCACCCTGCTCCAGGCACACTGACCTTCTTGCTGTTCCTCAAACCTGCCAAGCTCGTTCCTACCTCAGAACCTTTTCGCTTTCCGTTCCTTCTGCCCGGAAACCTCTTCCTCCAGATCTCCGTGCGGCTCGCGTCCTCACCTCATTCAGGTCTCTGCTCCAATGTCCGCTCCTCAGGGAGGCGCTGCCCGCCCCCCCACCACCCCCCGACCCACACACTGCTCCGCCCCCGCCCTGCCTCGGTCCCCCGGTGTGCAGCGCGACGTGATTGTTCTGTCTCTGACACGCAAGCTCCACAAAGACAGGGACTTCAGCTTATTTATCGCTACGTCCCAACATTCACGACAGTGGCGCTTAGTACGCGTTTTTTGAGTCCTCGTTTTGATGGTAATGATTGTGACGTTTTCTTTTCTAAACTACTCCTTCCTGGGCAGTGCGGTGGGGATGTCTCCTCTCTGTAATTCCAACTGAGCAAAGCAAATAGGACTGGTTGTAAAGGGAGTCCTGATGTGTTTGATCTGTCTCTCTTAGAATTGCTGTGTTTTCTGTGTCTGTATTTTATGATGAGCGCATCGTGGTGGTTGCGGAACAAAGACCTGACGCTTCCGAGGAAGATAGTTTCCAGTGGATGAGCCGTGTGCTACAGGTGAGCGCACCTGGGGTCTCTGTCGGGGAGGTTGACTTTGCTGTCAAAGGCAGCAGAAGCCACTGCTGAAGCATTTTCTTCAGTGGACCAGTTATGTTGCCTTTTTTTTTTCCTGCCAGTAGCTACTCAAATATTCCAGCTACTGTTAGCAAAAGCAGATAATACCACGCCTCCTTGTGTACCACAAAGTATTTTTCTGCTCAGGTTGCCAAAAACAATTGAATTTGACCTGCCTCAGCAAGTTCTTTCACTCTTTTGTGCCTGAGTGTTAACTACCCATGAACGTTTTAGCTGTCCAAATGTGGAACACATCTTTGACATAATCAGTCCCCATGTCAACAGCTGCAGTCTTACTGCATGCTACAGGTGGTGCCTAGAGTGTGAGGAATCCAATATGAGCTGCTGTTCTTACTTTGAAGGAGCTTTACTGTGGAGTTAGAGATCTAGGTGAAGTAAACCACTAGGGAAGGAGGAAGATATGGGCTCAGTATATGGGAAATGTTTCTAGGGCAGCAGGCTAGAATGATGAAGAGAGCCTAGTATTCGTTTAGAATCATACTTTGAATCCCAGCTCCACTACCTACCACATAAGTGCCTTTAGGCAGCTTACTTAACCTCACTGAGTTTATTTTCTCGTCTGTAAAGTGGGGATAAAATTATCTATATTACAGAGCTATGGGAAGGTTAACTGATGGTAATTAGATAATGAATTGAAATATTTAGTGCCTGCCTTCAGTACAAGATGATGGCGATCATTATTAATATAAAAAAGAACAATCATAAGCATATCTCCAATGAGTTTATCTTAAATAACATTCCCTTTCCTCTCGGTCCCCTCACTCTGCTCTATTTTATGCTTAGTATTTATCAGCATATAAGTGTCTTCATATGTATTGTTTTCTACATCCACTACAATAGAAGACCCATGAAAGCCAAGAGTTACTCTCTCTTGTTCCTGTTAGTCCAGAACCAGATGGCTATGCCAGCACATCATCAGAGTAGGCTCAGCAAATATTTGTTGGATAAATGGATGGTCCAGAGAAAGCATGGACTGTCCTTACCATTCAACTTATATGTATTGGGATTGTTCCCAGTGTCTATAACTTGTCTGCTTGAGGCATTTGGATTTATTTATTGCCAGTTAGTAGTAATGTTGTAGAAATGTTGTAGGCATGAGATGAGTGATGGCACTAGATGACTTTTAAGATTCTTCCTATCTGCAGGATCTGTGATTCGGAATTATCAGTTGGTATAGCATAGGCTGTTTATAGTGCAAAAATCAGAGAAAGGAAAGAGAATACTGAAGATAGACTAGATAGAAAAAACTGTGAAGAAAGTGGGACTGGGTGATCTCTGAAAGACGGTTAGTAACCAGACCCGCAAAGAGAATTTTTTTATACTGTTCATATTCTCAAACACATTGCTTATTTCATTCAGAAAGAACTTTGGGGGATAGTGGTAGAATCTTGTGGTGAATTATGTATTTTTTCCAGTTACAGGAAGCAAATTTCCCAGGTTGTTATTTTTCCCTGGAAAGCAACTATAGGAATTAAATGCAGTGCTAAACTTACTAATCCAAATTTTTGTTAAAGTCATTTGGGGTCTGATTTGGGTGTGAAATAAGAAGGCATTATCTTATATGTAGCTTCTCTGCTTGGGGTACTTGGATCCGTAGTAGAACATTAAGAACTCCATATGCTCTGGTAGGTTAGAGCCCAGAGGTTGTTTAATTCCAGGTCTGTGTATGATATAAACTAAACACCTAACTCAACACCTTCTAAGGAACGTCGTCAGTGGATGACTTACCAGGTGGCGTATTTTCAGTGAGGAATCCAGGCTACACATGATACATTTGCTAACTTCCTGTATATTCTAAGATACTCAAGACTTAGGAACTGTTACAGACTTCCCATTTCCTAGTTATCTCTGTTGGTTAGTGGATTAGTCTGAAGAATATGCTTTCAGGTTTATTCCTCTGCCCTTTTAAGTCATTTTAATAAAAGGCCTTGTCTGTCTTTTATGACTCTTGGTCCATTCGTCTTCTCAGGCTGGATCTCCTTTTCAGTAAGATTTGTGGGTAGTACAAAAGAACCCTCTCAACTGGCATGTTTAGAAATGGTATTGATGATTGGTCAGTTAGTTTTCAAAGGTGATTGAAGCAGAAAACCATAACAATGAGAAATTCTTCAAGTATTAAATTTTAACACAAAACATAACAAGTGTGCCTTTTATTTGACGCAGAGGCGTGTGAGTGTGAGTTACACCAGTTTGAGTTTCAGGTCAGCGTACTTCCATAAACTACATCCAAAAGCATTGGTTTCTGGTTTCATTTCCTTTAAGTTAGACTAGAACGTGAGTATTTGAAAAGAAACTTACGTTTTAGAATTAACTTGCCCATTCCTATCAACAGTAGGAGTTCACCTCTAATGAGTCTTTAAAAAGCATAACTCTTCCTATTTTACATTCATATTTTATCAGTGGATATAATAGTTAATTATATGAGCACAGTAACAAGAACAGCAGCTGTAAAAGGTATAGAGAAGCAGGCACAGCTGACACTCAGTGAATGCACAGGTGCGTGGCTGGGAACAGGGGTGCACCGAGGGAGCTGTTGGCCTCCAGGACTCAGTGTGAGGTGGGCCTCACCTGGATGTTTTGCAAAGGGGATGCCTAGTAACCTGGTGAGCCACTTAAGCAAGGGCTTACTTACAGAGCTTCTGTTTTGTTCATAATAAAAATACTGGGACTTCCCTGGTGGCGCAGTGGTTAAGAATTCGCCTGCCAATGCAGGGGACACGGGTTCGAGCCCTGGTCTGGGAAGATCCCACATGCCGCGGAGCAGCTAAGCCCGTGTGCCACAACTACTGAGCCCACGTGCCACAATTACTGAAGCCCACACGCCTAGAGCCCATGCTCCGCAACAAGCCACTGCAATGAGAAGCCCGTGCACCACAACGAAGAGTAGCCCCGCTCGCCGCAACTAGAGAAAGCCCACACGCAGCAGCGAAGACCCAGTGCAGCCAAAATTAAATAAACAAAATAAATAAATTTATTAAAAATAAATAAATAAAATTTAAAAATTAAAAAAAATTAAAAATAAAAATATTTTGCCTCTGTTTAATTGAGCTATGTTGGACAGCTAAAATATTAAACGAACCAAAACAAATTTCTAGGTTTTGGACATTATCAATCAAGAGAGAACATACTGAGGCTTGCAAATCAGTATCCACCTCTGTCCATTTAGATTGTACTGGGTTGGCCAATACCTCACCACTCTGCCATCACCGGAAGGATTAGGTACCTTTAGATGTATGGGATACTAATAATCTACCAGATTCTAGACCTAGAACGGAGAGAGAAAGAAAAACTCTAGGGCTTCCCTGGTGGCGTGGTGGTTAAGAATCCACCTGCTAATGCAGGAGACATGGGTTTGAGCCCTGGTCCGGGAAGATCCCATATGCCGCGGAGCAGCTAAGCCTGTGCACCACAACTATTGAGCCTGTGCTCTAGAGCCCGCGAGCCACAACTACTGAAGCCCTCGCACCTAGAGCCCGTGCTCCACAACAAGAGAAGCCACTACAGTGAGAAGCTCGCGCACCGCAACAAAGAGTAGCCCCCGCTCGCCGCAACTAGAGAAAGCCCACGCGCAGCAACGAAGACCCAAGCAGCCAAAAATAAAATAAAACAGGAAAAACTCTTAGAGTAGAATAATGCATTGTGTTAGGAGGATGTCAAATGTCATAAAATTAATCTCACTGAGTATTTTTTTCGTTTGTATTTTTCTAGGCAATCGATAGCATTCATCAAGTGGGGGTTTATTGTCTTGCTCTGGTGCCTGCCAATACTCTGCCCAAAACTCCACTGGGAGGGATCCACATATCTCAGACGAAACAGCTCTTTCTGGAGGGATCGCTACATCCTTGTAATATCCTCATGTGCCCACATACATGCGTGACCAATTTGCCAAAACCCCGGCAAAAGCAACCAGGTAAGAATGCTGGCTTTGAAGGCATGACATTAAAACTGTAACTTGAAGAAGCTGAATTCTCTCAGCATGATTTTTTTCTCTAGAGTTGGACTTTACAAAGATTAGTAAGTAACATGAGAATCGTATCAGCTGACCAAAAGCAGGAAGGAGTGAGATTTTGTAAAATAGCTTTTCCAGGTTTACTGTTGGCTCAGTCTTCTGAGTAATTCTCAGTAGAGTGCCTCCATTTTCCCAGGATGTAAGGTATGGGGTCAAGGTGATCAGAATCCCACTGGCGGAGGTAAAATAGAGCAAGTCCCGTAAGGGAAGGTTCTGATAATAAGAAGAGCTAGTATTTATTGAGGCTTACTAAAAGCCACATATGAGCTATACATTTTACAAATATGATGCTAGAGCTTTGCCCTCAGCTGTGGAAAGTAAAGTTCAGAAAAGTTAAGAATTGTGCCCAAAGTCATATAGCTGGTTAGTGACAGAGGTGAGATAAATAGCATGTTTTGCATTTGCCATGTTCCTGTGAATTCAAGATGGAAATAGAAGTATGTGAATTGCCATGTGAAACAAGGAAAAAACCAAATAGTCAATTTCACCATTTTGCCTAATTTCTGAACAAACCTAGGTTGTAGGGCTAATGAGTAGGCGACTAAAGGCAGGAGTAAGTGATTGATGGTCAGTCATGTTAAAATATCTGTTTAGGGCTTCTCTGGTGGCGCAGTGGTTGAGAGTCCGCCTGCCGATGCAGGGGACACGGGTTCGTGCCCCAGTCCGGGAAGATCCCACATGCCGCAGAGCAGCTAGGCCCGTGAGCCATGGCCACTGAGCCTGCGCGTCCGGAGCCTGTGCTCTGCAATGGGAGAGGCCACAACAGTGAGAGGCCCACATACCGCAAAAAAAAAAAAAAAAAAAAAAAAATCTATTCAATCCAACATGAAGTCATTAAGTTTTATTGATGCTTTTTCATTTTAATTGAGAAGTTAATGAGAGCCTCCCAGTTTCTTGTATGCCTGGAAACACATGAGAGCCAAAATCTGGCCTTTACAGTTCCCACTGCTACCACATACACTCACACACACATACACATAGTGGGAAGATTAGGAAGTCAAAGGGAAGTATGGCATTTAATTATATTTCCATTAAGACCACTTTTGCTGAAAGGTAAATATGATGTACAATAATAAAATAAAAGGTAAGCCTCTGACTCTCTAGGATATTTTTATTAGGATATTACAATGTTAATCTGCTCTGCTTTGCAGTAGTTATTACTCCAGTGGTCTGGTGGCTGAAGATCATATCACATTTGGTTATATAGACGTTATTGTCAACTCACCAAGTAACCTTATCTTAGTAACAGTGTATATAGAGCTAAAGTATATATGATATTTATCAATTTCTGCTAGTGGAAATGACAGTTTATGGAGGCTAATATTCTAAAGGGGCAGTTAGAATCAAGTCTGTACTAATCAAGAAATATATAAAAAGAAGTATGTTCATATTTCCTGCCTACGTATCTGATGGATATGTAAAACATACAAATCCTTCTCCATCTTGTGTTCTGTTATACTGAAGTCCTACATTTGTCATATGAGTAAAATCCTATTTTAAATAGCATTTAATCTAGAATTCCTTTAACAAAGCTTTCATTTCAGTAGATGCTTAAAGGATGCAACTCAGAGACATAGTAGTTGCTTAAAACATTGCTTTTGCTAGCCAGATTTCACCCAGTTTTACTAAATGATGAAACCTGTATAAAAGGTTTATTCCTAAGCCCTCATAGGCATAGCATCCACCTGTCTGATGAAAGCATTAGGTTTGGAGTCTGTGTTTTTGCTGTCTGTTGTGATGGTCTGCTAAGATCTTAGTGGAATGCGTATGGGTCAGACCAAAGCAGCTTGAAAATGTAGCATAGGTGGAACAGACATGATGTGGGGATAGCATGAGAGGATGGGGTTTGGAGCATGGAGATGGTTGGGAGTGAGGTAAAAAAGGAAAGGAGAGGAAAAGGAAGATAGAAACGGTGTTAAGGTAGCCCAGTGACAAAAATCTCATTGAGATGTCTGTTAAGCTATCGTGTAAAGAATGAGAATGTGTTAGGACTGGTTTCGGCTGCACGTTTCAGATGAACATAACGACTGCTTAAACAAGAGGCAAGTTTTTTCTTTCTCAAGTGAAAGAAATCCAGAGCTAGGCAGTCCAAGGCTAGGATGGAACTGGCTAGGAACCCTCAGTCACCGTTGGTCCAGCTTCCCATCTTATTGCGTTGGCATTGTTATCAGTTAACTATTGTTATAGATGTGCTGCATAACAAATAATCCTAAAACTCAGTGGTTTAAAGTAAGAAGCATTTGTTTTTCACTCATGGAATGTGGATCTGCTGAACCTGGCTGGGATCCGCTGGCCTTGGCTTGGCTCCAGGCTGTAGGTTGGGTTCAGACCTGTTCCATGTGTGTCCTCATCATGGGACCAGCAGCTACCTGTGCCATATTTTCCTCAAGGCAGATGGCAAAAGCAAGAAGCAAGCCAAACCATACAAGCATACTTAAAGCTTCTGTTTGCTTCATGTTTCCTAACATTTTATTGTCCAGGACAAGTCAGACCATGCCCAAAGTCAATGGAGCAGAGAGGTATATACTCCTCTCATGTAATCAGAGCAAGGAAGACTTGTAAGAAAATCAAAGAGTCTGCCACAGCCAGCCTTAGCATACTGCCTCAGGGTTCATTTAAGCTCCTGACCTCCAGCCATCAGTTCTACATTCCAGCTAGCAGGTGGGAGAAAAAGACAAAGAAGGGAATACCCTTCCCCTTTAAGCATATCTTCTAGAAATCGCACATATTACTTACTCTTACCTATTATTCTCCCACGCTAAAGAATATAGTCTTTATTCCAGGCATTTGCCCAGCTAAAAACTGGGGGTTGTGTTTTTAAGGAAAAAGAGGAGAATAGGGCTTGATGACTAGCAGTCTTTGCCAGTGGAAATTTACAGAATTTTGTGGAGAAAATAAGAAGACATATTACAGGTACAGCACAGTATCAGCAGTTAGCCTCGTAGATGTTATTGCTTTCAGTAATTTTTCACTCTTTGACTCATACATAGTCTCAAGAAATACACACAGAAGGACCTCAAGAAATTACTGCTGAATTATTTTTGTCATTTTAAATTACTCTGAAAAATTCACTTTTTAAAACATCACACCTTTATTAACTTTACATTGTGAGTCCAGGAATGGGCAACTTACACGGTCATATATAGTCTGAGTCCTGCCTATATAAAAAAGGCTGTCTCCAACATAATATATCTGTTAACGTATTATGCAGTCTCTTGGGAAAGAATTTTGCATATTGTATTGGATTGGCCAAAAAGTTCCTTCAGTTTTTAAGTAAAAATAAAAGACATTTTCACCAAGAACTTTATTGAACAGCATATTCACCATTTTGTTCCACTACCTTCTGCCATTTTTCAGGCAACTTCATAACTCCATCTTCCCAAACCTTTTTCTTTTTGAGCAAAGAACGGTTCCAGGTGCCTTTTACAGTCTTCCAGGGAATTGAAACTTTTTCCATTAAGAGAATTTTGTTAAGACCGAAATAAATGGATATCTGAAGGTGCAATGTCTGGTGAATACGGCGGGTGAATCAGAACTTCTCAGCCAAGCTGTAACAGTTTTTGCCTGGTCATCAAAGAAACATGTGTTCTTGCGTTATCCTGATGGAAGATGATGCGTTTTCTGACTAATTCCTCTTTTTGTCGAGTGCTGCTTTCAACTGGTCAAATTGGAAACAGTACTTGTTGGAATTAGTCATTTGATTTTCCAGAAGGAGCTCATAATAGAGGACTCCCTTCCAATCCCACCATATATACAACATCACCTTTGGATGAAGACTAGCCTGTAGTGTGGTTGGTGGTGGTTCATTTCGCTTGCCCCACAATCTCTTCTGTTCCACATTATTGTACAGTATCCACTTTTCATCTCCTGTCACGATTTGTTTTAAAAACGGAACATTTTCATGACATTTCAGGAGAGAATCGTGAGCAGAAATACAGTCGAGAAGGTTTTTTTTGCTTAACTTATGTGGAACACAAACATCAAAGCAATTAACGTAACCAAGCTGGTGCAAACGGTTTTCAGCGCTTGATTTGGATATTTTGAGTATGTCAGCTATCTGCCGCGTGGTATCATGTTGATTGTTCTCAATGACTCGATTTGATCGCTATCAACTTCACCTGGTTTACTCAACCATGGAGCATCGTCCAGTGAGAAATCTCCAGCACTAAACTTTGCAAACCACTTTTGACATATTCAGTCAGTCACAGCACCTTCTTCATACACTGCACAAATCTTTCTATGCGTTTCAGTTGCGTTTTTACCTTTTTTGAAATAATAAAACATTATACGCAGAAAATGTTGTTTTTCCTTCTATCTTCAATATTAAAATGGCTACACAAAAATTCACCAATTTTGATGTTTTTTTTAAAATGCACACTGATATGACAGCTGTCATAGTACAGTCTAACAAAATTGTTTCGAATGAACTTAAAGACAGCTAAGCACTACTAGAGAGCCATCTTACGGAAAAAACCAAACGAACCTTTTGGCCACCCAGTACTTAAAACTTCAGTGGACATACACTTTGTAGATGAAAACTGTTTAGCAGAGTATTGGAGTTCTTTACCCTTAGGGTGTGTTTTTTTTTTTAGTTTAAAATTTTTCTTTAACTTTTCATTTTGAAGTAATTTCACTTACAAAAGAAGTTGCCAAACAGTAAAAGAATTGCCTAATACTCTTTACCCAGCTTCCCCACATATTTAAAAGTGATTCCATGATTTAAGTGATTTTGTTCCAGCTATTTCAGTACATTCATAATCAACAGATTTTGGCAATAAACGTTATTTAATATTAATCAAAGCATAGCATCAGCATTATTCAAAACTCAGCTGGCAATAAATTTTGTTATGTTTTAGCTGTCTTCTTAGTTTCATACGTTGGAGTCTAATCTTTAAGTGACCATCAGGAAAGGCATACAAAGCCCTAGCATTATTGAGAAAGGGAGAGTTTTCCTTTTTTATCTTGAGAAAGGGAGAGTTTTCACTTTTTTTTCCCCAAGTGGCAAGCCTCTGGAACAGTTGAAAATAGTGTAATGAACACCCATATACCTTCCCCTAGATTCAGCAACTGTTAACTTTTTTTTTAACTGAATTCTTTGAAAGGAAATTGCAGACATCATGACACTACACCCCCAAATATTTCAGCAGTGTATCTCTAGAGAACAAAAACATTCTCCTAAAATTTTCCTAATCAGCCACAATGCCATTATCCTATTAAGAAGGTTAGCATTGAGCTTCCCTGGTGGCGCAGTGGTTGAGAGTCTTTCTGCCGATGCAGGGGACACGAGTTCGTGCCCCGGTCCGGGAAGGTCCCACATGCCGCGGAGTGGCTGGGCCCGTGAGCCATGGCCGCTGAGCCTGCGCGTCCGGAGCCTGTGCTCCGCAACGGGAGAGGCCTGCGTACCTCAAAAAAAAAAGAAAAGAAAAAAAGTTAGCATTAATATAATCCTATCATTTAATAATACACAATCTGTGTTCATATTTCTCCACCTGTTTATTATAGTAGCTGATTTTTTTTTAATCCAGTATCTAAAGTCACACATCGCTTTTGGCTGTCATGTCCTTTAACTTGAAAGCTCCCAAATCTGTTGTGTCTTCAAGACATGGACCTTTTTGAAGAATCCAGGCCAGTTGTCTTGTAGAATGTCCTACAATCTGGATTTCATTGCTCACTTAAAATAAAGCCCTTCTGATTTTCCTGATGAACTCACCCTCAGTCCTCATAGATGGCAGATTTCTTTTCAGACCAGATATTTATTACTGTTAAGCCCCCGTTAGGGTTTTATCCATGATTGGAACAGATGAAATGTATCAGTAGGAACCAATGCAACCAACTGTCACCTCCTTGGAGTGAAAACTTCCCTCTCTACACAGTCCCTCCACCCCCCAATCCATGTCTCTCCTGTGGTCCTATTTTCTTTTTTTCCAGCACTTCCTGCTACCTGACATTATTTGTGTATGTGTTTATTGGTTGCCTTTCCCCGCTAGAATACAAGCTGTATGTCTTGTTTGCTACTTTGTCCCAGTGCCTAGAAGGGTGCTCATTCGGTATTGGTTGAATGAACATTTGAACCAGCTTTGGTCAGTCTGGAAATGCTTGGGGCTGGCGTGGGGCTGGTATGTAGCTTGAATCGCCATCTCCAGAGAGCTGATTTTTGCTTTTACTTACAGGCGTAGGCCCTGCTTCTGTGATGGTTGGGAATCTGGTTGCAGGAAAACGCATAGCACAAGCTGCAGGAAGAGATCTTGGGCAAATTGAAGAGAATGATTTAGTGAAGAAGGTAAGTGTTCCAGAAGTGTTGATTTTTACAAACAAGTCAAGGACAGAACCTACGCTTCAGGTAACAGATGGCAGATGCATTGTCCAGCTTCTTAAAAGTTGCTGACCATGATTCTTTTTTCTGCTTTATGACTTCAGCACCAATTTCTGGCGGAGATCTTACAGTGGCGAGCCCAGGCAACTCCTGACCACGTACTCTTCATGCTGTTAAATGCCAAGGTATTAAAAATGCAATTGTATGTCTAATCAGCTGGCTATTGTGAGAGTATCTTAGGCACACTTGAGCTCTTTCTTTCATCAGAAAAGTTCTGTTGCCAACTCAGAGGAAGGAGTTGTTGCTTTCTCCTCGTTTTGATATATGAGGATAAATTGTGCAGTTATTTCAAGGTTGAAATGAGACCTCCTGGAGTGTTATTCAATACTGTCTCTTTTTTCTCACAATCAAGTTGTCTTTATTCAGTTCTGATAGGAACGATAGGACAACCATGTAATTACATAATCTACAGATAGAATGCATTGTGTCAATGTAATTTTTAACCCAGTTTGACTTTTAATTATTTGATTTCCACCAGAAATAAAATGACTTTAGATCAACATTTTAAAAACCAGTTGTTTCTAGTACATACTTAAATTATTTATTGCTAACATAAAAAGCAAATTGAAAATTATTCAAGAGTATGTTTAACTATTGCTTTCTAATGGATGGTTCACCAGAATATTGTATTTTTTAAGTTATGCATTCCATGGGAGTCTGTTGAGATTTGTTTGTTTTAATGGTTGAGTCCGAAGCTGGTACTGTGACCACAGCATAGAACAGTATTTGTCACCAGCAGGGGGAAGACTGGAGGACCTATTGGAGTCCCTTAGGGGACTTACCCAGATGCCCCCTTCTGCCCCAGGCCCTGGATTCTGATAGTCCCTCCCTCCCTCCCTCCCTCCCTCCCTCTCTCTCTCTCTCTCTCTCTCTCTCTCACACACACACACACACACACACACACACACACACCACACACATACACAGCTTTGAGAATTTATGCAGTGATAGAACCTGAGAGGGATATGCTGTGCATCTTAGTGAAGAGTCAGTTAAAATCTTAAGAACCATTGCTCTATGGTACAAAACTTTGGGACTTCCTTGCTCCACCTCTGCATGAAGTGGGCTTCTCTTCAAGCCCATGGATTGATTAGGGTCCTTCCATTTCAGTAAGAAGATGCCAATCCAGCTTGTTCCCCACTCCACTCCCAAGCTTGGCTACAGTTAAACTTACGGCCCTGTCAAATCATACTTCAGATCTATTTGTTAGTGAAAGTAAGTTGAAATTTGCTTCTTGGGTAGAGAAATAATATATATGGATGACTAAAGGACATGTAGTCCATCTATTCTTCTGCATATTCTAACATTTTACCTTGGATTAGCCCAGGCCACCAGAAAGCTTAGGAACCATACAACATTGTTCCCTTATGCCCAGAAAATGCTTCTTACTGAAGTTTAGTTTACTGCCGTACCAAGGACCAAAAAGAGAGCCATTGTAAGAAATGGCCTTATGAATTTAACCCTGATTTTAGCCAAAGGAATATTCATTTTAGTGTTATAACCTTAATGTCCAACAATAGACAATTGACTAAATAAATTATGGCATATAAACATGAAATACTATGCAGCCATTGAAAATAATGTTATAGAATAGTTGATGACCCAGAAAGTAGTCATAATGTGGAAGTAGGAAAAGTAGGATATAAAACTTTAATAATAATTGAGTACTTACTGAAGACCCTGTCCTGGGTGCTTTCCATTTCATAGTTCATTTTAAGGTTAGGGGAACGGAGGCATAGAGACATAAAATCACTTGCCCAAGGTCGCAGGGCCCTAAGTGGTAGGACTAGGAAATTAACTCCTTCATTTGAACCCAAACTAGCTTCAGAGCCCACGTTCTTAGCCAATGCACTATACAGCCTCTGGCATAATATAGTATACCTTTTTTTTTTTTAATGTTGCATGTGAATTTATATATAATACATACTCATTTGTTAAAAACCAGGAAAATATACAGCAAAAGTTAATAGTGGTTACATCTCATATTTACTAATCTATATTTTCCAGATTTTCTATATTGAACTTGTACTACTTTATATTAATGAAATTTAAAAGTTATTTTTAAAAGAAACAGCTCAGTAAACTTGTTTTTATCATGAGTTTTTTAAAGTTAAGTTACAATAATTAAAACAGTGTGGTATTGGCACGATATAGACAAATAACAGTTTGGTTTTATCTGGTAAAGTTGAAGGTGGGCATACCCATTGACCCAGCAATTCCATTTCTAGGGCTATACCTGACCAAAACTCATATATTTATGCACCAGGATATATGTATTAGAATGAATTGTCCATCAGCAGTAGAATGGATGAATAAATTGTGGTATGTTCATGCAGTTAAATACTGTGCAGCAACAAAAGCAAATGAACTATACACCTAAGCATGAGAGGTTAGATGACGCTTCATAGAATGTTGAGAGAAAGAAGCAAATCACAAAAAAATATATGTACAGTACAACTATGAAAATCAAATATTTCATAGGTGGTAAAAATGTAAAGAAAAAGAAATTAGCCACTAACATTAAAAAGTCACGATAGTGGTCCCCTATGGAGGGAAGGAGAAGGCACCCATGAGGGTGCTTTTAAGCAGTGGTCTTTTTCACATCAGGCTGGTTCTTACACAGATGCTTGTTTTATATATATATATATATATATATATATATATATATATATATATTTTTTTTTTTTTTTTTTTTTTACCGGTACGCAGGCCTCTCACTGCTGTGGCCTCTCCCGTTGCGGAGCACAGGCTCCGGACGCGCAGGCTCAGCAGCCATGGCTCACGGGCCCAGCCGCTCCGCGGCACGTGGGATCCTCCCGAACCGGGGCACGAACCTGCGTCCCCTGCATCGGCAGGCGGACTCTCAACCACTGCGCCACCAGGGAAGCCCTATAATTTTTTATTAAGCTACACGTTCATATCTTATGCACTTTCACACTCGTGTGTTATATTTTACAAAGGCACAGGGGTTCAAAAAGCCCAGCTCGGTGAAACTTGAATTGGACAATAAGGATATTTATGAAGACCCGCAGGAGAAATTATTCTCAGGACCAGGAATAATTGGCCATCTCCTAATCTGCTAACCTTTGTTAATTCACTGTTCGTGTTTTTGTTTACATCTCTGCTGTTAGAATACTCAGAGCCAAACTCGTGTTTTACACAAGTGTACTTGACCACATAGCCAGCGCCCTGACCTCACTCATGCCCTCGTCCTGCTTTCATTTCTTTTATTTTCCCCTCTTCTCTTATTTCTTCATGTAAATACAAAATTGCTATGTATTTTTAAAGCTATCTTAAATAAGAGAGACTGTAAATACATACGTTTGATTTAAGTTAATGTTGTTAGTCCCTAAGTACCTTCAAACATTGAGAAAGAAAAGGAATACCACACACGTCTTTTGGTGCTTGGGGAATTTTCACTGAACTTGATAGCTTGCTGCAGATAATCTAGCAAGGCACAAGCCTTCCGTATAATGTCAAACTGGCTCTGTTTGTTACTGTTTTCCTTGCTGAGCGTCAACCTGCTTATACTTTCTTCTATTAACAGGGAACTACAGTGTGCACGGCCAGCTGCCTTCAGCTTCATAAGCGAGCAGAGAGGATTGCAGCAGTTCTTGGTGACAAGGGACATCTCAATGCAGGAGACAACGTTGTATTACTCTATCCACCTGGTAAGTGCTGGATTGGTAGACTAGACAAGCTCCATTGCTAGACTACAGACTCTAAGAGGACAGGAGCTCAGGGCTGCTATACATGACCACGTGGGCTGTGCGCACAGGCTCATGCCACGGGAACAGGCCTCTCCTCTCAGGGTTGTGCAGTGTGAGGGCTGTGCCAGGACCGAGTCTGTTGTATTTACTCTTGTATTTCCTGTCTTGTATAATACTCTTGTATTTCCAGGCACTGTCTAGCTCAGTGCCTGGCACTATGGTAAATATTGAATGTGTGAATGACAACTTCTTGACTTTTGGAAACACTCAAAAGAGACCCTTATTTCTAGGAGTGCTCAGGAACGGGACTCTTTCACCCAGTTTTCAAAAGCATGTTGTGTGTGAACTCTGACTTCACATTCTCCACATCGTAATTCGTGCTTAATGTCCCTCGATTATTACTGCATTCATCTTCCACGCTCTAATTCAGCAACCTCTTTACATCAAGAGGGACTCAGGGACTTCCCTGGTGGTGCAGTGGATGGGAATCCGCCTGCCAGCGCAAGGGACACGGTTTCAATCCCTGGTCCGGGAAGATCCCACATGCCGTGGAGCAACTAAGCCCATGCACCACAGCTACTGAGCCCTAGTGCCACAACTACTGAAACCCGCATGCCTAGAACCCGTGCACCGCTACGAAGAGTAGCCCCCGCTTGCCACAACTAGAGAAAGCCCACGCGCAGCAACGAAGACCCAGTGCAGCCAAAAATAAAATTAAAGAAAAGAGGGACTCAGAATTACTTGATGAGTTTGGTGTAAATATTAAAAATTTTAGGTGAAATATTTCAGTTGTCCCTTTCTTTAGTCTTCGGCCACCTAACTCATAAATCCAGCCTTCTGTGGTCTTTTATCCCTTTTACCTCATTTTACTGTGATTCTCACTTTGCTTTTTTATTTACATTGATACTAAGATTTCTTAGAAGGTCATCTGGTAAAGGAATTCCTCCTTGTTCCTGGGAGATTGTCTTCCATCTACCAATTAATCATGGTAATGGACCACAGCACTTCCCAAGGAGGCCACCCTTCGAGTCCTGATATTGCAGAGGCTTCGTGTCAAGTGATGCCTTGCCTCCCTAAAACCTGCACCCACTGGGGGAGTGACATCTTGGGGGTCCAATTGCTGTTCACATAGCGGCCTTCTAAAGAGTGAAAGAAAGCTCAAGTGTTCCTCATCTCTCCTTTTCCCATTCTTTTATCTTCCAAGTGGAGCAGCCCTAATTTTTGCAGTTATTTCTCCTAGGTAATATCAAGTAATGATGTCAAAATACCTTCGTCAGGTATCTTTCAAGAGCTTACTTCTGAGCTCCTTTGTCGTTATTTATTCTTGGCTTCTCTATATTTTTTTTAAGTTGTTTTATATGCATCCTTCTTTACCTTCTGTTTCTTCTAAATTTAAAAAATTTCTTCCGATAATGTCTCTGTTAAATTACGGTCTAATGAACCCATCTGGCACATGATTTAATAAACTGGTTTTGGAATAAATAAATAAATTGGTTTTGGAAGCTCTGGCTTTTGCTTTCTCGGTGACAAACCAGGCAGCTAAGTGGCTCTGTCTTGCAGGCATCGAGTTAATCGCTGCGTTCTACGGCTCCCTGTATGCCGGGTGCATACCTGTGACCGTCCGACCTCCTCATGCTCAGAACCTCACAGCCACATTGCCCACCGTCCGTATGATTGTTGATGTAAGTGCCGGGTATAACTTGCCTTGTCCTCATCTCATAAAACCCAGAGTCAGACAGCTAAGCATCCTTACTCATTTTCCAGTCTAATTGAGTCAGGAAGTCGAATCTGTCTCCTGCAAACTACCTCCTTTTCCTTTATCTGATCAAAGTGACCAGCATTTTCCAGTGAAGGAATGTGGGGAAAGCAGTTTTTGGTGAGATACAGGATTGTGTTTTTATCATGAACATTAAGGAAGTGAAGCTGTCATTAGTATTTCTCCATGAAACTTATTTTTTTCCCTCTTCTTAAAAAAGTCCTAATATTTTTTCTGCACAGTAACCAAGGTAATTTTAAATGCCAAACTGAATTCTCCCCATATCAGGTCACTTTTTGGGGGGTTAGTCTTATAAATTTGCTTGGTATAGTATTAAAGTATACTACAGTAGGAAAGTAAGATAAATCTTATTCTAATCATATCCTAATGTACTTTAAAGCAAAGAGTTACAAAGTTCCAATTTATGTAACACTTGTTTCTCTAAGAACTGCTGCTCCATCCCCAACTGGAGCCTGCAGTACAAAAGGTGCATTTGCCACAGATGATTTTACTACAAAGTTCAGTTTGGCAAAATGCCCTGGTTATATTCTGCAAAGTAGGCCGGAGCAGCAGGGAGGGGAGTTTCCTTCCACTGACACAGTTTGCGGGGTGAGGGAAGTTGGTCCCCATGCGTTTCCATGTGCGGGTGTGTGGGAGAGCTCGTTCCTCTGAGTGCACAGAGTCCCTCAAGTCCAGGGTATGTTCTAGGTCCGGTGTGTTTCACCATATTCCCTGGACTGTTGCAAACACTACCTCCTTCCGAGATGATCCTCCAACACCTCTCATTCCCTGAGTACTACGAAGTCCATGTTTTTATTTTATTATGGTCTTCATGAAATCAAGAGATCTGGGGATCCATACTGAGGTTATAACCATGGAATATTTGAGAATCACTGTTGTAAACAGTAACTTGTGTTATGAACAAGTCCATCATTCTAATTCAGTGTTACGCATTTTTCAGGACAAACGTAAGGGGAACACTGACCTCCACTGTCCTGTGTGTATTCTTTGAAAAGCTAGTACTGCCCTGTCCCAGTATGATGTGCGAGTTGCTTTTAGCAGCAGCCAGAGCCTATGGTGCTACACGGGGCTAAGCCTCATGGTGCTTATTTTTGTCCATTTGTTTCTAGGTCAGCAAAGCAGCCTGCATTCTCACCACACAGACCCTAATGAGGTTACTGAGGTCCCGAGAGGCAGCAGCAGCTGTGGATGTGAAAACCTGGCCAACTATCATTGACACAGGTGAAAGGGAGATTTCTCCAGAGGCATTGAGGGGGCAAGAACATTCACTCCCCGAGATTTCCTAGGTTCTCATACCAAAGGTGTTTACACAGCTCTTCTGTTGCAGCCCATTCCACCTGCTAAGACAGAGGCAAAACTTAATATCCACTCAGCTTGAGTTACCAAAGGACTGGATACTGCAACATCCAGATCCAGAGAAGCAGATCACAGAGTGCCAGAGCTCTGGCGACAAAACGTGACCTGCTGTTACTCTTGGCATCGTCAAATGGTGGTTAGGTGTTTATGCCAGATGTGACCGTAGACATGTTGGGCTACATAAAGTATGGGGAGGATCTGACCCTTGACTTCCAGATGTGATAGAGTTGGAACAGCATTGCACTAGGAGTCAGAAGACCTGGTTCTGGTTCAAGCTTCAGTCCTTATTTTCTGTATAACCTTGTCTGAGATGACCCTTTCCTAAAACACTACCTACCCTGGCCCGACTCACATATTTATTGAGAATATCAAATGCAACATAATATGAAAATACTTTGAAAACCATAAAGTGTATGAATTTTAGATGGTGTTCATACTAAAGAAGGGGGTAAGACTTTGGGATAGCTGGAGATGGTGGTGGAGGGGAGAGTGTGGGTTTTGGAGTTGGGCAGACAGGTGTAAATCCTCATCCTCTGTTACTCGTAACTACTTCATGGGGTCATGAAGATTAAATGACATAATGTAAAGCACCAGCATACAATCACAGTAATAACAACATCTAACTTTTTATTGCGCCCTTACCATGTGGCAGTCATGTAACATGTATTACCTAATTTCCTCCTTCTATAACCCTATTAGATAGGTGCCAGTTTTAGCCTCATTTTACAGATAAGAAGACTGAGGCACAGGGAGGTTAAGTAAGTAGCAGAACCGAAATTCAAACCCAGTCAGTTTGGCTCCCCTCCCAGCCCCTTAATCATTATCTCCTCCCTACCAGTTTTCAGTAAATATCACGTAGTGTCCACTTCAGGGACATTTATGTGGATTTAAATGCAGGGATGACATCTATTTATGGTTATTGTGTCCAGATGCTGAGCTATATTTTTTTATATATGTTACTTAAGGATATAGACAAGTCATTTATAATATGTAACACAAGTGGATTGTGTTGGTGTTAGTGATGTAGATAGATCTACTGTGGTTACTGGACTCAGTCATGTTTCAGGAAGACCTGGAATGTGGTCTGTGATACAGACAACAGAAAGGTTTCTTTAGGTACTTGAGTGGCCCTTCCCTACACAGAGGTGGGTTGAAGGTGATAGAGAAAGTCTTCGGTTTGACCAGAGATGAGTGCCCAATGATACAGAGATTGAAAAGTCAGAGTCAGAATCGTTTCTTGATCTGGAAAGCCAAAGGAGCCATTGAGGAGGCATGGCTGGGGCCAGAGACGTCCTTGATATCTTTGGATATGACATACTTATAAAGCAAATTTGGAGGGAAGGGAGAGGTTATCATAAAAGAGCAAAGGAAAATAATTCCCAATTCTAGATTATCATTCTTAAAGTCAGTCATGTTACCTTGGAGAAAAACTGTCCAACTTTTAAAGCAGTCCATGGTTACTGTGACGTGTACTAAACTGTAAATAATGAACTTTAACTTGAAACCAGCATAACAACAAGTAAAGCTTCATGAGTTGTCTTAAAGTGCTTTATATGAATTAACTTCCTAACAGTTCTGGGAGGTCAGGTATTATTACCACTTTAGAGATAAGGAAACAGACACAAAGAGGTTAAATAACATCAAGATGACATCACTGAGAAATGGCAGAGCTGGGATTTGAACACTGGCAGTCTGCTTCTTTAGCCTGTGTTTTCAGCTACTATGGTATATTACCCCTCTCTGATCGTCTAGTAAATACATCTGCCTGATGTAGTTTCCTTGTTTATATTGTCTATTGGTGCCCTCAACCCCAACCCTCCTCTAGGAGTGACATATGTGAGCCGGTTGGTTAAATGCGAGAAGCCTCAGCTTTAGCAAATCCCAGAAGCTAAGTGTGGCCATAGCAAAGCCACAGAAGACCGGTGGAAGAGCAATGATTTTCGAGTTCCAACCTGTCTGATTTTTTTTTAATGTTACTGAAGTGTAGTTGATTTACAATGTTGTGTTTAATTTCTGCTGTACGGCGCAGTGACTCAGTTATACATGTATATACATTCTTTTTCACATTCTTTTCCATTATGGTTTATCGGAGGATATTGAATACAGTTCCCTGTGCTATACAGTAGGATCTTGTTGTCAACATGTCTGATTGACAATCGGGTTTTTTCTTTCCTTGCAGATGATCTACCCAGGAAAAGGTTACCTCAGCTGTACAAACCACCCACTCCTGAGATGCTGGCATACCTTGATTTTAGTGTCTCCACAACTGGCATGCTTACGGGAGTGAAGGTAGAGTAGTCGGGATATATTTACTCTCTCACTGGATGCTGGTAAAGTGCTGGTAAAGTGCCAGGGCTGCAAAAAATAGAGATGACCACTGCCCCAGGGACTTCAGATGGAGAGGCCAGCTGGTCGTACCAGAGACCAGTAGGCAGAGGATCAAGGGCCACTGCTATATTTAAATAAAAGCATTGGCTCTTCCGGAATAAGTTATCCCAAGGAATTTGTGTTATGAAGTGTTCTGAACCTAGCATAGAAGCCAACAGATAACACGAGTTAGTTCAAGCCAGTATGAAGTCATAGATTCGCATTTCATAAAACTCAGCATTGAGAAGTTAACAGATAGACTTACCCTTCAGTTAGACTTAGATTAGGCTTTTTGAAGCAATGAAAAATATACATCATTTTGAGGAGCTGGAGGGAATGTAAGCTTCTCAAAACTCTCATTGGAGCTGCTTTTCTGCCTGTGGGATGCCAGTTCCATCCTGTTCCATGTTCCTTACCTTCCAGATGTCCCACTCTGCGGTCAATGCTCTCTGTAGAGCCATCAAGCTCCAGTGCGAGTTGTATTCCTCTCGGCAGATCGCCATCTGCCTTGACCCTTACTGTGGACTTGGCTTTGCACTTTGGTGTCTCTGCAGGTAGGCATGGAAAAGCAAAGAAACAGAATGCATGGGAATATCTTTGGGGCTGTGAGCATCTCATCCTTCCGTTTGCTCCCTTAATTTGGTAAAGTTTCAATAAAATGCTGATGCTTTCCAGAATTTGTGCATCTAATGTATCTTCGACGTTTGTCTGGTTTGTTTGTATTCCCTCTTTCTATTAGTTTTATGCCTCAGACAAAAGGGCAGTGATCTTACTGCCTCTTCTGTGCTCCATCCTGTCGTCCTCATTTTAGAAGCAGAGCCAAGTAGAAGGATGACACTTGGGTGAAATGTCGTACTGTGTCAGCCAGAATGCACCCCCTAGGCTTGGCAGGAAGGAATGTAATGAGATGGGTGACAGCATGTGGCTGGAAAGTAGCACATTGGCCACATTGTTCCTTGTGGGATAGCAGATCCCAACTCCTACTCTCCTCCCAGAGGACCTCATCTCAGCCTGCATTTTCACCTCCTTGATGGGCATCTTCATGAATGCTTCACAGATGCCTCAGTTCAACATCTTCCTTCTGTGCCCCCATTCTTCTTAGGATGGGCTCATCCACCTAGGTTAGGGGCCCACACTAGGAACTTGGGCTTTATCTTCAACTCTATATCTTTTTGTCATACTTCCAATTAAATGTCAGATCCTTTGGCTCCATTATTCTTAAACCTATCTCTACATAAGAATCACCTAGGGGTCTATGAAAAAAAAAATTAATGGGGCTTCCCTAGACATACTAACCTAGATCTCCAGAGGTGGAGACCACAATTCCAGTATTTTTTTTTTTAATACAGGATTCCTGGGCTCCTAGTTATTCTGGTCTATATTCAAGGTTTAGGAAGTTGAGGATTCACGGCTGGAGATTGTACATACAATACAGGACTCTGACATTCCTTCCTTTTTATCCTGGGTGCACTGTCAGGGTTCAAGCCCTCATCCTCTCTCACCTGGATTATTGCAGCCTCTCCTAACTGTCTCTCAGCCTTCAGTGACTCGTGTCTCCAATACCCGCTCCGTGTAACTAGCTCTACCCCAACTTCAAGCTATAGTGACAGCCTGCCGGGTAAATTCTAAACTCCTTCATAAAATAATAGATCAGTGATTTCACAGTTTGGCCCTGACCCTTCTGGCTTCACTTCTCACAACTCCCCAGGCATTCTATGCTTTAGTATTTCACTCTGGAATCCTATTTCTGACAACCTCACACACACCATGTAATTTTATATTGCCGTGCCTTTGCATATGCTCTTCCCTCTGCCTGGAATGCCCTCACCAGCTTCCCCATTTTTCCAGCCACTGTCAAATTCCTACTCATTCTTCAAGCCCGAGCTCAACTGTCGCCAACTCAGTGAAACACCTGCCGCCCCTTGTGTTCCCAGTTTGAATGACTTGCTCGTCATTCTGTGATCGTGATGGCCTTTATTCACATCTCAGTTACCACCTTCCACAGTCTGCTTTCTTCTGTAGTTATTGTATCTTGTGAGTTGCATAGGAACAAGGCTGATTCTTAGACCTTTATATCTAATATGACCCAACCCTGTCCTTCATGCTCAGTAAATATTTGCTGAATTGATGGTGTTCTAGGATGAATTGATAATGTCAGCTCTTGCCTTTTTTCATTGCAGTGTCTATTCAGGTCACCAGTCCATCTTAATTCCTCCTATGGAGTTGGAAAACAACCTTTTCCTCTGGCTCTCCACGGTCAACCAGTACAAAATAAGAGACACTTTCTGCTCCTATTCAGTAATGGAGCTCTGCACCAAGGGGCTTGGAAACCAAGTGGAGGTGCTGAAGGTAAGAAGCAGCTGTAACCAGGAGACAGTCCTGAGAGAAATGGGCCAGGCGTGATGATACCCCACCTTGGGCTGGCCAGACATATCTGCCTGCTTTATTTCTAGGCAAACAGGTGTTTGTAAACCTCAGGAAGTTTATCTCTTTCAGTTTCTAATTTAATGCACTCTTTCAAGTTTAATCTGATTCTTACATTGTGGAGAAGAAGGTAAAACTGGTGAGGAGGCTGAACAGAAATGACTTTATGTGAAGATGAACAGAAACTGTGACCTCCAAGAGGATTTTTCCCAATAGAATTTGCAGCCTGAGAATCTCAGAGATTGGCGACTGCCCCAGAGATAAGGTCGCTCATTCATGAGTGTATCCCACGATCATATGTCTAACTGGCATGTGAGAGTCAAAAAACACGGAATTTTCTTTAGTAGAGAAATGTGACCTTAAGAATGAAAAAAAGAGATAAGAGATTAGATATCTATGTTGCTAAATTTGTTTTTCTCTCAGTCCCATCTCTGCATTTGAAATAGAGAGAAATGTAAGGTACAGAAATAAAAGAGGGATTAAAAATATATTGCTGAAAACCTAAGATTTTTAGGTGAAAGAGGAAAGAAATAGAGAATGAGCATATTGACCTGTGGGTAATGACTTCAGTGGAATTCCTTGGCATTTTCTGAAAAGGCATATGTTTTCTCTCGGTGTCTGAGGTGAGAAAACATAGTTCCTTGGCTTTTCCTGACAATAGAGATAGAGCAGTGGCCCTGCTTGTTCAGCACTTCTGTGATTCTGCTGACCTCGGCGCCTGTGCGTGGTGTCTTACAGACCAGGGGAATCAACCTCTCCTGCATCCGGACGTGTGTGGTGGTGGCTGAGGAGCGGCCCCGCATTACTCTCCAGCAGTCCTTCTCCAAGCTTTTCAAGGACATCGGTCTGTCCCCTCGGGCTGTCAGCACCACTTTTGGATCAAGAGTCAATGTAGCGATATGTTTGCAGGTGACTATCATGAAATCTTGCTTGTGTGGGGGGCTCAGAGCACAGGCTACCGCTTAGTTGCTGTAGGCCTCTGGGCTTTTTATTTGGACTTCACTGTACCTTATTTTGCCCATCTGTAGAATGAACATGGTAGCATCGTCCTTCACAGGGTCGTTCTGTAGAACCACTGAGTTTCTAGGTGCCAAGCACTTGGAGCTGTGCCCGGCAATTGAGCTCTAATGTAAACGTTTACTCTAAGTAGTGGTTTTATGGTCCAGGACGATGAGTCGAGAAGATTTCTGAGTCCTATTTGAATTTTATTTATATGTTACCCTTTGTTTTCTGTCTCCTCCATCTTTTACGCCTTTTTCTTTTTTTTTTGCAAAAGAAGTACAAATAAGCCTGCATTCTTTTCTGCAGCCAGATGGCAATTTTGCCATGTTATCTTGGTGGGTAAATAACAGAAAAGAGGCTGAAATAACAGAAAAGAACTGAGTCTGATTTTATGTAGCTTGGCAGCTCGTAAGGCAAATACAGACATGGACAAGAGTGAGAGTCACAGAAGGTGGCGTAAGTGGGTGGATACTTTCAGGTCCTCTGTGTCTGTGGTCGGATGACTCTGGAGCAACATCATGACACTTGAACTTTGGAGCCAGTTGTGGGCCCCTTGCTGCCAGCTTGGGCCAGTGCTGGTTTTGAGAGTCCCATGCATGCTGGTCTGTCTCATCCCTGCCTTGAGTCCAGGGGTGAGGACCCTCCTCAGCCTGGTAACCTTTCAGTGCTGCTTCGGCCCCCAGCCTACTCTACTCCCCTGGGGGAGGAAAGGAAAGAAAGATGAGAAGAAAGCGGGGCCCGGAGTCTCTTTCGTTATAGCCCTGCCTCATCGTTCAAAATAGAGTTTGGATTTTTCATGTATGTGACTAAATTGTCTATTTCTTGATTTGAAAATGTAAAATATGGAAATACCATTCAGTTAATTTTAAATAAACAATACATTTATTTTTCTTTAGGGAACCTCAGGGCCTGATCCAACTACTGTGTATGTAGATCTGAAATCATTAAGACATGACAGGTACAGTAGATTGGTTATGCTTACTTTCTGTTAGCGTTCCTAAGCATGAAAAGTTCTGAGCCTCGAGAAAGTCAGCTCTCCCCACTCCTTCCTTCTGTTGGTGTCTTCCGGGGGGATGGGAGAAGGGAAGAAATTCATTTTCATTATTAATACCTAATAAGGTTTTCATTTATAAGAAGAAAGCTTTAATTCTCACAGTTGCTGCACTGTTCTTTAATATTAAAATGTAACACTGGTATTTTGTAACATTTGACATAAATTACACTAAAATGGATAGACTCTTTGCTCTGGAAGTTTAAAAATAACTGAGACAGACAGAATAAATGAGGCAGAGTAGGGTTTTTGATACAACACTTTATCTGAGCCCCAGGAGTAAAAGCCTTCCTCCTCATCAGCTCACAGGTGAATCGTAGCTATACGCCAAGGGGAGCTCCTGGCGGAGGGCTCTGGGACCTTTTCCTGAGTCCCACTGACTTGGGCTGTGTTCACAGTGTGGCCCGTGGCAGTGACCCAGGCTGCACAGGCAGAGCGTCTCTAGTGCTGTGATTTTCAGCCTGGGGAGAGTTTGTCCTCCAAAGGACATTTGACAGTGTCTGGAGACATATGTATTGTCACAACAAGGGGATGCTACTGACATCTAGTGGGTAGAGGCCTGGGATGTTGCTAAACATCCTACAGTGCACAGGATAGTGTCTCACAAAGAATTATAACAAAATATGTGACTCAAAATGTCAGTAATGCTGAGTTTGAGAAACTGCCCTGATGTGAGGAGAGATAGATTAGAGGTTTGGGGAGGCAGTGTATATAGCTGTGGTAGATGCGGTGCAGTCATTTTTTTTTTTTAAGGCTCTTATGTTGTAAATATTGTTTTTCTGAAGGGTTCGTCTTGTGGAACGGGGTGCCCCCCAGAGTTTGCTCCTCTCAGAGTCTGGAAAGGTAATTTGTTCTGTTAACTGTTGGGAAGGTGGTCTGTGTGTAGAAGTAGCTAGTTTTTGTTTTCTGTGGGATGTTTTTTTGTTTGTTTGTTTGTTTGTTTGTTTGGCTGTGTTGGGTTTTCGTTGCTGCACGCAGGCTTTTTCTAGTTGTGGCGAGCGGGGGCTACTCTTCATTCCATTGTGTGGGCTTCAGTAATTCTGGCATGGGCTCTAGAGTGCAGGCTCAGTAGTTGTGGTGCATGGGCTTAGTTGCCCTGAGGCATGGCACATGGGATCTTCCCAGACCAGGGCTCGAACCCGTGTCCCCTGCATTGGCAGGTGGATTCTTAACCACTGCGCCACCAGGGAAGTTCCCCCGGTTTATTTTTTATTTATTTTGGCGGTACGCGGGCCTCTCACTCTTGTGGCCTCTCCCGTTGCGGAGCACAGGCTCCGGACGCGCAGGCTCAGCGGCCATGGCTCACGGGCCCAGCCGCTCCGCGGCATGTGGAATCTTCCCGGACCAGGGCACGAACCTGTGTCCCCTGCATCGGCAGGTGGACTCTCAACCACTGCGCCACCAGGGAAGCCCCCCGGTTTATTTTTGAGGTTGAATCTTGTTATACCTCTGTCTCCACTGAGCACGATCCCGTGAGCACCGTCTCCGCTCCTGCCTTTGTACACTCCCTCACCTCACTAAAGAGATGGGGGCGGGGAACTGCATTTCCTAGAGGTCATTAGATTTAATTGAACCCCGTCTTTGTGTTTTCTCTTTGATTCTTAGATTTTACCTGGAGTGAAAGTAGTTATTGTTAATCCAGAGACCAAAGGGCCTGTTGGAGACTCTCACCTGGGAGAGGTATGTATAATATTCCCCTTTACTCTGAAGAGTCAGCAGTGAAAGACTTTAGGGTTCATATTTTAGAAGTCAGGAAACTGTGGATACAGCTTTTCCCTCATGGTGAATTTTTGAAAGTTTTCATCTTTCTCTGTAAGGCTCAAAACTGAAATGGACAGAGGGGAAATTGAGACCAAGATGGAGTGAAGATTTAGGCACCCAAACTAGAACTAGTCCCAGATTGGTCCACTGACATACCCTTAACTGAAAAGGAAAATGGGCAAATCCCACCTGTTCCCACCTATTAAGGAGTGGAACTAAAAGGAGCCACAAATTTTAAATTTTTAAAATTTATACAAATTTTTTATTTTATTCCAAAATGTATCCATTTTTGTATTAGTATAAAAATATTTAAGACTTAATTTTTCTTCCCCCAAATCCCTGGGAGACACTGATATCTCATCTCATAGCTCACTGGGAGCAATGTTGTGGGTGCACGAGGCAGATGACCCGGGCTCTGCCAGTTACCAGCTTCTTGTGATTGGGCAAGTTACTTAAACTCTCTGTCCTCAGTTTCCTCAACCATAAGTAATAATGGCACCCACCTAGTAGGATTGTGTGACAGTTAAATGCATTAATAACTGTATCTGTCATATATTTGGAACAGTGCCTGTCACACAGTGAATACTAGTTTTGTTACCATCGTCGGCTATTGCTGTGTTTACATTGTAAATTCAAATAGCCTGTAGTATTTTCCTGCGGTCTTCGTAACTTAGTTTCAGAGCATAGAAATGATCCCTTGATGCATTTGTGAGACTCTGAAAGAGGCTGAGAAATGAGCCAGGGAGGGCTTCCCTGGTGGCTCAGTGGTTAAGAATCCGCCTACCAATGTAGGGAACATGGGTTCAAGCCCTGGTGCGGGAAGATCCCACATGCCGCGGAGCAACTACGCCCATATGCCACAACTACTGAGCCTGTGCTCTAGAGCCCGTGAGCCACAACTGCTGAGCCCACGTGCCACAACTACTGAAGCACGTGCACCTAGAGCCCATGCTCCTCAACAAGAAAAGCCACAGCAATGAGAAGCCCGTGCACCACAATGAAGAGTAGCCCCTGCTCGCTGCAACTAGAGAAAGCCCGTGCGCGGCAACGAAGACCCAACGCAGCCAAGGATAAATAAATAAATAAATTTATTTTTAAAAAAAAGAAAGAAAGAAAGAAATGAGCCAGGGAGGCAATGTAGCCTCAAGGTTAAGAGCACAGCCTCTGTGGCCACCCAGGCTTGGGTGTAGGTTTCCTTGTTTCTGCATCTTAGGCAAGTTACTTAACTCCTTTTTTTTTTTCATCTGTAAAATGGGAATAACAGTAGTATAAACTGTATTGTCATGTCATATATGTCAGGATTGATGGAGGTAAGGCATATAATACTGTTCAGCACATGGTAAACACTTGATAACTGACAGCTGCCTTTATTGTTGCAGCTGTGTTGTTACTGTAAAAATGAGGTTAAAAAACCAAAATAGGGACTTCCCTGGTGGTCCAGTGGGTAAGACTCCGTGCTCCCTATGCAGGGGGCCCAGGTTCGATCCCTGGTCAGGGATCCCACATGCTGTAACTAAGATCCCATCCCAACTAAGAGTCCGCATGCCGCCACTAAAAGATCCCACAACTAAGACCCAGTGCAGCCAAAATTAATTAAATTAAGCCAAAATCATCTGTCCCAGAGAACTGAATTGATTCTGGCGAAATGTGACCAGTGCTTTTTCTTGTTGTAGATTTGGGTGAACAGTCCCCATACAGCCAGTGGCTATTACACCATCTATGACAGCGAGACTCTTCAAGCTGACCATTTCAACACCCGCCTCAGCTTTGGGGATCCTGCTCAGACCCTGTGGGCTCGAACAGGATACCTGGGTTTTGTCCGCCGGACCGAGCTCACAGCAGCCACCGGAGGTATCTTCAGCAGTTCCTCACCCTCGTCCTGCTGCGCTTTGCAGCCCCTAGCACGGGCTGGCCTTCCGCAGCCTGCCTTTGGATGTGGAGCGTGTGTGTTGAATTATTCCCTTCTCCGACTCTTGAACCCATACACGAATTTGTATTCATTTGAAGTAAGACTTTGCCCTCAAAGAGGACCCAGGGAATAAGCACTGGGGCCCCGTGTCAGCATCCCTGACCTGTGGGTTGGCTCGGCCAGGCAGTCATAGAGATGTGCCTGGTGATGGGTAGATGCCTCTGGCAGGACTCGGCCCTCAGCAAGCTCCTGGGACAGGTATTCCATCTTTAGTCCCTTGCTCCTAAGCCTTGAGAGCGGGAGGCAGTGCAGAGGAGCCAGCCTGCCGAAGCCCTCTGTCCCTTCGGCGGCTCACGTTGGACACGAGCCTGCTTGGCAGGGCTCTCGTGTAAGCAGCCCCCAGTCATCCTCTGCCCACTGGGCAGCCACAGTGAAGCCGTGACTTCAACCTTCCTGATGGCATGAATGGCCATTTTAAAATACCCAGCACCGCTTGCATCATCCACACCCAGAACTGACACAGATCACTCACTGGACTTGAGCAGCTGGAACTGAGCCAAGTCATTTCTCCTTCGCCCCTTGCATGTGTTCCCCACTGACCAGCTCCAGAGTGTCTCCATATTTCACGGGGAAGTAGAATAACATACTGGTGGTGAGGGGAGCATCCCTAGCCAGGTGCCTTGGTTTGGAAGCCTGCCTCTGTCATTTGCTGTATGACCTTGAGCACTCACTCAACCTCTCAGTTTCCTACCTGGAAAATGGGAGTGACAACGTTTCCTGCCTTGTGGAAATGATGTGAGATTAAATGACATAATGCCTTCAGGTGCCTGGGACAGTGACTGGCACGCAGAAAACACTCGAGAGTCATTAGCTACTCTTTCCGTTGTTTTTGTTACTACAGTCTTCAGCTCTTGTATGATGGGACTCTGCTGGCCTTCCTCATCCTTCTCTCTCCAACAGCTCCTAGCAGTTTGTTTTGCTAAATTTTTCAGAAATCTTCCTTTTCCTGAAAATACAACATTCTGTAGACCTAGCTAAATCATCTCTCTTCTTCTTTTCAGTATCTATATAGACATCAACCATGTAGCCTTGTGTATGCAGTGTGTGCATAAAATCTTTAAAAAAAGATTTCTGCAACGTCCTGCTGGATTACAAGCCTATTAATAACCAGGACTAGAGTCTCTGTGGAGTCCTTGAAGATGTCTAGGAACAATGACATATGCTCACTTCTTTTCCATCTCAAATCCTCTCCCCTCCTCCCCTCCCCAGCCATCGTCTGGCTAATTCCTATTTATCCTTAAAAGCTCAGCATGGCTTCAGCTTTTCCCTTTCTGAACCCTTGAGCTGAGCTCGGGGAGCGGGGGCCCTAGTGCACACTCGGGTCGCTGGGCTGACCTCATCCCACCTGATGTCCATCCATAGGACATCTGTTGTGTGTGTGTTTCCCCCACTAGACAGTAAGTATCTTCAGAGCAGGAATCATGTTATATCATCTTTGTCTCCGCAGCACTAGGCACAATTCCTGGCACGTGGTAATAATAATAATGACAATAGCTAATGTTTTCAGCACTTACAGTGTACCAGGCATCGTATTAACTCCCTTATATGAATTGAATCCTCACAGCAGCCATTTATTATTACCCCTGTCTCACAGAGGGGAAGCAGGACTCAGAGATTTAAGTTATTCTCCACGTTACAGAGCTGGTGAGTGGTGGCGCCAGGTGACGTGGCAGGCGGTCTGGACCCTGTGCTCTTAACTCCAACGATGTAGTACACTCAGTGCGTCTGATGAACCAGGTTCCTCTTTCTCTCCCCATCAGAGCGTCACGATGCCTTGTACGTGGTGGGAGCTCTGGACGAGACACTGGAACTGCGAGGCCTGCGGTACCACCCCATCGACATCGAGACCTCGGTGTCTCGGATCCACAGGAGCATGGCCGAATGGTAAATCCCCTGCACAGCATAGGTTCCCCCGCAGCTGCGGCACCAGTTAAAGTTGCTCTGTAGTCAGCCGTCTGTAGCAGACCACCTACGGCTGTGGAACTCCAGGGGAGCCAGAAATAAACGGACTGATCCTTGTCTGGCAGTGTGCCGTCTGCTAAGACAGGCTCCGTGGACTCGTGGCGGGGCTGGGTCCTTTTTAACGGTAGGCGCTTACCGTCGGAAGGGACCTAACTGATCATCCGCCTCTAGAAAGTTGGTAGAGGGTGGTGGGAAGAACCATGACTTTCAGGTCAAAAGACCCAGCTGGAAGGCCCAGCGCTGCCAGCGTTCCCAAGGAAAGAGGCTGCTTTCCTCATCTGAAAATGCCTCCTCTGCTCCTTCCTGATTATCAGGAGGATCCAGTGAGAATGTGCTTTGTAAACTATCAAATGGTAAGCAGATGAAAAGGATTGTTATTATTTTCTGGTCCAGTTTCCCTCTTAGTGCGGGAATTCCCCCTATATTATCCCTGACAAAGGATCATCCGACCTCAACGTTGACTAAAAATTTCTTAAAATTAAAACTCTGTAGTTTTTACCTACTTTGCTTTCATCGTGGATTCTTAACAGTACAGAATCCATCCAGTTTCTTTTTATACATGTTTAAGTCAGTGTGTCCTTCTCAGGTTTTTTTTTTTTTTTTCATGCAAAGTAGCCACAGTTCTTTTAATGGTTTGTTCATGCTTTCCAGATGCTTCTTTGTCTTGCTTTTGTCAGAGTCTCTCCTCTGGACAGACCTGAACAATGCCCATGAGGTGTAAGAACAACGCAGAGAAGTTGGGCGCCATGGTTACCCCCTAATTTTAACCATTTGACTTTTGATGCTACCAGATATTGTGTACATTTTTCTTAAGGACTGAATCTGTTTTTCAAAGCAGGTCAACACTGCAAAACACAAGTCAGGTCATACCTTCTAACCCAGCAAACCCCACTGAATGTAAGGCAACTTTCTACCTTATAGCACAATAGGAGAGAGCGTGTATGGGGCACTGAGTTCAGATGAGGCCAGGCCAACTCCCTTCCCGTTTGGTATTATAATATAGATAATAATCTTAGTCAAAGCTCTTAATGTTGCAAATATCAAGAATTCTCTTCAAAACAACTTAAGCAAAAGAGAGTTCATGGACAGAATACCTGGTTATCTCAGAGGTTCCTAGAAGTCTCTGACCAGCTCTGGATCTCAAGAAAGGTAGAAACAAGGAATGGGAAGGCCATCAGGAACCACCGTCTTCTCACTTTCTAGAGCCATGTGGGCATCCACTTCATTCTTTCTCTCCTCCCTGAAGAGCCATTCTCTGTACTTCTCTGCACACCTGCTACCCCAGAACGTTCCAGTCCATGTATCCTCAGTTCAGGTGACCAGCTAACAACTTTCATTCCCACTTCCAAACTCCCAAGAGATTTTAAATGGCTCAGCTAATCAGCTGTGATCATAGGGGCAAGGTCATGTATTAAAGACGTGGCTGAGAGCCTTCTGGTTGGATCCAAGCGAGAAGGCAGTTCTCAGGGAAAATGGGGATAAGTCTTGGGCAGACACTGTAAGAGATGACATGTTAACTGAATGTCATTGAAATTTCAGTGCCGTGTTCACGTGGACCAACTTGCTCGTGGTGGTTGTGGAACTGTGTGGCTCTGAACAGGAGGCCCTAGATCTGGTTCCTTTAGTGACAAATGTCGTCCTGGAGGAGCATTACCTCATCGTGGGCGTCGTAGTTGTGGTGGACCCAGGCGTTATCCCCATCAACTCCAGAGGAGAGAAGCAGAGGATGCACCTCCGTGACAGCTTCCTCGCTGACCAGCTGGACCCCATCTATGTGGCGTATAACATGTAACCAGCCTTGTGGGGATTGCAGGGGCCATCCTGCAAAACCACAGGACCAAAGACCCGTGACTAGGAGGAAGCTTTCATATGGTGTGAAATAAGCTGAGATGCCTACATTATATCCTTCATCTCATCCTGTGGGATTCTGCAATCACGTGACACACAGGAAAGGGGAATTCTGTGGTAGCAAATGAAAAAAATACTAACAGTCTGTTGGTCATGAGCTTTGACGTAGTGTGAGCAGCACGTTACTAAAGCAATTACATCCATGTTGCATTTTTTTCATCTGTTGTATATAGTTGTATTTTTATCTAATGCTGTTTTAGAATTTTGTAAGGGAGTTTAATGAATTCATGTGATGGGGGTAGTCTGAGTTACACAGTTCCCCGCTCTGTACTGTATTTTGCCATTTTACCATAGTTAGACATTCTGCGGGTTTTGTTAACACAGAACTACTTGGCTTACTTTCAGCTGACCCATAGCAAATCAGATAACCCACTGAATATGAGAATTACTTTATATATAGAAAATTCTTGATGGTAAAACATTTTGACCAGTGTTTTAAACATGTAAATAAGAATACACATAATTCAGCTAAAAATTGAAGAATTGGCTTGTATAGTTGTAACAACTAAAGTAGAAACATTTCTACTTTGAGAGAATCTCAGTATTCTCTGGATGCAGTGTAATTGAATAGGTGACTAAAAAGTGCAAATTGTTTGCAGGTTTTGCTGCACATTGTACTGTGTCTCTGTTGGCTGGTGTATTTTATAAACTGAAGCTGCCTATGTTTGTTTTTTAAGCTTGCATTCCCAGAATCAGCTTAAGCTTTTAAGAATTCAGCCTGTTTCTACAAACTGAATAATCTCAGCTGAAAAATCAAAATGTTAGGAAAAGCTAAGATTCATTAGATCCCACCCAGTTCTAAGGAACCGGAATAACTCACTCCGGCCCCCAGTGTTGAAACCGTCTTTCACGTTTAGAATGACTGCATAAGAATTTAGAATTTCCTCTTTTCCAGGCCCATTGTATACTGTGTCAGCAGTTATACATCTAGCTTTTCTTTTCTGAGGACTGAAGAGCATCCTCTGTTCTTCCAGTTCACGAGGGCGGGGACTTTAAGAACAAGAGCAATAGGCTGGGAAGGCAGTGGGATCGATAGTCACGCGAAGGCATAAGGCCTCGTAACTGCATGTCTCAGAACTGACCGATTTGGGTTGCCAAAGTAGCCAGGCTTATGCTGAAATAGGGGAAGTCTGATGTATGCAAGAAACTCTTTTGAAATAACTGTGGTGCCCAGGCCAAGCGGACAGAGCCTGGGACTGAGTTAGGCCTCTGGCTCGGTTTCCTTTCTTTGGTCTGATACTTCACATATTTGAATATAGTTGAATTTTATTATTTTTTTCTTACAGAAATATTTTTTAAAATTAAAAAAAGAAAACTCAAAGTGAACAGAGTTAACTTGTTAAATCAGAATGGTTCTCTTTGACCCACTCTGGTCTATTGTGTAAATATTTATTTAGACTATTTTAATAATACACATTATTTACCCCACTGTAACATCATGTAAACTAAATATGTTTTTAAACAATTTTTTAGACTTGTAATTACCCTGAAAATAAGGTTTATAATGCAAAGACCAGACCCTTCGCCACGGCAGCACTCTTGGGGGGCTGCCCTTACACAGTCTCATGACTCAAAGCCACTTTATTGCCTCCCTTTTACATAACCCTCTTTTCCTCCCAACTCGTTCTCCGCAGAGGGAAGACCTCAAGACATTTTCCAGTTCCAGATCTCTTTTTCAACATTTTGGATGACGTTAACTTACACATGATGGGAGAGGTTCTAGGATGTACAGGAAAAAAGCACTTGCATTGGGGTAAGAAATCCAGTGACTAGCAGAGAAAACAGCCTGCTTATTTGGAAAGTAATTTTCTTAAGACAGTTTTTAATGATTCACTAATCAAAGCAAGGGACCCTGAGGATCTTCTATCTCCGTAATCCACAAGTTCTAAGAAAAAGGTATAAGGCAGAGTCTATCCTATGGGTTGCTTTCATAATTCTCATTACACAAGTTAGGGTGTCTGCTAGAAATATACTGTGAGCCACATCTGTCATTTTAAAATTTCTAGTAACCACATTTTAAAAAGTAAAAAGAAACAGGTGAAATTGATTTTAATATATTATTTAGCACAATATATGAAAAATACTATCACTTCAACATGGGATCAATATAAAAAATTATTGAGATATTTTACTTTCTTTTTTTCATATTATGTCTTTGAAATCCAGTGTGTATTAAGCACATCTCAATTCGGACTAGCCATATTTCAAGTTTTCAGTAGCCACACATGGCTGTTGGCTACCATACTGGACTGTGCAGATTATACTCATTCCTTCAAATAAAATATTCCGTTAATCTCATGGTATGGCCAACTCCCAGTTATTTAGGGGCTGATTATCTAGTTTTGAAGTTCCTCAGGCCTCTGATTTATTGTTATTTTTTTTGCTTTCTGCCTTGTGGCTGCTTTATTTATCTTTTGCCTATCCCCCAAAGCCAGAATAAGCTGGTGGAGGAAAGAAAACTAAGATGCTAAGATGTGTCTTTCGGGAACTTCACCAGTAACTCTGGTAAAGTATCCTCTGGAAGGGGAAGAGAGTCAGTCATTAGTTTAGAGGTGTTTGTGGGATCATCTACAGATATGATGCCTAGTCTGTTGCAGACTTGTGTTGGTGACACAACGCTCTTAGTCTTTCCACATTAAGTAGAACCTTTGTGGTAGAACTGACGCTTAAGAGAGGCCCTAAAGGACATTATTAATAGAAACAGCCTGGCCAAAACTTGGGAACATATTGTGTCTGGGTTTTTATGCCTGTGGGGAGTGGGGGTGGGGGCGGGGGGGACTAAAGAATAGCAAGCCCTCATTTCAGATAAGAGAAACCTATTCATCTGAAAGTTTTTGAAACTCTTTCTGCCTCTCAGCAGAAGTAACAAGGTAGATCAGGAAGGGGCTTCCTCAGAACAAATGCCATCTCCTGCATCAGTGAGACCTTGGGAATGACCAGCATGCTAATGGGCATCAGTGAATCCACACTCTTTATTTCCTTCCTGCCTCATAAAGGGCCCCTGCTTTCCCCTTACCAGGTCCTCCTGAAGTTGTGCTGCCTCAGGCTGTTTAGGGACCATTGCCTGTCTATTGGTCATAGGAGTGTCTCCTTAACTTTAGTCCCTGGGCAATGCTTGCTTAATGCTTTTGTTGAATCAACAAAGGGCCCGAGGCCTTAGGCTTTTTTGTTAAGGTCTGTGCCCCAGGCATGGTGCTCAATATCTTGGCCAAATAAATTACTTTCCTTGAATATCCAGGAATCTTTAGACTGAAGCAATGAGGAGTTATCACCTCACCCTCAAACTCCAACATGATCTATGCCTTAGAGTTGTTTTTGTTGTCTGCTTTTGTGTAAAAACAAGAGTATTTGGAGCAAGCTGCAGTACTCCAAATACACAATAGGCCTTTTCTTTATCATTCATTCAACATTTCTGGTTTAGGTCTATGTAGATGGGCCATGTTATTTGTCCAGAGGAAGAGAGTGTAAAGATATAAGAATAATTTTTTAGTCCTAAATGCTGTTTTGTTTATTTTTTGTCAAGATATTTACCAGTGTCAGATTCAAACTATAGTACTGTGTAATTATGTATAAAGTTTTTTTTTATTTATTTGAAATTAGACTAGATATACATTTTTAAATTTAACATCTGGCTGGACAGTGTTCTATTAACTCATTGAATGTGTTTCCTTTGTCTTGTGTTAATAAATATTGATGCCTGATTATGTTTAATGCTTCACACATTGGGAGAATTGATAAATTGGAATTAATAAATTTTAAATTTAACTTCAGATGGTAAGACCCAAAGATACCTGGAGAGGTCTAAGGAAAATGAACACAGAGATCCGAAGTTACAGCAAATCAGTTCTATAAAAGGAGGCCAGATTGAGGAACAGTAGAGAGTCATTTTGAAAACTAATAAGCCTTTTGTCCAGACCAATTATAACTTAGTTTTCCTCCTACCCCTGTAGCATTTGGTAGTTTTTAACTATTGATCATACATGTTATTATTATTTTTTAAAATCTGTAATTGGACTGGGTTTCAGCTTTTCTAAGGTAATATCTCATTTGCTCTCCCATTTCCTGGTTTCAAGAAACTTGATGGGAGTTTTTATCAAATTGAGCATATTCTCAGACACTGAAACTGGTCCTTGAACTACAGTCCAAGCTATTCAGGCAGCTGAGAACTTTTCTTTAACTTAACACACATTTATTGAGTGCCTACCCACTAGGCACAAGTCACTGTGATAACAACTGAAGTTAGAGAGAGAGAAACTCAAGTCACTGCCCTCAAGAAGATACAGGAAAACAATACACTATATTAAGAGTTGCAAGTAGAGGTGGACTGTGGGAGCAGGTAGGATAGGCACCCGATCCAATGATGAGGGAGGATAATGAGGAATTCAGGCTGGAGGAGGTAACATCTGAACTGAGTCTTGAAGGATGAGCTATAGCCAAATAAAGGCAGCAAGTGAGGAGGCAGAGTTGTATATTCTGGAAACTGCAATTTATTATTAGGATGTAGGGTTTAAAGGGAGAAAAGCAAAAGATAACTATCTGTGGAGGTCTGAGCCAAGGACAGATCACTAAGGGCCTTAATGTGTCAAGCTAAGAATTTTGGACTTTTATCCAGAAGGCCAAAGAGAGCCAATGAGGTGTTTATAGCAAGGAAATAACATGCTCAGATTTGCAACATAGAAGATTATTCTGGTAGTCATGTAGAAAATGGATTGGTGCAGGTAGGGAAAGAAAGGTAAAACCTGGGACAGGGAGATCAGTTGAGAGGCCTTTGCAGAAACTGCAGTGATAGAGCAAAGCACTTTAACCAACGCAGTGACAGGATGGAGACCAGAGACAATGCATGTAAACTTGGGAGAGAGTAAGACGTCAATCGATAAGGAAGGAGGAATCCAAAATAACTCGTAGATTTCTGACGTCGGCAGTTAGGTAGATGTGGAGTCATTTACCAAGATAGGGAAAAAGGAGGAATGGATTTGGAAAAGAAGATGCTGTGTTCCATGTTGGTCACGTTCATTTGAGGTGCTGTGGAGGTCCAACAGGCTGCTAAATACTTAGGTCTCTGCCTCGAGAGCTCTGGCCCAGAAATACACATTTGGGAGACATTCTTTTAAAAGTGGTAGTTGAAGCCATGGAACAGATGATAGTGCCAAGAAAGATCATGTAGAGTGAGAAAATGCCCAATGATGGAGCCGTAGGGAACACGGGCATTCAAAGCCTGAGGGAGGAAGAAGAATCCACAAAAGGGAGAAGGAATGACTGGAGAGATAGCGTCAAAACCAAGAAGGAGCTTGGGCATAGAAATCGAAGGACGAATTTTAAAGAGGAGGGAGTGCCCAGCAGTGCCGAAGGCTACAATGAAGCTGAGAAAACAGGGACTGGCTAGCGTCTGTGGTATCTGGCAACCAGGCAGTCACTGGTAACCTTGGTCAGAGCAGAAGCAGTGGCAGCTATGGGGGCAGGAGGCAGAAGACTGGTTCCGGAGAGGTGTGATGGGAAGTGTGACCGAACAGAGGCTACTCTTTTTAGAAGCTGTATCTACACATAGAAAGGAAAGAGATGGGATAGTAGTTAAACGAGGGATGTAGAATTGAGGGAGACTATTTTTAAGACAGAAGAAATAAAATATTCCTGAGTAGAGGGAAAGTTTCCAAATAAAGCAATGAGGGATAATGGACAAAACAAGGTCACTGAGAAAGTAAGAGGGGTGGGGATCCAGAGAACAGGTGGAACGATTAGCCTTTAAGGGGAGGAAGCACATTTTTTCAAATAAAACTGGGAAGAGGCAAGATCCTGATAGTAGGAAGTTAGTAGAGGCCTACTGATGACCTCCTTCACTTCTCTGAATCTCCATTCTCAGTCTACAGAGATGAATATTCATTTCTGAGATAATCTCTAAAATAAATATGATAGAGCTGACAAAAAATAACATGGAATCTGCAAATAATGGGAATTCCTAAAAAGCAGATGTAAGAGGGAAATTTACATGAAACTCATAGAAACAAAGACTAAAAATAAAATAGTTGTATTCAACTAAAAAAAGAAAAAAAGGGCCCTCTACAAAAGTAGAAGGAAGGAAATAATGAAAGGCAGAAATTAATAAATACAAATAAAGGAAATGTAAAAGGTTCAACAAAACCAGAAGCTGATTTCTTAAAAATAACGTAATCTCTAGTATGCACATGCACACACACACACACAAAAAAAAAAAACTAGTAGGAAACATAAAGGAGAATATAACTACAGCTACAGTATTTTTTTAATCTTGAGGGATTATTATAATATTGCAGTAAATTTGAATTTTAAATGAAACATAATTTTCTGGAAACTATGCGATTTGAAAATTTCACTCAAGAAGTAGAAAAATCTGATTTTTACCAAACCCACAAGGAACAGGTAATCCTTTTTTCATATATAAAATAAAAAGCCACCCAATTCATCGTACAAAGTTAGTATAACCTTGATACCAAAATCAGACTAAGGCAGTGTTTTAAAATTCTAAATAATCTCACTTGTGAAAAGATGCAAAATTATAAAATCTAGCTTGTTTTGGTTATCTGCTATGTAGTACACTGCCCCAACTTGGTGGCATAAAACAAAGTCATGCATATATACATTCTGTGCATCATGAATTAGGGCACAGTGGGAACGTCTTATATCTGTCCCAAAATGTCTGGCCTCAGCTATGAGGACTCTTACGTCTAGGGAGGATGATTTGAAAAGCTTGGGGCCAGAATCATCTAGACTTCTTTGCTCACATATCTGAAGCCCAGGCTGGGATAACTGGAAGACTGGACTCAACTGGGACTGTTGACCGAAGCACTTTAATGTAGCCTTTCCTCATAGCTAGGACTTCTTACAGCATGGCAATTGGGTTCTGAAAAGGAGCATCAGAAGAGGATCATGTTAAGCTGTAAATGTCTCATCCACTCTTGGAAGGCATGCATGTTCCTTCTGTTGCATTCTACTGCTCAGCCCAGATGCAAGAGAGATGACTCTACATCTTGATGAGAGAGAAGCAAAGTCACATTGCAAAGGAGCATGTGGTTTGGCAGATACCTCTGTGCATATGTCTGGAGATATTATATTGGAAAATTCCATCTTCCACACTAGCAAACCAAACCCAGTAGTGTATAAGAAATAATACATGAAAATCAAAGAGGGTCAAATCAAGGATGGTTCAATATTAGAGAAATCTGTTTATATAATACCTCTTATCAACAGCTTAAAAGAGAAAGCCATATGATTATCTCGTCTCAACAGATTCAGGGGGAAAAAAAGGTAAACTTCAACATTGACTAATGGAAAAAATTCAAACAGCAAGGAATAGAAGAAGACTTTTTAAAAATTTTTTATTGAAGTATAGTGGATTTACAATGTGTTAGTTTCAGGTGTACAGCAAAGTGATTAAGTTACATATATATGTATATATTCTTTTTTAGATTCTTTTCCATTATAGGTTATTATAAGGTATTGAGTATAGTTCCCTGTGCTATACAGCTATACAGTAGGGGTCCTTGTTGGTTATCAATTTTTTATATATAGTAGTGTGTATATTTTAATCCTAAACTCCTAATTTATCCCTACCCACCCCTTCACCTTTGGTAACCAGTCTGTTTTTGTTTTGTAAATAAGCTCATTTGTATTATATTTTTAGATTCCACATACAAGCAACATTATATATTTTTCTTTCTCTCTCTGACTTACTTCACTCAGTATGATAATCTCTAGGTCCATCCATGTTGCTGCAAATGGAATGTTTTCATTTTCTTTATGGCTGAGTAATATTCCATTATACATATGTATATATATGCCATATCTTCTTTATCCATTCATCTGTCGATGGAGACTTAGGTTGCTTCCATGTCTTGGCTATTGTAAATAGTGCTGCTATGGTGCATGTATCTTTTCAAATTACAGTTTTCTCTGGATATATATGCCCAGGAGTGGGATCACTGGATCATATGGTAACTATATTTTTAGTTTTTTAAGGAACCTCCATAGTGTTCTCCATAGTGGTTGTACCAATTTACATTCCCACCAACCACGTAGGAAGGTTTCACACCCTCTCCAGCATTTATTATTTGTAGACTTCTTGATAATGGCCATTATGGCTGGTGTGAGGTGGTACCTCTTTGGAGTTTTGATTTGCATTTCTCTAATAATTAGAAATGTTGAACATCTTCTTATTTGCCTATTAACCATCTGTATGTCTTTGGAGAAATGTCTATTTAGATATTCTGCCCAATTTTTAATTGGGTTGGTCTTTTTTTGTTTTTTTTTAAATATTGGGCTGTGTGAGCTGTTTGTGTATTTTGGAAATTAATCCCTTGTGGGTCACATCGTTTGCAAATATTTTCTCCCATTCTGAGGGTTGTCTTTTCATCTTGTTTATGGTTTCCTTTGCTGTGCAAAAGCTTTTAAGTTTAATTAGATCCCATTTGTTTATTTTTGTTTTTATATCCATTACTCTAGGAGACGGATCCAAAAAAATATTTCTGTGATTTACATCAAAGAGTGTTGTGACTACGTTTTCCTCTAGGAGTTTCATAGTATCCATTCTTACATTTAGGTCTTTAATCCATTCTGAGTTTATTTTTGTATATGGTGTTAGAAAACATTCTATTTTCATTCTTTTACATGTAGCTGCCCAGTTTTCCCGGCATCACTTATTGAGGAGACTGTCTTTTCTCCATTATATATTCTTGCCTCCTTCGTTGTAGATTAATTGACCATAGGTGCTTGGGTCTATTTTCTGGGCTTTCTATCCTGTTCCATTGATCTATATGTCTGCTTTTGTGCCAGTACCATATTGTTTTGATTACTGTAGCTTTGTAGTATAGTCTGAAGTCAGGGAGCCTGATTCCTCTAGCTTCATTTTTCTTTCTCAAGATTGCTTTGGCTATTTGGGGTCTTTTGTGTTTCCATACAAATTTTTTTAATTTTGGGGAATTCCCTGGCAGTCTAGTGGTGAGGACTCAGCGCTTTCACTGAAGTGGGCCTGGGTTCAATCCCTGGTCAGGGAACTAAGATCCAGCAAGCTGCATGGCGTGGCCAAAAAAAATTTTTTTAATTAAAAAATAATAATAAACATTTTTTTGTTTTAGTTCTGTGGAAAATCCTTTGGAATTTGATAGGGATTGCACTGAATCTATAGATTGCCTTGGTAGTATGGTCATTTCAATAGTATTGATTCTTCCAATCCAAGAACATGGTATATATTTCCGTCTGTTTGTGTTGTCTTCAATTTCTTTAAGCAGCGTCTTCTAGTTTTCAGAGTACAGGACTTTTGCCTCCTTAGGTAGGTTTATTCTTCGGTGTTTTATTCTTTTTGATGTGATGGTAAATAGGATAGTTTCCTGTTTGCAGATGACATGATACTATACATAGAAAATCCTAAAGACTCTACCAGAAAACTACTACATCTCATCAATGGATTTGGTAAAGTTTCAGCATACAAAATTAATATACAGAAATCTGTTGCATTTCTATAAACTAACAATGGAATAGCAGAAAGAGAAATTAAGACTTCTTTGATAGATAGATCATCTGTTAAGAAAACTACAATAAAAAATACTTAATGGTGATACTTTAGAAGCACTACCATGAAAGTCAAGATTATGACGAGGATGCTTACTGTCTATCACTGTTTCTATTCAGCATTGTACTTAATATTATAGCTAGCATAATTAGGGGAAAGAGAATGAGCTATATGAATTGCATACAAAGGAAGAAAAACATGAATATTTGTAGACAGTGTGATAGTCTGTGTTGAAAATACAAGAGAATCTACAAATTTAAACAAATACGAATTTAGCAAGATTGCTGAATACAGGATAAACATATAAATATCAATAGCATATGTCTCTAGTTTATGATAATGGTGGAGTTAACTTGGTCAGATTAACCCTCCCAAAGATAGAAATAACTACATTTGAAAAATGAAATGCAATAGGTGACATTTGTGTGTTTGTGACTTTGTGTCTGAGGACATCCCCAGAACTCCAAATAGCTTAAGTGGTAGCGAGCCACACCCTATTGGCTTAAGGTGTAAAAGGACAGAGTCTCAGGTTGGCAGAGCAGCCAGAGAGTAGTTAGGTGAGAAATCTATGCAGGGAGAAAGCCTCAGAAGATGTAAGTCCCCAAATCTGCATATAGAATCTGTCAGAATCTTTGACTAATAGCTAAACTAAATTATGTAGAGAAAAACCCAGAGTTCCTGGTGAAACAGAGCATCAGCTAGAAGCTGAAAGAGTTAAGCAGAGATTTCAGCCATTGTCCATGACAGAGGAAAACGAGATGGGAAGTTAAGCCCTCTCAAATTAACTGCCTTCTGGAATAAAAATCACTCTGTAAAAGAGTATAATCCATCCCAATGATAAAACTACTACAAACCTGAAGAAACAGAAAAATATGACTCATACTTAAGGAAAAAGAAAATCAGTCGATAGATACCAACTGCAAGATCACTCAGATGTTGCAATTAGTAGTCAAGAGCTTTAAATCAGCCATTTTTTATATATATATATATACACATACATACATACTGGGACTTAAAGGGAAATATACACAAATGGATAAACAGATAGGGAATCTAGCAGAGAAATAGGAACTATAAAAAAGAATCAAATGGAAATTCTAGGACTGAAAAGTACAATATTGAAATGAAAAATTGAGGAACTTAATGAGCTTAACAACAGATTGAAGATGGTATAATAAAGAATAAATGGGGCTTCCCTGGGTGGCGCAGTGGTTGAGAATCTGCCTGCCAATGCAGGGGACACGGGTTCGAGCCCTAGTCCGGGAAGATCCCACATGCCGCGGAGCAACTAAGCCCATGCGCCACAGCTACTGAGCCCACATGCCACAACTTCTGAAGCCCACGCTCCTAGAGCCTGTGCTCTGCAGCAAAAGCCACCGCAATAAGAAGCCCATGCACCGCAACAAAGAGTAGCCCCTGCTCTCCACAACTAGAGAAAGGCTGCGTGCAGCAACAAAGACCCAACACAGCCAAAAATAAATAAATAAAATAAATTTATTTTTTTAAAAAAAGAATAAGTGAACTTGATGACTAATTATCAGTCTGAAGAACAAAGAGAAGAAAGACTGAAGAAATAAATAATGAAGAAAGCTTTAGAGTCCTTTGGAGTTCCAGGTGGGAAAGAGAATGGGACAAAAAAAATATGTGCAGAGGACTTCCCTGGCAGTCTGGTGGTTAAGACTCTGTGCTCCCAATGCAGGAGGCATGGGTTCACTCCCTGGTCAGGGAAATAAGATCCCGCATGCCACACGGTGCGGCCAAAAAAATAAAATTTAAAAATGTGCAGAAATAGTGGCAAAGCTCCCCATATTTGGAAAGACATATATTTACAAACTGAAGAAACTTCAGGAACCCCAAGTGGTATATAGAAAACCACACTTAAACATGATCAAGGGCAAACAGCTAAACTTCAATAAAGCAAAAGTCTTAAAAGTAGCCAAGGGGAAGTGACACATTATATACAGGAGAACAATGATACAATCAATAGCCAACTTCTCATTAGTAATAACAGAAGCCACAAGAACACGGAATGATATATTTAGAGTGCTGGAAGGAAAAAAAAAGCTATCCAGTTCTATAACTCATCAGACTATCCTTCAAACATGAAGGTGAAACCTCAATCTGATAAAGACCATCTATAAAAACAAATTCACTGCTTACACCACACTTAATAGTGAAAAACAGGATGATTTCTCCCTAAGGTTGGGAACAAGGCAAGAAAGTCTGTTCTTACCACTTTTATTCAACATTGAATAAAAGGCAATTAGGCAAGGAAAAGAAACAAAAGGCATTCAGACTGAACAAGAAAAATTAAGGCTATCTCTAGTCCCAGATGAAATGACTTGTATATATGAAATCCTAAGGAATACACACACCCAAACTATTAAACAAGTTCAGCAAGGTTGCAGAATACAAGATCAATAAAAAAGATATTATTTCTATTTACTAGCCACGAACATTCCAAAAATGAAATTTAAAAACCAATTCTAGGACTTCCCTGATGGCTCAGTGGTTAAGAATCTGCCTGCCAATGAAGGGGACACGGGTTCGAGCCCTGGTCTGGGAAGATCCCACATGCCGTGGAGGAACGAAGCCCATGCACCACAACCACTGAGCCTGCACTCTAGAGCCCGCGAGCCACAACTACTGGAGCCTACATGCCACTACTGGAGCCTACATGCCACAACTACTGGAGCCCACATGCCTAGAGCCCCTGCTCCACAACAAGAGAAGCCAGCAAGATGAGAAGCCTGCACACTGCAACGAAGAGTGGCCCCTGCTCGCTGCAACTAGAGAAAGTCCGTGCGCAGCAATGAAGACCCAACGCAGCCAAAAATAAATAAATAAATAAAATTTTTTAAAAATTCTATTTAAAATAGCATCAAAAGGAATAAAATATTACTTATTATAACCAAAGTACAAACTTGTATACTAAAAACTATGAAATCATTGATAGAAACTAAAGACCTAAACAAACGGAAGGTCATCCCCATGTTCATGGATTGGAAGATTTAATATTGTTAGGATGGCAATATTCCCCAAATTGATCTACAGATTCAATGCAATCTCTATCAAAATCCCAGCTGACTATTTTGCAGAAATGGATAGAGTGATCCTAGAATTCATCTGGAAATGTAAGGGACTCAGAGTAGTCAAAACAATCTTGGAAAAGAATAATTAAGTTGGAGTACTTACACGTCCATATTTCAAAACCTACTACAAAGCTATAATAAGGAGAGAGTGATACTGGCATAAAGATAGACCTATCAATCAGTGGAATAGAATTGAAAGTCCAGAAATGGGAAAACCTCTGAAACTGTCCCCAACCCAGCCAAGTTAATAAAACAATAACAATATTAATATTGCATCTCAGGGGGGAATGGTGGAGATTAGTGCCATTCATAAGAATGTCAGATTCAGAGGCGCTGGTCCTTGTTTAAATTCACCAGTCTGGTCCCTGCAGAAATTCTTGGATCCTGGGGGATGGCAGTGCACTACTGCAAATTCAACCAGATAGTAGACCCAATTATAGCTGTTGTATCTTTGCTAGATCAGATTAATAAGGTCTCAGGTACATGGTATGTAGCCATTGATTTGACAAATGTGTCTTTTTGTATTCCAGTGAAGAAAGAAAATCAGTTCTCATAACAAGGAAAATAATTTGCAACTATGTGTGGTGATGGATGGTAACTAGACTTATTGTGGTGATCATTTTGTAATATACACATATATTGAATCTGAAAACTAACATAATGCTATATGTCAATTATATCTAATTTTTTTTAAATTTTTTAAAGAATCAGAAGTAGTTCACATTCACATGGAAGGGACAGGAACATACATTTATGGCTTTGCCCCAGAATTACATTACCTGACATCACTCTGATCAGACAGACAGAACGAGAAGTGGTTAGTACACTGAAGGTCTTGGTAAGCTGCACGCAATCCAGAGGATGGGAAATAAACTCTATGAAAGATTCAGAGGTCTAGTGGTCAGGGGCGTGCTGACATATCCCCTAAGACAGGAAAAAAACAAATGACTGCATCTTGCATCACCTTTCTCAAAGAAGGAAGCACACTCTGGTAAGCAGGCCTCTTCAGGTTCTGGGGACAGTACATTCTATGCCTAGTAATACTGCTCTACCTAGTAATAATGCCCATGAAAAAGTAACACCAGGTGACAGCTTTAAGTCAGGCGTGGAGTCATATGATATTGCAGATTCCATGGAGGTGACAGTCGTGGAAAAAGAAGCAGTGGGAAGTTGATGGCAAGACCCAGCAGGAGAATCACAATGCAAGCTATTGAAATCCAGGAGCAAGAATATGCCAGTTGTAGTAGAGAATTGTAAGCCTTTTGAAAATAGCGACTGGTGTGCTACTGGGCCATGATAGAGATGGAAAACTTGACCAGGGGACCCCAAGTGACTATGCGTCTGGAACTGGCCATCATTGGCTGGATTCTGTCAAATGCACCAAGTCGTAAAGTCTGATGGGCCCAACACCAAGACATCGTAAGACAGGAACATTACACCTAGGACCAAGCCTAAGCAGAATCAGAGGACACAAGCAATATGCGTGCAGAGACAACCCAGAACCCACTGTTACCCACTGCAGTTGCACCTAAGTGTTCTTCACTCAGCTCACACCTATGGCCATAGTGGTGCATGGGGGTGGCTCCAGCTGAAGCAGGTGTAGAAAGCCTGTTTGGCTATGGGTGGGTTCTGACCATTTTCAGGGGTAACTTTGAAAGGCAGTTGCAGTGGAAATCTTCCCAATTGGCAGATATTAATGTGATCACCCATTTTGTGTGGAAGGAGAAGTGGCTCAAAGTGAGAATATATATGAACTCATGGGCAGTGGCAAATGGCCTGGCCAGTTGGTCAGTGTCTTAAAAGGAAAAAGACTGGAAGATTGGCTGCAACAAGGTCTGCAGTAGAGGTATATGGATGGATATAGGGGAGGGAAGACAGATGATGAAGATCTTTGCTTCATATATCAATGCCCATGAAAAAGAATTCACCATGGAAGAGACACTGAACATCCTAATAGAATGACTTGGCTGGCTGATGTCAGCCACATACTGGCCATCTCAGTATCGGCACGATAAGCACATGAATGGAATAGATACAGTGGTAGAGATGGAGGCTATGCAGAGGCCCAATGGCACGGACTCCCACTTACCAAGGCTGACGTAGTTACTGCTGTCTCTGAATCTTCACGTAAATATTGACAGAGACCAACACTGAGCTCCCAAGGTGGCACTATTTATTTAGGAGACTAATTGGCCACTTGACAGTAAGTTGACAACACTAGGCTTCCTCCATCCTAGAAGGGCTAGTGATTTGTTCTCATGTGAATAGACTTACCTTTTCTGGATAAGAATTTGACCATCCTGCCCTCTGAGCCTCCCTCAGCATCACTACCTGGGGGCTTACAAAGGGGCATGATACTTGCAGGCTGCTCTGACCAACATAAAGAAGTTCCTTCCAGGAAGCCGAATTTCATTTCCAAGCTGTCTTGCTACAACTCTGTCATCATAATCTTGAAGGTAAATAACTTGATTGCATACACTCCAACTAGCACAGTAACTAGTACTTGTCCATTGCAGGATTTTTCTAGTGGAACCAGCTAGGAGTCTACTGCAGTTCACAATGCAAGAAATAATGATAGGTTGGATTTAGGGGATAGGGGTGAGGTACACAGAAAGGGAGGAGGTCACATGGAAATAATTTCTCCTGTATCCAGGTGTATTAGTTAGGATTCTAGAAATAATAGCAATCAAAGTAAGCCAGTTTAAATAGAAAAGTGCTATTCATTAGAATGACAAAGGGTGGCTCATGGAACCTAAGGGCTGAGGCAGGCAGCAGGTTCTAGAACAGGGGCCTACAAAGCCACTGGGTAGCTCTCAGCTCATCTGCATCATTCACAGATGGAAGAGGCTCATTACAAAGCTCCTATGCTTTAGGATCATTTAACTAGAGAAAGACTAATTTTTGTCCAAAGACAAATTTCCATAGGGGAGACTGATGGCCCAGCTTGGGTCAGGTGCCCACTGTTGGTAAGATATGGATGACTGTGAGAAGTTTCCATAAAAAGGAGGAGGGATAGATGGACAGCCCTGTAGTTGTCCACTACTCCAAGGGCCTCACAGACTAGCTCTAGGAGTTCAATTCAAGCATAGTTAAGATGAAGCAGCAAAGTTTCAGAGCTAAGTTATCTGGGACAACTCTGTTTTAGGAGTGTTAGCTGAAACAGTACGATTGTAGTTCATACAATTCCTGCAGGCATTTAGGACCTATCCGTATTTAGGTTTTTAATTTTTGTATTTATTTTTTAATTTTTGGCTGCATTGGGTCTTTGTTGCTGCACGTGGGCTTTCTCTAGTTGCGGTAAGCGGGGGCTACTCTTCATTGCAGTGCACGGGCTTCTCACTGCGGTGGCTTCTCTTGTTGCTGAGCATAGGCTCTAGGCGGCATGGGCTTCAGTAGTTGTGGCACGCAGGCCCTGGAGAGTACGGGCTTCAGTAGTTGTGGTGGGGCTCGCGGGCTGTAGAGCACAGGCTCAGTAGTTGTGGTGCACAGGCTTAGTTGCTCCGTGGCACATGGGAACTTCCCAGACCAGGGACTGAACCCATGTCCCCTGCATTGGCAGGCAGATTCTTAACCACTGCGCCACCAGGGAAGTCCCCTTAGTTAGGTTTTCCTGCAAGTTTAGACTTGAGTATTGAAAAAGGACAAAACAAAAAAAAAAAATTAAGCCTATTTTTAGACCACAAAGCCTACATTTACTAGCTTTAAATAATTTCTGCCTTTTGAGAGCTACCCTGTTCCAGATACTGTTTCACAGCTCTCAAGTCCTCCACTCCAGCTCAGTCCTCTTGTTAACCCATGAGGCTTCTCAGGGTGTGCAGCCAATTCATGTTTTTAGCTAAGTTTCCAGCAGTTATATTGCAGTATCTTCCATACTAATATCCAACATTTATTTAGTGCTTACTCTGTCAGGCATTGGCTCTAACTTTACAGGCGTTAAACTCATTCAATCTACAAAACTCCATGTGGGATAGGTAGTATTGTTAAACCCATTTCATTATAATGTCCCTCTCTCCTAACTAGAAAACAGTACTGCAGGAGAGCCCATGAGGTGTCACCACTGGCTTGACCAGTTTATTTTAAAAGTTACCTTTGAAAGGTAATTGAAAGTTAAATTTCTTTGTTTCACTCTACTTCCTCCCTTCTGAAGTCAAAGAACTGTCCATCTGGTTTTTAAAACTCTTACTATTTGGATAGAACTATGTGCATCATAACCAAGACTTCTTTTTTTTTTCTTCATCTTCAGTTATTCCTCAAGTTGCAGAAGAGTAGTAGGTACAGCTTGTGACACTTCTATGAGAAACAAGGCCGGTGGAAATACTTGTGAGTGGCAGTGTTGCACAGCATAATATTTGATTTAGACTTAAGATACTTTATGGGTGGAAGAGGAACTAAAGAAGGAGCAGTCCATTAACATTTTGAAGGTTTCAGTAATTTAGTTTCTTTTGATGGTTGACGTTTTTCAGTCTCCCCATCCCTCTTGTCCTGATCAACATTTGTTAAGCATTCTGTCTTCTAAGGAAGAAACAACCGAACAAGAAAAGAACAATAAACTTAGAACCAGCCTCCCAGCCATTAATATTCTGGATTCTAGAACGACTGTCGCTGGACTTTGTTAATCATGAAAGGCCGATGTCTGAGAATCTCGTCTCCACACCTTACCTTTATAGGGCACTTTGCTTTTCTGTGATATAGGACATTTTGATTCTTTAAATAATGTTGGGATATGGGATGAGTATTACACTTTTCCCAACTTTGATAAGAAGAGACACTTAAGAGAGGCTGGGTGATTTGCCTAATCAAAAATGTAAAGTAAGGGCAGTTGCCTATTGTAGGTTTTAATAGGTAGTCAATGAACGACAACTGATAAACATTAGTGAGTTCTTAGGACAGTCGGGCACAGAGTAACTCGAGCTTTAAATCACATCATCTGGCCCTAAAGGTCAAACCAGGAACGGCTCTATCCACTCAATCAGTTTTACTTGGAGATCTCAAACTAGTAAAATTTCAGAAAAATTCTTGAACTTTCTATCAAGAGCAAGCTGAAAGGTTTATCATTTGTTGTTTATTATCACTAGAAAGCCATCAAAGATTTTGCAAGGAAATGAATAAAGAAAAAAATCAGAATAATGCATAATCCCTTCTCCATAAAGGTAGACACACATTAAAAAATATTTTTTTAAGTTTCTGTAATGTATTAAAATGACGGTGTGATTTTATTTTACGACACTCGATCGTACGTAACTTTTTTCTAGTTTAAAAGCTGGGGTAAATCTGTGCTTCAGCGTGACACACTTAAGTCCCACTAACACACTAACCCTACGAGTACCATGTGGGTGTGGCTTTTTAATCCTTTCACGTGTGTTGAAAGATACAACTCTTAACGCAGATTTCCGGGATTAACATTAGTCTGGGTGGTAAGAAAAGCTGAGGACAAGCCTTCAAGCTTCAAGTCACTCTGTCTACAAGAGGCGGGCAGGTCAGGCGTGGGTCAAGGCCGGGGAGGACTACACCTCTAGGCCACAGCAAGTAGGGGCTGAGCGCGACGCCCCAACCGAAGAAAACTGCCCCACACCGAGCGGTCTCCTGACACCCCGAGCAGGTGCTGGCCTCCGAAAACACGTGTGGGAGCAGTGAGGACAGAGCTCCTGAAGTAAGTAAAAAGGAATCGCAGGTAACTGTTACGCCCCGCTCTCGCCAGCATAACACCTCCGCGATACTAACTCGCCACACCGGAGTGCCCCGGCACAAGATGGCGGCGCGTCACGTGCGCAACGCGGTGACGTAGGACGGCGGCTCGCAAGGAGGGACGGCCCTAACCTCACCCCCCACGCTTAGTTACTCAGTTTTGCCCCCCTTCCCTCCCCCGCCCCCGGCCTGGTGTAGATCATGCCGCCAGTGGCGGCCCTGACTGCCGAGGAAACGGTAGCCTAGGACAGTTAGCTGTTACGTGACACTGATTCTCCCCGCCCCGCCTGACCCCCGAGAAAGAGGCACGTCCCCGCCAAGTGAGGGGGTGGGGAAGTGGGTAGTGAATTCGGATCCACCTGGGAGGGGGGAGTGGAAGTTCCCACCCCGGACAGCGGCGAGGCGGCAGCCACAGGTAAGCGGGGGGCGGGGGTGGGACGGGCTCCCCTGTCCCCGGGCAAGGTGAGGGCGCGGGGGCGCGGCACCGGCGGGGACGCCAAGCCGGGTTGCGCGCCTGGTGGGGGTCGCGCGGGGCGGCCACGGTGGGGGAGGGGCGCGGAGGGCGCGCGGCGGAAGGGGGAGGGGCTGCCCGCGGTTCCGGTTCTCCTGCCTTGGCCCCCGGTGCCCCTTCAGTCGACGGTCTCCTCCTTCCTCCCTCTCGCCTGCTGCCCACCCCCAATGAAAAATAAACCGAAGACCTACTGCCGCAGGGTGGCTTTCGCCTCTGAAGCCGCCGCTCTGTGGCCCAAGGCGAGCGCCCTCCGTCGAAGGTCTCGGGGTTGGGGCGGGAGCCGCGGGGAGGGCGGCGTGGCCTTGGCCTCCGCGCGTCTTCCGCCGAGCGCGGCCCGCGACCGGTTATCTCCGCCCGGGACCCCGCAGAGCGCGCCGGGCGCCCTCGGGGTGCGGGGCCCAGGGCGCTCGCTGTGTGGGCAGAGCCAGCCCTTATCCGCTGGGAGCTTCCAGTCGAGTGGGGAGACGTAGAATAATCACACACACCCTAAATAATCACGGAAAGGTGCAGCCGGCAGGCGAGGAAGGGGAGTGTGGAGTGACAGAGCTCGTCTGTTTACCCCCGGACAGACGATCAAACTGAGCAAACGTTCTCTTTGATTTTCTCCCGTATCACAAAAGTAAGCATGGTATTTCATAGCGTCAACTACGCCGTGGAGCGTCCCCCTTGATCTCTTTACAGTTATTGTAGATGTTAATCACTAGTTTCGTCAGCTTTTGAGGCGTAATGGGCTAAAATAGTCATTGGGAGCCTTTACGTTTCTGAGGCTTATTCAACATAGATTTGGCAAGCATCTGTCAAACTGGCCTCGTTTGTGGTTAAGAGTTTGTACACTGTTTGCTTATGTTCGCAAAATTCGTTTTATCCTGAAAATTTCATTACCAACAGAAATATGCAGTTTTATTAAAATGCTGTTTTTCCTATAGACTTTATAATATGCAGTTTACTCGGTGTCTCAATTAGAATCACTACTGTGTTGCTAAGACGAGTATGTTAGGTCTGTTATTTGCAGTTGTCCTTTAAGGTTCGGCTTCGTCTGTGCTACATCTGTGCAGTACTACTGTATCACCAGTAGGTGGTAGTACCTTCAAAAAATGCTTTTTTTTTTTTCACATGTCATCCCATTTATTTATACTAATGAATTTTCAGCTCTAAAGTAGGGTGTTGTGCCTGAATTTTCCTGTTCCTAAAGCTAGGCTGGAGTAATTGTCTAAAGATATTTTGTTAACCATTATTTCTATCAGTTTTAAGTAGGTAAACCCAACTAAACACATTGATTTATTCAGCAGTAGTTAAGTGCAAGGTATTATATTGGGAACAGGAAGTGGTCTTTGACTCCCTAGAGCTTGCATTCTGGTAGAGAGACAGAAAACAGGCCATTACTATACTGTGATAATAAGTGCCATGAAAGGTGGGGGAAGCATGTGCTGTGGGGATACAGCCAAAGCTTCTAGACCAGTCTAAAGGAGTCATGAAAGTTTGCCTGGAACTATAACTTATAGGAATAGGCCGCTTGAAGAGGAATGGTGTTTCTGGCAGACGGAATAGCATACATGAAAGCCTGAAGGTGAGAGAAAGCAGTGCAGGCACATTTGAAGATCTGAAACAAATTCAGTATGACTAATAGCAATTTTGAGGGGAGATTGTGAGTTAAGTTGTGGAAATGTTGAGCAAGAGACTTCTTGCCCGCAGGCTTCTACATCATCTGTAGGTGGAGGAACTTAAGACCCTCTTCATTCATCAGATGAGAAAACTATATTTGTTGATGTTTACTATTTTACTGCATACGTGACAGTCTGCTGGGCACAGAGCATACATTCACAAGATAGAGGCCCTGTTCTTAGGCACCTTAAGACTGGGGAAAACAGACATGCCTATAAACACAGTTCAGAATGTTAAGTAATCTCATTAGAAATATCTGCAAGGCACAGTGGAACAAGCATTAAGGAAGGAAGGACCTAGAGCAGTTGGGAACATAATGTTTGGGATGAAACTTTGAAAATGAGGAGTTTGCCAGGTAGATGAGTTGGGGATGTGAAGGTATTCTTGGAAGAGGGGCAGTGTGGAATGAAAGAACATGGATTTTGGCTTAAAACAGTTCTGGCTTCAGATCTTGCATTCACATCTTACTGTGAGATCCACAGACATGGCAATTCCTTTGATCCTCAGTTTACACATCTCTAAAATAGGGAATCCAAAAACATAATAATAAAGAATCCAGGTGATGATATATAAAGAACTCTTAGTTTAGTGCCTAGCATATGTTCCTTTCTTAACAAGCTTTCTTAAAGTGCCATGCCTTTACTTTAACATTCTTCATATGTCAGCAGGATCGCAGCCTGCTGTGATTTAGCTCCCCAAATTCATTCCCATTGATGGTACTTTTTTTTTCTTCTTTCAGTCTGTTTATTTTATTCATTTGAAATCCAGTTCGATTCTTTTTTTTTTTTTTTGCCATGCTGCGTGGCTTGCAAGATTTTAGTTCCCCAAACGGGGATTGAACCCTGGGGCCACGGTGGTGAAAGCACCAAGTCCTAACCATGGACTGCCAGGGAACTACCCCATTGATGGTACTTTTGAAGCTGTGTTTCACTGCCCACTTGTGATTCTGCCCAACTTGGGATTGTTTCATGTTAAGCTTCCATCTGCTGCCTGGGGCTTACTTTATTTTTACAGAAAATGTATGCATAAAATTCTGTGTTGAGCAAGTTTTTAACAGATTGTTAATCTTAACCTTAATTTTACGAATAATAGCTTTAAAAAGTAAGCAAATAAAGGTTACATTCTGATAACATCCCTAAAAAACTATGTATGTATTGTTAATAATGAGCCGAAGGTATAAAGGCTGCTTTCATTTTGGAAAAAAAACTGATTGGTTAATTCCTCTTTAAAAAAATCATAGAGGGCTTCCCTGGTGGCGCAGTGGTTGAGAGTCCGCCTGCCGATGCAGGGGACGCGGGTTCGTGCCCCGGTCCGGGAAGATCCCACGTGCCGCGGAGCGGCTGGGCCCGTGAGCCATGGCTGCTGAGCCTGCGCGTCCGGAGCCTGTGCTCCGCAACGGGAGAGGCCACAACAGTGGGAGGCCCGAGTACCGCAAAAAAAAAAAAACAGAAAATAGACTGTCTTCTTTTCTGTAGGAAATATAGTTGTAGTAATTGTCCAAAGTGTTATTTGCTGACTACAGTGGCTTTTACTATGAAATGTCAGATGTTTTGTTGATGATGTCAGTTTCCATTAGATATAAAATTTCTTAATAATATTCTTACGGGGGAAAATCAGTGAGTCACAGTGAAACAGAAAAGTATCATTTTCAGTAATTTAACAAGGTGTTATAAAATCTTTTATAGTTTCTTTCAGTGCTTTAGCACTACATCTTTTTTTTTTCTCTCTGCTCTATATTCTTATGTCTTCTGAAATGGAGTGTTTAAAAAGGCATTTTCAGTAGCGATAGTATGTAGAAAGTATAAAATTCCATCTTTTATGCTGTCTGTATGTTTAGTCTTTGGAATTACACTTCTCTTAGTGTAGATTAAAAATCACTGCACTCTTCCTAAAGAAGGGACTATATATAGCTTAAAAGCAGTTCAAGCAGTTCCCTTAAAAGCAGTTCAAACAGTTCAAACTAGTTCAAACTAGATGAACTTGTCAAAATTTAAAGTTTTAAAATCATAGTTACTGGAAACATTTGTATCAAAATGAAAGAAATAAAATTTATATGAAGAAATAATATAGGGTAATAAGGAAAACACAAGATCTGATAGATGGATGGACAAATAATATGAACAGAGAGCTCACATAACTAATAGAGAATTAAAGAAATGTAAAACAATGTACCATTTTCCATCTATCAGGTTAGTCATGACTAAAAAATTCACTGGACTTCCCTGGCGGTCCAGCGGTTAAGACTTCACCTTCCAATGCAATGGGTGCAGGTTCGATCCCTGGTCAGGGACCTAAGATCCCACATACCTTGGGGCCAAAAAACCAAAACATAAGAAGCAATACTGTAACAAATTCAATAAAGACTTTAAAAAAAAACCCTGAATTCTTAAAAAAAAAAAATTCCCATTGCTTTCTCATGTGCTTCTGGTGGACTATAATTCTTTCAGAAAACCTTAAATATTCATACTCCTTAACCAAGTAATTCTCATTTTTAGAATATATCCTATGGAAATAATTTTAATTACAGAAAAAGCTTTATATGCTAAACATATTAATCTCAGTATTGTTTTGTTTGGTAAAAAAATGTGAATTATGTACATTCACTGGATGGAATATTATGTAGCATTTAAATATGTTTCTATTTGAAACCTAGAAAATATTTGTGATAAATGAAAACAGGATACAAAATTGTACGTACAGTATGTTTATGATTTTTTAAAAGTTGTGGAAAGAGAAGACTGAAAAGAAATTAGACAATATTATAATTAAGTTTTTATCATCCTTTTTCTTTCTGTTCTATATTTTCCATGTTAGAAAAAAAGGCTCATGACATATTTAGAGGGAAAAGCATTAGAAACACTTTATGTTTGAGGTGATTTTATACCTTTTCTCAATGGCTAAAAACAGTAGCATCAATCCAGAGTTAAGAATGAATTTATTTTCTGCTGTCCAAAACGGGAAAAAAAAAGAGAAGACAGAATATGCAGGCTTAAACTTCACAATTATTAAATTAATGATGCTAAGGGCTAGGTACCTAGTTGCCCCCTCTCTCTCTAAAAATTCTTTGAATTGTAAAATACACATAAAATAAAATTTACTATCATAACCATTTTGAAGTATACAATTCAGTAGTGTTAAGTACATTACATTATTGTGGCGCCAATATACAGAACTTTTTCATACCCATTAAACAACAACTACTCATCTCCCCTCCCTCCAGTCCCTATTAAGCACCATTCTACTGTTTCTATCGGTTTGACTACTAAGTACCTTAAATAAGTGAAAGCATTCAGAATTTGTCTTTTTGTGACTGGTTTATTTTACTTAACATATGTCCACAAAGTTCATTCATGTTGTAGCATGTGTCACAATTTCCTTTCCTTTCTTTTTAAAGCTGAATAATATACCATTGTATATGTATATCACATTTTGTTTATTCGTTCATCTACTGATGAATATTTGAGTTGCTTCCACCTTTTGGCTATTGTTAATAATTCTCCTATGCACATAGGTGTACGAATATCTCTGTAAGACCCTGCTTTCAATTCTTTTGGATATACACCCCAAAATGGGATTGCTGGATCATATAGTAATTCTATCTTTAATTTTTTGGGTTACCACCATATTGTTCTCCATAGTGACCGCACCATTCTACACTCCCAACCAACAGTGCACAAATGTTTCAGTTTCTCCACATCGTTGCTAACACTTACTTTCTGTTTTTTTTTTTAAAAAAATATTAGCCATCCTAATGGGTGTGAGGTGATATCCTAACGTAGTTTTGATTTGCATTTCCCTAATAATTAGTGAAATTGAGCATCTTTTCATTTGTTTGCTGGCCGGCCCTCTCTCTTTTTGTGTCTTTCACATAATTAGAAAAACCTTAAATTCTACCCAAATCTTTTACCAGCCTCTTTCTAAGTAGTTCTCCTATTTGACATATTCCGTCTCTCATAACCCATTTATTCTCATTCTTACCCAGCCTACATGTCCTGCAATTGATTATCTAGATCATCTAGATCTTCAGAAACTCCTTAGTTATGGTTTCATTTATTTATTTATTCTGTTCAACCTTTGGTCAATAAGTTCTCTATATTAAACTATGTATGCAATTAGAAACTGTTCCCTAGGGGACTTCCCTGGCAGTCCAGTGGTTAAGACTCCTCACTTCCACTGCAGGGGGCACAGGTTCAATCCCTGGTCGGGAACTAAGATCCCACACATTGCAGGCCAAAAAAAGAAAAGAAAAGAAAAACTGTTCCGTAGACTGTAGAAAAGAATGCTTGGGCTTCCCTGGTGGTTAAGAATCCGCCTGCCAATACAGGGGACACAGGTTCGAGCCCTGGTCCGGGAAGATCCCACATGCCATGGAGCAACTAAACCCGTGTGCCACAACTACTGAGCCTGCGCTCTAGAGCCTGTGCTCCGCAACAAGAGAAGCCACCACAATGAGAAGCTCGCGCACCGCAACGAAGAGTAGCACCCGCTTGCTGCAACTAGAGAAAGCCCGCACGCAGCAACGAAGACCCAAGAAAGCCAAAAATAAATTTAAAAAAAAATTTTTTATTTTAATTTAAAGGAAAGAAAAAAGAAAAGAATGCTTGTGTTCCTGCACAGAAGACTATCTTATGTATACCACTTATTAAATTTAAACATGTTCATGTGGATCAAAATTCAAAAAATTTAAAGGAAAATCTCTTCTCTCTCTCTGTATCGTAGCTACCAATTCTCTTCCGTGGAGGTAACCAAGTTACCAATTTTTAAGCAACTATAGAGTATACTATCCATATTCTGTAGCACTTTTTATTTTCCATTTTAAAAGCTCTTATCATAGGTCACTACACACCCAGAGCGAAGGTGTGAAAACATGAGTCTGGATAAATTGAGCTCAGCCCTTAGTATAGAAAAGCCTGTTTTGTTCCTCTTAAAAAGTATGCATGTTAAGAAAAGAAATGTCTTAAGATTTTTTGAAAATGAAGTTAGAAAGCATCTTTTAACTTTTTTTTTCCCCTTACAGTTGATTATGGAAGATTCTCACAAGAATAACGCTTCAGAGACAGCACCTCAGTCTGGTTCAACAGTTCAGGGAGCTCATATTTCTCATATTCCTCAACAGGTAAGGCAGGAACGAGCCAAAACATTGAACCAGTTAGGAATATTTGTTATGCAGATTAAGCTGTTGTTGCAGATCACCAATTACTAACGTTCAAAAAAAGAACCAAGCAAAAGAGAAAAAAACCCCTGTAAAATGTTGAAATGTATGGAAGGAAGGAATTATCTGATTTAAATATCTTGTCAATATCATTCAGTTTTATTTTCTGTTATAGCATATTTAGTGTTTTAACATGTATATACTTCTCAAAACTTGGGGAGGTAGAGTTCATTTTATGCGGTACATGATTATTTTAGGTTTTTTTTCAGACTAATTTTGTTGCTGCATAAGACAAATGAAAAATTATTTGGCCCTTTGGGCTGACTTGAAATAGAGACTAATAGTTTCAGGAGGCAAACCATCTTCAATTCAACAGATGTATTGTGGATATAAAGGAAATATTTTTGCTGAACTGGAAAATAGGCATATTCATTAGAGAATTTAAATTGACAGACATGCATATTGCAGAACTGATGATATTTTTAAAATTTCAAATTGTCTGATCCATGCACCTGACCCACTTCAGGGAAAACAACTGAAACTATGTATTGCCAGTGACAGGATTTGAACTTTCAAGTAAAAATTAGAATTTTGGATAACTTGTATTCACCATCATGAACTTGACAGCTTCCCAGTAGCTACCAACTTTTTCGTTACAAAATTGTGTTACAAAATCACGCACGGTACAAGATCCATTCAGAATGCGAGATACACCAATGGATTTTAATGTTAACAGAATACACAGAGTTCAAATTGTACATTGCAGACAACCTTTAAGAAACTGCAACCTGTCAAGTTTTAATGTGGTTTCAAAGGAGAATATCCATAGTAATCTGGAAAAACAATTAAAACACGCCTCCCCTTTTCTGACTACATACCTGAGTGAGGCCAGACTTTCTTCATATACCTCAACAAAACCACATATGGCAAATATTTCATGTAGAAGCAGACAAGAGAATTCAACTGTTTTCTATTAACTCAAACATTAAGGAGGTTTGCAGAAAGGTAAAACAGTGTCATTTCTGTCACGAATTTGGGGGGGTATATTTAGTCATATTAGTGAAAATATATCATTTATGTTAACATGTAATGGATTTATGATTGTTGTTTTTATTTTTTTATTTTTTATAAATTTATTTTATTTATTTTATCTTCGGCTGTGTTGGGTCTTTGTTTCTGTGCGCAGGCTTTCTCTAGTTGCTGTTTTTAAATGAACTGTTAAATAGTTTTAAAATTTCTGTTTAAATTTTAAATGTAAGTATTAGATTAAAAACTGACATAAATGAAATTTCTTTGGAGTCCTTAGTAATTTTTAAGAGTATAAAAGGGTCTTGAGATGAAAAAGCTAGAGAACCAAGCAACTAAAGGATTAATCCTTCAAGCTTGAGGTATCCTTCTCTGTTATTTGGCTATATCTGTGAAGAATAATGATATCTAGATGGTACTGGAAAAACAATGATAAGAGTCTTTCATATACCTTCTGTTAATAGGGCCCTTCACAGAAATGTTTTAATTCAGTTGGCTTACATACACATTTCAGTTATGTTGGTTAGATGTGAATGTTTTCCAGGTTTCCTCAGAAGCATATTTACAGAGATAGAATAAGTACATTTCTAGGCGGTAAATAATTTTATAGTGATTTTTAAAAATAATGTCACTGACTTGCTATCCAAATTCTTGTGGCTTGACTGCTTTATTAGACGCTAACTTCTGTAAGGAAGAAGTATCTAATAACAGTAGTATTTATTCAGTCATTCAGTATAAGGTGGGGATATAACAGTGAACAAAAGTTTCAGCTCTCATGGAACATACATTCTAGTGTTGGGGAGAATAAAATGTATCAGTTCGTAATATGTGCTGTGGAGGCTGATAAAGCAGGGTAGGAGGAATAGGGGGTTGTTGATGGGGATGGGGACTTGCCTTTTTATGTAAGGTGGTCTGAGAAGTCGTATCTATGGAAATAACTCTTCAATTATATGGACCAGCAGCTGTAAACTCTGAGACTGATATGTGCTTGGCATGGTTAAGGAACAGCAGGGCAGCCAGTGTGGTAGGAGAGGGATGAATGAGGGGAGAGGGATACAAGATGAGGCAGAGAGGTTTGGGATGGCAGGGGAGAGTGCCAGATAATGTAGGCCTTGTATGCCACTGTAAGATTTCTGGCTTTTAATCTGGGTGAGATAAAGAACCTTGGGGGTGGTTTTTGAGTAAAAACCTGATTTGACTGATATTTTACAGAGAAAGCACTTTGATATTTTAATAGGATTCCTCTGGCTGCTTTGTGGAGTGGAAGTAGGAAAACCAGTTAGGAGGCTGTTACATTGATTGTGCATGAGACAGTAGTGGCTTGGACCAAGGTGGTATTAGTGGTGGTGGTGAGATAAAGTTATGAGATAAAGTTAGATTCTGGATATAATTTGGTTGTGAAGCCAACAGTGTTTGCTTTTAAAAAATATATATATATATTTATTTATTTGGTTTCACCGGGTCTTAGTTGCGGCAGGTGGGTTCCTTAGTTGGTGGCATGCGAACTCTTAGTTGCAGCATGCATGTGGGATGATCTAGTTCCCTGACCAGGGATCGAACCTGTGTCCCCTGCACTGGGAGCACAGAGTCTTATCCACTGCACCACCAAGGAGGTCCCCCAGTGTTTGCTTTTGGATTGGATGTAGGTGTAGAGGGAAAAAGGAGTCAAGATTGACTCTACAGTTTTTGACTTGAATAACAGTAAGAATGGAGTTGCTGTTTACTGAGATGGACAACATTGGCGCATTTTTTTTTTTTTCTTTTTGGGGAGATGTTGGCAATCAGGAATTTAGCTTTTGGGCATGTTAAATTTATGATACTATTTGTTAGTTTTCTTTGCTGCAAAACAAATTACCACAAATTTAGTGGCTTAAAACAATACAACACACATTTATTATCCTAAAATTTCTCTTAGTTGGGTTCTGTGCTTCAGAGTTTCACAAGCTGCAGTCAAGATGTTGGCTGGGGCTGGCTTCTTATCTGGAGACTAGAATGGAGAAGAATTCACTTCTAAGCTCACTCAGGTTGTTGGCAGAATTCATTTTATTGCAGCTGTAGGACTGAGAACTTTAATTTTTTTAGCTGGAGGCCACCCTCAGCTCTTAGAGGTCGCCTGCAATTCGCTGCCACCTGGCCCTCTCCAATAAGTAGTTCACAACATGGCAGCCTGCTACTTTAAGTTCAGCAGGAGAGTGAGAGTGAGTCTGCTGACAAGACAGAGTCTTATATAATATAATCAAGGGAATGATATCCCATTCCTTAGCCATAAAATGTGACATAATCACAGCGATGACGTCCCATCATCTTTGCCTTATTCTGTTGGTTAGAAGCAAGCCACAGATCCCTCCCACACTCAAGGGGAGAGGATTACACAAGGCATGAACACCAGAAGGTGGGGACCATAGGGGCCACCTTAGAATTTGTCTGCCAAACCATACAAGTAGATTTGTCCAATAGGTAGTTGGATATATATGGTCTGGAGTCCAGGGGAGAGGTCCAGACTGGAAATGTAAATTTAGGCATTGTAGATATATAGGTGGTATTTAAACTCATTGGGTGATTTCTGGCTTCCATTTAGGACGTAGAAAGCTGGAAAGCATATTGCTCCCACTGTAAAACAAGAGTAAGCTATAATATACAAAAATCATAACTTCTTTCGACACATTAGTAGTGGCATGTGGGCATGGCTCACCCGTAGCAGTAGCAGAGCACAGGAAGAAGGCAGGGCTGTCATACAGGGGGAAATAAGAATTAAGCTAAATTGAGGCTTCGCCGGTGGCACAGTGGTTAAGAATCCACCTGCCAATGCAGGGGACACGGGTTCGAGCCCTGGTCCGGGAAGATCCCACATGCTGCGGAGCAACTAAGCCTGTGTGCCACAACTACTGAGCCTGCGCTCTAGAGCCCGAGAGCCACAACTACTGGAGCCCACGCGCCTAGAGCCCATGTTCCACAACAAGAGAAGCCACCGCAATGAGAAGCCTGCACACCATAATGAAGAGTAGCCCCCGCTCACCGCAACTAGAGAAAGTCCGTGGGCAGCAACGAAGACCCAATGCAGCCAAGAATAAAAATAAATAAAGTAGATACAACATTAAAGAAATTAAAAATGGTCAAAAAAAGAGAAGAATTTAGCTAAATTTTTATTGAATTGCTAAAGTCTAAGTGTAGGCTAGTATGAGAACATAGAACCCTTGGGAGCTGCAGACACAGGGTAGGTAACACCCACTCCAGGGATCCCCAAGAGTTGCTCATGAGAAAGATTAGGGGAAGCAAGGGAGACAAGAGAAAGGCTCTCTAGGTGGTACAGGCCTGCCTGGACCCTTCTTCCCTGTGGAAAAGAGCTTTAACCCACTGGGGGAAGGGAATAAACTCCATTTTCCAGTGTGGGTAGAAGTGAAAAGAAAAAGAAAATCCGTAAACCCTGGGGGAAGGGCAGAAAACTTTCCTGGGTTCAGACCATTAGTTTTCCTACTACTTGGAGAAAGCCCTACCCCCTGAGACTGAGACTAGGCCAGGATAACAGAGCAACTTCTCTGTCTCCCCTCAGCTCCTCCAGCAAGTAAAGCAACAGCAGTTTATCCCTGGGGAGGGCTAAGAGTATGGAGAGACACTCTGGGTCAGGTGCACAGAGAAAGCCTAAAGCTGAGGGTGGTGCAGGATCACTGAGAAAAACCCTCTGGCAAACCAGGCCCCACCCTAAGCAGAAGGTCACACTTGAGGAATTTAGAGCCGGTAGTGTACTTAAGGTAATCATAATAAAACCCAAACCCTGCTCAATTCTTGGATAGATTGACTCATCCCTCCCCCAGCCACCACCTGCACTAAAAGCCTAGTAGAAGAAGTAGTGAAGAACTACCATGCCATTTTTAGGCATGAATACTGTTTCCTCAGTCTCTACTATCTTACTACACATGATGTCCATCATTCAGGCAAAAATTATGAAGCACATACAAAAAAGCAAGGAAATAATCACCTACTGTCAGAAGTAAAAATGATCAGTAGACTCAGGATGACTCAGTTGTTAGAAGTATCAGATAGTGAATTTAAAATAATAATAATATATTAAAGGCTATAGTGGAAAAAGTGGACAACATGTATGAACGGGAGGTAAATTTCAGCAGAGGAATAGAAACTGTATGAAAGAGTCAAATGGAAATGCTAGAAATAAAAATTGTGACATAGATGAATTATGTTTTTGGGCTTATTAGTAGATTTGACACAGCTGAGGAAAGAATCAGTGAACTTGAAGATAGGCCAACAAAAATTATCCAAACTGAAAAAAGAAAAAAAAGTGGGGAGAAAAACAGAACAGAGCATCTGAGAGCTGTGGGACAATATCTAAATATTTAACATAAGTGTAATTAAAGTCATGGGACTACATGACATTACTGGGGGTGAGTGTAGTCAGAGATGAGGTCAATGGATTTGACTCTGGGACTTTCCAACATTTGGGGGTTGGGGAGATTGAAGAGGGATGGCCAAAGCAGTAAAAAGAAAATCAAGAGAAATGGGGATCATGGAAATTAGGAACGAGGTGATGATCAACTATGTAAAATGCTGCTGGTAGGTCAAATGAGGAGTAACAGTAACTATTATATAGTCTATCTTCATTATTCAAGGATTTTTTTTTTTTTTTGGCCGCACCTTGTGGCATGCAGGATCCTAGTTCCCTGACCAGGGATCAAACTTGCACCCCCTGCAGTGGAAATGTGCAGTCTTAACCACTGGACTGCCAGGGAAGTCCCTCAAGGATTCTGTATTTGCAAATTCACCTACTTGATAAAATTCATTTGTAACCCCAAAATCAGTATGCACTCTTGTGGTCATTAGTGGACATGTGTGGAGTAGTGAAAAATTTGAGTCACTTTCTCAGTTGAGCTCAAACAATGCAATACTCTGTCTTACAATTTTAGGTCTCATACTATAAACAATTCTCCTTTTTGTGGTCTAGTTAGTGCTGTGTTTTTCACATTATTGTGCTTTTTGTTGGTGATGTTGCTGTTTAAAATGGCCTCTAAGCATAGTGCTTAAGTGTTAAAGTGCAAGAAGGCTGTGATGTACCTCATGTAGAAAATACATGTGTTAGATAAGTTTCATTCAGGTGTGACTTGTAGTGCTGTTGACCATAAGTTCAATGTTAATGAATTAACAGTACTATATTCCAGACTACCAAAATAAAGCTAATATTGCAATAAAACAAGTCACACAAATTTTTTGTTTTCCACTACATATAAAAGTTATGTTTATACTATATTGTAGTCTATTAAAATGTGCCATAGGGCTTCCCTGGTGGCGTAGTGGTTGAGAATCTGCCTGCCAATGCAGGGGACACGGGTTCACGCCCTGGTCTGGGAAGATCCCACATGCTGCGGAGCAGCTAGGCCCGTGAGCCACAACTACTGAGCCTGCGCGTCTGGAGCTTGTGCTCCACAACAAGAGAGGCCACAACAGTGAGAGGCCTGCACACCACGATGAAGAGTGGCCCCCCCACTTGACACAACTAGAGAAAGCCCTTGCACGGAAACGAAGACCCAACACAGCAATCAATCAATCAATTAAAAAAATGTGCCACAGCATTCTGTCTAAACAATGTACATACTTTAATTAGAAAATACTTTATTGCTGGAATTCCCTGGTGGTCCAGCTTTCACTGCTGAGGGCCTGGGTTCAATACCTGGTCAGGGAACTAAGATCCCACAAGCCATGCGGCCAAGGGAAAAAAAAAACCTTTATTCCTAAAAACTGCTAACTTTTTGTGCCTTCAGTGAGACTTGCTCTAAGCAAGGTTGCCACGGACCTTCAATTTGTAAAAAATGCAGTATCTGCAAAGCACAATAAAGTGAAGTGCAATAAAACAAGGTATGCCTGTATTAAATAAGGTGTCTTTAAACAGAAACACACTTAAAACAAGGTTATACGTTAACCGGTTGATGAAAATATTGTGCCCAGAGGCTTGCAGCAACCTAACCCTGTATTTCCCCTAGGAACAATGGTTCAGCATTTGCTAATTCAGTGTACATGGCAGCTTCATAGAACATAACCACAAATAACAAGAGTTGACTGTATTTGGCAACATGGAGTTCATTGACAACCTTGACAAGAACTGTTTTCAGTCGAAGTGAGGATAAAAATCTAATTAGATCTAAGAAAACATGGGAAAAAGAAAAGAGGGGAGAAAATGAGTAGAGAGGAGTTTTGCTGCAAAGGGATCTACAAAATGAAGTGCTGGAGGGGGTTTTATAAGTCATGGAAGTTTTATTTTTATTATTACTTTTTATGATGGGAGGAATTAACAGCCTGTCTATATACCAGTGGGAGTGATGCAATAATATTTGATGACACAGGACATATAGAAAGGACAATCTGGGATGATGTCCTTCAGGAGGGGCGGGGATGAGCATTAGTCTGCAAGTGGAAAATTTATTTTACATGAGCATAGGTACCTCATTCATAATAAGAAAGCAATCAAATACAGGTTAGGTAGGTAGATTGGGAATGAGGTACTCTGAAAGTTTTCTTTTGATAACTTCTTTGTTTTTCAGTCAGATAAAATGTTTTGAGAACATAAGTGGACTAGGGATATACAGTAGGATTGTTGGAGAGCATTAACAGTCCACTTGAGGTTACTGATCATGAACTTAAAAGTGTGACCATTAAGTTCAGTTGTGTGTCTTTCTCCAGTCACATTCAGGTACTTGCATACAGGTTACAGGCATAGAGTATGTGAGTTAACAGGTTGCTGTTTAGTCCAGAGACTACAGCAAAGCAAAAAAAGACAAGGACATTGAAGGTTATGTGATACAGTGATGATAATGCTGGACCATGAAATTTAAGCTGTATAAGGAAGAAGTGGGGACTTGATGGGGTCAAAAGCAGGGGAAAGATAGTAGACTCGATGGATTATAAGTTCCTGTGGAGTCCAAGAATTGTTGAGAGTCCAAATAGTAGAGGTAGTGAGTTGGAAGTAGGAGGTACTCAGAGAGCGGGATACTTGAATTTGAGATTATAGGAGGGGTTATTGGTAATGATAAGGTTTAGGTAAGTAGTTCTCAACTGGAGTGGTACTGCTTCCCCACTGAGATGTCTAGAAATATGTAGGGGGGTAGGGATGGTGGTTGCCACTGGCATTTAATGGGCAATTTAGAGATGCTAAATGTTTTTCATTGAGCAGGATATTCCTGCACGTGGAAGAATTGTCCTACCCCAAATGCCTGTTCAGAAACCCTGTAGGGTATGACAATAGGAGTGGGTGGCCAAGAAGGGTAGAAGACAGGGCTTTGGAGGAGAGGAATCAAAAACTGGCCCAGACATGGAAGGATACTGGATGTTGCATACTGAAATCACCACAAATTATATCAGGAGTAGTATTGGAGAGAATAGAGTGATCCTGGGGCTAAAGTCTTAAAGAAATGAGGGGACATGACTGCCACAGGGACAGTCTACTGCTCTGAGCCTCAAAGTTGGGAGTTTTCAGGTAGAACTTGGGACAGTGGCCTGGAAGTAGCAATGAAGAGCAAAGGAAATGCCAACTCTGTCTGTAGGCTCATGGTATGAGTGCAGGAGAGAGGCAGTGTTCTCCAGAGGAGACCAGAGGTTCAATTATGGCAAGAAGGTGAAGGGGAGGGACTCAGTACTTGATGAATTTCATTTAATTGCAAAGTATATATAGATTGAGAGGCAACCTTGCTTAAGACCTGGTCTGAATCCTGGTTTTGTCACTTAGTGACTCTGGAACATTGACTAAGTCACTTAACTTATTTATTCAATCACTTTTTTAAAAAAATTCATTTTATTTATTTATTTTTGGCTGCGTTGGGTCTTCGTTGCTGCACACAGGCTTTTCTCTAGTTGCGGCGATTGGGGGCTACTCTTCCTTGAGGTGCACAGGCTTCTTATTACAGTGGCTTCTCTTGTTGCAGAATATGGCCTCTAGGTGTGTGGGCTTCAGTAGTTGTGGCACGTGGGCTCAGTAGTTGCGGCTCGTAGGCTCTAGGACGCAGGCTCAGTAGTTGTGGCGCACGGGCTTAGTTGCTCCGAGGCCTGTGGGATCTTCTCAGACCAGGGATTGAACCAGTGTCCCCTACACTGGCAGGCGGATTCTTAACCACTGCGCCACCAGGGAAGTCCCCACTTAACTTATTTAGACTTGATGTTCAGCATCTGGAAATAAAGGCATCGGACTTGGTGATCTGTAAAGTCTTTTCCAGCTCCTAACTTTCAGTAATTCTCATACCGTAGAGAAATTTGTGTACTTTAACCATGTGTGAATGGGGAAAACAATGTTGATAGTAATAGGTAACATTTATTGAGTATCCACTGTGTGCCAAGTGTATTGTAAGCATTTTACATGTTTTAATGCCTTCAAACCTCTTACCAACCTACTGTGCTTTTCTAATCCCCATTTTAGAGGTCACACAACTAGTAAGGCTAGAGACATGATTTGAATTCCAGCAGTTTGACTTCTCTTACAGCTTGGGTTTCCTGAGAAGCAGACAATGCGATGGACATTAGCATGCAGGAGGTTTATTAGGATGTCCTCTTGGGATTGCCACCTGTGGAAGGGAAAGAAAGGAATAGAGGAAGCAGGATTGAACAGAGGGAAAAGTTGGACTTTGATTCAGTCTCAATGAAGACCTCAACTGACCCTATAGGGAGATTAGAAGCTGAGATAGCTCTTCAGAATTGGGGTAAGGGACCAGCCAGGCCTTTATATTCCTGCATGCACCAGGCTTTGGATCTTGACTGACCCGGGAAGGGGTACGTGTGACCTCAGGCAGAGTGACTCTCATCAGCCAGGGCAATTCCAAAGAGGGCTGACAACTGAACACTGTCAGCAGCTGTCTTCCAGCAGCTGGGGAATAAGTCTTTTACCAGAGAAAAGGGGATCTGGCTGTTGCATCATGGTGTCCACAACTGCAGACTTTATAATCACCACAGTCCTTTGTTGCCTCCAGGCAGTGGATGATGATAAATGAGGATAATTTAAGAAATTAACAAATAGGCTTGGCTCTAGAACACTTTTAAAACAGATTGATTTTCATTCCATTCATATTTTTGACATGAGAATTTAGCCCAAGGGTTTGTCCAGGGATAAGCTAAGAATGTGTGTGCGCGTGCGCACCAGTGTTTTTGGTAATCCTTTCTTACCTGGCGATTATCTATCTAATGTTTTGGGTGTGCTTGGTCATATTGATTTTACTTTTTAGAAAAGAAAGATTCTTCTATAGAGAGTTAGAAATCTAGGTGAATTTATTTCGATGTTTCCAGTATGAATCGTATGGGGAATAGAAGAATAATTTTTCTTTTTCATTTGCTTAATAGGGTCTTTCACAGAGCTAAAGGTTTTAAATTTTGATTAGGTCCAATTTATAAATTTTTCCTTTTATGGATTGTGCTGATGTTATCTAAGAGCTCTTTGCCTAGAACTAAATTTCAAAGATTTTTTTTCCCCTGTTTCTTCCTAAAAGTTTTATGTTTTACATTTAAGTCCACAATTCATTTTAAGGTATTTTTTGTATAGATTTGAGGGGTTTTGTTATGTATGTACAATTGCTACAGCACCATTTGTTGAAAAGAGTATCTCTCCTCCACTGAATTGCTTTTGCCCCTTTGTCAGGATCATTTGGGCATATTTGTCTGTTTCTGAGTTTTCTATTATGTTCCATTGATCTATATGTCTGTCCCTCTGTCAGTGCCACACTGTCTTACCATGTTATAGTAAGCCCTAACATCAGGAAGATGATTCCTCACATTTTATTTTTCTTTTTCAAAATTGTTTTGGCTATTTTAGGTCTTCTTCCTTTCCATATAAATTTTGGAATAAGCTTGTCTATGTCTGCAAACCTGTAGATCAGTTTGGGGAGAACTGACATCTTGTTGACTCTTCCAGTCCTCAAATATAGTAAATCTCTCCAGTTATTCAATCTCCTTTGATTTCTTTCCATAGCATATTGTCATTTTCAACATACAGATCCCATACATGTTTTGTTAGACTTACACCTAAGTATTTCATTTTCTTTGGAGCAGTTGTAAATAATATTGCATGTTTTCTTTGGAGCTATTGTAGATTATATTAATTTTGATTTCACTTGTTTGTTGTAAGGACACAGAAATGCAGTTGACTTTTGTTTATTGATCTTGTACCTTGCAACATTGCTGAACTCACTTATTAGTTCTAGGAGGGATGATTTGGGGGTTTTGTTTGTTTTTAATATTCCTTAGGATTTTTTATGTATAGTCGTGTCATCTGCAAATAAGAGTTGGTTTTATTTCTTTTCCAATCTGTATGCATTTTCTCTCTTTTTCTTGCCTTATTGCACTGGCTAGAACTTCCAGAATTATCTTGAATAAAGTGGTGAAAATGTGGACATCCTTTCATTGTTCCCAGTTTCAAAGGGAAAGCATTCATTCTTTCATCATTAAACCTGACATTAGCTGTAAGTCTTTTATAGATACTCTTTTTGAGTTTGAGGAAGTTCCCTTCTATTCCTAGTTTTCTGAGAGGTTTTTTGTTTTTTTATTTTTCCCATGAAATGATGTTAGATTATCAGATGCTTTTTCTGTATCAGTTGGTGTGATCATATGTTTTTATAACTGGAAGTTTGTACCTTTTGATCCCCTTCACCTATTTTGCCCAACCTTTCATTCCCCTCCCTGTGGCAAACCTGTTTTTTCTCCTCTATCTATGAGTCTGTATCTTTTGTTTGTTCATTTTATTTGTTTTTATAGATTCCACATATAAGTAAAATCATATAGTATTTGTTTTTCTCTGTCTCACTTACTTCACTTAGCATAATACCCTCTAGATCCATCCACGTTGTTGCAAATGGCAAGATTTCATTCTTTTTTGTGGCTAATATTCCAGTGTGTGTGTGTGTGTGTGTGTGTGTGTGTGTGTGTGTACACGTACGTACCTCATCTTCTTTATCCATTCATCTATCGAAGGACACTTAGGTTGCTTCCGTATCTTGGCTGTTGTAAATAATGCTGCCATCAACATAGGGGTGCATATTTCTTTTTGAACTAGTGTTTTTGTTTTCTTTGGGTAAATACCCAGAAGTGGAATTGCTGGGCCACATGGTAGTCCTATTTTTAATTTTTTGAGGAACCTCCATACTGCTTTCCATTGTGTTTGTACCAATTTACATTCTCAACAACAGTGCATGAGGGTTTCTCCTTTCCTTACATCCTTGCCAACACTTGTTATTTGTTGTCTTTTTGATGATAGCCATTCTGATAGATGTGAGGTGATATCTCATTGTGGTTTTGGTTTGCATCTCCCTAATGATTAGTGATATTGAGCATCTTTTCATGTGTCTGTTGGCGATCCTGTATGTCTTTTTGGGGAAATGTCTATTCTGGTCTTCTGCCTATTTTAAAATTTGGATTGTTTGGGTTTTTTTTGGTATTGAGTTGTATGAGTTCTTACTATATTTTGGATATTAACTCCTTATTGGATATATCATTTGCAAATATCTTCTCCCATTTAGTAGGTTGCCTTTTTTTTTTTAGTTAATTTATTTATTTTTGGCTGCACTGGGTCTTCATTGCTGCATGCAGGATTTCTCTAGTTGTGGATAGTGGGGGGCTACTCTTCGTTGTGGTGCATGGGCTTCTCATTGCAGTGGCTTCTCTTGTTGTGGAGCACAGGCTTTAGGCACACGGGCTTCAGTAGTTGTGCACGCAGGCTCAGTAGTTGTGGCTCACAGGCTTTAGAGCTCAGGTTCAGTAGTTGTGGCGCACTGGCTTAGTTGCTCCACAGCATGTGGGATCTTCCCAGACCAGGGCTTGAACCCATGTCCCCTGCATTGGCAGGTGGATTCTTAACCACTGTGCACCAGGGAAGTCTGGCCTTTTTGTCTTGATGATATTGTCTTTCGCTGTGCAAAAGTATTTAAGTTTGATGAAGTACCATTTATTTATTTTTGCTTTTGTTGCCCGTGCCTGAGGAGACAGATCCAAAAACATATTACTAAGACCAGTGTCAAAGAGTTTACTGTCTCTTTTCCTCTAGGAGTTTTATGGTTTCAAATCTTGCACTTAGGTCTAATCTGGTTTTTTATTTTTGTATATGGTGTAAGAAAGTGGTTCACTTGCATTCTTTCATTTTGTAAGCAGATTAAGAGTTATGAACAGCTTAGATTTTCTCTTCATCTATCCATTTATTTTGCAGACAGTGTGAAATGAGATATTTTGTTATAATGGAATGACTCTTAGCTTGAGAAAGTATGAGAAAATGTATTTATAAGGAATAGCTAATTTCTTGAGTGGGATGTGAGAGTAGATATAATTTACAAATATCATGCTATAATAAAAATTTTACCTATAGTAGACATTAGATACATCACAGTTATTATAATAACTGTGTCTGTAGTGTTAATAATACTCTGGACTTGGCCTATGGAACTATTAGATTACAGCCCCAAATTACGGAAAGTAATGACTGAACTAATAGACCAAAAGGTTCTTAATTTTAAGTTAATCGGTATATATGGAGGGGTTTAACATGAGAGGTCTCACTTAACAGTCTGTGGTAAGAGATGAATGTTCCGCAGAATATAGAGTGAATGTTCTAATCTACAACTGAAGTATAGTACGTAGTAGCAAAATAATATTGTAATGTGTTGATAGACTTAGTGAGGTCACTGAAAATGTCTGAATGTTGGAAACCCAAGAGGTCTTGAGTATACATGAGCTTTTTCAAAGCAAATATGAGTACACACAGTAGCATTCTCTGTTGATGAAGGAGGTTTTTGTGGTAAAAGGACTAAGAAGAACGATTAAACCTTAGAAGAAACTTTGGTACATTATATCACATACAACTATTTGGAGGAAGCATGACCAGCAAGTTTCTATCATTAAGGGTAATAAGACTCCATCTTTGGTGAATTTGTTAAAAAAATACTGAGTTTCAGGGAATTCCCTGGCAGTCCAGTGGTTAGGACTCTGCGCTTCCACCGTAGGGGGCATGGGTTCAATCCCTGGTCGGGGAACTAAGATCCCACATGCCGTGTAGTGCAGCCAAAAAAAAAAAGAAAACTGAGTTTGGATCTCAGAATTTTCGTACTAAGTGCATTTTTCTAAGTAATGATATAATTTTGAGTACTTTTTTTCTTTTTGGCTGTGCCATACAGCTTGCAGGATCTTAGTTCCCCAACCAGGGATTGAACCCAGGCCCCAGAAGTGAAAACACCGAGTCCTAGTCACTGGACTGCCAGGGAATTCCCTGTTTTTTTTCTTGAGAAGCAATTTTGTGGTTTCTTGATATCTCTTCCCATGAAATAATAGAATGTGTGTGATTTTGGTCATAAAATTAATAAATTAGAAACTAACTTGCAATACAACTTTGCTATCATAGAATCTATGATAATTTTTTTTTTTTGCGGTATGCGGGCCCCTCACTGTTGTGGCCTCTCCCATTGTGGAGCACAGGCTCCGGACGCACAGGCTCAGCGACCATAGCTCACGGGCCCAGCCGCTCCGCGGCATGTGGGATCTTCCCGGACCGGGGCATGAACCCGTGTCCCCTGCATCGGCAGGCGGACTCTCAACCACTGTGCCACCAGGGAAGCCCCCTATGATAATTTTTTTAAAATGTTTAGTGTGCTCTTGAAAAGAAGGTATATTCTGCATTTAGATGCAGAGTTCTGTGTATTTATTAGTTCAGCTTTCTTGGTCATGTTGTTAAATATTCTGCGTCTTTATCACTTTTTGTCTGTTTGTTCTATGACTAATTTGAGAGCATTGCATTAATCTTCCATTATAATTGTGGACTGATTTTGCCTAGTGGTCCTTCAATTTATGCTGTGTGATTGAAAGTGTGCTATGAGGCTATGTTATTAAATGAATGCAGATTTTATGTATTTATTTTTAAAGAGTTCTACTGGGTTTGGTTTTGTTTGTTTTTTGGCTGTGTTGGGTCTTTGTTGCTGCGTAAGGGCTTTCTCTAGTTGTGGCAAGCAAGGGCCACTCTTCGTCGCAGTGCGCATGCTTATTGCAGTGGCTTCTCTTGTTGTGGAGCACAGGCTCTAGTCTCATGGGCTTCAGTAGTTGCAGCGCACGGGCTTAGTTGATCCACGGCATGTGGGATCTTCCCAGACCAGGGCTCGAACCTGCGTCCCCTGCATTGGCAGGCGGATTCTTAACCACTGCGCCACCAGGGAAGTCCCTAGATTTTAAAATTGTATATTCCTGGAGAATTGTCCCTTTTGTGTCTTTATTTCTAGAAATGCTTTTTACTTTAGAGTCTAATTTGATACTAATTTGGCTTTAATTTAGTATGTTAATGGCATCTTTTTTTCCTGTGCTTTTATTTTCAAACTTTCTGTGTCCTTAGGTTATGTTTTAGGTGTATCTCTTGTTAACAGTATATAACTAGATTTAAAAAAAAAAAGATCTAGTTTCCTAGACTTTTTTCCCCTCAGTTTTTACATATTGTGAATTGTGCTTAGTGCACACACTTGTACATGTCTGTGCTGCCCATGAATTGGTCATAGGATATGCAAATGTTCAGTTATAGTAGATACTGCCAACAATTTTATAAACTTACACCAATTTACAACACCACCAGAAGTATATGAGAGCACTGTTGATACATTTAAGTACCCAAAATTGGTATTGTGAGTTTCTTTAAGTTGTAACCATTCTGATGAATGTGTTGCAGTATCTCATTGTGGTTTTTGTTTTGTTGTGTTTGTTTCAGGTATAATTAACATATAACATTGTATTAATTTCATGTGTACAATATAATGATTTAATATTTGTGTACATTGGGAAATGATCACCACAGTAAGTCCAGTTAACATCCCTCACCACACATAGTTAGAAATACTTTTCTCCTTCTGATGAGGAGTTTTAAAAGTACTCTGAGCAAGTTTCAAATAGGCAGTACAGTAATTGTTTTTATAAGTGGAAGTTTGTGCTTTCTGCTCACCCCCTGCCTTTGGCAGACACCAGTCTCTCTGTGAGGTTGTTGTTGTTGTTTATACCACATATAAATGAGATCATGTGGTGTTTGTCTTTCCGTGTCTGACTTATTTCACTTAGCATAATGCCCTCAAGATCATCCATGTTGTCACAGATGGCAAGATTTTATTCTTTTTTATGGCTGAATAGTATTCCATTGTAGTCTTCTAGACTTTTAACAGAGCTTTGATCCATATACAGTTGACATAATTACTCATACATATAAATTTAGACCTACCATCTTATTTTTTACTTTTTGATCCACGTGTTCCATGTTTCTTTTTCTCTCCTTCCTTGTCTTCTTTTGAGTTATTTCTTCTCATTCCATCCTGCCATCACTTGTATCAATTTGGACTGTACATAAACTCAGCTAGTGATTATTCTAATTATAGCATGCCTACTTAGTAAAGTCCAAAGTTAATACCTTTCCTCTCAGACATTCCAGTAACTTTAAAACATTTATTTCCCATTTATCCTCTAACTTGTCACTGTTCTTAGGATTTAATTTTATCTTTTTCTCTTTTAATCCCATAAAACATCGTAAGTCTTTTATGTATTCATCATTATTTGTTTTTTTCCCACGTGCTTATCATTTCTTTGCTCCTCATTCCTTCTTACATGTCTCAGCTTCCATTTGAGATTACTTTTCTTTTACTTTAAGTATTTGCTTTAGAAAAACCTTAGCACTACAGGCATTTTGGGCTGGATAATTCTTTGTTGTGGTGGACTGTGCATTGTTGGATATTTAGCAGCACCCCTGGCCTCTGCCCACTAGATGTCAGTACCAACCACCCCACCCCATTATGACAACCCGAAATGTCCCCAGGTGTTGCCAGATGTCCCTGGGGGGCAAAAATCATTCCTGGTTGAGAACCACTGCTTTGGAATTTACTTTGATGTAGGTCTGCTGCTCTATTTTTATTTGTTGAAAATACCTATTTCATTTTCATTTTTAAAAGGTATTTTCACTGGGCATAGAATTCTAAGTTATATTTTAGCACATTCAAAATATTCTGCTGGCTTCTGTCTTCCATCGTTGCTTTTGAGAAGTAAGCTTAAAACAGGACTGTTGCTATTTTAAATATAATCTGTTTTTTTTCTTTTGGGTGCTTTTATAGTCTTCTTTTTATCTTTCGTTGTTTTGTAGGTTCCACTGTGTTGTGTTTAGGTGTAGACTTCTTTTTCTTTTTTTCTTTTTTTGGCTGTGTTGGGTCTTCATTGCTGCACACGAGCTTTCTCTAGTTGCAGCGAGTGGGGGCTGCTCTTTGTTGCAGTGGCTTCTCTTGTTGTGGAGCACGGGCTCTAGGCATGTGGGCTTCAGTAGTTATGGCACTCGGGCTCAGTAGTTGTGGCGCACAGGCTCTGTAGTTGTGGTGCACGGGCTTAATTGCTCCGCAGCATGTGGGATCTTCCTGGACCAGGGATCGAACCCGTGTCTCCTGCATTGGCAGGTGGATTCTTAACCACTGCGCCACCAGGGAAGTCCCAAGGTGTAGAATTCTTTTTATTTATTCCACATGGGAGTTACTAGGATTCTTGAATGTATGGATTGGTGTCTGTCATGAGTTTTATAACACTTTCAGAAATTATATCTTCAGATTTTGCCTGTATCCTACTCTTTGTTCTTCTCACTCTATTCTCTGTATCTCTTAACCTCTCATATATTTTCCATCTGTTTGTCTCTCTGTATTGCAGTTCAGATAATTTCTTCTTACCTGTCATCCAGCTCACTGTTTCCCTTTAGCTTTGTTTGGTATATCTGAACAATGACTTTTTTGGGGGGTGGGGGGCTGTGTTGGGTCTTCGTTGCTGCACATGGGCTTTCTCTAGTTGTGGCGAGTGGGGGCTGCTCTTCATTGCGGTGCACGGGCTTCTCATTGCAGTGGCTTCTCTTGTTGCGGAGCATGGGCTCTAGAGCACAGGCTCAGTAGTTGGGGCACACGGTCTTAGTTGCTCCGCGGCATGTGGGATCTTCCCAGACCAGGGCTCGAACCCATGTCCCCTGCATTGGCAGGCGGATTCTTAACCACTGCGCCACCAGGGAAGCCCTGAACAATGATATTTAAAATTTCAAGTATTATATCTTTATTTTTAGAAAATCTGGTTCTTTTTCAAATTGACTGTAGTTTTCTATTTACTGAAGACATTTTCAAGCTTGTCTTGAAACATAATCTGCTGTTTCTTTAAACATAGTAAGCATAATTGCTTTATAATGTCTGATAATGTCAATATCTAAAAATCACTTGGGTCTGCTTGTGCTGTCTGCTGTTTTTGCATCTTGCTCCTGGTGCCTTGTGGTTATTTTTTATTCTTTACTGTCCATTAATCTTGACAAACTGTGGGAATTTTTTGTGGCCAAGGATGAGTGTGCCTTTCTCCAGGAAGAATTTACTATTGCCAGGTGCCTGGGGAACCGCCTTCAGGGTTCGAGGCTCTTTTTGTCTTTTTGTACCACCTAGGTGATGTTAATTGGGCTCTGAGTCTGCTGGAGAGCTAGTTACATCTTCTTCAGCCCTTCCCTCCTCCATACCTAGGCAACTTTCCTTCTGTTACCTTACCCTGATGATGTGGCCCTTTGAAAGTCCCAGCTTAATAGGAGGTCCCCTATCTTTACCTAGAGAAAAATCTGGCCTCTTATTCCCGCCTCTCCTTTGAGAGCAGTTCAAATCTACCTTGATAGGTGATTTTGTTTACTCTTTTATTTGTTCTCACTGTACTTCAGATTTCGGCTTGGTGATTTAGAATCTATAGAGTCTTTAGAATATAAGAAGCAGAGGACAGAGAAGTGTCAAGAAATATGAAGCATCTAAAATTTTACCCTGTTTTTAAGTTAAAAATATATTTAGTAACAGCATTGTTTTCATTATATTTATTTTTATAGTTACCATATACTTACAGCAAGTGATACTAGTTTCTATTTATCATAGTGAAATAAGGTTCTCTTTTTCTTTTTTTTTTTTTAATGCAGTACGCGGGCCTCTCACTGTTGTGGCCTCTGCCGTTGCGGAGCACAGGCTCCGGATGCACAGGCTCAGGGGCCATGGCTCACGGGCCCAGCCACTCCGTGGCATGTAGGATCTTCCCAGACCGGGGCACGAATCCACGTCCCCTGCATCGGCAGGCGGACTCTCAACCGCTGTGCCACCAGGGAAGCCCTAAGGTTTTCTTTTTAAGTACTTTGAGTTTACAAAAGCAGATATATACTTTAAAGAAAAATAAGAAGTAAATAATAGTATAGGAGATACGCTTTCCTGAAAGCATGCTGTTGAGTATGAATTCTTTACTTTGGTCAGTTTACCATGTATAAATCCCTCTGTCCAAGGATCATTTGAATCTTTTGAGACCTAGGAAGTAGTGACATTTTGGGGCAAGTACAGCGTAGGCTTAACTATGGGGCAAAAAAATTAAAACCACAAAATTACAGTTAAATTATCTTTACATTAAATAATAAACTAAAAGATGTACAGCTCTGGTTCATTTTATTTTTCATTTGTATTTTGAAATAACGGCTCCAGTCCATTAATAACTGTGCAGGATACCCTGGGCTTAAGGGTTTGCCATAGATGATACTGAAGTAAGTAAAAAATCATTATTCCAAATGTCAAAACAGTCTGTTCTTCCTTTTTCCTTGAAATGAAAAGGCAAAACAAATAAACTTGTTGTGTAGGAAGCAAATTGAGAACATACAGAGTGTGAGAGGTTTTAAAAGTCAGTGGTACCAGGAGGGATAAGATGTCTTGGAAAGAGCACTGGGCTCTGGAGTGACACAGGACCAGCCATTACTGTGTTCAGTATTGTACTTTTCAAAATACTTAATACAAAAAATTTCAAACATATTCAGAAGAAGAGATGATTAGGTTAAGCCATCATGGTTCCCGTCACCCTGTTTCAGCACGGCTCCTTGTCCCCCCTAACCCACCACCAACTGGATTATACGGAAGCAAATTCTAGGTATCATTTCAGCCTTCAATATTTCAGTATGTATCTCTAAAATATAAGAACTCCTTTAAAGAACATAACTACAATACTATTAACACACCTAAAAAAATTATTCCTTAATATTATCAAATGACCATTCAGTGTTTAAATTTTCAAAATTGTTATTTATTGTATGTGTGTACACAATTTTTTTAACACCCCTTTTGTTTTTAACTTTTTATTTAATTTTCACTGTAACTCTGAAAAAGATATTATTAGTTCTATTTACAAAGGAGGAAACTGAGATCCTGGGAAGTTAAGTAATTTGTTTAGCATCACAGAGCAGCAAATGATTGCCTTAAGCTAAAAATCAGCCCAAGCCTGTCTGACTCCAAAATTTGTATGCCTTTCTGGATTTAGAAGACTTTGGATTCAAACTCTGTTAAATAGAGGTTTCTTTTCCCATGCCACTCTACTAACTCCCCACCCTCCCTCACCCAAGTGTTTGTGCTCCAGGGATCCCCTAATTAGGGAGCTAAGGAGAACGCTAATTTTTGCCCAGTCACTTGAATAAGAGTGAGCTCAGCTACCCTGTGGAGTGAGAGGCAATCAGGGGGCCTTAGTCCTACAGCTCCCAATTTAATCAGAGCAGCTCCAAAAAAAATCCTTTTCTACTTCTTCTAACATCTCCTAAGAGGGGTTCTGAGGTTGGTGCTATAGTGTACTAGCATGTGCTACAGCTCTAAGATCTCAGACTGCACTGTTCAGTATGGCAGCCACAAGTGGATATTTCAATTTTAATTTGAATTACTTACAGTTAAGATTAAAAATCAGTCTTTCAGTCATACTAGCCACATTTCAAATGCTTGATACTGACTACTATATTGGATAGTGCAGATTTAGAACATTTCTATCATTGCAGAAGGCTCAGACAGCACTGAAAAGTAACAGGTGAAGGCAATCATCTGTTTCAACTGCAGATTAAAATTGGGGGGTGGGGAACAGCAGGTCCCTCCTTTCCTTCTTTGAGAAAGATCTCAGGATTTGGATTTAGATGATCACATTTGAGAGTGGCAGTGGGAAGACACCAGGCTTTGGGACCCTGAGTGATGAGCATTTTGTGAGGTTAGAACAGTGATAATAAGGGGAAGTGATGACTGCTAGCTAAAACAAAATCTGGTGCTGTTTTTCCTTTTCTGCCTGCCAGATCCTCAGTCTGCACAAAATCACAAGGATTGCCAGAAACTCTGGAGGAATGATTGCTTTTATCCTTTTAGAAATGTAAATTAACCCCCTCACAAGCTCTCCTCATTATTTGAGTGAGTGGCTTTAGTTAGGGTCTGAAAAGTAAGGGGACCTCTGAGTGTAATGATGACTCTAGAGCTGGACTCTTCAGATTCATGAATTCTGTTTATTTTTACTCATTAATTTCTGTGTCCCCATATTGGGATACTGTCAGTGAGAAACAGAGCCAGACACCTGTTAAAGGCAGCAAGATAGATTTCATTCAGACTAGTGCAGTAGGGAAGAGAGACTCCAGCATAAATTGAGCTCAACTCTGCTGAAACAAAAGGTGGGTCCCTTTTAAAATGCTGGAGTGTGCTAAAGGAAAAGTACTGAAGATGTTAGGTGGAGAGGTTGGTCACTGTGATTCAGCCATTTGTGTCCACTTGCTAATTGGTGCTTATCAAATTTAGGCTCCCATCCTCCAACAGAGACTGGTAGACAAAGGCCCTATCCTTCTTGATGACTACATTGCGAAGGGATGACTCCCAGGTCCTTGAGAAAGACATTTCTGGGTTGTACAAGATTTGTTTATCTCCAGGGTCAGAGATTGACAACTGCAAGTTTTCTAAAGTAAGTGCTCTAAGAAAAGTGAGGTCAAAGGCCTATAGTCAGGTTTTGGCTAGAACAAACAGTTAATTATTTTGGCAGCATTGAGCTTTCTCTAGGAGGCATTTTAAGGAGGCTGGGTCATCCTAGGGACTCAGCCTTGAACTGATAGAAGCTGTGGTAGAGTTTGGTCATGTCTCTTAGTGTGTGTGAGGGAGGTTGAATGGAGTTGTTTGTGCTGAAAGTCTGCAGTTTTCAGTACCTGGATAAAGGTTGGTTTGTTTTGTTATTTGTTTTGTTTTGTTTTTTTAAATTGAAGTATAGTTGATTTACAGTGTTGTTAATTACTGCTGTACAGCCAAGTGATTCAGTTATACATATATATATATACATTTTTTTATATATTCTTTTCCATTATGGTTTGGCGTAGGATATTGAATATAGTTCTCTGTGCTGTACTGTATACCTTGTTGTTTATCCATTCTATATAGAAAAGCTTATATCTGCTAACCACAAGCTCCCATTCCATCCCTCCCCTAACCCCTCCCCTTGGCAGCCACCAGTCTGTTCTGTTTGCGATTCTGTTTGTTTCATAGGTTCATTTGTGTCATATTTCCACATATAAGCGACATCATATGGTATTTGTCTTTTTCTGATTTACTTCACTTAGTATGATAATCCATTTGCATCCATGTTGCTGCAAATGGCATTATTTTTGTTCTTTTTTACGGCTGAGTAGTATTCCATTGTCTATATGTACCACATCTCTTTACCATTCATCTGTCAATGGACACTTAGGTTCTTTCCATGTCTTGGCTATTGTGAATAGTGCTGCTATGAACATAGGGGTGCATGTATCTTTTTGAATTAAAGTTTTGTCTGGATATATGCCCAGGAGTGGGATTGCAGAACCATATGCTAATTCTATTTTTTAGTTTTGAGGAACCTCCATATTGTTTTCCACAGTGGCTGCACCAACTTACATTCCCATCAACAGTGTAGGAGGGTTCCCTTTTCTCCACACCCTCTCCAGCATTTGTTATTTGTAGACTTTTAAATGATGGCCATTCTGACTGGTGTGAGCTGCTACCCCATTGTAGGTTTTTTTTGGCCACACCATGTGGCATGTGGGATCTTAGTTCCCCAACCAGGGATCAAACCCATGTCCCCTGCAGTGGAAGCACAGAGTCCTAACCACTGGGCAGCCAGGGAATTCCCCTTCATTGTAATTTTGATTTGCATGTCTCTCTTACCAATGTTGAGCATCTTTTCATGTGCCTATTGGCCATCTGTGTTTTTTCTTTGGAGAAATGTGTATTTAGGTCTTCTGCCCATTTTCAATTAGGTTGTTTGTTTTTTTGTTGTTCAGTTGTATGAGCTGTTTGTGTATTTTGGAAAGTAAACCTTTGTCAGTCACATCATTTGCAAATATTTTCTCCCATTCCTTAGGTTATCTTTTCATTTTGCTTATGGTTTCCTTTGCTGTGCAAAAGCTTGTAAGTTTGATTAGGTCCCATTTGTTTATTTTTGTTTTTATTTTTATTGCCTTGGGAGACTGACCTAAGAAAACATTGGTACAGTTTATATCAGAGAATGTTTTGCCTATGTTCTCATGGAGTTTTACCGTGTCATGTGTTTGTTTAAGTCTTTAAGCCATTTTGAGTTTATTTTTGTGTATGGTAAGAGAGGGTGTGTTCTAACTTCATTGATTTATATGTGGCTGTCCAGCCTTCCTAGCACTACTTGCTGAAGAGACTGTCTTTCCCATTGTATATTCTTGCCTCCTTTGTCAAAGATTTTTCTTTTTAATATTTATTTATTTGGCTGCACCAGGTTTTTTTAATTAATCAATTTATTTATTTATGGCTGCGTTGGGTCGTCATTGCTGCGTGCAGGCTTCCTCTAGTTGCAGCGAGCGGGGGCTTCTCTTTGTTGAGGTGCATGGGCTTCTCATTGTGGTGGCTTCTCTTGTTGCAGAGCACAGGCTCTAGGCGCATGGGGTTCAGTAGTTGTGGCGCACGGGCTTCAGTAGTTGTGGCGCACAGGCTTAGTTGCTCCACGGCATGTGGGATCTTCCCGGACCAGGGCTCAAACCCATGTCCTCTGCATTGGCAGGAGGATTCTTAACCACTGCGCCACCAGGGAAGTCCTGCGCCAGGTCTTAGTTGCAGGGGATCTTTGTTGCCACATGCAGGATCTTTAGTTGCCGTATGTGGTGTCTAGTTCCCTGACGAGGGATCGAACCCAGGCCTCTGCATTGGGAGCCTGGAGTCTTAACCACTGGACCACCAGGGAAGTCCCTTTTGTCAAAGATTAATTGACCATAGGTGTGTGGGTTTATTTCTGGGCTCTCTATTCTGTTCCATTGATCCATATGGCTGACTTTGTGCCAATACCACACTCTTGATTACTGTAGCTTTGTAGTACTGTCTGAAGCCTGGGAGGGTTATGCCTCCTGCTCTGTTCTTTTTCTTCAGGATTGCTTTGGCAATTCTGGGTCTTTTATGGTTCCATATGAATTTTAGAATTATTTGTTCTAGTTCTGTGAAAAATGTCATGGGTAATTTGATAGGGGTCACATTAGATTGCTTTCAGTCGTATGGCCATTTTAACAAATTAATTCTTCATTTCCAAGAGCATGGGATATCTTTCCATTTCTTTGAATCATCTTCAGTTTCCTTTATTAATGTTTTATAGTTCTCAGAGTATAAGTCTTTCACCTCCTTGGTCAGGTTTATTCCTAAGTATTTTATTTTGGGGAAGTGTGATTTTAAAAGGTACTGTTTTTTTACATTTCCTTTCTGATATTTGGATAAAGTTTTATATACATATTTCCCTGACCTGGGCATTTGGGAGATAATGAGACTGGAATTTAATCCAGTCTTGGGAAAGGGTAAAGAACCTTCAATGAAACAGAATAAGGCATTGTTCTGGGGGCCTGATGCAAACACAGAAAAGAGTCATAAAGGTGATTTTCAGGACTTGAGAAGCAGCCTTGGATTTTATTTTGTGATTTAAGCCCAAGATGGATGGTATGAACCAGGATAGTCTAGAGGAAGGTGAGAGATCTGAAAATATCTGGGAAAGCTTCTTGGAATAGGTAGAACCTGAGCTGAGTCTTGAAGGATGACGGGTGGGCTTTTCTTGGTTTAGCATTTTATTGTGGTATTTCCATGAAACCCCATCTACTTTCCACAGAAATAAAATATTTCAAGTAAATAATTGAATCATGAAATTATAATTTATTTTTCTTTGAAGATACTGCCCAAAGTTGGTATTTCTCTCACTTTTTGATTCTTGATTTCTTAATTGTTTTTTAACCAGGTATCTTCAGAATGACATGTTCTGAAGAGCCACCATGTTTTTACACAATCAGTTCCTCTGCCCCAAATACCTTCCAACCCTATCCCCCAAGCACACCTTCAGGGAATTGTATATCTTTCAAGACTAGCTGAAGTAGCACCCTTTCTTTGCTCCCACAGTACAGTGCTGTCTACTTCTCTGCTTATATTATAGCTCTTATTGTTTGTTTAGTTTGTACTCTCAACCCCCTAATGCAGTCTCCTGCCCACAGAAGATACTTAATATGTGATTAATAGATGTGGTTAAATATAATAAGCTCTGAAATGTATTTTCCAGTATTAAGAACTCAGCTTTCTTACGTGCACAGGTATAATTATATTATGTTAATTGAATTTTTATTTGTTCTTAGATGTCATTAAGAGGATCTGCGCCAGTGACAATTGTACCTCTTCCTGGAGAGCAAGTACAGGTTCAGGGGGTCATCCAGACAGCTCAGTCTTCTGTAATTCACCCACCACACGTGCAAACGGTACAGAAATTCAAAGACTTAGTGGTTGAGAGAGGGGACTTTTGAACCCTGAGTCTCTGGACACACTGAAGTTGCTATAGTTATAATATTGTAAAACAAGATAATAAAGTTGTCTTAGAAATTAGATTTTAGAACTTCTAGCTTCATGTATATACTACCCGGTAAAAATATAAGGCAATTTTGGGAAGAAGTTATTGCTTAGAATTTAAGGAAATGAAAGATTTTCTGAAGGGAAAGCACCTTTTTATCCTAGTGGTATCCTTCATGAAAAAGAGAATTCTGAAGAAAGGGTGATGATGTGAGCATTTTAGCAAACTAAGAAAGTACCTACCTTATGCTTTATGGTGATCAAATAAAAGAAGTTCTCTCATAGTGAAGTTCTTATTTATATCTATCTGCCTTCATATTTACACCTGACAACAGTAGGGAGGAAAAGGCCATCCTGGATTCCTTTTCTTTTTACTCTTTCTCCCCATTTTATCTTCTGGCTCCTGTGAGTCTCAGAATGCCTTTGGTCATCTCTCATTTTTAGAAGCAGCTGTCCTGGAAGAAAAGCTGTATAACTCATTTTTTCCTCTTGAATGTATACAGTGTCTGGCAGTGTTGTCAGCTCTAGAGCTGCATCTTTATGTGTTTTTTGTTTTTGTCTTTGTTTTTGGTTTTTTTCCTATAGGAAAGGTGACTGCTGCATGGATTTTTGAGTTTTTATATGAAGATTTTACTCTTATTAGTGCTGTTATTAAAGAGAAATACTTGATCTTAGTTATAAGGAATCTCTTAGTTTTAGAAATGATTTTCTTACTTGAGTTCAGTGGGAGGCTTTGGAGTAAATTTAGGGACAGACAGGGAAAACAGCTAATATTTAGATTAGAAATGGCATATCTGTGGTGCATGAGGAAATAAAGAAGTGACAGATCTTCCTTAATTATTACTTTATTATTCGTTACTGCGATTATTTCTTAATTATTACAGATTGTGATCTTTCTTTCCTATCTAAAGACAAAGATTTAAGATACAAAAAAGTAGAAGTACACTAGAACTTGCTTTTGAAGGAGACTATAGAATGTAAAACAAGCTTCTCTGGAAATTTAAGATCTGAGTCTACATAGTTTAGGGGAAGGCCTTCTGTAGAGAGTAAGTAAGGTAGAGAATTTATGTCCGTTCTAGAAGCCTGTTTTGTTTATGTTTTTTAATGAAGATGAAGTCAGGTGTCACAATGCAACTTCAGAAAAATGCTGAGAAATTTAATACATTTTAAAAATTGAAAATAACTCGTTTCCTCAATTGTAAGATATTATAACTTAAAACTTGCATATGGTTATTGTAGTAACTAGTTTTAATAGGTTTATTATTAATAAGAGTTAACATTTACTGTGTGCTTGCGCTGTGCCGTGCACTAAGTGCTTTACATGTATTAACTCATTCAACTGTGCAGTGAGATACAGCTAATTATTACAGATATTTAAGTTGCATGTGTTTGTACCTGCCCTTGCCAGTGACCTCCACTTTGCCAGATCTAATGCTTGTTCTCAGTCCTTGTTTTACTTCACCTGCTAGCAGAATTTGACATGGTTGATTATTCTTTTTTCCTCAATACACTGTCTTCGCTAGTTTTCCAAGGACACCTTGCTCATTTAGTTATTCCTCATGGTGGCTTGTTCTTGGTCTCATTTGCTGGTTCCTCCCGTTCTTTCCAACCTCTTACTGCTAGAGTGTCCCTGGGTTTTGTGCTATATTTATCCCCTTATTGAGCTCACTGAGTCTTGTGGCTTTAAGGACTATCTAAAGAACTGTGACTTCCAATATATGTCTCACCCAGACCCCTTCCCTGACTCACAGGCTTGTATATTCAGCAGTCTCCTCAATTTCATTATCTAATAATTAGATATTGGTTGGATATCTGATAACATTTCAAAGTTAGCATGTCCAGAATCCAAGTCAGACAGCATTAATGATTAAAAAAAAACTTCGAATAATGTGCATCAGTATAGAGACTGATCTTTACTACTCTAGTGAAGTAGTATTGCTTTATTTGGGGGATAGACTTTCTTCTTAGTTCTAAGCCTGCTGTGTTGTATGTTCCTTTAGTTTGGGCTCCTGAAATAAACTTTCTCTTTTCCTTTTATTTCTTTCTTTTCGACCTTAGATTTAATGACAAAGGAATTTGGGTGGCAGAAGACAGATCATTTTTTCTGAAAGTAAAAATTAAATTTAATTCTTTTTCTACCTGCTTTGTTCATCATAGTAAAACCAGTTCTGTTTTTCAGGTATCATCTTTATCAGAAAGTGAAGAGTCTCAGGACTCATCTGACAGCATAGGCTCCTCACAGAAAACCCACGGGATCCTAGCACGGCGCCCATCTTACAGGTGAGTACTCGTGTCACACCCTGCATGTGTTATATTACCATATGAGTTGGAATGGTGCTGGCAAAGCAAATTATATCAAGAAGGAGCATGTGTTTGTATAGGAAGGGAAGTGTTAAGAGAGACAGGGCAAGATTTTGAAGGGCCCAAGTTGCTGTGCTGAAGAGGAATTTAGACTCATCTTCTGGCAAAGTATTAGATATCCATATTTACTAACTTTAATAGTAATATGAAAGAATTAAACTACTTTGTGTTCCCTTTCTTAGCTTCCTAGCTCTGAGCCTTTGTCTTTCCCTTGTGTGTGTGTCCCTTTGCTAAAACACATTCTTCTACATTCTGCACATACTTTAGGCCTCATTTCCTCCTGGAAACCTTCTGTTTACTTTTTCTTCAGCCTCCCAAGACCAGGTTAGGTCTTTCTTCTGTGGCATCTTTTTACTAACCCCTATTATAGTACTTATCTCATGCTACTGGAATTCCAGTTTATTTATGGGCATGGCCAGTGCATTATTATTTTTTGTCACGTCAGGGCCTAGCAGAATGACCAGATGAGAGTAGATGCTTAATAATTACTTGTTGAATGAACAGAAAGCTGAAGTAGTACAACTAACTGACAGAAAGCTTTTGAAATAATCTGGGTGATTTCATATAGGTAGTGTGGTATCTTTGGCATGGCTGGATCTGAGACACTTCTGTGGTAGAACTGACCAAACCTGATGACTAGATGGTAGGAGGAAAGGGAGACAGAAAAGGATGAAATGCTCTTTTGAAACACATAGACAAATGCAGTAAGGTTTTCGATGTTATGAGAGAACTTTTTATAGGGTGTATTCATTCCTGCCTGACGGAAGAAGTAGGAAAGACTTCATAAAAGATGTAATTTAGGGCTTCCCTGGTGGCGCAGTGGTTGAGAGTCCGCCTGCCGATGCAGGGGACACGGGTTCATGCCCCGGTCTGGGAAGATCCCACATGCCGCAGAGCGGCTGGGCCCGTGAGCCCTGGCTGCTGAGCCTGCCCGTCCAGAGCCTGTGTTCCGCAACGGGAGAGGCCACAACAGTGAGAGGCCCGCGTACCGCAAAAAAAAAAAAAGATGTAATTTAGTTCATCATCAATCTGATAAATTCTGAGAGCTAGGAGCAGGGAGGGGTTTTGTAAGGCAGGAAGAGAGCTTCTTAGGCTGAGGGAACAGTGTGTAATGAAAGGTAGATTGTATGATATCAAAGAGGTTGGCCTGTTCTGGGAATTGGCAGTTTTAAGGTACAAGGAGGAAGGGGTGGTTTAGCAAGAAAAGGTAAACAGGAGCCACATTACTTAGAACCTTGTTACCATGTTAAGGAATTGGGACTCTACTGAATACACAAAAAATTTTGTCTGTGAATTTTTGGGGGGGTGAAAAATAAGCCTACTAAAATGAGTTCAATTTGAAACTATAAAAAAAATAATCCAGGGACTTAACCTGGCTGTCCAGTGGTTAAAACTTCGTGCTTCCACTGCAGGGAGCATGGGTTCGATCCCTGGTCAGGGAACTAAGATCCCACATACCACGTGGTGTGGCCAAAAAAAAAAAAAAGTAATCCATTATGAATTTCTCAGCCTTAGAAAGCAAGGTTCCAACCATGTAAGTTAATTTAAACCTACATCTAGATATATCTTATGAAGCAAAATTGGAGGGCACCAAAGATAAAAATAAGATCTTAAAAGCTTCCACAAAGACAAATTACCTCGAAAGGAGTGACCATTAGGCTGACAACAGATTTTTGAATGGTAATATTAGAAGACAATGGACTAAAATCTTTAAATGCCAAGAGAAGGTAACAGTTGGCCTTGGAATTATATACCCACCTGAACAATCACTCATAAATAATGGTGAAGTTAAAATCATTTCAAACTGATTTAAGAAATTACTAAAGGGTACATGTCAGGAAGAAGAAAATGAAACCAAACAAAAGGAACGTGAATATAAGAAAGAATGGTGAACCAAGACATTCATTTAAGTTACCATTGACTTTTTAGAATAATACTAATAATGATTGATTAATTTGGGTAGTTCAAAAACAAATGGAAAGAAATATATCAGGCAGAAATATATAAGACAGGAATGGTCTACTAGAGTCTTACATCGACTACCTTTAGACTTACCTTAGACTGTTAGAGGTAACTGGCAAAAGAATACAGATAAAAAGTTTAATTTCCAAATAGTGGGGCTCTTTTGGCACAAAACAGTTATTTAGCTCCTAGATAAATACTTGTTAATGAATTGTGCATTTATAGGAAATAACAGAAATGTCTTATCAGCCTACCCTAATAAACATAAAACCATATACATACAAATACATGAGCTGAAACTAGAATGGGAAGCAGAAGCAAGCATGAAGACCAAGGTACACCCATTACTTTAATTTAGGTCTACTGCAGGAAGGGACTACGAACCTGAGATTTTTGTGTTAAGCTGAGATCCCTGCAGCAGGCTAGAGCACCTGAAACAAAGTTTCCCCAAGTTAAGCTTTCCAAATTACCAAAGATAGGATCAACCAAATATGAATTTACAGTCACAAATCATCAAACATACAAAGAAATAAACCATTATAAGTGAGAATCAGCAGAAACAATATACAATGAACTCAATAAATACAGAAAAGTATTTGATAAAATTCAGCACCCACTCAAATTTTTAGCAAATAAGGAATAAAAATGGACTTTCCTAGCATATACAGACTTTGAGAACTGAACTATACATAGGACGGATCATAGCTCAAGTTCCAAACATGGTACACACATGGACCAAATCTGAATAGCACTGCATAGTCTTTGAAAATGAAATTGATGGAACCACGACCCACAGAAGGCTGGTCAGAACTTGCAGCTTGGACGCAACCAGGCTGATAGCCTGCTAAAACAAGAATATCAGAAATTCTCCATAGGATTTAAACAGGAGTCTAATATAATATTGAAAATGTCTAACATTACATGGCATACAAAGAACTTGGAAGAATCTTAACTTGTAAGGGAAAAGATTATAAGCAAATGCCATCTCCTACATGACCCAGATGTTGGAATTATATGACAAAAACTTTAAAAGAGCTATTACTGAAATGTTCTAACTAACTAACAAGTAAGGGTGAATTCTCTTGAAATGAATGGAAAGATAGGAACTCTTAGCGAAATACAGAAGATATAAAGAGAACAAAATAGAAATTTAAGAGCTGAATACACTAACAGAAACAAAACCTCACTGGACGGATTCAATAGGAGAACAGAGATAAAGAGTCAACTTCAAAGATAGTTCAGTGGAGATTATCCAATCTGAAGAATAGAGATTGGAAAAATTAACTAGTTCTCAGGGACTTGTGAGACAATATCCAAAGATCTAAACTGTGTCATTTGAGTTATAGAACAGAAAAATGTTGCAGAAAAAATACTTGTAGAAATAATAGCTGAAATGGTCCCAAATTCGGTGAAACCTACAAATTGAAAAAGCTTAGCAAATCTTAAAATAGATAAAATGCAAAGAAATCCCTGCCCAGACATATGTCATAATCAAACTGCTGAAAAATACATAAATATTGTGAGCAGCCAGAGAAAAATGACACTACTTATAAGGGCATGATGTGAATGATTATAGATTTCTCATCAAGAACTGTGCAAGCTAGAAGAAATGAAATAGCATTTTTAAAGTGCTAAAGAAAACTGTTAATCCAGAATTCTCTATCTAGTGAAAATAACCCTCAGAAATGGAGGTGAACTAAGTATTCTCAGATAAAGGAAAACTAAGAGAAATCATTGGCAGCAGACTTGCTCTAAAATAACTGCTAAGAAAGTTAAGACCAAAAGAAACTTGGAAGGTTAGGAATGAATAAAGGCAACAGCAAGATCTGGGCAAATATAATGGACTACTCTCCTATTAAATTCTTTAAAATATGTTTGATGGTTGAAAAAAATGACACTGTTTGATGGGGTTTTCAGTGTAGGCAGTTTTAATATGTAAGACAACTACAACATAAATGGGGGAAGATAAAGAGATTTAATATGGTGGTAAAGTTTCTAAGGTTCACTTGAAGGAATAAAATAGTGACTATAAGTAGACTAGGCATCTATACTGTAACACCTAGAACAACTACTAAAGAAACTGTACGAAGAGATTTAGTCAAATACACAATAGATATATTAGAGTTTTGAAAAATCTTAACCCAAAAGAATGCAGAATTTTTTTAAAAGATAGCAAATAATAAAATGGTAGATCAACCAATATCAGTAGTTATATTAAGACAGCATGACTTAAACTCACTAAAAGACAGATTATAAATAGACACAAAAATCCTCAAGAAAATATTAGTAAACCAAGTACAACAACATATAGACGGTATTATACACCATAACTGAGTAAGATTTATCCCAGAGTGCAAAATTGGTTTAACATCTGAAAATCAATTAATGTAATACATCGTATTTATAGAATAAAAACAAAAACTTATAGTCATCTGAACAGAGACACAAAAAAGCATTTGATGAAATCCAGTACCCTTTAATGATAAAAATTCTCATCAAACAAATTGATGGGAGTTTCCTCAGCCTGATAAAGTGCATCTACAAAAGCCCAGAGCTAACATCATATTTAATGGTGGAAGACTGAATGTTTTCCCCCCTAAGGTCAGGCACAAGACAAGGCTGTGGATGTCTGCTCTCACTATTTCTACTTAACGTTTTACTCAGGAAATCAGGTAAGAAAATGAAATGAAAGGCATATTGGAAAGGAAGAAATAAAAGTTTGCAGATAACAATGATCTCATATATAGAAAATCCCAAAGGATCCACTAAAATAGAACTAATAAATAAGTTCAGCAGGGTTGTGGGATACAAAATCAATTGGTTTTCTATACACTAGCAATAAACAATCCAAAAATAAAATTAAGAAAACAGTCCTACTTAAAATAACATAAAATGTATAAAATACTTTAATACTTGCAATTAAATTTATAAATCCAAATTATATAAAACAGAAGTATAATACTTGTGTATTGAAAACTACAAAACCTTGTTGAGAGACAATTTTTAAAAATCTAAACAAAAAGACATCACATGTTCATCAGTTGGAAGACTAGATATTGTTAAGACAAATAACCCAGTTAAACAATGAAGAAAAGATTTGAATAAACATTTCTCCAAAGAAGATATACAAATGGTCAATAAGTATGTGAAAAACTGATCAACATCATTTGTCATTAGGTTAATGCAAATCAAAATAATGAGATATGACTTCAAACCTAGTAGGATGCCTAAAAAACAAAAACAAACCAAAAACCCATAACAGGTGTTGGTAAGGGGGGCAGTGGCTGTGGAAACAATCTGGCAGTTCTTCAAAATACTGAACATACATACCTTATAAGCCATTACTACTATTGCTATATATATAAGCAAGAGAAATAAAAACATAATCAAAAGAAAATTGGCTATATTAATATCATACAAAATAAGACTTAAGGGCTTCCCTGGTGGCGCAGTGGTTGAGAGTCCGCCTGCAGATGCAGGAGACACAGGTTCATGCCCCGGTCCGGGAAGATCCCACATGCCGCGGAGCGGCTGGGCCCGTGAGCCATGGCCGCTGGGCCTGCGCGTCTGGAGCCTGTGCTCTACAACGGGAGAGGCCACAACAGTGAGAAGCGCGTGTACTGAAAAAAAAAAAAGAAAAGAAAAGGAAAAGAAAGCAAACAAAATAAGACTTAAGAGCAAAGAAGATTATTAGAGATAAAGAGGGAGTCAGTTCACCAAGAAGACATAACAATCCTAAATAGGTACGCATCTAACAACAGAGCTTCATAATACATGTATCAAAAACTTACAGAACTGGAAAGCAAAATAAATCCACAGTTATAGCTGAAAATTTGAGTACACCTACCTCAGTATCCGACAGAACTTGTAGCCAGAAATTCAGCAAGATTATAGAACAACTGAACAATACAATCAACCAGTCGGATCTAATTGACATTTTTAGAACACTTTACCCACGTGCACAAAGAACATTCACCAAGAAACACCACATCCTGGATCATAACAAACCTTAACAAATTTAGAAGAATTGAAATTGTGCAAAGTTCTTTTATATTTGAATTAGACTAGAAGCCAGTAAAAGAAAGATAACAGGAAAATCTCCAAACATACAGAAATTAACACACTTAGAAATAATCCATGGACCAAACAGAAAATCTTAAGGGAAATTAGAAAGCACTGTGAACTTAATGAAAAATGAAAATATCAAAATCTGGAGCTGTAACCAGTGGGAAATAATTAGAGGAAAATTTACCTTATTAAATAAAAACTTATAAAAGAAGGAAAGTCTCAAATCAACAAGTTTCCACTTTAAGAAACTAGGGGAAAAACAAAATAAGGTCAAAGCAAGCAGGAGAAATGAAATAATAGAGATTAAGCGCAGAAATCAGGGAATTCCCTGGTGGTCCAGTGGTTAGGACTCTGCACTTCCACTGCCAGGGGCCCGGGTTTGATCCCTGGCCGGGGAACTAAGATCCTGCAAGATGCATGGCACGGCCAGGGGAGAAAAATAGAGCAGAAGTCAATGAACTTGAAAAGAGAAAACTAATAGAGATAATATAACTGAAAGGTGGTTCTCTGGGGGAAAAAGAATTAGTAAAATTGATAATCCGGTAGCAAGATCAGGGGAATGGTGAATATAAAGGGGAGAGTGGTCAGAGATGAGGTTGGGGAGGTCACAGGGACAAGTTATGGCCTTGTAGACTGTGTCATTTATTCTGATAGGGAGCCACTGCAGATGAGTGACTTGATCTGACTGACATTTTAAAAAGATGACTGGTTGTTGATGATTGGTGTGGAGAATGGAATGTAGCAAGGGAAGGGTAGACTAAAGGAGCACCTGTTAGAGGCTACTACTATTCAGTCAAGAGGGCGGTGGCATGGACTGGGGTGTAGCAGTGGAGGTGATGAGGGTGGGTAAGATTCTGGATATATTTTCAAGATAGAGACAATGGGATTTGTTTATGAATTGGATAAAGGTTGTGAGAAAGAGAGAATGACTCCAAAATTTTTGAAAAACAGTCGATATTTACTGACGTGGGTAAGACTGCAAGCGGTGGAAGGATATCTGACATTAGATTTGGATGTATTAACTTTGAGGTGCCTATTGAGTGGAAGTATTCAATACACAATTGGATACAGGAGTTTCGAGTTAAGGAGAGAAGTTGAGGAAATATCATTTGAGGGGTCATCAGTATACACAAGGTATTCAAGCCTATGGGACAGATGAGCTCATTAGAAAGAATATAGATAAAGAGAAGTCCAAAAGACTAAGGTTCTCCAAGAATGAGGCAGGAGGATGAGGAAGAATGCAAAACAGTGGCAAATAATATCTCAAAATGTAGTAAAAATAAAGTAATATATATGGGAATGGTAAACAACAATTTAGATAATGGTACTCTTTGAGGGGGGAGAAGAGCAGAGAAAGGAATTGGTAGTGACATTTTGGTGTATCTGTAAGTTAATTCCTATTAAAAATGAGATATCTAAAGCAAACATGGCAAAATACCATCTAATGGTTCTTGGTACATGGTACATTGGTGTTTTATTTTTTGTACTTCTCTTTATGCTCAAAATGTTTCATAACTTAAAATTGAAAAAGAAATGGCCACAGCGTTCCCCAGTCTCATGCGAGGCTGGCTGCTTAAGACCATGCAGGCAGCTTGTTAAATGGATTCTGGAGCTCTGTCCACTCGATCATTAGGGTTACCAGTTGGGAATCTGAATTCAGTAAACCTCTCCAGCTGATTCTGGTACATAAGCAGGTTTAGGAACCACTGTGACAATTCTACAGATGGCTAACACAGAGTCCTATAGGACTGCCACCTCTCTTGCTCTCTGTGTGGGACTTCTGTTAGTACAGTCTACACTTGCAGGTCTTTGTGGGAAGACTGTCCAGAGTAAAGAGACCAAGCTGGAGAAGGATCTTCAATGTGTGGTAAGAGAACAGCTGAAGGATCTAAAATTATTTGGCTCCAATAAAGAAGACCTGTAGCAGTTGTCAAATATTGCAAAGAAGGACATGGATATATTGGGTCGGCCAAAAAGTTCATTCGGGTTTTCCTGTGAGATGTTATGGAAAACCCCGAATGAACTTTTTGGCCAACCCAATTAGGGTAAAGCTTAACTTTCTCTAGCTTCATTGGGTGGAATTAGCTTTGAGTCTAAATAAGGATGAGCTCTAACCATCCAAAAATTGAATAGTTTGCTTTTTGGAAGTTGTAGATGAATTATTCCTGGAAGTAGAGGCTGTTAGCAATGCTAGAGAATTCCTCCACTGGCTGGAGGGTTAGCATAGGTAACATGAAAGATCCCTTTTAATGCTGAGGGTTTTTTTTTTTTCCTTTGTGATTCTTTTTTATTATTGTTTCCACACAAGTAGTTCAGGTTTTCTGATTTTTCTACAATAAACACAGAATTCTTGAGTAAACATTTTTTTCCTTTTCTTTTTTTCCCCAGAAACAAAATTATGCTCCCTCCATCCCCAGGTGTGTTTTGGAAGACCTTTCTTTTCAGCAAGGCATCTTTTTCCATCCCCTTATTCTTGCCATGAGTCCCCTTTTTTTTTTTAACCAAGTCTGAGGGATCCCTGTGGAATCAAATGTACTTCTCGTTAAAATAAGCAATTTTATTTATCACTGATAACTCTGCATTTTTATAGTAGTATTTTTTTTGTACTTTCCATCAAAGTTAGGAAAATGGGGTTCTCCTTTTCCATTATGGTCTATCACAGGATATTGAATATAGTTTCCTGTGCTATACAGTAGGACCTTGCTGTTTATCCATTCCATATATACCAGTTTGCATCTGCTAACCCCAAGCTCCCAATCCATCCCTCTCCCACCTCACTCCCCCTTGACAACCACCAGTCTTTATAGTAGTATTTTTTTTTATTTTAATTTTAATTTTTTGGCCACACCACGTGGCATGCAGGATCTTAGTTCCCCAACCAGGGATCGTACTGTGCCCTCTGTAGTGGAAGCGCAGGTTGTTCTACTGGAACTACTGGACCCGCCAGGGAAGTCCAAAATTTAATCTTTTTAATAAAGGTCACTGACACTATTTAGAAAATGAATAGTACTTTGTTAATTAATGAAATACCTCACAATGGAGCCATCTCTCCTGTAGGGGAAGGAGACATTTTATACCTCTACAAGGGCCTTGTATATTGAAAGGCACTCTGTATGGGTATTTGCTCAGTGTCTCTTTTCATGTCGTCATAAACTAAAATATAACCAGCCTGCTAATAAACAAAGTCTAGTTTGTGCTAAAACACAGTATGTGCTAAACAAAGGATTCCTTGATATAAGAGTTTAGGTGTCTACCAGACTACTGAGATTTAAAAGGTTTAGTAATTTCTTTGTAAAGCTGTCCTCATCACCAACAGTAATAATAGAGTTCTATTTTTCACAGAAAAATTTTGAAAGACCTATCTTCTGAAGATACACGGGGCAGAAAAGGAGACGGAGAAAATCCTGGAGTTTCTGCTGTCACTTCTATGTCTGTTCCAACTCCCATCTATCAGACTAGCACCGGACAGTACAGTACGTATAGGAATAAATTTCCCACCCGATAGACACACAAAAACTAACCTTTCTGTTTGAAGAAGTGGTGTGTAAACTGTCATACTTTAATAGTGATGATTATTAAAGGATAACATTTTGAGCCAGAAATAATGCAAAGTTCTTTTTCAGTATTATCTCATTTATTCCTTACAACTTTGTTGTGAGGTGGGCAGTTATCAATTTATGAGGGAACCGAGGCTTAGAGAGTCAGATAATATCCCTGAAGTCATACAGCTTGTAAGTGATACACGGCTTGTAAATGATATACTTACTTTAGGGTATAAGTCTGTGAGTTTTGACAAATGCATGGAGCTGTCTTAAGCACCACCACAATCAAGACACTCCATCACCCCAAGAAATTCACTTGTGCTGTGTCCGTTTGTAGATAATCTCTCCCTCCTCTCCTAACCCCTGTTCTTCAAGTTTTATTGGTGTCCCATCTGACCACCTGTCACCATCTCCAGTCATCCTCTCCACCACCTCAGTCTACACTCTCATCTGAATTACTGCAGTATCCGATTGGTCATCTTGCTTCCATTCTTGCTCTAATACTTTTTCATATCTCAGCCAAAGCAGTTTATTTAAAATGTCAATTAGATCACACCATTCTTGCTCAGAATCTTCCAGTGACTTTAGAATAGGTCCCACAAAGCATTACATTCAGGATCTGGCTTTGCCTGCCACTCTGATCTCATCTCCTACCACTTGATGCCATTCTGGCCACACAGACTTTCTTGCTGTTCCTTAACACATGAAGCTTGTTTCTACCTCAGGATCTTTGGAGGTGTCATCCCTACTACCTGCGCGTTCTTCACCAGATCCTCACATGCCTTACATCCTCACTTTTTATAATTACGTATAAATGCCATAAAATATAGTAGCTTAATTATAGAATGTATATAATTATAGATTAGCTTATTTATGATCTGTTCTCAAGGAATGTAAGTTCACAACTATAACCTTGGTATACAGGGCCTGGCGCATGTAGGCTTTCATTAAAATGTGTTATGAATATATGATTTTAAGAATATATGTAGAATATTTCTGTGAGGACACATAAGAAACTGGGAATAGCAGTTGCAAGGAAGGAAACTTAGGAGCAGAGATCAGAGGCAATTGGGAGGTTCACTTTTCATTTTAAACAAAACTGAATTTTTTTTTTTAATCATATACATGTATTGCTATTTCCAAAAAAATTTTTTTAAGGCAGCATATTAGCAAGTTAAAAGTTATGGTATATTAAATGGTTTATTATTCTAAACCCATTAAAAATTAGAATTATGAAAACTACAAAGAAACTTGGGCTAATATTTCATATGTTACAACTGAAGTAAGTACAGTACAAGTCATATTTAGGGCAGCATGATCCAGTAGAACTTGATGATGCAAACATTCTGCATTTGCATTGTCTAGTACAGTAGCTGCTAAACTATCTGAATACTGAGCACGTGACATGTGGCTGGTGAGACTGAGGAACTGAATTTTTTATTTTAATTTTAGTTAATTTAAATAGCCACGCATGGCTCATGGCTACTGTATTGAACAGTACAGTTGAGTTCTTCAAAGAAGTAAATTCAACCAGGTAAATACACATGTTAAGCAAGTACAGGAAGATATGTTGCAAAAACGAAAATATTCTGTATTAACATATATATTTAACATCAAAAGATGTGTATCTATAATGTGTGTAAATAAACCTATTTTGATATTTATATATCAATCTGTGTGAGCATAGGAAAAGATTAGGAAGGTTGTGCACCAAAATAATGTTTACCTCAGGAGGGGGCTGGGGAGTGGACAGTGGAATAAATAGGGATAATGGGACTTTTTATATATATATTTATATATGTATGTAATGTGTGTTGCAGGGAAGGAGACTGAAAGTAATTCCTAGTATAAGTTTAAAACGAATCTCTGAATCTAAAAAATGTTTTGTTTTTTTTTTTTGCGGTACACGGGCCTCTCACTGCTGTGGCCTCTCCCGTTGCGGAGCACAGGCTCCGGACACGCAGGCTCAGCGGCCATGGCTCACGGGCCCAGCCGCACCGCGGCATGTGGGATCTTCCCGGACCGGGGCACGAACCCATGTCCCCTGCATTGGCAGGCAGACTCTCAACCACTGCGCCACCAGGGAAGCCCCTAAAAAATTTTAATGTCTTTACTTCTAAAGTCATTTTATAAATTAAAGTATATGGGAATATTTGTTGTGTGGTAGTAGGGAAAGGATAAGGGTAATCAGAAACAGTGGTCACCACTAGAGAGTGGAGCTAAGAAAGAGTATGAGGATTTACTTTTTCATTATGTAACCTTTTATCCTTTTTGAATTTTCTTCCATAGGCACACTTATCTATTCAAAAATATTTTAAAATACAATCTTTTTAATGCTTTTAAATAAAAATTACAAACTATGTTAATATTTCCTACTACTTATTTTTCCTTTAAAAGTTTGTCATCGGTGGTACCCTCTTCTAATGGCCCAAAATTGCTGTGACAACATTAACAGTTAGCATGGAATGCTCTATAGAGCCCCAAATGGGTTTTGACCAGTCAGTTATTGTACAGTTTGAGACTAAATTTAAGATTAGTGCATCTGAAATACAATATTTTCTGAAGAAATGCCGTTTTACTTGTTTTACATATAGCTCACCCAAAGTAGTCAACAGTTATCAAGTGGAATTGCATTTAAACCTGTTTTAATAAATAGCAAATTTTTTTTTTTTTGCCAATCCTTTGTCATTAGTGTGTCGTACAGCCTTATATTAGCTATGTTCTCTCTTTGGTTTAAGTTGCCATTGCCCCAAATGGAGCCTTACAGCTGGCCAGTCCAGGCACAGATGGAGTACAGGGGCTTCAGACATTAACCATGACAAATTCAGGCAGTACTCAACAAGGTACAACAATTCTCCAGTATGCACAGACCTCTGATGGACAGCAAATACTTGTGCCCAGCAACCAGGTGGTTGTACAAAGTAAGTTTGCTTAAGTATCTATGGAAAGCATCACAAAGTACTTTCAAAGACACTTACAAATTAACTAATTCTTTTGACCACACAGCTGCATCAGGAGATATGCAGACATATCAGATCCGTACCACACCTTCAGCTACTTCGCTACCACAAACCGTGGTGATGACATCTCCCGTAACCCTTACATCTCAGACAACTAAGACAGATGACCCCCAACTGAAAAGAGAAATAAGGTTGATGAAAAATAGGTAGGTAGTAAAATTATACTATCAGAATGGGTAATGTTTTTATAAACCTCAAAATATAACCAGATATTAACTGAGATTGTATATTAGAAACAAGGAGAGGGGATTATATCAACATTATTTTAAGAGTTTTAGATTATGTCTAGTACATTTCCAGTGGATCAGTGAGTGAGTCCCTTTGCATAGTTTCTTTATTTAATATATGACCTAGAGTTCTTCCATTTTTATTGTGTCCTTTGAATAGCACTGTTAAGCAAAACTTTTCAAACAATATATTTTGTTCTTATTCAGATGACAAAGTTAAGTGAAAATAATAATTTGCTGCTTGCTGTTGACCAGAGTAAGAATAGGCAAGAATTAGTAGGATTCTGCATAATACCTAATATACTTCTGGATACAGAATTGCTCTTAAAAATGAATTTTGATCATGAAATATAGTAGTCATTTAACCCCCAGAAACATTTGTTTGTTTTAAATGTATTTTAAACATTGCTGTATGCACTACATATACATCAGGCATTAAAAATCACTAGTTTTTTGAGAAAAAGAATATGATGGGTAGCCTTCTGCAGTGTGTTCAAGGGAAAAGAAAAGACACCAGTAAACTATATTAGAAACAAAAAAGGGTAAATAGCCACAGATACAACAAATTTTTAAAATTATAATAAGGTTCTATTTTCAGGTCCTCTCCAGTAAGTTAGAAAATTAGAATAAAACATAATTTTCTAGAGCAATAAAAATTACCATAAAAGGACCAGATGGATACATTTAATTACTTCAAGATAAAATGTTTCTTTACTAAAAACAAGAGGAAGCATCACTGTAAATGACTTGGTAACAAGGCAGGGACCATCTGTTGTTTTGGAGGTTCCAACAAATACAAGTAAATGAAGTAAGTTATGTAAATTATTAGAAGAGAATTGTATCTTGTTGCTGATGATATGATTGTGTACCTAGGAAACCCAAAAGACTTGTTAAAAATTACTAGAGTGTGACTTCTCTTTCTGACAATGTAACGTCAGCTACATAATAAAAGCTTGATGAAAGATAAAAACCATCCTTTTAAATGGCTGGATGAGCATGCAGAAAGTAAGAGAAATCTATTGAGGTTAGATGTGCGAACCAGAAGCCCAGGACCCTGATGTTAAATAAGCACTTAAGCAGCCCCTGTATATCCTAGGGATAAATTCAGGTCTTTGTGATTGGTATAGCTTTGGTATGCAGAGGGGACTCGGGACAGAGCCTGGGGCCTCTGCAGGCTGGAGAACTGGATCACAGATTATTTTTCGTGAGGTCAAGACCCAAGAAGTACTACATCCGTAAGCTGAGAATTGTAATTTTTAAAATTAGTGCCCCCAGTTGGAGAAAGCAACTTCAACACAGGCTCTAATGAATTCCCATACATTGAGTTCTAACAAATATAAGTTGAAAAATCAGACTACCCAAGGAATTAGGCCTCCATTATATGTACCAACCCCTTAGGCAACTGTCACAAAAAATTATTTCCATTTTTTTGAGATGAGGAAACTGAGGCCTAGAGAAGTTAAGTTACTTGACCAAGGTTACACTGCTTAGTAACTGATAGAGGTAGGGTTTAAATTCATGGGTCCAAGTTTTAGAGTCCAAAGTCTTAGGGAATCCCACACTGCCTTTCAGGAGCAAGAGTCAGCAGAAAGAGCAGACGACAGAATGAGTTTTGTGAAGTCTTAGTAAACTAGTGGAGAGAGGGAAAGAAGTATGTCTTTTGTATTTAAAAAAAAGGATGTCATTGTAAATCATCAAAGCTCAAGAGACTATTAAAATGATAAAAATTGGAGAGGAAAAATAAAACTATTATTATTAGCAAAGATATATTCATCTGCTTAGAATATCCAGGAAGATCTATCTGCAAACTATTTGAAATTGAAAAAGAACCAGTTCTTTTCAACATTTGTACCAGAAGCCCTTGCCAGTTTAGTAAAACAGGAAAAGGGAGGGGAAATTACAAGGATTTAAATGAAAAATATAGAAACTATTACTATCTTTTATACAACTGCTTGATTTAAAAAAAAACAAACCAAATGGACTTAGAGAAAAATTATTGTAAGTAATGAGTTTACTAGATATAAAATTAGTTTAGAGAAAAATTATTGTAAGTAATGCGTTTACTAGATACAAAATCAGTTTTCAAAAATCAACTGTAGGGCTTCCCTGGTGGTGCAGTGGTTGAGAGTCCGCCTGCCGATGCAGGGGAGGCGGGTTCATGCCCCGGTCTGGGAAGATTCCACATGCTGTGGAGCGGCTGGGCCCGTGAGCCATGGCTGCTGAGCCTGCGCGTCCGGAGCCTGTGCTCCGCGGCAGGAGAGGCCACAACAGTGAGAGGCCAGCATACCGCAAAAAAAAAAAATCAACTGTATTTCTTCACATCATCAATAAAGAGTTTGGTAAATAATTATTTAAAAGATATCATTTATATTATCAATAAATAAAATATGTGAGAATAAATCTAACAAAAGCTGTCCAGGACATTTACAGAAAACATTGTAAAATGTTTTTGAAAGACATTAAGGAAGATCTAAATAAATGGAGAAATATACTATGTCCATAGATATGGAAACTCAGTATTATAAAGATGACTATTTTTCCCCCCAATTGATCCATAGATTCAATGCAGTTCCAATCAAAACCCAAACAGGTTGTTTGAAGAACTTGACAAGTTGATACTAAAATTTGTAGAAGAGTAAAGGGCCAAGAGCAGCCAAAATATTCCAGACAAGAATAAGGTGAGGAGATATCAAGTTTTGTTTAAAGCTGTGGTAATTCAAATCATGTTATATTGGCATTGAGATAAACAAAATCACCAGTGAAATAGAGTAGGGAGCTCAGAAACAGATCTGTGAATACATGAAACCCTGGTAGGGCAGATTATTGGGGGAAGGAGGGACTCCAATAAATGGTGCTAAGATAGTTACTTATATGTGAAAAAATATATTGGATTTCTTCCTCACACCATACACAAAAATCATACTAAATGGATTAAAAACATATATGTGAAAGGTGAAATTTTAAAAACTTTTAGGTGAAAATGTATAACCTCATGGTTTCAAGTATAAGGAAGATTCCTTAAAACAACACACATAAACACAAAATAATTAACATGAAAAATTGATGAATCCTCATTAAAATGAGTAACTTCTTTTCATTAAAAGACAAAGTGAATGAAAATATAAGCTTCAAACCTATAGAAGATATTTGTAACATATCTAACCAAAAACAACAGATTTGTTGGAAAAAATATAAAGATTTCTGAATTAATCAGAAGTACAACCCAACTGAAAAAATGTTGAATATATTTTTGAAATGATACTGACACAACTCCACATCTGGAGGAAAATTAAATTGGACCCCTATTTTATACCATATACTGAAGTAATTGCAGATGGATTAAAGACTTAACTGTGAAAATTAAGCAATAAAATCTTTAAGATAAAATTTAGAGAGAAATACATAGTGTATCACATTTTAATCTAAGCCAAGAAAGAGTTTAAAAAAGAGCATTTATTGCATTAAGAAATAAAAATATCAGAAATCAAGTGGTAGATTAGAAAATAATGTAGAAACAGATAAAGGGTTACTGTGTATAATGCACTGAGTTCTTAGGTTGTTCATCTTTCAAATAATTTCTAATTGTAAAATGGGCAAAATGTATGAATGGAAAAGGGTATGAATAGGCAAATTATGTAAGAGCAGATCTGAAAGACCGTTAAATTTTTGAGAATATGCTCAATCACACTAGTAGTTAGGGAAGTGAAAATTAACAATGAAATGTCCACATGGCACAGAACTGTGTGCCAGTATATCAATAGAAACATCATTAAAATAGTATGTGTAAAAAAAGCAAGTTGCAGATAATATCTACAGTCCATAGTATAAAAAATACTCAAAATAATACTTTTTACTTCTATATGTATGTAAAACTTGAATGTAAATCCATAGAAATATTCTAACAGGACATGTACAAAACTGAGAATGAAATCACTGTTTGTAATTAAAACTCAATAAATAAAAATTAGAGAGTCTATGTGCCAAAAGTTAGTAAGAGGACCCATAAATTTCATTTCTTTATCCAAGAGAAATGGGACATATTTATCCAAGAGAAATGGGACATATGTTTACAAAGAGACTGGCACAAGAACATGCATAGCAGCTAAAACTAGAAAACAGCCCAAGAGAATGGATCAACAAATTGTAATGATATTCATACAGTGGAATATGCCCAACAATATAAAGGAGCAAACCACTGCACAGTAACACAGATAAACCTCAAAAGTATACTGAGTGAAAGGAGATGAGACACAAGAGTACATTCTGTATGACTCTGGTATCTGAAGTTCTAGAATAGGAAAAATTTCATCTATGGTGATAAAAATCAAAACAGTAGTTGCTTGGGGAGATGAACGGGCATGAGGGATCTTTCTGGGGCAATAAAAATGTATGTCTTGATGAGTGGGTGGGTTATACAGGTATATGCATTTGCCAAAACTGATTGAATTCTGCACTGAAGATCATTGTGTTTCACTGTACATAGATTATACCTTAATATTTTTTAATGAGGAAAAAATGATGACCAGGGAAGATTACTGAAGTGCATTTACCATTTAAGGAATGTGAACTTTTTTCTAACATTGGTTTTTTTAATGCTTACATTTAGAGAAGCTGCTAGAGAATGTCGCAGAAAGAAGAAAGAATACGTGAAATGTCTGGAAAATCGAGTTGCAGTCCTGGAAAATCAAAATAAAACTCTAATAGAAGAGTTGAAAACTTTGAAGGATCTTTATTCTAATAAAAGTGTTTGATGCTTAAGAAAGAAAATACTTTTGTGGACTTGCCTAAAAATTAGACGGAATTTCTTTTCTTTCTTAGTGGAGTTTTATGAATTAAAAGGTCAAAAATGAAGCTTTTTATTTAGGCTTTTGCAACTCAAAGATAAATATCTTATGCAAGAGATCTGGTGACAGAGGATAAAGTGGAAAAAGACCTCAAGGAGGTTACTGGCACAACTGGAAGCTCTGTAAAAATTAAACATACTCAAGAAACAAGAAATAAACTTTCACAAATTCAAATTTTCTAAATAACAATAGTTGTCATATTCCAAAAATGGCAGATAAGATGAAATTTGATAAATCAGATTTTTAAAAATAAATCAATTTACCCTATAGGTTTGCATTTCTTACCGTTTCCTAAAATTTACCTTTTTCAATTGTGTGTGTGCGCAACTTCTGCCAATAAATTCTAAATTACAAATAGAAAAAAGCTAATATACAACTAAATATATAAACTATGTGTTCTGATTATGTATACTTGCTCTATCATCAGGTCTTAAATGGGTGTTTAAAAGTTTGTTTATTGAACTTGAGAGGATTTTTGAGACTGGGTTAACTATTTTTGAGGCCTTGTCCTAAAAGGCATCTAAGGTACATGAATGGAGTGTGGTGATTTTTGTAACATTTTTTTATCAGAATGGAAAGAGAATTGTTTAAAAGTTTGATACTTTTAAATCGTTTGTTTTTTGGTTACTCTGGGAATGGTGATTTTCTACAAATATTTAATAAATTGTTTTTTGATTCTATATTCTGTATGCAGTTAAATATACATTACTTATTCTGTTGTGCTTTAATAGAATGGAATGTTTACAGGCCCTTGAGATGTTAGAGTATTTTAAAAACCTTCTGAAGATGCATACCAAAGTTTTCCAAGAGGATTTTATAATTGGTTTAATGTAAGGTTTATCAGATTCTAAAATAGTACAGTTACTAAGGCAATTTTATGTGAGAGACTATTTTGTAATGTAGTGAATGGTACATTTATAAGAAATGTGACTGCCAATATATTTTTATAGCTAATCTTTATAAATTCTAAAGTTGAGTTTTTAATGATTATTTTAAATGTTTATATAGTTTGTTAGTAAAAAATATTTTGCATCTCAAAGTATCATTTTTATATTATAGGAAGTGAAGTTTCCAGGTTGGCTAATATTTGATTTGTAAGTTTTGTATGCAGTTTATCCAGAGTTCAAAAATGCTGTCAGCACACCAGTGTTTAACCTCTGTATTCCAATTTGTATACACTTTGAAATTGTACTGCAAAACTATTGTGTGCTTCTTATACAATATGTATCATATTGTTGTCTATGAATTAAAGGACATTTGATAAAAATTAAGTTTGCCGAATGTAAAATATATTGCTTGATATACGAATGACAAGCTTCCTGATAGCCATTGTGTTAATTATACTAACTATAGTGCATTTCTAGTTTTAAAATGAGGATAAATTTAAAAATCTGGGCTACACTACCTATTTTAAGAAGGGGATATGTTTATATGTTTTGATTCAGTCAGAACCAATTATAACAAACTGAAGATAGCTAAAGATTTTGTTCTACAAGTGTTTAGGACATGGTTAAGGAGCCTGTCATGTAGAAATCTTAACCTAACAGATAAATTTGTGATTAATCCTAGTAAAATTTTTCATTAACAGCATCTTTTAAAATGGGATTTTGTTGACTTGGCAGCAGTTTATGTAAAGAAAGATAAAGTCTGATCACCAGTGGGATTACTTATATCCCTGTCCTGTGTAAAGCCTGAGTCTCAAAATAGTCACCCATTAGGCTAAAGAATATTAGGAGGTATGGGGTCAGTGGATTATATCCAGAGTGTTTTAAAAGATAATATATTGGGTAGGTGTTGTGTTTGGCTCCAGTAGCCTAGCTCTTAGTACCTTAACAACTGGACATCCACACATATACGTAAATTCTCCACAGCCTACACATTGCTGGTATAGGGCCTTGCTCACTAGATAATGTTAACTAGTTTAGCTATATGTAACAGGCATGGGCAAGCCACTGAGGATTCCATAAACGCATACCAAATTATCTTCCTAGATGTTTTTCTAATTTGAATTCAGTGTGGGGCTTATGACACTTTAAAGGTGATTGTGGTACAAACCTGAAATTATTAGACTTCAGAAATTCATCAGACCAAAGAAATTAGTTCCTTAATTCAATTTACTATTTTAAATAATCAATTTACTAATTTGTTATATCGACGGAAATACATTATTGCCCAGGAACACATCTTGAGCATATAAAATATGATAACCCTTTAATTTTATTGAACAGAGCAGGGGTCCCCAACCCCCAGGCCATGGACCAGTATGGGCCCATGGCCTGTTGGGAACCAGGCCACACAGCAGGAGGTGAGGAGCAGGCCAGTGAGCAAAGCTTTATCCGTATTTCCAGCCACTCCCCATCGCTCACATTACCTCCTGAGCTCCGCCTCCTGTCAGAATCTAGTGTGGCAGCATTAGATTCTCACAGCACAAACCCAAATGTGAACTGCACATGTGAGGGATCTAGTTTGCATGCTCCTTATGAGAATCTAATGCCTGATGATCTGAGGTGGAGCTGAGGCGGAGATACTAGCGCTGGGGAGTGGCTGCAAATACAGATTATCATTAGCAGAGAGGTTTGACTGCACACAGACCATAATCAATTGCTTGCAGACTCATATCAAAACGCTATCAGTGAGTGGCAAATGAAAACAAGCTCAGGGCTCCCACTGATTCTGCATTATGGTGAGTTGTATAATTATTTCATGTATTACAATGTATTAATAATAGAAATACAGTGCACAATAAATGTAATGTGCTTGAATCATCCCAAAACCATCCCCCCCAGGGTCTGTGGAAAAATTGTCTTCCACGAAACCAGTCCCTGAGGCCAGAAAGGTTGGGGACCACTGGAATAGAGCATAAAGAATGGGCATGTTTTAGAGCTTTGGAAATCTTACCATATATATTTAGTCATTCAGCAGTTATTATATTGAAGTTACTAGTTAAACCTGTGTTTTTCTCCAGTTAAAATGTATTATGCCTTGGACACTACATAATGATTAAGACATAACAATTGTAGATATTTATGCACCCAACATAGGAGCACATCAATACATAAGGGAAATGCTAACAGCCATAAAAGGGGAAATCAACAGTAACACAATAACAGTGGGGGACTTTAACAGCCCACTTACACCAATGGGCAGATCATCCAGACAGAAAATTAATAAGGAAACACAGCCTTAAATGACACACTAGACCAGATGGACTTAACTGGTATCTTCAGGACATTATATCCAAAAGTAGCAGAATACATTTTCTTCTCAAGTGCACACGGAACATTCTCTAGGATAGATCACATCTTGGGTCACAAATCAAGCCTTGGTAAATTTAAGAAAATTGAAAATATCAAGCATTGTTTCCAACCACAACACTATAAGATTAGATATCAACTACAGGAAAATAAAGTGAAAAAACACAAACACATAGAGGCTAAGCAATACGCTACTAAGTAACCAAGAGATCACTGAAGAAATCAAAGAGGAAATCGAAAAATACCTAGAAACAAATGACAACGAAAACACACGACCCAAAACCTACAGGATGCAGCAAAAGCAGTTCTAAGAGGGAAGTTTATAGCAATTCAATCCTACCTCAAGAAACAAGAAAAATCTCAACCTAACCTGACACCTAAAGCAATTAGAGAAAGAACAAAAAACAAAGCAAAAAAAAAAACACCCCCAAAACAAAACAAAAAAACCCCCACACAGTTAGTATAGCAGGAAAGGAATCAAAAAGATGAGAGCAGAAATAAGTGAAAAAGAAATGTAGAAAACAACAGCAAAGATCAGTAAAACTAAAAGCTCATTCTTTGAGAAGATAAACTAAGTTGATAAACCATTAGCCAGAATCATCAAGAAAAAAAGGGAGAAGACTCAAATCAATAAAATTAGAAATGAAAAAGGAGAAGTTACAGGGCTTCCCTGGTGGCGCAGTGGTTGAGAGTCCACCTGCCGATGCAGGGGACACGGGTTCGTGCCCCGGTCCAGGAAGATCCCACATGCCACGGAGCAGCTGGGCCCATGAGCCATGGCCGCTGAGCCTGTGCGTCCGGAGCCTGTGCTCCGCAACAGGAGAGGCCACAGCAGTGAGAGGCCTGTGTACCGCAAAAAAAAAAAAAAAAAAAAAAAAAATGAGAAGTTACAATGGACATCACAGAAATACAAAGGATCATAAGAGACTGCTAGAAGCAACTATATGCCAATAAAATGGACAACATGGAAGAAATGGACAAATTCTTAGAAAAGTACAACCTTCCAAGACTGAACCAGGAAGAAATAGAAAATATGAACAGACCAACCGCAAGCACTGAAACTGAAACTGTGATTAAAAATCTTCCAACGTGGGCTTCCCTGGTGGCGCAGTGGTTGAGAGTCCGCCTGCCGATGCAGGGGACATGGGTTCGTGCCCCGGTCCGGGAAGATCCCACATGCCACGGAGCAGCTGCACCCGTGAGCCATGGCCACTGAGCCTGCACATCTGGAGCCTGTGCTCCGCAACGGGAGAGGCCACAACAGTGAGAGGCCCGCGTACCGCAAAAAAAAAATTAAAAATTTTCCAACAGGGGGCTTCCCTGGTGGCGCAGTGGTTGAGAGTCCGCCTGCCGATGCAGGGGACACGGGTTCGTGCCCCGGTCCAGGAAGATCCCACATGCCGCGGAGCAGCTAGGCCCGTGAGCCATGACCACTAAGCCTGCGCATCCGGACCCTGTGCTCTGCAACGGGAGAGGCCACAACAATGAGATGCCCACATACCGCAAAAAAAAAAAAAAAAATCTTCCAACAAACAAAAACCCAGGGCCAGAATGGCTTCCCAGGAGAAGTCTGTTAAACATTTAGAGAAGAGCTAACACCGATGCTTCTCAAACTCTTCCAAAAAACTGCAGACAGGAAAACTCCCAAACTCATTGTATGAGGTCACCATCACCTTGATACCAAAACCAGACAAAGATACTACAAAAAAAGAAAATTACAGACCAATATCACTGATGAACACAGATGCAAAAATCCTCAACAAAATACTAGCAAACAGAATCCAACAACACAGTAAAAGGATCATACACCATGATCAAGTGGGATTTATCCCAGGGATGTAAGGATTCTTCAATATATGCAAATCAATTAATGTGATACACCATATTAACAAATTGAAGGAGAAAAACCATATGATAATCTCAAAAGATGCAGAAAAAGCTTTCAACAAAATTCAACACGCATTTATGATAAAAACTCCAGAAAGTAGGCATAGAGGGAACCTACCTCAACATAATAAAGGCCATATATGACAAACCGACAGCAAACATTATTCTCAATGGTAAAAAAACTGAAAGCAAGTCATCTAAGATCAGGAAGAGGACAAGGATGTCCATTCTCACTGCTATTATTCAACATAGTTTTGGAACTCCTAGCCACAGAAATCAGAAGAAGAAGAAACAAAAGGAATCCAAATTGGAAAAGAAGAAGTAAAACTGTCACTGTTTGCAGATGACATGATACTATACACAGAAAATCCTAAAGATGCCACCAGAAAACTACTACAGCTAATCAATGAATTCAGTAAAGTCACAGGATACAAAATTAATACACAGAAATCTCTTGAATTCCTATACACTAACAACAAAAAAAATCAGAAAGAGAAATTAAGGAAACAATCCCATTTACCATTGCAACAAAAAGAATAAAATACATAGGAATAAACCTAACTAATGAGGCAAAGGACCTGTATGCAGAAAACTGTAAGACACTGATGAAAAATATCAAAGATGACACAAACAGATGGAGAGATATATCATGTTCTTGGAGTGGAAGAATCAACACTGTGACAATGACTATACTACCCAAAGCAATCTACAGATTCAATGCAATCCCTATCGAATTACCAATGGCATTTTTCACAAAACTAGAACAAAAATTTTTACAATTTGTATGGAAACACAGAAGACCCTGAATAGCCAAAGCAATCTTGAGAAAGAAAAATGGAGCTGAAGGAATCAGGCTCTCTGACTTCAGACTATACTGCAAAGCTACAGTGATCAAGACAGTATGGTACTGGCACAAAAACAGAAACATAGATCAATGGAACTGGATAGAAAAGCTGAGAGATAAACCCAAGCATCTACGGTGACCTAATATATGAAAAAGGAGGCAAGAATATACAATGGAGAAAAGACAATCTCTTCAATAAGTGGTGCTGGGAAAACTGGACAGCTACATGTAAAAGAATGAAATTAGAACGCTCCCTAACACCATACACAAAAATACACTCAAAATGGATTAAAAGACCTAAATGTAAGGCCAGACACGATAAAACTCTTAGAAGAAAACATGGGGACTCCCTTGGTGGCACAGTGGTTAAGAATCCGCCTGCCAATGCAAGGGACACGGGTTTGAGCCCTGGTCCGGGAAGATCCCACATGCTGCAGAGAAACTAAGCCCATGTGCCAAAACTACAGAGCCTCTGCTCTAGAGCCCACAAGCCACAACTGCTGAAGCCCACACGCATAAAGCCCGTGCTCCACAACAAGAGAAGCCACTGCAATGAGAAGGCCAAACACCGCAAAGAGTAGCCCCTGCTCACTACAACTAGAGAAAGCCTGCGTGCAGCAGTGAAGACCCAACACAGCCAAAAATAAATAAATAATTTTTTTTAAAAAAGAAGAAAACATAGAACACTATTTGACATAAATTGCAGCAAGATCCTTTTTGACCCACCACCTAGAGTAATGAAAATAAAAACAAAAATAAATAAATGGGACCTAATTAAACTTAAAAGCTTTTGCACAGCAAAGGAAACCATAAACAAGATGAAAAGACAACTCTCAGAAAGGGTGAAAATATTTGCAAATGAATCAAGTGACAAAGGATTAATCTCTAAAATATACAAGCAACTCATGCAGCTCAATACCAAAAACTCAAACAACCCAATCGAAAGATGGGCAGAAGACCTAAATAGACATTTCTCCAAAGAAGACACATAGATGGCCAAGAGGCACATGAAAAGATGCTCAACATCACTGATTATTAAAAAAAATGCAAAACAAAACTACAATTAGGTATCACCTCACATCATCAGTAAGTCTACAAACAATAAATGCTGGAGTGGGTGTGGAGAAAAGGGAATCCTCTGGCCCTGTAGATGGGAATGTAAATTGATACAGCCACTATGGAGAACAGTATAGAGGGTGCTTAAAAATCTAAAAACAGAATTACCATATGACCCAGCAATCCCTCAGGGCATATACCCTGAGAAAACCAAAATTCAAAAAGACACATGCACCCCAATGTTCATTGCAGCTCTATTTACAATAGCCAGGACATGGAAATAACCTAAATGTCCATCGAAAGACGAATAGATTAAAAAAAAGTGGTACATACATACAATGGAATATTACTCGGCCATAAGAAGGAATGAAATTGGGTCATTTGTAGAGACATGGACAGACCTAGAGACTGTCATACAGAGTGAAGTAAGTCAGAGAGAGAAAAACAAATATCATATATTAATGCATATATGTGGAATGTAGAAAAATGGTACAGATGAACCAGTTTGCAAGGCAGAAATAGAGACACAGATGTAGAGAACAAATGTATGGACACCAAGGGGGGAAGGGGGTGGTGAATTGGGAGATTGGGATTAACATTTATACACTAATACAGGGGTCCCCAACCCCTGGGTCATGGACCAGTACCGATCTGCAGCCTGTTAGGAACCGGGCCACACAGCAGGAGGTGAGCAGTCGGTGAGCGAGCAAACCTTCATCTGCCGCTCCCCACTGTGCACATTACTGCCTGAACCATCCCCCCTGCCCTGTGGAAAAATTGTCTTCCACAAAATCGGTCCCTGGTGCCAGAAAGGTTGGGGACTGCTGCACTGATATGTATAAAATAGATAACTAATGAGAACCTGCTGTATAGCATAGGGAACTCCACTTCGCTGTACAATAAAAACTAACACAACATTGTAAAACAACTATACCCCAATTAAAAACAAAAAACAGAACCACGATGAGGTATCACCTCACACCGGTCAGAATGGCCATCATCAAAAAATCTACAAACAATAAACGCTGTAGAGGGCACTTCCCTGGTGGCGCAGTGGTTAAGAATTCACCTGCCAATGCAGGGGACATGGGTTCGACCCCTGGTCCAGGAAGATCCCACATGCCACGGAGCAACTAAGCCCGTGTGTCACAACTACTGAGCCTGCACTCTAGAGCCCACGAGCCACACTACTGAGCCCCCGTGCCACAACTACTGAAGCCCGTGTGCCTAGAGCCCATGCTCTGCAACAAGAGAAGCCACCTCAATGAGAAGCCCACACACCACAACCAAGAGTAGCCCCCGCTGGACCCAACTAGAGAAAGCCTGTAGGCAGCAACAAAGACCCAATGCAGCCATAAATAAATAAATAAAAATTTAAAAAGAAAACAATAAATGCTGGAGAGGGTGTGGAGAAAAGGGAACCCTCTGGCACCGTTTGTGGGAATGTAAATTGATACAGCCACTATGGAGAACAGTATGGAGGTTCCTTCCTTAAAAAACTAAAAACAGAACTACCATATGACCCAGCAATCCCACTACTGGGCATATACCCTGAGAAAACCATTATTCAAAAAGATACATGTACCCCAATGTTCACTGCAGCTCTATTTACAATAGTCAGGACATGCAAACAACATAAATGTCCATCAACAGATGAATGGATGAAGAAGATGTGGTACATATATACAATGGAATATTACTAAGCCATAAAAAGTAACAAAATTGGGTCATTTGTAGTGATGTGGATGAACCTAGAATCAGTCATACGGAGTGAAGTAAGTTAGAAAGAGAAAAACAAATACTGTATATTAACGCATATATATGGAATCTAGAAAAATGGTACTGATGAACCTATTTGCAGGGCTGGAAAAGAGACACAGATGTAGAGAATGGACTTGCAGACATGGGAGTGTGGGGAAGGGGAGGGTGGGACAAACTGAGAGAGCAGCAGTGACATATATACACTACTGTGTGTAAAATAGCTAGTGGGAAGGTGCTGTATATAGCACAGGGAGCTCAGCTCGGTGCTCTGTGATGACCTAGAGCGGTGGGATGCAGGAGGTGAGAGGGAGGCTCAAGAGGGAGGGGATATTGTATACATATAGCTGATTCACTTTGTTGTACAGCAGAAACTAACCCAACATTGTAAAGTAATTATACTCCAATAAAAAAATATGTATTATAGGGCTTCCCTGGTGGCGCAGTGGTTGAGAGTCCGCCTGCTGATGCAGGGGACACGGGTTCGTGCCCCGGTCCGGGAAGATCCCACGTGCCGCTCTGTGTCCATGAGCCATGGCCGCTGGGCCTGCGCGTCCAGAGCCTGTGCTCCGCAGTGGGAGGGACCGCAACAGTGAGAGGCCCGAGTGCCACCAAAAAAAAAAAAATTAAATAATTAAATAAAGTAACAACAGATATTTTAAAAAATGTATTATGCTTTGGAATATAAAGTTGTCGTAAATGCAGTTCAAATTCCCAGAAAAGATGCTGAAATGATATAAAGTGAGTGAATTTGACCAGGGACTTGATAGCTAAGTTAAAGGAAAAGTCACAGGTTATAGTGAAATGAAATAATGTCAAAGTATACCACAATCTAATTGCAGTAATCATATAACATTATTTACTCTGTTATACAAAGTAGGTTTTTATTTTTAATAAATACTGCTTGTTTTTTTGCTATAAAACAAAGTAAAGGAACACTTATATCAAGGTTGTAGAATTCAGGAGGCCACTCTAGGGAGTGTTTGGCAAGTCTGTTTTTTTTTTTTTTAATCAAACCCTCACCCCTTGCAGTGGAAGGGTGGAGTCTTAACCATTGGACCGCCAGGGAAGTCCCTGGCAGAAGTCTTTGAGGGAGTCAGTTGGAGGAGGTTTAGGCCATTTAACTTTTTTTTTTTTTAAGAGAGATTCTGATAACTCAATCCCCTTTTATCAGTGTAAATTTTAAATTATCAGTGATAAATTTTAAATTATCAGTGTAAATTTTATCAGTGTAAATCAGTGTAAAATCCCCTTTTATCAGTGTATAGCAAACATAGATAGGCATTAGAGGCCAAGTCTTTGCCCTTTCATGGTTGAAATCCTTTTCCTCAAAATTGACTGGATATATTTAATAGTTTGCTGCCTTCAATAAGTATATATGTTTTTAACTTAGGTAAATATTTGTCAATTTAATTTATTATAAAATCTAGGGTTGGACTTCCCTTGTGGCACAGTGTTTAAGAATCTACCTGCCAATACAGGGGACATGGGTTCGAGCCCTGGTCCGGGAACATTCCACATGCCACAGAGCAACTAAGCCTGTGTGCCACAGCTACTAAGCCTGTGCTCTAGAGCCTGCGAGCCACAACTACTAAGCCCACGTTCTGCAACTATTGAAGCCCACGCGCTCTAGGGCTCACGTGCCGCAACTACTGAGCCCACGTGCTGCAACTACTGAAGCCCACAAGCTTAGAGCCTGTGCTCCGCAACAAGAGAAGCCACTGCAATGAGAAGCCCATGCACCGCAACGAAGAGTAGCCCCTGTTCACCACAACTAGAGAAAGCCCGCACTCAGCAATGAAGACCCAGTGCAGCCAGAAAAAGAAAACTCTAGGCTTACCTATGTACATAACATACACAGCCTTACTGTTTCCTTAATATCTACTATTTATTGAGTATCTACTATGCATAAGAAACTGTAAAAGTAATGACATTCATTCATTCAGCAAATATTTATCGAAGGCCTTTTATATGCCAAGCATTACTAGGAGGAGTGACAAACAAGGCAGAGTTATATCTCTTGTGGAACTTGGATATTAATGTCATCCTGTGAGATTGGTACTTACCTAAAGTTATATGAGTATTAATAACTAGGGATCTCAGATATAAACCTAACCTCTAACCATTCAATATGAAATAGTAGCACATCCCTGCCCAACACACTCCTTTATCAAACGTGAAGGGGAGACTCTGTCTCTTTCGTGCTTTTCTGTATCCCCACAGTCTAGGGCAGTGCTCACCTGGTTTAAAGGAGTGCTCTATAATGTTTGTTAAAATGAATGAGGGTCTGGGGTTCAAACTCACTAAGGCACAGAGAGGTTTGATACTTTGCCAAAGGTTAAATGGTAAATAACAAAACTAGGGTTCGGACCTAGGTCTGATCAACTCCAAAGTTTGTTGTCTTAGCCACCAGAGTGTACCTTCTGTCTTGCATGTGTTACAAAGTCTGAAAAGCTTTTTTCATTGAATCCTTCTGCACTCAACATCAAAGGTTTAAAAAGTTCTATTTAGGGCTTCCCTGGTGGCGCAGTGGTTGAGAGTCCGCCTACCGATGCAGGGGACACGGGTTCGTGCCCCAGTCCGGGAAGATTCCACATGCCGCGGTGCGGCTGGGCCCGTGAGCCATGGCTGCTGAGCCTGCGCATCTGGAGCCTGTGCTCCGCAGCAGGAGAGGCCACAACAGTGAGAGGCCCGCGTACCAAAAAAAAAAAAAAAAAAAAAAAGTCCTATTTAAATGTGTCCACTAGATGGCAACCTCCATTTCAAAATCACGGAAGTTTTACAAACTTTTTAAAATAAATATATAGAAAACTACAGAAGTTAACATATCAAATCCTGTACATGCACAATCCATAATTAATAACTGTTAACATTTTGTTGCCTTTACTTCAGATCATTTTCTGAAGAGGAAGGATGTACAGATAAATTCCTCACCTTTCTTTCCCTAGTCCAATTTCCCTCCCTGATGGAAACCACTATCATGAATTTAGGATGGAACCAGTCCATGTTTTTATATTTATTGTATGAATACATAAATAACACATGTCAGACTGTAGTACCTTTTTTACAAGCTTATAAATGGTACCTTAATTCAGACCAAAGAAAATTTAGGATTTTAGCTATGGTAACAATACTTTGTTTTGGAAAAAACCTGAGCATCAGAGCATTATTTTTTCCAACTGACAACTCCTAGAATTTAATATCACATCTGGAAAAAATGCTTGCCAAAAATTTTTTTTTAATTAATAAACACTCATCAATCCAAAAGATAAGAAAGGAGAGAAAAGAAACAGGCAGGACAAATTGCCCAAAATAAAATTATAGAAATCTATGTGTATTAGTAATGATAATAAATAAAAATGCACTGGATATTAGTTAAATATTAAAGATTGTCACATTGGATTAGAAAACAAAATCCAGCTATATGTTGTTTATATAAGGGGTAAATCTAAAATATAAGGACACAGCAAGGTTGAAAGTAAAGGCATGGAAGAAGTTATACCAGCCAAATATTAGCCAAAAGAAAGCATCGGTATGGCTATATTTATATCGAACAAAATAGACTTTAAAGGAAAAAATTATTACTTGGGACAAAGATGGTCACTATAAAATGAAAAAAGATTTAACTCACTTGGAAGATAAAACACATCTAAACTTGGATACACCCAATAATACAGGATCAAGATGTTAAGCAAAATGCAGAAATATAATGAGAAAGAAAAATTCACAATCTTAGTAGAATTTAGCATACCTCTCTCATAATTGATACAAAAAGCAGGAAAATCATCAGTACAAAGACTTGAACAATAAAAAAACTTGACCTAACATACTAAATTTCATCAACTGTAAGCCACCGCTGATTGTAAAGCAAGCTATATCTTAAGTACCACTAAGAAAGAAAAGCCACTGCCAGTTAAACTACGCCATGCCATGGATGGCCAGATGCATACTGATTTCAGAGATGTTTAAATGTGAAAAACAGACATCTTTTAATCAGTGAAATTTGATGTAGAAAATACAACTGTAAATAACACATAAGAGTATTTATGAAAATAGAACCATATAATTTGGGCAGTAAAGTCTCAACAAATTTTCAAAGGACTGGTTTTATACAGACTATGTTCCATTGATCTATGTGTGTCTCTCCTTTCACCAAAACCACACTGTCTTGATTACTGTAGCTTCATAGTAAGTCTTGAAATCAGGTGGTATGAATTCTTCAAGTTTTATTTTTTATTTTTCCCCTAAAATTGTTTTGGCCATTCCAGTTTCTTTGCTTTTCTATATGAATTTTAGAATCAGCTGGTCTGTATCTATAAAAGAAGATCCTGCTGGGATTTTGACTGGGGTTGTGTTAAAACTATACACAGATCAACTGGGGAAAAACTGACATTTAACAATATTCATCCAATTCATAAACACAATATATTTCCACTTATTTAGTGTTTGATTTTTTTCTTCAGTGTTTTGTAGTTTTTGGCAGAGACCATGCACATATTTTGTTAGATTTATACCTAATTACTACTTCTTTTTCTTTTTTCTTATAGGTATTTTAAATGTTTAAATTTCAGTTTCCAACTGTTGGCTAATATATAAAAAGAGGAATTTTGTCCTGTAACCTTATTATAAATTGACTTATAAGTTTGAGGAGTTTTTAAAATAGATTTTCTTGGGGGGGAGGGGTTCTATTGAGATAGTGGCATTTGTGAATAGAGACAGCTTTATATCTTTCTTTAAAGTCTGTATGCCTTTAGTTTTTTAATAAATTTATTTTATTTATTTATTTTTGGCTGTGTTGGGTCTTCATTGCTGCACGTGGGCTTTCTCTAGTTGCAGCAAGCAGGGGCTACTCTTCGTTGTGGTGTGCAGGCTTCTCATTGTCTTCTCTTGTTGCGGAGCATGGGCTATATAGGCACATGGGTTTCAGTAGTTGTGGCACATGGGCTCAGTAGTTGTGGCTCACAGGCTCTAGAGCACAGACTCAGTAGCTGTGGCGCACGGGCTTAGTTGCTCTGTGGCATGTGGGATCTTCCCGGACCAGGGCTCGAACCCGTGTCCCCTGCATCGGCAGGCGGATTCTTAACCACTGCGCCACCAGGGAAGCCCTGTATGCCTTTATCTTGCTTTACTGTACTGCCTAGGATTTCTAGTATAATGTTAAAGAGAATTGGAAAGAGTGGACTTTTTTTTTCTTTGCTGCACCGTGCAGCTTGTGGGATCTTAGTTCCCCAACCAGGGATTGAACCCAGGCCCTGGCAGTGAAAGCGCCAAGTCCTAACCATGGACTGCCAGGGAATTCCCACCACTGCTTTTCAACATCATACTGTTAAGTCCTAATGCAATAAGATAAGAAAAGGAATTAAAGGTATACAGATTGAGAAGGAAGAAATAAAATCGTCTTTGTTCACAGATGATATGTTAATCTATTAGAAAATCCAAAAGATTTGACAAAGAAACTCCTGGAACTAATAAGTGATTACAGCAGGGTTGCAGGATACAAGGTTAATATACAAGAGTCAATCTCATTAGAATATACCAGCAATGAACAACTGGAATTTGAAATTAAAAATACAATACTTTTTACATTAGCACCCCCCAAAATGAAATACTTAGGTATAAATCTAACAAAATATGTACAAGATCTATATGAGGAAAATTACAAAACTGATAAAAGAAATCAAACAAGAACTAAATAAATGGACAGGTATTCCATGTTAATGGATAGAAAAACAACACTGTCAGGATGGCAGTTCTTCCAACTTGTTCTACAGATTTAATACAAGCCCAATCAAAATCCCAGCAAGTTATTTTGTGGACATCAACAAACTGCTTCTAAAGGTTATACACAGTGAAAAAAGACTCAGAATAGACAACACAATATTGAAGGAGAAGAACAAACCTGGATAGCTGACAGTACCTGACTTCAAGACATACCATAGTGGGACTTCCCTGGTGGTCCAGTGGTTAAGACACCACACTTCTACTGCAGGGGCCACAGGTTCGACCCCTGGTCAGGGAACTACGATCCCACATGCCGAGTGGCCAAAAAGAAAAAAAACAGTTAAGAAAAAAGACATAACACAGAGCTACAGTAATCAAGACAGGGTGATATTCGCAAAAGAACAGACAAATAGATCAATGGAACAGTACAGAGAGCCCAGAAATAGACCCACAGGGATACAGTCAACTGATCTTCAACAAAGGAGCAAAGGCAATACAATGGAGCAAAGACAGTATTTTAAATAAGTGGTGCTGGAACAACTGGACATCCACATTAAAAAAAAAAAAAAAGAATCTAGACACAGACTTTATATCCTCCACAAAAATTAACTCAAAATGGACCACAGACCTAAATGTAAAACACAAAAGTATAAAACTCTTAGAAGATAACATAGGAGAAAATCTAAATGACCTTGGGTTTGTCGATGACTCCAAAAGTATGATCCATAAAAAAAAGAATTGATAAATTGGACTTCATTAAAACTAGAAGTTTCTGCTCTGTGAAAGACAAAGAAAAAGGCAAGCCACAGACTGGGAGAAAATATTTGCAAAAGACATATCTAATAGAGGACTGTTATCCAAAATATACAAAGAGCTCTTAAAACTCAACAATAAGAACCTGATTAAAAGATGGGCCAGGGCTTCCCTGGTGGCGCAGTGGTTGGGGGTCCGCCTGCCAATGCGGGGGACGCGGGTTCATGCCCAGGTCCGGGAGGATCCAGCGTGCCGCGGAGCAGCTGGGCCCGTGAGCCATGGCCGCTGAGCCTGCGCGTCCGGAGCCTGTGCTCCGCGATGGGGGAGGCCGCAACGGTGAGAGGCCCGCATACAGCAAAAAAAAAAAAAAAAAAAAAAAAGATGGGCCAATGACCTTAATAGACATGTCATCAATAAGATATATAGATGGCAAATAAACATGTGAAAAGATGATCCACATCGTGTCATCAGGGAGATGCAAATTAAAACAATGAGATACCACTAATACACCATTAGAATAGCCAAAACCCAAAACATTTGTAACACCAAATGCTCATGAACAACATGAACTCTCAGTCATTGCTACTGGGAATGCAAAAGTGGTGCAGACACTTTGGAAGACAGTTTGGCAATTTCGTACAAAACTAAACATACTTTTTTTTTTTTTTTTTTGCAGTACGCGGGCCTCTCACTGTCGTGGGCTCTCCCGTTGTGGAGCACAGGCTCCGGACGTGCAGGCTCAGCGGCCATGGCTCACGGGCCCAGCCGCTCCGCGGCATGTGGGATCTTCCCGGACCAGGGCACGAACCCGTGTCCCCTGCATCGGCAGGCGGACTCTCAACCACTGCGCCACGAGGGAAGCCCTAAACATACTCTTATCATATGATCCAGCAATTGCACTGTTTGGTATTTGCCAAAGGAGCTGAAAACTTATGTTTACCCAAAAACCTGCACCCAGATGTTTACAGCAAATTTATTCATAACTGCCAAAACTTGGAAGCAACCAAGATGTGCTTCAATAGGTGAACAGATGAACTGTGGTATATCCAGATAATGGAATATTATTGATCACAAAAAAGAAATGAGCTCTTAAGCCATGAAAGGACATGGAGGGGGACTTCCCTGGTGGTCCAGTGGTAAAGAATCCTCCTTCCAATGCAGGGTTCGATCCCTGGTCGGGGAACTAAGATCCTACATGCTGGGCTTCCCTGGTGGCGCAGTGGTTCAGAGTCCGCCTGCCGATGCAGGGGACACGAATTCGTGTCCCGGTCCGGGAAGATCCCACATGCTGCGGAGCGGATGCGCCCGTGAGCCATGGCCGCTGAGCCTGCGCATCCGGAGCCTGTGCTCCACAACGGGAGAGGCCACAACAGTGAGAGACCCGCGTACCGCAAAAAATAATAATAATAAAAAAAAAAAATAAGATCCCACATGCTGCGGGGCAACTAAGCCCGCACACCACAACTACTGAGCTCACGTGCCTCAACAAGAGAGCCCACGTGCTGCAAACTACAGAGCCCAGGCACTCTGGAACCCGCACGCCACAACTAGAGAGAGAAAAAAACCCACGCCACAACTAGAGAAAAAAGCCCGAGCGCCACAACGAAGACCCCGCGTGCCGCAACTAAGACCCGACACAGCCAAAAAAATAAATAAAGTAAATAAATAAAATAAATATTAAAACAAGAAAAGACATGGAGAATGTTAAATGCATATTACTAAGTAAAAGAAACCAATCTGCAAAGGCTACATACTGTAGGTATGTATTATACGGTATTCTGAAAAAGGCAAAACTATGGAAACAGTAAACGATGAGTGGCTGCATTAATGAAATGCATAAGACAAAGATAAACCCATAAAAGACCTAAGTAGGTAATATATGAAAAGATATTCAAATACTCAAACTCATTTAAAGTCAGGAAAATGCAGATTGAAACCATGAGTTCTCAATTCATACCAACAAGATTCGTAAAAAATTAAAAAGCATCGATGATAATATAAATAATGGGAACGTTTACGTGCTGCTAGTTGGACAGTATGTTGTTATAACATTTCAGAAAACTATTTGGCATTATTTGGAGAAGGTGATGGTGTATATTCTGTAAGAGTCAGCAGTCCTAACCTGGTATATAGTCCAGAGAAACTCATGCTCACATCCATAATAGTATCAGTTGTAAGAGCAAAACTCTGGAAACAGTTCAAATGTTCATCAGTAATAGATTCCAATGTAGATAAATACATCATGGCATATTCACACCATGCATATGGTAAAAATAAATGAATTACAGTTATAAATAACCACATGAATGAATGCTGAGCACGCAATACTGAATGAAACAAAACTAGCTGCAAAAGAAAATGAACTGCATGATTCAACTGATATAAAGTTTAAAAACATGCAAAACTAAACATGCTGTCCAATATGGTAACCACTAGCTACAGGGCTAACATGACTGAGGAACTAAATTTTAATTTAATTTAAATTTAAACAATTGTCACCTGTCACTAGTGACCACCATACTGTACAGTCAGGTTTATAAAGAGAATCAATGGAATACTAAGTACAAAATTCAGAATATTGGTTTTTTCTAAGGGAAAGGGAAAGGGACAGGGACAGGTACACGGGGGATTTCCAAAGTAACAATGATGTTCTTTTTCTTAAATAGGTATCCTTATATTGTTTTTATTCTTTAAACTGTACATAAACTGTACTATAAACATTCCTTCAAAAGGATTAAATATTTAACAAAACAAAAATAGTGAATGAGGTTGTGGGTACACAAAAGTTTATTTTGTTGTTATTATTTAAAGTCTACATAATAAAATATTTTTATTAAAAAGATTTCTAGGTAAGACAGGAATAAAGATACAGACCTACTAGAGAACGGACTTGAGGATATGGGGAGGGGAAAGGGTGAGCTGTGACAAAGCGAGAGAGAGGCATGGACATATATACACTACCAAACGTAAGGTAGATAGCTAGTGGGAAGCAGCCGCATAGCACCGGGAGATCAGCTCGGTGCTTTGTGACCGCCTGGAGGGGTGGGATAGGGAGGGTGGGAGTGAGGGAGACGCAAGAGGGAAGAGATATGGGAACATATGTATATGTATAACTGATTCACTTTGTTATAAAGCAGAAACTAACACACCATTGTAAAGCAATTATACCCCAAAAAGATGTTAAAAAAACACAACAACAAAAAAACCCTAAAAGGGTCCTCTCATGGCTTAAGATATAAATCTCGAGACGCTGAGCTCAAGACCCTGAACTAAAAATCAGGACGCAAGTTCTGAAAAATAGTAATTTCTACCATCTACTTAGGTTCTTTCCTCTCTTAAGGTTTGCTCCCATGAGTTAGGTATCGGATCCCCCTTTTCAGCTGAAAAAAATAGAGCTTGAGAGAAGTTAAATCGAGTCACATACCTCTTCTTTCATTTTTGTTTACTCATTTGTTAGACGTCCATATTTGCACATATTTGTTTGGCATTCACTGAATACTTGGGGGCACATTTATTGACTATCCACATATTTATCAGACATCCAGTAAATTTATAGTTCATCCACTATCCAAAAAAAAAAGATTTCTAGCACTAACTCAAGTGGAGCAAGGGACAACCAAGAAGAATAAAATCTCCCCTAACTCCAGACCCAATCAACCCTACCATCCTACATCCCCCCCACACCCTACCCCAGGCCCCAGGCTCAGCACTAATGCCCTCATCCTCCTTCAAAGATAAGAGAAACGAGATGCATTATTTACTGCTGTGTAACAAATTATTCCAAAACTTAGCAGCTTAAAACAACAAAATTTTGTTATCTCACAATTTCTGTGGGTCAAGAATTTTGAGTGTGGCTTGGGGGATGTCTCTGGCTTCAGGCCTCTCATGAGGTTGCATTTAGGATCTTATTAGCCAGAACTGTGGTCTCATCTGAAGGTTTGACCTGGGAAAGGTCTGCTTCCTAGCTCACTCATGTGGTGTGGTTTGCTTCGTCATAGGCCGTTAGATTTACTATGACTGTAAGCTACTCCATAGGGCCATAGGGCAGCTCATAATATGGCAGCCGACTTCCCTCAGAGCAAGAGAGCTAGAGAAAATGTTCAAGACAAGTCACAATCTTTTTATAATCTAGTCTTGGAAGGGACAGCCCATCCCCTCTGCCACCATCTGTTTGCTACAAGCGTGTCACTAAATCTAGCCAACTTAGAGTTGCCAACTTAGGGGAGGGGGCTAACAAAGGGTATGAATACCAGAAGACAAGGCTAATTAAAGGCCATCGTGGTGGCTGCCTACCACACCAGAGAATATCTGTCTGCGGACTGGAGTGATCCCACAAAACAAGGAAGTAGCAATGCAGGAGAGAAGAGTGAAGACCTAGAGAAGGCAGAGGAAATCCAGGCCTAGGACCTTTGCATGTACCGGTCCACTGCACTTTTCATTGCTCTTTCATGACTTGGCTGCATGCACCTGTTTTTGATCAGGATGTGGAAAAGAAATCTGTTGAATGTCTGTCATCTGCCACAGCAAGACCAGTCATCTTGCCCTGCTTACAATGCCATCCCCAATCTGATCACATCCCTCCCCCACAGAAACACACCCCAACTGTGTCTCCCCCCTTTCAAGTATCATCTTTCACTCAACTATTTGGGGAAAAGTCAATTTGTTTCCTGTTCTGCCCCTGGGTTAGGTCAGTTCATGCTGCAACTTGTTTATCCAACACCACCTGCTTCCCTCCCACTGATTTCAGCTCAGCCCAGGAGCTTCTGTTCTCTTTCCACTTGTTACCACCTGTAAGGCTCAACTAATAGGCTCCTTTGATTTAATGCAGCCAACCATGACAAACTAGGAGGATGATATGAGAACAGCACTGTCCTTTTGCTGACCCCTACTTTCATTCCCCACCATGTGACCAGCCTCCCAGACTAGCACAAGCCCACACTGTGCCCTTGTTACTGAAGGAGTCAGGTTAACTGAGGAAACCTTTAGCACAGCTCAAGATAGCAATGATAAAACAATTTAAAACCAAACATTACACATCATTGTTCTTAAAAACCATGGGTCAACCCACCACAGTGAAACTCTCACAGATATCTTTTTGGCTTGGGCCTGGCCTTCTGCCATGTTGTTGCGCGGCCTGCCTCTTTCCTCTCTCTCCTCCTTTGCACACTGAAAAATTTCTCTTCATTATGCTGAGCATACTTATACCCCTAAGTACAAAGCAGGGTCCAAGCCTACTACTGCATATCCAAAACCATAGTAAATGGTTCTGCTAAAGGGAAGAAGGGTCATACACAATCCTGGACTCCAAAAAGAATCAAATCAAATACAAAACCAGGAAGAAACCTTTAACTTAGTTTTTTTCTCTTATATATCCTGATGAAAAATTTTAAGGCATGGTTTCTCTCTTCAGTCTCTGAAAGATAACAGAAAACAGTAAAAAAAAAAAACAAAAAAAACTCCAAAAAACTAAAATTATACACACATTGTATTATTATTACTATGGTGGTTAATTTTATGTGTCAACTTGATAGGGCTAAGGGACGCCCAGATCACTGGTAAAATATTATTTCTGGGTGTGTCTGTGAGGGTGTTTCTGAAGGAGATTACCATTTGAACTAGTAGACTGAGTAAAGAAGACCTGCCGTCACCAATGTTGGATGGGTATCATTCACTCCAATCCGCTGAGGGCCCAGACAGAACAAAAAGGTGCACTAAGGGCAATTTCTCCTTTCTTCTTGAGTTGGGACATCCATCTTTCCTGCCCTCCCACATCAGAGCTCCTGGTTCTCCGGGCTTTCGTTTGGGACTGAATTATACCACTGGTTTTCCAGCTTGCAGATGGCATATCATGAGACTTCTCGGCCTCCATAATTGTGAGAGCCAATTCCCATAAATAATCTCCTCTTATATATCTCTATATATCCTATTGGTTCTGTTTCTCTGGAGAAACACAAATACATATCCATACCTTTGCTTAGTCTGTCTTCACTACATCTCCTTCCTCTTCTCGATCTTCCCCCTCTACCTAGGTCCAGCTCACATTCCCCTCCTGCAGGGAGCCTTCCCAGACTGCCACAGCCCACACCAATCCCTTGTGTGTGAATTCATATTAGGCTTGGGTGTCATGGCTTCCTTCTTTGTTCTCCAAGTGAATTACCCCTGATTTTCTCTTCTAGACAAGTTATAAAGTTCTCTGGGTCAGAGGGCCAGGTCTTAACACCCCTCCCATGATATGATACTTATTTTGGTGTATGGTACATAGTATGAGGTTAATACCTACGTGTTCAGTGGATCGATTAACTGGAGCCACTTCTCTGTGCTCTTTTCCCACAGTGTTTGTAATGTCAAGGGGCATCTTGGGGGTTCTGATGGTGCAAGGAATAATGTACCTCTCAGGCTGGGGACTGGTGTGTGTGTGTGTGTGTGTGTGTGTGTTTGGGGTGGGGGTGGGTGCAGTGACCTTTAGTCAGGCTTTGTCCTCAACTTCCAGGCAGGTTCTTAAATTCTGGGGTGGGGGGGTGCGCTTGGAGGCATGAACCCGCGCCCCCTGTAGTGGAAGCATGGAGTCTTAACCACTGGACCACCAGGGATGTCCCTGCAGGTCCTTACATTTGATTTAATCAGCTCACCATGAGGTGACCAGTCGAAGGTAAACTACTACAGAACAATTAATGATGAGATCAATGTGCATCACAGAAATTGGGCTCCCCCAACGCCCACATTGTCTCAAATCCCAACCTCTACACTTGCTTTGCCTTCTGCTTTACGTCTCCCTTCCCCAGCTTACCCACTTCAGTTTAGGTGCTCTTACTTCAGGAAGCCTTCCTGGCCTTGAAGTCTGAGCTGCTCCAGAGGTTCCAGCAGCTCCCCTCTCACCACAACAGTCCTACTGTACCATCTAAGTGTGTAGATCTGGCTCAGGAAGGTCTCGCCAGTTAGCGAATCCCCAGATCCTGGCTGAGGGTGAGACATTTCATTGGTCGCGTAACCAGAACACCGGCTGAGGCCTTGACTCATCCGGGCACTTCCGCAGCCTCACAGGCCTCAGCCCCCATCAAAACCCCTCGCCTACTTCGGTTGTGTGACGTTGCCCCCCACCCCGCCCCCTGCACCTAGCCAGCCGCAGAGCTCCCGCGTCGCCCACCTCGCCTACCTCCTCTGCCGGGCTGCTCAGGCCGAGGGCCCACAGGCTCGCGGGCTGGGGGAAGGGGGCAGGGGGGGCGGGCAGGAAATGCCTGCCGCCATCTTGCCCACCAGGAGTTCCGACATGGGGCTGGGACTCCTGAGCGCAGCGCTGTTGTTTCTGGGGGGCGCTCTCATATGCTCAGAACACTACCCACTCTCTGAAAGGAGTGGGCATGGCTCCTCGCGGGAACAGGCCGGAGGTCGGAGGTGGCCCGAAGCCATGAGTGGGAGGCTCAGGGCGCAGAAGGAGCCCCAGGCCCCGGAAGAGGAAGGGTTGAACGCAAAGGGCAGTATCTGTTCGTTCTTCTCTTTGGACAGTCGTCCTTGCCTTTTCCCCACTTAAGTAGTATTTGAATTTGGGGCCCTCCTTTTCTGTTTTTCCAGCTGCCTTTAACTAAAAATTTACGGATCCAAGCAGCCCGATTTTAATGACTGGAGTAGTAGTACTAACAGTAAAAATGCCATACACTTCTGCGTCTGTATATGCGCCTCAAAACATTCTGGGCTTTGTCATTCCCATTTTACAGACTAATAATTCATCGGAATTCAAAGATGAAAGGGCTGTTAGGTGACTTTTTCATACTACAGTTAAGAAGAATTAACCCAACAAGTTAAATGGCAAGTATTAGAACTTGTAGCTCTTGGTTGACCAGTCCCAGGCTCTTTTAGTGGCCGTTTCACACGGGGGAAAAATACGATACCTGGCCAGAGAAACTTGCCTCATGGTTATACTTCTCAGGAGAAGAGTTTTAAAATGGATGAATTGTGCTGATTTAATGTCTTTCTATTTGTGAGTAAGCAATTAAGGCATGTTTGTCTTAGCTCTCTAAGATCTTTTTTCAAAATATGGGCATGGCTTAGGTATCCAGCTTGCTTTATGCGTTTTTTAAATAGGGATTTCAAATATTACATTAACGTGTTAAGATTATAAAGTAATACATATAATAATATGTTCAGTCCAAATAATGTATCATTTTTATTTTTAGATTGTGGAACAGCACCACTTGCAAGTATGTTCCAGGGGTCTCGGATTGTAGGGGGCACAGAAGCTCAAATTGGCGCATGGCCATGGCTAGTTAGCCTACAGATTCAATCTGGCAGATATCGTGCTCATGTATGTGCGGGAAGCTTAGTGAAAAATAGATGGGTCCTCACGGCTGCCCACTGCACTAATAAGGACACTAGGTATGTATTCAGAACAGAACTCTTATTTTATGCTCTTGGGGGATATTTTGAAGTGGCGGAGGACCACTTGACTTCAGCCATGTTCAGTTAAGCGATATGTTTCCAGGTAGCCATAATGCCTTACACTGAATAGTACACTGAATATTTGTTGAAATAAATCCTTTAAGTCAGAGGTCAACAAACGTTTTCTGTAAAGACAGTAAATATTTTAGGCTTTGCAGGCCAGACTCAACTCTGTCACAGTAGAACCAAAGTGGTCATAGATGATACATCACTGAATGAGTGTGCTGTGATGCAATAAAACTATTTATGAACACTGATATCTGAACAAAATCCTATTTTGTCATTTTGGGTTTTCCCCAACCATTTAAAAGTGTAAAAAACATTCTTTGTTTATGGGCTATATTAAAATAGGAGACAGGCCAGATTTGGCCTGTGGGTTGTAGTTTGTTGGACCTTGCTTTAAATAGTAAATAGCATTTCTTTTAGCTTTAAAAATTACTGTATTGTAATCATGTATTTGTCTTTCTCACCATTAGATCATGGTGAGACAAGTCCATGAAGACAAGGACTACATGTTTTATTTTGTATTTCTGGTACTAATACAGGAGTTGGCCTACTTTACAGGAGACATAATAAATATTTATTGAGTCTATGGATGATGTCAGTCTTGGAGAAATAGATTTACCACAGTTGTAATAGAACTTTATGACCCTCCTAACATTTAAAATGAAGCTCTAAGATAAATACTGTGGAAAACCGTGGTACCTGTCATACAGTCTCTCTTTAGTCTCTAATTTTTATGAGCTATCTGGGAGAAGAATGAAAAGTCTCTAAGAAAAACTAACAACAACTTCAAAATTCAACTGAGGGTAACTGGCCTGATGGGGTTCCTAAGGTTTTAATCTTTTAATCTGTTTACCACATTTAAAAAACATGCATTTCAGTTCCATAAGTTGGCCTCTTGAGGACTAGAGATCAGAAAAATGGGAAGCTATTGAGGTATAAACCCAAGGGTATAGAAAAAGATGTAGAAAACAGCTTCAGAGTTAGAAATCAATTCTGGTCTTTCAGGTGTGGGTGTCTTACAACTCGTTCCTAAAATGCTGTCTTTAAAAACTGCTTTTCAACAGCTTTCAAACCTTAAACCAAGGAAGGAAAAGCCTGCTTGGTATGATTTGAAGATTCTTGGAAAAGCTCTTCTCACCTATTAAGTCCTGATATTGGGCCTTTACTAGTCTGTTCCTTTTTTTTTTTGCGGTACGCGGGCCTCTCACTGCTGTGGCTTCTCCCGTTGCGGAGCACAGGCTCCAGACACGCAGGATCAGCGGCCATGGCTCACGGGCCCAGCTGCTCCGCGGCATGTGGGATCTTCCCGGACCGGGGCACGAACCCACGTCCCCTGCATCGGCAGGCGGACTCTCAACCACTGCGCCACCAGGGAAGCCCTAGTCTGTTCCTTTGACACGTGGGGAGAACAATGCATTTGGAGAGGGGCGACCTGTATACTAGTCCTCCTCTGACACTTTGTGGTACAGTGGCTTTAAGTAAGATTCCAGAACCTACTAGATATACTACCTTGGTCAAATAATATAGCTTTGTTATATTGTCATAAAATCTTAGAGTTCAAAGAGGTATTATAAAGGTGTGGTTCAATTCTCTGTCCTGTATATGAATCCTTCTTAAAATATTGAAGTAAAGGGTTCTCTAGTCTGAAATAATTATTGCTTTAATGCATTGAGTCAGGCATATTTTCAGACACAATTTCCACTACTCTTCACAACCACTCTACTGTAGGGAGACCCTGACTGGAAAACAGTGAAATCAGGGATCAAATCCAGGTGTGTCATAATGAAAATCCACACACATAACCATAACTATATCATTTGGCTCTCTACTTGAAACACCTCTTGTGATGATGAACTGCTACCTTGGAAAGAATTTCATTTAAGTTTTGTGCAGCTTTATTTCTTAGAAAGCCTTTCCTTATGTTGAACTAAGTGTCTTGATTTTCATTCTGCCTTCTGAAGCCATATATATTAAACCTCATTACTCTTCCAAGCATTTGAAGATAATATTAATATTCCACTTAACAATTCTCAAGGCTAAATCTTATTGATATTTTTACCCCTTTACTCAACAAACATTTACTAAATGTATATTATATGCTAGGGACTGGGCTAGGTGCTGAGGAAGTCGACATTACTGAGGCATAGTCTGTATTTTTCAGGAGTACCTCCTGTCTCAGAAGACTCTGCCACTTCTATTCCTGTTCCCCCTCATTTCCTAAACCTTGCACCATCAGTTATCCCTTATTCCTTCTTATAACATGAAAGACCCGCTCTGAGATTAGGTACTGTTTAAGAATGTTACATATAACTCTGTATTTAAAAAAAGCCCTCCCAGTAGCCCTCTGAGATAGCTGTTATCTCCATTTCACACCTGAGGAGTCAGAGATCAGAGATATTTGGTAATTTTCCCAAGACCACATTGCTGTAAAGTGGCAACCTATTGATTTAAACCTAGTCTCAAGTCTATAGCTGTTTCATTACACCTCATTGTCTCTTTAGTATTTTTCAATATTTTCCTCTTGCTTCTTCCCTACAGCCTTCAAGCATGTTTAGGTCACCTCATCGTTATTTAGCAAACAAACCAACCCTACCTGTTTCTATTCTTCCTTTCACTACTAGACTCCTTGAAAGAAAGACTCCCTTTTGCTTCACCTGCATTGACTCATAAAATCCCAATTGCAGTCTGATTTTTGTAGCCAGAACACACTATTAAAGACCCACCTCTATGCCAAATCCAATGACCTCTACTCAATCCCCATCCTATTTCATCTGTATAACATTTGGCAAAGTTGACTGCTGTTCTACATCTTTTTTTTTTTTTTTTTTTTTTTTTGGCCATGCCGCACGGCTTGTGGGATCTTAGTTCCAACCAGGAATTGAACCCGGGCCCTCAGCAGTGAAAGCTCGGATTCCTAGCCACTGGACTGCCAGGGAATTCCCTCTGATCTCTTTTCTTGATTTTTAAGACACCACTATTCTCTACCTTAAAAAAATTTTTTTCCTTATTCCTTGAGTCTTTGTCTTCTTTTAAGTGGCAGTATTTTCAAGAGTTCCACCTTCTATCCTCTTGCCTTATCATCTGTACTGTTCCCTAGAGATGTCTCATCTACTTCTGTTTTAGGAGTCACCATGTCCTGGCAACTCCCAAGTCTCTCCAGCTGAGTCGTATTTCCAGCTCCCTACTATACGTATATACTGGAGTCACATTCCCAACAAGTCCAAACATGAACTTTTAAACTCTTTCCTCTAGAGAACAGTCTCTGCAGCCCTGAAGGCTTTCAGGTTGTTAATAAGTCCTCAGGCCCCTGCTAGCACAGGGAGCTTCATGGACCTGTCAGCAATTAAGGAACAAAAGTAATGAAGATTTACATAAACTTTGGTATGTTCTCCTGAAAGAAACATGCTCCTAACTCTAGAGCAGGAGGCTAAGCAGCAGAGATTGCCAATGCCAAGTCTGAAGCAGTTAGAAAAGGTAGTAGATTCCATGGATACATTAGATAAAGTTGTCCAGGAAAGGGAAGATGCCCTCAGAATTCTTCAGACTGGTCAAGAAAAAGCTAGACCTACCTGGTTCTTGGAGAAGAGACATCTTTGGAAGAATCATCTGGCACAAGTTCAAGCAGTGGCCTATACCTTGGTACCTAAATAAAGGAAACACTAGAAAACGATTCTTTGCAGTGCCCCAGGTGAAACGCTTCGCCAGACTGAGAATGGAGAAACAAGCCCGCATCAAAGCAAGGAAGACACGTTTAGCAGCAAGAAAGAAAATTTTCTTCAGGAAAAGTTTCCACATCTTTCTGAAGCCCAGAAATCAAGTCTTATCTAAGACATCTGAACTTTTAATTTACCATTTTGTTTTTCTTGGATTACAATCTATATACAAAAGTGAATACATACTAAGTGGTTTATAAATAACTTGTGTTTTTAGTCAAATGACTATCAACTGGGACTACCCTGGTGGCGTAGAGGTTAAGAATCCGCCTGCCAATGCAGGGGACATGGGTTCGAGCCCTGGCCCAGGAAGATCCCACACGCCGCGGAGCAACTAAGCCCGTGTGCCACAACTACTGAGCCTGTTCTCTAGAGCCTAAGAGCCACAACTACTGAGCCTGCCTAGAGCCCGTGCTCCATTGAGAAGCCATCGCAATGAGAAGCCCACACATCGCAACAAAGAGTAGCCCCTGCTCGCTGCAACTAGAGAAAGCCTGCGCACAGAACGAAGACCCAACACGGGCAAAAATAATTAATTTTTAAAAACTGACTATCAACTGTTCTAAGTGTTATTATGGCATGCTAAATCTGGAAGTGGTCAAAATCAGGTATAAAGTTTAAATTCCCATCTTATTAAAAAAAAAATCTTCCCTCTAATTCTATCCCTTCTCTATTTTCTCAGATAACAGCCTCACCAACAGTCCCATTACCTCGACAGTTAGCTGACTCTCTCTGTGCGGTATCTCTTAAATTTGCTTCTTTTTGTCCCCCAATACTCCCCACTGATGAGAAGTAGGTTCAGAATACCAGTCTCCATATCCCTAGTTCATTACTTACACTATTACTATGGTAACTATCTGAATGAGCATGAAGTGGTATCTCATTGTGGTTCTGTTGTTTTAATTAATTTATTTATTTTTGGCTGCGTTGGGTCTTCATTGCTGCGCGCAGGCTTTCTCTAGTTGCGGCGAGTGGGGGCTACTTTTCGTTGCGGTTCATGGGCTTCTCATTGCGGTGCTTCTCTCGCTGCGGAGCATGGGCTCTAGGCGCTCCGGCTCAGTAGTTGTGGCTCACAGGCTCTACAGCACAGGCTCAGTAGTTGTGGCGCATGGTCTTAGGTGCTCCACAGCATGTGGGATCTTCCCGGACCAGGGCTTGAACCCATGGTCCCCTGCATTGGCAGGTGGATTCTTAACCACTGCGCCACCAGGGAAGTCCCTCATTGTGGTTTTGAGTCACATTTCCCTAATGATTAGTGATGTTGAGCATCTTTCCATGTGATTTCTGGCCATTTGTATTTCTTCTGTTTTTTTAAGGTTTATTTTATTTTTGGCCACACCATGTGGCATGCAGGATCTTAGCTCCTGGACCAGGGATCGAACCCGTGCCCCCTGCAGTGGAAGCACGGATTCTTAACTACTGGACCAACAGGGCAGTCCTATATTTCTTCTGTGGAGAAACGTCTATTCAAGTCCTTTGCCCATTTTTGAACTCGGCTGTCTGGATTTTTTGTGGATGTTGAGCTGTAGGAGTGCTTTATATATCCTAGATATTAATCCCTTGTCAAATATATGATATACAAATATTTTCTCCAATTCTGTGGGTTGTCTTTTCACTCTCTTGAAAGTGTCCTTTGATGCACAAGTTTTTAATTTTGATCAAGTCCAATTTATCTATTTTTTTCTTTTGTTGCCTGTGCTTTTGGTGTCATACCCAAGAATCACTGCCAAATCCAATATCATGAAGCTTTTCTGTGTTTTCTTCTAAGAGTTTTATAGCTTTATTCTTATATTTTGGTCTTTGATCTATTTTGAGTTAACTTTTGCATATGGTATAAGGGTCCAATTTCATTCTTTTGTATGTAGATATCCAATTCTCCCAGCACCATTTGTTGAAAAGCCTTTCCTTTCTCCATTGAATTATCTTGGCACTCTTGTTGAAAATCAATTGGCCACATATGCAAGGGTGTATTTCTGGGCTCTCTATTTTCCATTGGTATATATATCTGCCCTTATGCTAGTATCACACTGTTTCAGTTATTGTAGCTTTTCAGTAAGTTTTGAAATCAGGAGGTATGGTCCTCCAACTTTATTCTTCTTTTTCAAGATTATTTTGGCTATTTGGGGTCTTTTGATATTCCATATGAATCTTAGGATGGGTTTCTTATTTCTGCAAAAGCATCACTGGGATTTTTATAGATATTTCATTGAAGCTATAGATCATTCTGGGTAGTACTGTCATTTTAACAATATTAAGTCTTCCAATACATGAACAAGGGATGTCTTTCCATTTATTTGTCTTCTTTAATTTCTTTCAGCAATGTTTTGTACTTTTCAGTGTATATAACCTGTTTTTTAATCTCACGGTCTGAATATAAATTGAAATAGGTAAGTAATATAAGTTGATTTAGCCATTCTATGTCTTTTGATTGGAGAATTTAATCTGTTTACATTTAAAGTAATTATTGCTAGGTAAGGACTTACTATCACCATTTATTAATTGTTTTCTGGATCCACTGTTCCCTGTTTCTTAGCCTGCTGTCTTTTTTGTGTTTTGATGTCTTTTGGTATCAGTATGCTTTGATTTCTTTATCAAGTCCTTTTGTGTAATTCCTACAGGTTTTTACCTTGAGGTTATCAAGAAGCTTACATAAACTATCTTAAAATTATAACACACTATTTTAAGCTGTTAGCAACTTAACTTCAATAGAATTCCTAAACTTTACACTTTTGCTTCTCCTCCACCTTACATTTTAGGTTATTGCTGTTATGATTTACATATTTTTTATAATGTGTAACTAATAGATTAGTGTTGTTATAGTTATTTTTACTATATTAATTCCTTTAACTTTTAAAGTTGTAAGTAAATTATGCACCACTATTACCAAATTACAGAATCTAAGTTTGGCTATATATTTACCATTACCAGTGAGTTTTGCACTACCTTTTAATGTCTTTATGATGTTAATTAGTGTCCTTTTACTTTCAGTCAAAGAACTTCCTTTAGCATTTCTTGTAAGGCTAGTCTAGTGGTAATGAACTCTCTCAGCTTTTGTTTGCTCAGAAAAGTCTTTGTCCAACAATATGCTGCCTACAAGGGACTCACTTTAGCTTTAAAGGCACACATAGACTGAGAGTGAAGGGATAGAAAAAGACATTCAAGCAAATGGTAACCCCAAAAAAGCAGGGGTAGTTGTACTTATATTAGACAAAATAGACTTTAAATGTAAATGGTAAAAAGAAACAAAAAAAGGTCACCACACAACGGTAAAGGGGTCAATCCATCAAGAAGATATAACAATTGTAAATAGTTATGCATCCAACGTTGGAGCACCTAGATATATAAAGCAAAAACTAACAGAGTTAAAGGGAGAAATAAACAGCAATTTGATAATAGTTGGGGACTTTAATATCCCACTCTCAACAACGGACAGATCATCCAGATAGAGAATCAGTAAGGAAATAGCAGATTTAAATAACACTGTAGACCAAGGTGGACTTAAGAGACATACGCAGAACATTCCAACCAACAGCAGCAGAGTATTTCTCAAGTACACATAGAACATTTTCGAGGACAGACCATATGTTAGGCCACAAAACAAGTCTTAGCAACTTCAAGAAGACTGAAACCATACCAAGGATCTTCTCTGACCACAATGGCATGAAAGTAGAAATCAATAAAAGAGGGAAACTGGAAAATTCATGACTACATGGAAATTAAACAACACTCTCTCCTAAAAAAAAAGAACCAGTGGATCAAAGAAGAAATTAAAAAGTATCTTGAGACAAAAATGGAAACACAACTTATGCAGCAAAAGCAGTTTTAAGAGGGAAGTTCAGAGCAATAAATGCATACATTAAGAAGCAAGACAGGGCTTCCCTGGTGGCGCAGTGGTTGAGAGTCTGCCTGCCGATGCAGGGGACGCGGGTTCGTGCCCCGGTCTGGGAAGATCCCACATGCCATGGAGCGGCTGGGCCCGTGAGCCATGGCCGCTGAGCCTGCACGTCCGGAGCCTGTGCTCCGCAACGGGAGAGGCCACAACAGCGAGAGGCCCGCGTACCGCAAAAAATAAAGAAAAAAAGAAGCAAGACGATCCCAAATAAACGACCTACCTCTACACCTTAAAGAACTAGAAAAAGATGACCCTAAAATTAGAAGGAAGGAAATAATAAAGATTAGAGCAGTAATAAATTAAATAGATAACAAAAAAACAATATAAAAGATTAACCAGGGACTTCCCTGGTGGCACAGTGGTTGAGAATCTACCTGCGAATGCAGGGGACATGGGCTCGATCCCTGGTCTGGGAAGATTCCACATGCCACAGAGCAACTAAGCCTGTGCGCCACAACTACAGAGCCCACACACCCTAGAGCCTGTGCACTGCAACTACTGAGCCCATACGCCATAACTACTGAAGCCTGCGTGCTCTAGGGCCTGCGTGCCGCAACTACTGAGCCCGCGTGCTGCAACTACTGAAGTCTGTGTGCCTACAACCTGTGCTCCACAACAAGAGAAGCCACTGCAATGAGAAGCCTGTGCACTGCAACGAAGAGTAGCCCCCGCTCGCCACAACTAGAGAAAGCCCGCACGCAGCAACGAAGACCCAATGCAGCCAAAAATAAATAAAATAATAATAAAAATAAAAGATTAACCGAAATAACACTTGGTTCTTTGAAAAGATAGACAAAACTGACAAACCCTTAGCTAGCTTTACCAAGGAAAAGAAGAGGGAGGACCCAAATCAACAAACTTATAAATGAAAAAGGAGACATTACAACTTATACCACAGAAATACAAAGGGTCGTAAGAGGCTACTGTAAACAACCAGATGCCAACAAACTGGATAACCTAGAAGTAATGAAAAAAATCTTAGAAACATACAACCTACCAAGACTGAATCAGAAAGAAACAGAAAATCTAAATAGATCAATTACTAGTAAGGAGTTGAGTCAGTAATCAAAAATTTCCCAAAGAAGAAAACCCCAGGACCAGACGGCTCATTGGTGAATTTTATCAAATGTTTAAAGAAGAATTAACACCAGTCCTTCTCAAACTCTTCCAAAAAATTGAAGAGGAAGGAACCTCCCAAAACTCATTTTACAAGGTCCAGCATTACAAATACCAAAGACAGATAAGGACATTACTAGAAAAGAAAACTACAGAACAATATCCTTGATGAATATATATGCAGCATTCTCAACAAAACACTAGCAAACCAAATTCAGCAGCACATTAAAAGGATGCATTGTTCACCATGATCAAGTGGGATTTCTCCCTGGGAGGCAAGGATAGTTCAACATGTGCAAATCAATCAATGTGATACATTACATTAATAGAATGAAAGAAAAGAATCATATGATCATCTCAATAGCCACAGAAAAAGCATTTGACAAAATTCAACATCCATTCATGATAAAATACTTAGGAAATTAGGCATAGAAGGAACATATCTCAACATAAGAAAGACCATACATGACAAGCCCACAGCTAACATCATACTCAATGCTGAAAGGTTGCAAGCTTTTCCTCTAAGATCAGGAACAAGACAAGGCTGCCCACTCTCGCACTCCCATTCAACATAGTACTGGAAGTCCTAGCTAGAGCAATAAGGTAAGTAAAAGAGGGACTTCTCTGGTGGTCCAGTGGGTAAGACTCCACACTCCCAATGCAGGGGGCCTGGGTTCGATCCCTGGTCAGGGGACTAGATCCCACAGGCATGCCGCAACTAAGAGCCCACATTTCACAACTAAAGATCCCGCATGCCACAACTAAGACCTGGCACAGCCAAAATAAATAAATAAATAAATATTTTTTAAAAAAATAAGGCAAGTAGGGCTTCCCTGGTGGCGCAGTGGTTGAGAGTCCGCCTGCTGATGCAGGGGACACGGGTTCATGCCCTGGTCCAGGAAGATCCCACACGCCGCAGAGCAGCTGGGCCCATGAGCCATGGCCGCTGAGCCTGCGCGTCTGGAGCCTGTGCTCCGCAACAGGAGAGTCCACAACAGTGAGAGGCCCGCGTACCACAAAAAAATAATAATAATAAGGCAAGTAAAAGAAATAAAAGGTATGAGAACTGGAAAAGAAGTAAAATTGTTTCTATTTGCAAGTGACATGATTTTATATATAGAAAATCCCAAGACACAACCAAAAAACCATTAGAACTAATCCAAGAATTCAGTTGCAGGGTACAAAATTAGCACGCAAAAATCAATAGCATTTCTATACACTAACAATGAATTCTCTGAAAAAGAAATAAAAGAATTGATTACATTTACAACAGCATCAGAAACAATAAAATACTTAGGAATAAAGAAGACACTAGCAAATGGAAAGGTATGTTCACGGATTGGAAGAATTAATATTATTCAACTGTCAGTACTACCAAAAGCCATCTATAGGTTCAGTGCAATCCCTATCAAGATTCCAATGGCACTTTTTGCAGAAATAGACAAAACACCCTTAAAAATTATGTGAAATCAAAAAAGACCCTGAATAGCCAAAGAAATCCTGAATCCAAAGAACAAAAAAAACAGAGGCATCGCACTTCCTGATTTCAAGATATACTATAAAGCTATAGTAATTAGAACAGTATGGTGCTGGCATAAAAACAAATAGACTATGGAACAGAATTGATAGCCCAGAAAAAAACCCCAAGCACATACAGTCAACTAATAATTGACAAGAGAGCCAAGCATACTCAGTGGAGAAAAGAATGTCTCTTCAATAAATGGTGCTGGGAAAATTGGATATTCACATGGAAAAGAATGAAACTTGACCCCATTAACAAAAATTAACTCAAAATGGATTAACGACTTAAATGTAGGACCTGAAACCATGAAATTCCTAGAAGAAAACACAGGAAAAAGACCTCCTTGACATAGGTCTTGGTAATGATTTTTTGGAAATCACACCTAAAGCACAAGCAACAAAATAAAAAATAAACAAGTGGGACTACATCAAACTAAAAAAACCACACAGAAAAAGAAAATATGAACAAAGTGAAAAGATAACCTATGGGAAAAATATTTGCACATCATCTATTTGATAAGGCGTTAATATCCAAAATATATAAAGAACTCATACAACTCAATAGCAAAAAAATAAATAATCCAATTTTAAAAATGGGTAAAGGATCTGAATCGACATTTTTCCAAAGAAGATATATGAATGGCCAACAGGTAAGTGAAAAGATGCTCAACTCACTAGTCATTAGGGAAATGCAAATTAAAACTGCAATGAAATATCACCTCACAATGGCCATCATCAAGGGGAGGATGTGGAGGAAAGGGAACACTTGTGCACCACTGATGGGAGTGTGTAAATTGGTATATCCACTATGGAAAACAGTATGGAGGTTCCTCAAAAACTTAAAAATAGTACTATCACAAGATCCAGCAATTCTACTTCTGGGAATATATCCAAAAGAAATGAAAACACTAACTTGAAAAAATATCTGCACCGCATTTCATAGCAGCATTATTTACAACAGCTAAGACACGGAAATAATCTAAGTGTCCACTGATAGATGAATGGATAAAGACGACGTGGGGTGTGTGTGTGTGTGTGTGTGTGTGTGTGTGTGTGTGTGTGTGTGTAATTCAGCCATAAATAATGAGGAAATCCTACCATCTGTGACATTGAGGATGGACCGTGAAGGCATCATGCTAAGTGAAATAAGTCAGACAAAAAAAGACAAATAAATACTGCAGGATCTCAGTTATAAGTAGAAACAAATAAAAATAAACAAACAAAAATTCCCCACCAAATTTAGAGAAAGAGATGGGATTTGTGGTTGGTTACCAGAGGCAGGATGTGGGGGGAGGGGATATTGGAGGAAGGTGGTCAAATGGTACAAACTTCCCTTATAAGAGAAATAAGGACTAGGAATGTAATGTACAACATGATGACTATAGTTAACACTGCTGTATGATATAGGAAAATTGTTAAGAGAGTAGATCCTAAGAGTTTTCATCACCAGCTTTCCTTTTTATTGTATCTATATGAGATAATGGACGTTAACTAAAACTATTGTGGTAATCGCTTTACAATATATGTAAATCAAACCAACATGCAGTACACGTTAAACTTAGTGATGTATGTCAATTATTTCTGAATAAAACGGGAAAAAATTTTAATTCAAGAAAGATAAATTGTATACATTTGGAAAAGAAACATTTTTTTTTTTTTTTTTTTTTTTTTTTTTTTTTTGCGGTACGTGGGCCTCTCACTGTTGTGGCCTCTCCCGTTGTGGAGCACAGGCTCCGGACGCACAGGCTCAGCGGCCATGGCTCACGGGCCCAGCCGCTCTGCGGCACGTGGGATCCTCCTGGACCGGGGCACGAACCCGCGTCCCCTGCATCGGCAGGCGGACTCCCACTGCGCCACCAGGGAAGCCCAAACATCATTTTTTTAAAGCAGCTTAAAGCATTTAAGCTACAATTTCTTTTTAAACACAATAGAACTAGGACTGTATAAACATTTTTACAAACCTTTTTAGAGGTTACCTAGTCCAATTTTAAGATAGCTAATTATCTTCTATTTCCTTGGAATAAATTCTAGGAAGTAGAATTGCAGTGTCAAAATCAATGCACCTTTTATAGGCTATTGGTACATGCTGCCAGAGTGCCTATCTATTTATATTTTCCTCAGTGAATAAGAGTAACTTTGTTCCTCTGACTCTTGTCTGCACTGAGCATAATCATTAAATACACACACTCTGCCAATTTGAAGGGTGAAAGGAATTTCGGCATTTGTAAATTTCACATGCAATAAGTATTAACCACTTGGGGTTTTAATTGTTGATTTTTGACCTACAGAAGACTTCTTTGGTTTGGTTTGATTTCTGCTTGCTTTTTGCTTTTAAAGACGTCAAGATCCATTAGTTGCTTCTTTTATATTTAGTGTCATGCTTTATAAAGTCCTTTCTCACTGAGATATAGTCCAGTGGAATGTTCCAACTTGCTCAAATAGAATTACAAAAAGGCAAATTTGGGCTTCCCTGGTGGCATCCTTTCCATAACAATGTTATGTATTCATCTATATTTTCTTTCTGGTTTAATTTTTAAACTTCTCATCCTAATTTAATATCCAAATGTTTCATTCTAAAATTTCAAAAATTTGTAAAAGTAAATAGTTTAATGAATTCCCATATGCATAATATGCAGCTTCAGTTTATCAACTCATGGCTGATCTTGTTTCATCTTTATTCTTGCCAACTCCCCCTCTAATTATTTTGAAAGAAATCTCAGACATACCACTTTACGTATCTCTAAAAGATAGGAAGTCTTTATTTAAAAGATTCGTGCATTTAAATATTTAATCCATTTGGAGTTTATTTTAGTGTTTAATAATTTTTCAGGGATTTAATTTTATTTCACTTTTCAAACTAGTTTGTTAGTTAGCTAGTTGTCCCAATACCATTTATTGAATAATTCATCCATTTGTCCATTGGTAAGAATTGCTACCATATATTAAATTCTCATGTACTTGAATCCGTTTGGGACTTTCTGTCCCATTGATCTTTTTCTCTTTTCCTACATCACAATATTTAGGTTTTTACTTGCTATGACTTTGTCACATGAAAGTAGGATTAATTTTTTTGTTATTAATCTAACATGAGAAAAACAAAAACTAGTGGGAGATTAAGAATATTTACTTAGTTAAATACCTGTTTAAGATAAGAACATTTACTTTCTTTCAGAGATCCTGTAATGTGGAGAGTTGTGATTGGAACTAATAATATAGGTGGGCGTCAGCCACACTCCAAGATGATGAAAGTTAAAGCAATCATTATCCATCCAGACTTCGATGTGGAATCTTATGAAAATGATATTGCGCTTTTTCATTTAAAAAAAGCAGTGAGATATAATGATTATATTCAGCCTATCTGTCTACCTTTTGGTGTTTTCCAAAGACTGAACCGAAACACGAAGTGTTTTATAAGTGGATGGGGAAGAACAACAGAAAAAGGTAATTATGATCTGAATTTTGTTGACACAGATTTTCCTGATGATTGGCAGAGGGTGAATATGTATGTCTTTATCTCTTTATATCATGAGTTTGAACAACAGGTCTTTATAAACCAGTGAAAAGGAAATGTCTTTTTAAATTTTCTGTGTTTTTTTTCTTGCTTGTGGGCGAGAGAAAATTATCTTCCAAAGCAGAAATAGAGACTTCTTTTGTTATACATGCCAAGATACTTAAACCTTTAGACATTCTCAGAGAGAATGATGGTTCCAAGTATTTCTGTAGTTTCTGAGACTCTTAGGTGATGAAGCAAGCTCTGTAGCAGATTTGCTTATCTTAAATAATAAGCTTCTGGCTATAAGGAATCAAATTTAGTATACTTTTTATTTAGTGCACTGTTTAGTATCAAACAGGTTGATTGCCATGTATTTTCTTTAGTGCACAAAGAGGCACAAATCGTTGACTGACTGAACTAATGGGAGGAATGAAAAATGTAGAAAACAGTCTCTGCCTTTGGTAATAACAGCAGCTACCATTTGGGAGCATTTACCATGTTTTAGGCCCTGTTCTAAATATATTACTTTATTTTATCTTATCCTCCCAATATTCCTATTAGGGAGTTAATGTTGTTATTCCCATTTAACAGACCAGGAATTGTGAATCTTAGAGGTTGAGAAGCTGGGACTCAAGTTTAAGTTTTTTCTTTATTCTAAAGCCTGAATATTTAAGTACTACATTAAATACAATCTGCTCCTGAGGGAACTGAAGTCTGTTTAGCAATATATGAGATCAAGTGCTGAGACTCTTTTTTTTCTATTCTCTACCAAACCTAGCCATTTAAATATTTGTGGATTATTCAGACAGGATAGAAATAAATGTATGAAAAGTCTGTGAATTATTATTTTTCTTTTTTTCTCTGTGAATATTTTCTAAGGAAGATAAGGAAAGTGACATGGTGCAGGAAAAAGAGCATGGGCTTTAGAATCACAGACCTAAGTCTGAATCTCAGCCTGGCCATGTACTAGCTGAATTACCACGGGCAGGTTATTGAATCTTTTACAACAGTTAGAACAATGATGATAGGAGCAACTACTATTTATTCAGGGCTAGGTACTAAATAAAATACTAAGCATTTTAATGTATTTCTCATTTAATGCCCCAACAACACTATAAGAAATATTATAATATGGGTGAATAAACTGAGTTTTAAAAAGATTAAATAAATTGCCCAAAGTTACACAGCTAACTAAGTGAGGAGTCAAAAATTCAAGCCTAGGTCGGCCTGCCTCAAAACTCATGTGTTTCCATTATATTATATCATGTCTCACAATGTCATACATTTTCATGATCTGTAAGATGAGAGCAATAATACCTTATCAGAGAGTTGTTTTGAGGATTATACTGGCTCTCCAGCAACGTGGCAGATTACATGCACACACCAACCTTCCCACTGAAAATTATTAAAGAGAGAAAATGCATAGGTCAAGGACTGAGTGTGAAGATAGGAACTTAGATAACTGGAGCACAAAAGCTGCCTCTCATCTTAAGGGTATTTGTCAAATTGGTAACATTCAATATGGATTTCTGTGGTTTCATAGGCCTTCAGAGGCTTGAAGAACAAAGCCTGCTTGAGTGTGTGTGGGGAGACACTCATAAAGCTGGAGCTTCAGGGCTGTACTCTAAAATTGAGTCAGACTCAAGACCTAGCTGCATAGTTCATATATACATAGTTCATTTCAAATATGATATAGGTAGATTGAAAGTAAAAGGATGGGGACTTCCCTGGTGGCACAGTGGTTAAGACTCTGTGCTCCCAATGCAGGGGGCCTGGGTTCAATCCCTGGTCAGGGAACTGACCCCACATGCATGCCACAACTAAGAGTTCGCATGCCAGAACTAAGGAGCTGGCGAGCCGCAACTAAGGAGCACACCTGCTGCAACTAAGACCTGGCACAACCAAATAAATAAATAAATATTTTTAAAAAAAGTAAGTAAAAGGATGGCAAAAGACATACCATGGTAACATTAATCAAAAGAAAAGCTGGAATAGGGGGGAAAAAAGGAAAAGAAAGCAGAACTGGCTACATTAATATCAGATAAAGTAGACTTAAGAGCAAAGAAAATTACCAGGGACAGTGAAGAACATAACATAATTATAAGGGTAAATCCACCAAGGAGACACAGCAATTCTAAGTGTGTAACCATGGAACAGCAGAGATACAGTTTCTTAAAAACATATGTGAACATACATACACTTACGATATAACCCAGCAATCACACTTCTAGGCATTTATCCCAGAGAAATGAAAACATAAGTCCACACAAAAACCTGTTCACAGATGTTCATAAAAGCTTTACTTGTAACATCCCCAAACTAGAAAAACCTAAACGTCCTTCAATAAGTGAATGATTAAATACACTGCAGTATATCCTTAATATGAAACATTACTAAGCAGTTAATAGGAATTTACTATTGATATACACAACAACTTAGATGGGTCACAAGTGCATTATGCTTAGTGAAAAGAAGCAATTTTCAAAAGGTCACATACTGTGTGATTCCATTTATACAACATTCACAAAAGGACAAAATTATAAAGATGGAGAAGAGATTACTGATCGCTGTGGGGTAAGAAGGTTAGATAGCATGGAGATCTTTGTGACGATGCAATAGTTCTGTATCTTGATTGTGGTGGTGATTACATGAATCTACATATGCCATAAAATGGTGTAGAACGACACACACACACACACACACACACACACACACACATTGTTCCAGTGTCAATTTCTTGGTTTTGATATTGTACTTCAATAATACAGATAGAACCATTATAGGAAACTGGGTAAAGATTACACTGACCCTCACTGTACTTGCTTTGCAACTTCCTGTTAACTATAATTATTAGTAAATAAAGTTTTTTTAAAAAATGAATCATATATAACAAAAGCATCCTCAACCCCCACCCCACCCCCAGGATTGCTAGGAAAACTGCTTAATGGAAGGCAAAAAATGAAGAAATTTTCCCAGAAAATATGTAACTACAAATACCACTCATATGCCCCAAATCACTCTGAGTAGACTAGAAAGCCTCAAGGTTAGAATTTAGTTTAAGTAGTTCCTAGACTGTTAATGTTCTCTAGGTGCCTGAGAGAATCAAATGCCAATAATTTGTGTAGAAACCCAATGTCATCTGAAACCTCAAAGAACTTCACCAAAGTTTCAAAGAAAATGGATTATAATTTTTTAAATTGCTAAACACCAAAGGAAACAAGGCACAACAGACATCAGAATAAGACCTACAAAGATTTCAGATACCAGAATCATCAGATAATATATTTTAATGTTTAATGGGACTTCCCTCATGGTCCAGTGGCTAAGGCTCTGTGCTCCCAATACAGGGGGCCAAGGTTTGACCCCTGGCCAGGGAACTAGATCCCACATGCCGCCAACTAAGAGTTCTCATGCTGCAACTAAAGTTCCAGAATGCCACAACTAAAGATCCTGCATGCAGCAGCAAAGATCCCACATGCTGCAACTAAGACCTGGTGTAGCCAAATAAATACATAAATATTTTTTTAAATGTTTAATATATTGATATTACAAGAATAAAAGATGTGCTTAAAAAATGAAAAGAGATGTGAAAAAGAACCAAATAACTGTGACAATTAAAAAATACAATAATTGAAATAAATTCAATGGCTAAAGTAGTACCAAGTCAGAAGGAACTTAGGATTCCCAGATTAAAATCAGCTAAATATCAGTTCACAGTCAAAGATCACTAAACACATAAGGAAACAAATCATAATTATGAAAGTCAACAGAAATTAAATAACTGATAAAGCCCCCCCAAAGATCTCAGATATTAATATTTTAGGTATAGAATATAAAATTAGTATATGTGAATTGTTTAAAGAAATAAAAGAGTAGAATTAAAAATGAGCAATAGATGATCTAGAGTGATCAGGCAGATTTAAAAGAGAACCAAATAGAATCTTTATAAATGAAAAACGTAATTGCCTAAGTTTAAAACTCACTGGATGAAATAAACATCCTATTAGACTCATCTGAAGAGAGAATCTGTGAATCAGAGATGTATCTGAAGAAGTGCCTAGACTGTGGCACAGAGAAAATAAAGAGAAAGAGCTTTTGGCTCTTGGCTCGGAGGAGGCCAAGGTGCAACTTTCTTCAGTCATCCTGAATCTGGTTTCATCCGACACCAGAGGCCTCCACCATGCCGCCTAAGTTCGACCCCAGCGAGATCAAAGCCGTATACCTGAGGTGCACCAGTGGGGAGATTGGTGCCACATCTGCCCTGGCCCCCAAGATCGGCCCCCTGGGTCTCTCTCCAAAAAAGGTTGGTGATGACATCCAAGGCATCCAAGTTGCTCCACGGCAACTGGTGATTGGAAGGGTCTGAGGATTACAATGAAACTGACCATTCAAAATAGACAGGCCCAGATTGAGGTGATACCTTCTGCCTCTTCCCTGATCATCAAAGCCCTTGAGGAACCGCCAAGAGACAGAAAGAAGCAGAAAAACATTAAGCATAGTGGAAACATCACTTTTGATTAGATTGTCAACAATGCCTGACAGATGAGGCATTGATCTTTAGCTAGAGAACTCTCTGGAACCATTCAAGAGATCCTGGGAACTGCCCAGTCTGTGGGCTGCAATGTTGATGGCCACCACCCTTACGACATCACAGATGACATCAACAGTGGTGTGATGGAATGTCCAGCTAGTTAAGAACTGCAAAGAAAAATAATTTAATAAAGGGTTATTTGACAACCAAAAATAAAAAGAGAGAGAGAGAGAAAGTCAAGTAAAAGAAAGTCAAATATACACCTAATGAGAGCACTAGAGAGAACAAATGAAGAGAATAGAGGAGAGGCAATATTCAATGGATTTGGGTTGAAATTTTTCTATCACTGATGAAAGACAACATGAATCTAGATACTACAGTAAGCACAACATGAGCCAAAACAAAATGTAATCCCTTTTCATACAGTGTAATGAAACTGTAGAAGAGAAAAAACAAAGAGAAGAGCTGAATACAGCCAGAGATAAAAGAGAAATCCTTATACAATAACTAGAGATTGGCTTTCAGAAAACTTCTCAATAGCAATAATGACAGTCAAACTACAATAAGATATCATGATCAAATTACTGAGAGGACAGAACTATGAACCTACAATTGTGTATCCAATAAAATTATCTTTCAAAAATAAGAGTGAACAAAACTATTTACTACCAATAATTTTTCACAGAGGAAATAAGAAATACATCAGAGAGAAAGAAAACGATGCCAATGCTGCCAAAAGGGAGGTAGGAAATGAAAGAAGCGAGCAAAATGATTCCGGGCTTTCACTGCCGTGGCCTGGGTTCAATTCCTGGTCAGGGAACTGAGATCCCGCAAGCCGCATGGTGCAGCCAAATTAATTAATTAATTAATTAAAATAAAAATTAAAAAAGAGAAGTGAGCAAAGAAATAGCTAAAATCATAGGTAATTGTAAGTAAACATTGTCTGTATACAACAGTGGTTCTCAACTGAGGGCACTTTTGCCCCCAGGGAACATTTGGTAATGTCTGTAGAAAATTCTGGTTTTACCGTTGGGCAGGGGATAAGCATGCTACTAGGTTCTTAGTGGGTAGAAGCCAGAGATGCTGCTCATCATCCTTCAATACCCAGGAGAGTACTCGTACCTTCCAGAACAAAGCGTTATCTGGCCTAAACTGTCAATAGTGCCAAAACGGAGAAACCTGGGAATAAAATAAAAACAATGCATATTCTGTGGAATTTTTAAAAAGATATTTAAATAATTGGAAAAAAGCATGTACTTCAGAATGGGTAACCAGAGTTAAAGTGGTCTCAGGTCCTTGTATTATTCAGGAAAAGTGTTAAAATACTGATTAACATTAGATTTTAAGCATGAATGGTCAAATTTCAATAACAGAAATAGAGGATACAGCTTGTAAACCAGTAGAAAGAAACAAAAGGAATAAGAACATAAAGGCAAATAAAATCTCAATAAAAAAAATCAAGAAAGGAGAAATAAGAAGCATAAGAAAAATAAAACTATATAAGGCATTAGAAACAAGCCCAAATACATCCATAATCATAATAAATGTTAATGGACCACATCACTAGTTAAAATAAAGATAATCAGATTAGGAAGCAGGAAATTCAGCTTACTTTAGCAAGCCATACTTAAAATGTAACAATATGGAAGGATTGAAGTAAAACAATAGGAAAGAAATATACCAAGCAAATTCTAACTAAAAGAAAGCTGGTATTGCTATACAAACAGCAGACAAAATAGACTTTAAGATAAAAGAATTATTAGGGGTGAAGAAGGTCATTATATGTTTAGAAATGATTCAACTCACCAGGAAGATAGCACAGTTCTAGACTTGTGAGGCTGATAACTAGGACCCAGATAATAGTAAAGAGAAATAGATAGAACTGTATGGCAAACATTATAACTTCCCTATGATAGGAGGGAATTTTAACACAACTCTCTTTTTTATTATTGGCATATTAAGCAGATGAAAAATTAGTAAAGATTTATAATGCTTGAAGTAGGAGGCTTGATTTAATAGCCAAATCAGAAAATTCTGCATCCCAAAATCAGAGAATTTCATCTTTTCAAGTACAGGTGGAAACTTTATAAAAATTGACCACTTACTAGGCCATATAGCAAATCTCAAAATTCAAAGAATAGGTAATGTACAGACTATATACTCTGATTACAATTATTTTAGCAATAAGAGAGATGGGAATTTTGGCTATGATGGAATAAGGAGTTGGAAAATCCTCTTCCCCCAATGTAAGTATAAAATGGACAAAAATTGTCAAAAGCAACCATTTCAGAGCCCTGGAAATCAACCAAAATGCACAATAAATTGAAGAGTATTTGTTTATTATAAGCAGCTAGAAATTTGGGTAAAAAGAGGAATTTGTAGTTTTCTTGCTTGTGGCTGCTCCTAACTCCCCTCTCAGATCAATCAGTGCAGTAGTTTTACCAGGATCATGAGGAAAAAGGATCTTGGTACCAGAGGAGATGGACTTGATTTAGAGCAGTAGTTGATAATCCAGTCTAGCAGCACTGTCAATAAAAGTAGTAGACTCAAAAAACTAAATAAAATTTTTAAAAATAAATTTAGGGCTTCCCTGGTGGCGCAGTGGTTGAGAGTCTGCCTGCCGATGCAGGGGACATGGGTTCGTGCCCCGGTCCGGGAAGATCCCACATGCTGCGGAGTGGCTGGGCCCGTGAGCCATGGCCGCTGAGCCTGCGCGTCCAGAGCCTGTGCTCCGCAACGGGAGAAGCCACAGCAGTAAGAGGCCCAGGTATCGAAAAAATAAATAAATAAATTTTTAAAAAAGTATTAGACTCAGCAAGAGATGAATGGGGGAAACCCACAGCTCTGCTGTTCTGGGATTGAGGTCCTAGATGCAGCCAGGAGTGGAACAGTCAGAAATCTGACAGGAAGAACCTGAAAATGAGACAGCTATAGAATGGCTAGATAAGCTCTCCAAACATCCTTGGCTTACTGGGAAACATATATGTATACATGTGTGGGAAAAAATCTGAGACAGCTTACCATAAAGTGAAAACCAAGGTAGATTTGAAATCTGACTGAACTTTGAATGCACTCCCCAACCCACACACAGATCCATCAGCAGAGGATGAAAGTTTAAATCATTAACTGACCAGTAAACTATGCAGACACATGGGAAAGCTCTATGAAGCCAGGTTAAAAGGTAAAAATCAGAATTAAAAGGGACTTCCCTGGCAGTCCAGTGGTTAAGACTCTGCGCTTCCAATGCAGGGGACATGGGTTTGATCCCTGGTCGGGGAACTAAGATCCCACATGCTGCAAGGCATGGCCAAAAGAAGTTAAAAAAAAAAAAATCAGAATTAAAAAACTGAGCAGAGACATCAACAATCACGCAATGTGGGGGAGACAGATTACACAATTTAGGTCCAGGCAAGTTATTTTAAAAATTACAACAATATTGTTGAAAAGGGAATCAAAACCCAGAGTTGTTGCAATACATTAATCTAAAATGTCCAGTTTAACAAAAATATTGTAAGACATCATAAAAAACAAACAAACAAAAAAAACCCCACTGACATATACTCAGGGGAAAATAGTAGTCAATAGAAACTGACTCTGAATAGGTTTAGATGTTGCATACAGCAGACGAAGATTTCAAAGAAGCTCTTTAAATATGTTCAACAAGTTAAAAGAAATTATTGTTCAAGGAATTAAAGAAAAATGTGATGACAATGACTTACCAAATGGGGAATGTCTGTGGAGAAATAGACAATTTTAAAAAGAACCAAATGGAAATTCTAGAGATTTGAGATGGCACAAGAAAGAATCTGTGAACTTAAACTACAGCAATAGAAATAATCTCATCTGGAGAAAATAGAGAAAATATTTTTGAAAAAAAACAGACACTCAGAGACCTGTGGCACAACACCAAATGTACCAACATACATATAATGAGATTTCTGGAAAGGGAGGAAAGGAAAAATGGGGAAGAAAAAATATTTGAAGAAAATATGGCCCCAAACTGCCTAAATTTCATGAAAAAAACCCTTAATTTATAAAAGAAGCTCAATAAACCCCAATTAAGATTAAAAAAAGAGATCCACACCTAGACTCATTGTAGTCAATAAAAGATGTGCAAGACCTGTATACTGAAAGCTACAAAACATTACATACAGAAATCAAAGAAGACCTAATAAATGGAAAGACATACCACATCCATGGATTCGAAGACTCAATATTGTTAATATGGCAATTATCCCCAGATTGACCTATATATTCAATGCACTCTCTATCAAAATCCCAGCAAGGTTTTTCATACAATTTGACAAGCTGATCCTAAAATGTATATGGAAAGGCAAAGAACCTAGAATAGCCAAAAATTTTTGAAGAACAACAAAGCTGAAAGAGTTACTCTACCTAATTTCAAAATATACTAAAAACTATAGCCATCAAGACTGTATGGTATTGGTTTGTTTTCTGGTAGCATCTTTAGAATGTTCTATATATAGTATCAGGCCACCTGCAGACAATGACAGTTTTACTTCTTCCTTTCCAATTTGGATTCCTTTTATTTTTTCTTTAATTGCTGTGGCTAGGATTTCCAAAACTATGGTGAATAAAAGTGGCAAGAGTGGGCATCCTTGTCTTGTTCTTGATCTTAGAGGGAATGCTTTTAGCATTTCACCATTGAGTATGATGTTAGTTGTGGGTTTGTCATATATGGTCTTTATTATATTGAGGTATGTTTCCTCTATGACCACTTTCTGGAGAGTCCTTATTGTAAACTGATGTTGAATTTTATCAAAAGCTTTTTCTGCATCTATTGAGATGATCATATTGTTTTTATTCTTCAGTTTGTTACTGTGGTGTATCACATTGATTGATTTGTGGATACTGAAAAATCCTTGCATTCCTGGGATAAATCCCACTTGGTCATGGTGTATAACCCTCTTAATGTATTGTTGGATTCTGTTTGCTAGTATTTTGTTGAGGATTTTTGTATCTATGTTCATCAGTGATACTGGCCTGTAATTTTCTTTTTTTGTGATATCTTCATCTGGTTTTGGTATTAGCGTGATGGAGCCTCACAGAGTGAGTTTGGAAGTGTTCCTTCCTCTGCAAGTCCCTGGAATAGTTTCAGAAGGACAGATGTTAACTCTTCTTTAAATGTTTGGTAGCATTCACCTGTGAAGCCATCTGGTCCTGTACTTTGGTTTGTTGGGAGTTTTAAAATTACTGATTCAATTTCAGTACGGTAATTCAGATTTTCTATTTCTTTTCGGTTCAGTCTTGGGAGATTGTACCTTTCTAAGAATTTGTCCATTTCTTCTACGTTGTCCATTTTATTGGTGTATAGTTGCCTGTAGTAGTCTCTTATGATCCTTTGTATTTCTGCTGTGCTGGTTGTTTAAAAATAGCACAGAGATCAATGGAACACAATACAGAGTCCAAAACAAAACCCAACTTATATTTATGACCAACTGATTTATTTACACAAAATTTCTAGAAAAGGCAAACCTACACAGACAGAAATCATAACCATCATTTCCTGAGTGTGGGGCTGGAGGTGAGAACTGACTGCAAATGGGCACGGGAGGAGGACTCTTTGGAGTGAAGGAAGTATCCTAAAATTAGATATGGGGCTTGTATAAATTTACAAAAATCTTTGAACTGCGTGCTTACACTGTGAGAATTTTATGCTATGTAAATTAAACATCAATAAAGCTTTTTAAAAAATGAGAAAAAAACTTTTTCAAACCACACATTTGGAAAATTCAACATATACTGCTAAATAACTCCTATATCAAAGAAGAAATCATAATCATCTAAAATCCTTATAACTGAATAGTAATGTATATACCACATAGCAAAACTTCAGTGCTGCAAGTAAGGTACTACATAAAGGGACACTTAAAGCTTTAGGGACTTCCCTCGTGGTCCAGTGGTAAAGAATCCGCCTTCCAATGCAGGGGACACGGGTTCGATACCTGGTTGGGGAACTAAGAGCCCACATGCCGCAGGGCAACTAAGCCCACGCGCCACAACTACCGAGCCAGTACACCTCAACTAGAGAGCCCACGTGCTGCAAATACAGAGCCCACGTGCTCTGGAGCCCACCTGCCACAGCTAGAGAGAGAAAACACGCACACCACAACTAGAGAGAAGCCTGTGCGCCACAACGGAAAATCCCACATGCCTCAACAAAGATCCCGCATGCCACAACTAAGACCTGATGCAGCCAAAAATAATAAATAAATAAAATAAAAATAATAAAGCTTTAAAACTTTTAGGTTCAGCCATACAGAAGAGCAAATATTTGACCTAGAATATTCAGCCTAATAAAGAAGAAAGGCTGAATGTTATACATTAAATGTCCACCTTTATAAAGGTTAAAAGAATATTACATGACCCATAGAAAGCAGAAGAAAAGAAATAAAGATAAGCACAACAATTAATGAAAATAAAATAAAATCAGAAAAAAAGAGGACCAACAAGGCCAAAATCTAAATCTTTGAAAAAACCACAAACCCCTGGTAAGATTGATGAGAAAAGGAGAGAAGGCACAAATATAAATAATATTATGAATTAAAAAATAATACTTTAGGGACTTCCCTGGTGGTCCAGTGGGTAAGAATCCACACTCCCAATGCAGGGGGCCTGGGTTTGATCCCTGGTCAGACAACTAGATCCCGCATGCCACAACTAAGAGTCCACATGCCACAACTAATAAGTCCACATGCTGCAACTAAAAGATTCCACATGCCGCAAGGAAGATCCCACACGCCACAACTAAGACCCAGCACAGCCTAAATAAATAAATAAATAATTTTTTAAAATAATACTTTAAACAATGTTATGCTCTCAATTTTAATACTTAAACAAAATGGATAAATTCCTAGAAAATTCTAACTAACCCAAACTGACTAACTAAATAAGAATAGTCCTTTAAACAGTAAAAGAACTTAATCCGTAATTAAATTTTTTTCAAAAATAAAACACCAGAACTCAGAACAAGTGAGTCAACCATAATTACCAGCAATTATTTAAGTATTATATAAATATCTTCATAAAGAATCCAAAAAAAGAGAACATACCCCGACTCAGTGTATGAGGATAATAATCATCTTGATGCCCAAATTAAGTAAGTATAGTACAAGAAATGCCAGTATCATAAATGTGGACATTCCAAATTATTAGCACACCAAATCTATCAAGAATAGTATAAACAAAAAATTTAATTAATTAATTAATTTTAAAAAACAGTAGTATAAACAGAATTCCACATAACCAAGGTGAGTTTAACTAAGGCAGGGGTCCCCTACCCCTGGGCCACAGGCTGGTGCCGGTCCGTGGCCTGTTAGGAACCGGGCTGCACAGCAGGAGGTGAGCGGCGGGTAAGCGAGCCAAGCTTCATCTGTATTTACAGCCGCTCCGCATCACTCACATTACTACCTGAGCTCCGCCTCCTGTCAGATCAGCGGTGGCATTAGATTCTCATAGGAGTGCAAACCCTACCGTGAACTGCGCATGCTGAGGGATCTAGGCTGCGTGCTCCTTATGAGAATCTAACGTTTGATGATCTGAGGTGGAGCTGAGGCGGTGATGCTAGCGCTGGGGAGCGGCTGCAAATACAGATTAGCAGAGAGGTTTGACTGCACAGAGACCATAATAAATCAATTGCTTGCAGACTCATATCAAAACCCTATCATGAATGGCAAGTGAAAACAAGCGTAGGGCTCCCACTGATTCTGCATTATTGTCAGTTGTATAATTATTTCATTATATATTACAATGTGATAATAATAGAAATAAAGTGCACAATAAATGTAATGCACTTGAATCATCCCGAAACCATTCCCCCCACTGCTTCCGGTCCATGGAAAAACTGTCTTCCACAAAACCGGTGGTCCCTGGTGCCAAAAAGTTTGGGGACCACTGATCTAAGGAATTCAGGGTGGTTTAATATTAGAAGTTTCTTAATGTAATTCACCATATTAACTGATTAAAGGATTAAAAAATACCCCATGATTATCTCAATAGTGCTGAAGAAACACTGTTAAAAACTCTTAAGTCTGGACATAGAAGGAAACTTTCTTAACCTGATAAAGGTTATCTACCTCTACAGCAAACATCATTACTACAGAAAAACATTTCCTTTAAAATCAGCAGTGATTTCCCCCACTATCACCACTTTTATTCCATATTTAGTAGAGCTTCTACCAGGTACAGAAACACGAGAAAAAGATGCAGAAGACATATGACTTAGAAAGGTAATAACAAAACATTCATTATTCGCAGATGATGTCATTATATTAAAAAAGAATTTATAATCCACTGGAATTAAGAGAGTCTAGTAAAGTGGCCAGATATAAAAGCAATATACCAAAATCTATTTCATTTCTATACACTATCAGTAGTTAGAAAATGTAATTTTAAAAGTAACAGATGTCACACCCACAAGGATGACTTATCAAAAAGTTAGACCAAAAAAAAAAAAAAAAAAGTTAGACAAGTGTTGATGAGGTTGTGAAGAAATTAGAACTCTCATACATTGCTAGTAAGAATATAAAATGGTGCAGCTGCCTTGGAATACATTTTGGCAGTTTTTCAAAAATTTAAACATATAAATTACCTTATGACTCAGCAATTCCACTCCTAGGTAGATACCCAAGAGAAATGAAAACATATGTCCACACAAAAACCTGTATTTGAATGTTCACAGTAGCATTATTCATAATAGCAAAAAAAAGAATACTATCTAAATGTCCATCAACTGATAAATGGGTAAACGAAATGTGATATATTCATACAATGAAATATCATCCAGCCATAAAAAGGAATGAAGTACTGATACCTGCTACAATCTTATGCTAAGTGAAATAAGCCAGACACAAAAGCCCACATATTGTGTAATTCCATTTATATGATGCCATGTCCAGAATAGGCAAATCATAGAGACAGAAAGCAAAGCAATGGTTAGAAATAAACTATAAACAATGAAATTAAACTATAAATCAATAACAGAAAGATAGCTGGAAAATTTAAAAATACATGGAGATTAAACTGGATAATAGTATTGGACCAGTGTTAAATTTCCTGATCTTGATAAATGTACTGTTGTTATATAAAAGAATGTCCTTGTCCTTAAGCAGTACACACTGAAGTATTTAAGGGTATAGGGGCACAATGTCAGCCATTCACTCTTAAATGATTCAGAAAAATTTATACACATACACATAAAAATGATAGTGCAGTGTGACAAAAAGTAAACAATTGGTGAATCTGAATAAAGGGTATTAGACAATTCTTGGTAACAAAAGATAATGGAAGTCAACAAATACAATAATACCAAAATGATTAGGTAGCTAAAAACAAATCTAACAAAAGATTGCAGGCCTTTTATAGAAAAAAATCCTGAAACGTTTAAAAAAGACATTAAAGAATATCTAAGTAAACGAAATGGTATAGTTTATGCCACAATAGGAGGACTCAGTTATCAGAAAGATGTCAATCTATATTCCCTAACACCATATACAAAAAATAAACTCAAAATGGATTCGAGACCTAAATGTAAGACTGGGCACTATAAAACTCTTAGAGGAAAACATGGGAAGAACACTCTGACATAAATCACAGCAAGATCTTTTTTGATCCACCTCCCAGAGTAATGGAAATAAAAACAAAAATAAATGGGACCTAATAAAACTTCAAAGCTTTTGCACAGCAAAGGAAACCATAAACAAGACGAAAAGACAACCCTCAGAATGGGAGAAAATACTGCAAATGAATCAACGGACAAAGGATTAATCTCCAAAATATATAAACAGCTCATGCAGCTCAATATTAAAGGAACAAACAACCAAATCCAAAAATGGGCAGAAGACCTAAATAGACATTTCTCCAAAGAAGACATACAGATGGCCAAGAAGCACATGAAAAGATGCTCAACATCACTAATTATTAGAGAAATGCAAATCAAAACTACAATGAGGTATCACCTCACACCAGTTACAATGGGCATCAGCAGAAAATCTACAAACAACAAATGCTGGAGAGGATGTGGAGAAAAGGGAACCCTCTTGCACTGTTGGTGGGAATGTAAATTGATACAGCCACTATGAAGAACAATATGGAGGTTCCTTAAAAAACTAAAAATAGAATTACTATATGACCTAGCAATCCCACTACTGGGTATATACCCAGAGAAAACTGTAATTCAGAAAGACACATGCACCCCAATGTTCACTGCAGCGCTGTTTACAATAGCCAGGTCATGGAAGCAACCTAAATGCCCATCAACAGACGAATGGATAAAGAAGTTGTGGAACATATATACAATGGAATATTACTCAGCCATAAAAAGGAACGAAATTGAGTCATTTGTTGAGACGTGGATGGATTTAGAGACTGTCATACAGAGTGAAGTAAGTCAGAAAGAGAAAAACAAACATCGTATATTAACGCATGTATGTGGAACCTAGAAAAATGGTACAGATGAACTGGTCTGCAGGGCAGAAGTTGAGACACAGATGTAGAGAACAAATGTATGGACACCAAGGGGGGAAAACCGCGGTGGGGTGGGGATGGTGGTGTACTGAATTGGGCGATTGGGATTGACATGTATACACTGATGTGTATAAAATTGATGACTGATAAGAACCTGCAGTACAAACAAACAAACAAACAAACAAAAACCAACAAATACTAAAAAAAAAAAAAGTTCCTCCAGAGATAAAACTATCAAGTTGGATGTGTCTTCCAGATTTTTCCTCTATAAAAATGATCATATATTATCATCATTTCCATAAACAGAATCACACAGACTGTTCTGAATTACTATTTCATGTGATATCAGGGACTTCCTTCCATGCAAGGGTGCGTTTCTACTGTTGTTGGCTTTTTTTAAAATAAATTTATTTATTTATTAAAAAAAAAAAAGAAAGATGTCAATTCTATCTGAAAAACTGAAAAGCACCAGGTTACGATAAACCCTAACATGAGTGTTAAGACAATGAAAAAGTTCATTCTAAAAGACCTAAGAATAGCCAAGACACTCCTATGGAAGAGAACAATGTTGGAGAAGTTGCCATCCAGAAATCAAGGTTTATTCTAAAGCTATGGTAATTGATCAGTGTTGTATTTGTGCAAGAATATTCTAAGTGACCAGTGGAACAAAATGGAAAACCCAGACATCTACTTCTGGGCTCTCTCTCCTATTCACTTTGAAAATCTCTGGTTATTTTGAATAGCCCTATACCAATACCACACTGGATTAGTATTGTTCATAAATTGGGTGGTAGATTTACACGTGTTCATTTCATTATTGTATTCTATAACTTATATGTTATATATATATATTTTTTATATACAGCTAGTACTACTTCAATTATTTTTTTAAAAAGTGCATTGGGCTTCCCTGGTGGCACAGTGGTTGAGAGTCCGCCTGCCGATGCACGGGACGCGGGTTCGTGCCCCGGTCCAGGAAGATCCCACATGCCGCGGAGCGGCTGGGCCCGTGAGCCATGGCCGCTGGGCCTGCGCGTCCGGAGCCTGTGCTCCGCAACGCGAGAGGCCACAGCAGTGAGAGGCCCGTGTACCGCAAAATAAATAAATAAATAAATAAAGCGCAGAAAGGCTGGCCTCTAGGAGCCTTGATCCAGGAATCTGGATGCCATTAGACATATTTAATTTCTATTTCCTATTGCTATTCTCTCTGTATGTTGACTTTACTTTCTCAGGCTGCCTGTCCTCATAAGTCTGGAACTATGGCTGCAGACTGATTTGAATTTATAGCTAAACAGTCATGTGACTAGGGTGAAACAGATTCTTCTCTGGAAGCTCCAGTTTAAAAATGCTGGATAAACATACTGCGTGAGAATATGCCATTCTTGAAAATATTGGTGTGTGGAAGAAAGTTTCATATTTACAGCCAACATTACAGCCATACTGGAAATAAGTGAAGAATATTATTAATAATCTTTGATTTAACATTTTTATTAAAACATTATAACAATAGTGCAGAATATTTGAAAAATAGATGGGGAAATATATAATCCCACTATCATTAAATAAGTTACAAATGATTTTATATGCTTCCTTTCGGTCTTCTCTACATAATTGTATATAGCTGTCATAATAGCCTGCATTCTATTTCATGTACTTATTTTTCACTTACGATATTAAAGGTATTTCTATATTGCTAAAATAAAATAAAATTAAAATGCTGGATAAGTATTCCAATTGGCTAGCTTTATACCAAATATAGTCACCTCTAGACCAATCAGCACAACCAGGAGAATGGAATTCTGTGAATGGAACAGTTGGGTCATTTACCCACTTGCAGCTAAGGGTAAAATGTCTATTACTTGAAAAGCTAGGGAAGAATGTGGGGCACACAAAATATTCAGCTACCACATGTGACACCTGTAACTCTGAGACAGGCTGATGAGAAGAGATGCTGCTGTTACAGTAGCTTTTCTATGGATAAACCTTAAAATGATCTGTCCTTTAATAGTACCTAAAGTGTTCTTATATTTTCCTATCTTTTCTGTAGCAAAGAACCACTTTATGTTCAGGAATTAGCAGGGAATTTAGGGGAGTGCATGAATTAAAAATCTGTTTTATTTTCATATTCAACATCCTTCAAGACTTTAGCATCATTAAAAATTCAATTAAAATTATTCACAGCTTACAACATAAGAAAGATAGACCTCAGCATTTACCTCTTTCGCCCTTGACAATTTTTATATAGTTTTACTTTGTAAAAGCTATAAATACTGGTGGCGCAGTGGTTAAGAATCCACCTGCCAATGCAGGGGACATGGGTTCGAGCCCTGGTCCAGGAAGATCCCACATGCCGCGGAGCAACTAAGCCTGTTCGCCACAACTACTGAGCCTGCACTCTAGCGTCTGCGAACCACAACTACTGAGCCCGCGTGCCACAACTACTGAAGCCCACGCACCTAGGACCGTGATCTGCAACAAGAGAAGCCACCACAATGAGAAGCCTGCACACCACAATGAAGAGCATCTCCACTCGCTGCAACTAGAGACAGCCCGTGTGCAGGAACAAAGACCCAATGCAGCCCAAAATAAAATATAAATAAATAAATACCCTTTTTTAAAAAAAAAAAAAAAAGCTATAGATCCTGCTGTGAGACCTCCAGGAAATACAAGACAGCAAAGGTAACAAAAGTAACCTGAAATTCCTACTATCTAGAGATAACTGTCATTAAGATTTGGTGAACTTTCTTTCACAGTCTTTCTAGGCATACATACGTACATACATACATGGATACAATTTTACATAATTGTTCAATCAGGCACTATGGAAAGAAAACTTGTTCATCAGGAATACTTTATATTGCTGTCAAAATGTCTGCTCTCCAAAATAATTTATTGGTATTTTTTTGTTAATAGGTAATATTACAAAAAAATTACATGAAGCAGAAGTGCATTATATTTCTCCAAGTTTTTGTAATTCTGACAAGAGTTATGGGGATATAATCCCTTACACTTCATTTTGTGCAGGTGATGAAGATGGAGTTGTTGATACTTGCAAGGTAAGACCAAATAATTTTCCTTAGAAATACTTTCTAAAGACAGAACGGAACTTGAACAAGTCCTTTGATCACTTTCTGGTGAAGTCTTAATTCTCAAGTCTAAATTGTTTTTCTCCTTTTTTAACTATTCCAACAATCCAAATCGTCTTGCTTGCCTGATTCCTTGGTTTCTACAATCATGGTCAACCTTAATCAAAATTTGCCTTGAATCTTTTTTTCCATTACCACTTTTATTGAGATACAATTTACATATATACAATTCACCCATTTAAAGTGTACAACCCAGTGGGGTTTTAGTATATTTATAGAATAGTGCAACCATCACCATAATCTAATTTTTAGATCACTTTTGTCACCCCCCGCCCCTAAAAACTCTACTCATTAGCAGTCACTCCCCATTCTCCTCTCACCTACCCCTAGCCCTAGGCAACCACTAATATGTAGAGATTTGCCTATTCCGGAAATCTCATATGAATGGAATCATTCAATTTGTGGTCTTTTGTGACTGGCTTCTTTTACTTAGCATAATGTTTTCAAGGTTCATCTCTATTACAGCATGCATTGATATATTGCCAAATAATATACCATGGTGTGGATATGCCACATTTTATTCATCCATTCATTCGCTGATGGACATTTGAGCTATTTCTACTTTTTGGCTTTTATGAATAACGTGGCTATAAACCTTTGTGTATGTTTTTATGTGTAGGTTTTTTTGTTTTTGTTTTTGTTTTTTGCGGTACGCGGGCCTCTCACTGTTGTGGCCTCTCCTGTTGCGGAGCACAGGCTCCGGACGTGCAGGCTCAGCGGCCATGGCTCACGGGCCCAGCCGCTCCGTGGCATGTGGGATCTTCCCCATCTGGGGCACAAACCCGGGTCCCCTGCATCGGCAGGCGGACTCTCAACCACTGCGCCACCAGGAAAGCCCATGTGTAGGTATGTTTTTATTTCTCTTGGAAATTTCACCTAGGGGTAGAACTGCTGAGTCAATGTTTAACATTTTGAAGTACTGCCAAACTGTATTCCCAAGTGGCTGCACCATTTTACATTTTTACCCAGCAACGTATGAGAGTTCTTTTTTTGTTTGTTTGTTTTGGAGTACAGTTGATTTACAATGCTGTGTTAGTTTCAGGTGTACAGCAAAGTGAATCAGTATACATATACATATATCCACTCTTTTTTTTTTTTTAGATTATTTTCCCATATAGGCCATTACAGAGTATAGAGTTCACAGTGCTATACAGCAGGTTCTTATCAGTTACCTATTTTATATATAGTAGTGTGTATATGTCAATCCCAATCTCCCAATTTATCTCTTCCCACCTTATCCCCTGGTAACCATAAGTTTGTTTTCTACATCTGTGACTCTACTTCTGTTTTGTAAATAAGTTCATTTGTGCCCTTTTTTTTTTAGATTCCACATATAAGCGATATCCTATGACATTTGTCTTTCTGTGTCTGACTTACTTCACTCAGCATGACAATCTCTAGGTCCATCCATGTTGCTGCAAATGGCATTATTTTGTTCTTTTTTATGGCTGAGTAATATTCCGTTGTATGTATGTGCCACATCTTCTTTATCCATTCATCTGTCAATGGACACTTAGGTTGCTTCCATGTCCTGGCTATTGTAAATAGTGCATCAATGAACATTGGGGTGCATGTATCTTTTCAAATTATGGTTTTCTCTGGATATATGCCCAGGAGTGGGATTGGTGGGTCATAGGGTAGTTCTATTTTTAGTTTTTTAAGGAACCTCCGTACTGTTCTGCATAGTGGCTGTACCAATTACATTCCCACCAACAGTGTAGGAGGGTTCCTTTTTCTCTACACCCTCTCCAGAATGTATTGTTTGTAGATTTTTTTGACGATGGCCATTCTGACCAGTGTGAGGTGATACCTCATTGTAGTTCTGATTTGCATTTCTCTAGTAATTAGTGATGTTGAGCATCTTTTCATGTGCTTTTTGGCCATCTCAACAATGTATGAGAGTTCTAATTTCTCCACATCCTTTACAGCATTTCTTACAATCTATCTTTTTTTAATTGAAATATAGTTGATTTACAATATTGTATTAGTTTCAGGTATACAGTAAATTGATTCAGTTATATATATATTTTTTCAGTTATATATATTTTCTATGTCTGTGAGTCGTGTTTCTGTTTTGTATATAGATTTATTTGTATTATTTTTTTAGATTCCACATATAAGAGATAACATATATATTTGTCTTTCTCTATCGAGTTACTTCACTTAGTATGATATTCTCTAGGTCCATCCATGTTGCTGCAAATGGCAATATTTCATTCTTTTTTATGGCTGAGTAATATTCCATAGTACATATATATACCACATCTTCTTAAACCAACCATCTCTTGAGGGACACTTGGGTTGTTTCCATGTCTTGTCTATTGTAAATAGTACTGCTATGAACATTGGGGTGCATATATCTTTTTGAATTAGAGTTTCGATAATAGCCATCCTTGTGGGTATCTCAAGGTATCTCACTGTGCTTTTAATTTGTATTTACTTAATGACTAATGATGTTGAGCATCTCTGCATGTGCTTATTAGTCTTTTGTATATCGTCTTTGGAGAAAGGTCTATTCGGATCCTTTGCCCATTTTTATATTGAGTTATTTATCTTTTTATTATGGAGTCACAAGCATTCTTTGCATATTCCAGATACAAGTCCTTTACCACATGTATGGTTAGCAAATATTTCCTCCCATTCTGTGGACTGTCTTTTCACTTTCCTGATGTTATCATTTGTAGCACAAAAGTCTTTGATTTTTTATGGAGTCCAATTTATCTATTTTTTGTTTTGTCCCTTGTGCTTTTTGAATCTTTCTTTATTCCTCTTTTCTTCACTGCTTCTAAATCTACCAGCACATCACTCCCAAACAGTGTCCCATGCTCTGATCTTTTCCTACTCTTTCTGATTTCTGCAATCCAGGGTCTATCTTTCCTGTGTCCTTTTCCTTAAAAATCGTGCTGAGTGAAAGAATCCAATCTACATACTTTCACTTATGAATTGTATTCCTAAGTGAAACATTCTTACCTTCAAAAATAATTATTCAATGCTTACCTTATGTAGAGAATTTGCAAACACCTTAGAAGCACAGTCCTTATACTTTGGGCACTGAAACAGTTATCTCAGCGTCCTTACTGTTTTGAATGATTAACAGTCCTCAGTAAAGGTGTTTCAGTGCATTAACAGTCTTGTATAAACCATGATAGAGATTTGTTATTTGTAATACTATTAAGAGGACTAGCCATTGATTCCTGTTATCCTGCACCAGCCAATGTCAACACTTAGAAAGATGCCATCTCTTGCAAGATGCCAATTTACTCCTGTCCTCTAGTTAGCAAACGACACACACACACATCCCTAAATGAATCCTTTATATATCTTAGTTCTACCTTTCCCACACAGCATTAACAGAAGTATTCTAATAGACAATATTTGCAGTATTTTTCACACTTCCTAAATTACATTTCTCCTGAGTAACTGCACTAAAAAGTTCAAACAATTTGATTTATAGTATTCTGGTTCAAAACTATGCAGGTGCGAAGTTTATCCACCAGCTATATGGTGCCTCTAAACACCAGGCCAGACTGAATACCTCCTGTTTTAGTCAGAATATAAAACTGAAAATCTATGGTTCTTTGTAAGTTGGAGGTATTTTGAAAATATATATATAAATGTATGATTAATGTGATTAATTTATTTCAGCTTTACTGTTGTTTAAGGACTAGTGGAAGTAACTAATACTATTTTGGGACTTTTTTAATAGGGTGACAGTGGTGGACCATTAATGTGCTACTTACCAGAACATGAACGATATTTTGTAATGGGAATTACCAGTTACGGATATGGCTGTGGGCGAAAAAATTTTCCTGGTGTCTATAGTGGGCCATCCTTCTACCAAAAGTGGCTGACAGATCAATTCTACCAGGCAAGCAATGAAGGCATATTTAATATAAATATTCTGCTTGGACAGGTCCTTGTAGCCTTAGGTTCTGTTGTCTTACTAGCAGCTCCATAAAGAAATTCTGAAGAATCTTTATTTTGCCTCATGTCCCTTTCCATGTTCTACATAATGAAAATCATTTATTCTTTTGACAAGTAATTGCCCATTTTAGAGTCCTCATGTGGACATTTTCTGGAATAAAAGGATTGTGACATATTAGATAAGTGATTATAAATTTGACACTGAATCACATGCTTCCTCGATGTATCTTGTTGTACTTTATAATCATACTTTTTCATTTGGAATACCTTCCTAGAGTTTGTGTAAAATATTCAGTTAAATATATACTTTATGTATATAAATGTCAAAATAAAGAGTTAATAATTTTTAAAATGTTCTTTTGTTAAATTAATCAAACCTTATTTTTAAGTTAGATTTTATTTTATTCAAAAACATTTGTTTGTATGATATATATATTTTTGAATCATCATCTTGTTTCTGGTTCTCAAAGGATATTTGAAGAAGTAAGTATTTGCCTGTTTTTCAAATTCTAATTAAAACTATTTAATATTAATACTTCCTTTCCTGTGCCAAGAGAGAATTGTGGTGCAAACATCCCCAAATAATTTACTTTTTATTTAGAAATGTATACTGTGACTTTTTTTTGCAACGTTATAACCTATTTTCTGAACATTATTTTCTTGAAGCCCATGCGAAAGGTCTGTATTTCTTGGGCCCTGGAATTAACTGTGAGCAGAGGTGACAGAAGAGCATGCTGGGAAAGGAGGGATGCCAACCTGGGATTAACTTTATGATGACTAATCTTTAATATGGATTATATAAAACAAAAGAAAAAATTGACTGGTTTAGTATCTACTATTAATCAACTCACATCTCCCTTAAACTTTGGAGAACCCATGTAGTAAGGGAGAAATAATTATTTTCTCATCCTTCCTTTTTACATTCAACCAGCTAAGATCATGTATTTTTGTTGTTGTTTTGTTTTGTTTTGCTTGGCTTTAACCTAATTTCAGGATTTAACTGAAAGCATTAGTTTTCCATCAATTAATTCCCTTGGGGATCATTACTGGTTTAACATTCAAGGGGTAGAAAACTGATTTTTTTTTTTTTTTTTTTTTTTTGCGGTAACGCGGGCCTTTCACTGCTGTGGCCTCTCCCGTTGCGGAGCACTGGCTCTGGACACGCAGGCTCAGCGGCCATGGCTCACGGGCCCAGCCGCTCCGCGGCATGTGGGATCTTCCCGGACGGGGCACGAACCTGTGTCCCCTGCATCGGCAGGCGGACCCTCAACCACTGCGCCACCAGGGAAGCCCTAGAAAACTGATTTTTATAGACTTATGAGCAACACTGAGGGGATACTGACTGTTCTTTCTTGAAGGAGACCCTAGTTTATCCACCAACAAGGTCTTATAAGGAATTAGTTGCTGATGCTTTCATAGCAATCAGTATAATACATTAGTCATTTCCTGTTTATTCTACCTATCATTCAGATTCACTTGATAAGCCCTGGATATTAGTTGATATTAAGAAACTCTTCTAAAATGTATCGACAGCACTGGAGGAAAAACCCTTGCTTTTCACTTCAAAGGTATGTCCGTCCTACTTACTGCTTGGGTCTGCCTTTGTAATCAGGCAGGAGCTACTCTCTGTAACCTCTTACCTCTTCCCCCAGCTTAGTTCACTTATTTCAGCCAACCAGAATTCAGTTATGTAACATTTCTCTCCACCACAAGAGATAAGACTTTGGAATCTAAGTAGACTTTGTTTCAAATTTCTTTCTGTTAACTTGGTCACTGTAAGAGTTTGGACAATTATTAATACCTCCTTGGCACCACTGTTGTGAATGATTAAATAAGTTGATTATATGAAATTCTTGATATATTGAAGGTGTTCAATAACTGGTTACTGTTTTTACTGTTATTATTATCCCATCCATGATTCATACGACCCTTTTCATTATATAGATCATTATGTATTAGATAAATACCCTATTTCTTTCATCTGAAAAACTTACTAGAACAAAGGCCTCATTCTACTTATAAATTCAAATTTTAAATTGTATTATTTTTTAACATAAAAGAAGCAGAGTCACAGAGAGAACTAGTGGTTACCAGTTGGCGGGGGCTGGTATTGCCCTATCCTTCCCAAACTCTTCCAAAAAACTGCAGAGGGAGGAACCCTCCCAAATTCATTCTACAAGGCCACCATCACCCTGATACCAAAAACCAGACAAAGATACCACAAAAAAAGTAAATTACAGACCAATATCACTGATGAACATAGATGCAAAAATCCTCAACAAAATACTAGCAAATAGAATCAACAACACACTAAAAGGATCATACGCCCTGATCAAGTGGGATTTATCCCAGGAATGCAAGGATTCTTCAATATATGCAAATCAATGTGATACACGATTTTACCAAATTAAAGAATAAAAACCATATGTTCATCTCAATAGGTGCAGAAAAAGCTTTTGACAAAATTCAACACCCATTTATGATAAAAACTCTCCAGAAAATGGGCATAGAGGGAACCTACCTCAACATAATAGAGGCCATAGATGACAAGCCTACAGCAAGAATCATTCTCAATGGTAAAAAACTAAAAGCATTTCCACAAAGACCAGGAACAAAACAAGGATGTCCACTCTCGCCTCAATTATTCAACACAGTTTTGGAAGTCCTAGCCACAGCAATCAGAGAAGAAAAAGAAATAAAAGGAAACCAAATTGGAAAAGAAGTAAAACTGTCACTGTCTGCAGACGACATGATGCTATACACAGAAAATCCTAAAAATGCCACCAGAAAACTACTAGATCTAATCAATGAATTTGGTAAAGTTTCAGGATACAAAATTAATGCACAGAAATCTCTTGCATTCCTATAACAATGAAAGATCAGAAAGGGAAATTAAGGAAAAAATGTCATTTACTATTGCAACAAAAAGAATAAAATACATAGGAATAAACCTACCTAAGGAGGCAAAGGACCTGTACTCAGAAAACTATAAAACACTAATGAAAGAAATCAAAGGTGACACAAACAGATGGAGAAATATACCATATTCTTGGATTGGAAGAATTGACATTGTGAAAATGACTAAACTACCCAAAGCAATCTACAGATTCAATGCAATCCCTATCAAATTACCACTGACATTCTTCACAGAATCAGAAGAAAAAATTTTACAATTTGTATGGAAACACAAAAGACCCCGAATAGCCAAAGCAATTTTGAGAAAGAAAAATGAAGCTGGAGGAATGAGGCTCCCCAACTTCAAACTATACTACAAAGCTACAGTAATCAAGACAATATGGTACTGGCACAAAAACAGAAATATAGATCAATGGTACAGGATAGAAAGCCCTGAGATAAACCCACACACCTATGGTCACCTAATCTATGACAAAGGAGGCACGAATATAAAATGGAGAAAGGACAGCCTCTTCAATATATGGTGCTGGGAAAACTGGACGGCTACATGTAAAAGAATTAAATTAGAACACTCCCTAACACCATACACAAAAATAAACTCAAAATATATTAAAGGCCTAAATGTAAGACCAGACAGTATAAAACTCTTAGATGAAAACATAGGAAAAACAAGCTGTGACATAAACCACAGCAATATCTTTTCTGACCCATCTCCTAGAGTAATGAAAATAAAAACAAAAATAAACAAATGGGACCTAATTAAACTTAAGCTTTTACACAGCAAAGGAAACTATAAACAAGACAAAAAGACAACTCTCAGAATGGGAGAAAATATTTGCAAACAAATCAATGGACAAAGAATTAATCTCCAAAATATACAAGCAGCTCAATATCAAAAAAACAAACAACCCAATCAAAAAATGGATGGAAGACCTAAATAGACATCTCTCCAAAGAAAACAGACAGGTGGCCAAGAGGCACATGTAAAGATGCTCAACGTCACTAATTATTAGAGAGATGCAAAACAAAACTACAGTGAGGTAATACCTCACACCGGTCAGAATGGCCGTAATCAATCTACAAACAATAAACGCTGGAGAGGGCATGGAAAAAAAGGGAACCCTCTTGCACTGTTGGTGGGAATGTAAACTGATAAAGCCACTATGGAGAACAGTATGGAGGTTCCTCAAAAAACTAAAATAGAACTACCATATGACCCAGCAATCCCACTACTGGGCATATACCCTGAGAAAACCATAATTCAAAAGGACACATGTACCCCAATGTTCATTGCAGCTCTATTTACAATAGCCAGCACATGGAAACAACCTAAGTGTCCATCAACAGATGAATGGATAAAGAAGCTGTGGTATATATATACAATGGAATATTACTCAGCCATAAAATGGAACAAAATTGGGTCATTTGTAGAGATGTGGATGGACCCAGAGACTGTCATACAGAGTGAAGTAAGTCAGAAAGAGAAAAACAAATATCGTATACTAACGCATATATGTGGAATCTAGAAAAATGGTACAGATGAACCTATTTCCAGGGCAGGAATAGAGACACAGACGTAGAGAACAGACATGTGGATACAGTGGGGGAAGGGGAGTGTGGGATGAACTGGGAGATTAAGATTGATACATATACACTACCATGTGTAAAACAGATAGCTAGTGGGAACCTGCTATAGAGTACAGGAAGCTCAGCTCGGTGCTCTGTGATGACCTAGATGGGTGGGAGGGAGGTCCAAGAGGGAGGGGACATATGTATACATATAGCTGATTCACTTCATTGTACAGCAGAAACCAACACAACATTGTAAAGCAATTATACTCCAATAAAAAATAAAGTTGGAAAGAGGAAACATTAGAAAGCATATGGAGTGGCTAAATACATACCAGACAAAATAGACTTCAGGACAAAAATAAACACTAAAAACAAAGAAGGACACTTCATAATGATGAAAAGGAAATGTATCAGGCAGCTACAACTATTATAAATGTATTTGTGCCTAATAATGGAGTCTCAAAATACATGAAGCAAAAACTGAAATAACTAAAGGGAAAAACAAATTCACAATCATAATTGTAGATGTAAGACATCTCTCACTATAATTGACAGAGCAACTAAATAATAAGAATACAGAAGATCTGAATGACACTTTCAGCTACCTTAACTTAATTGACATTTATAGAACATTACACCTGACAACTTCAGAATACACATTCTTTTCAATGAACAGGGACCACTTTCTGAGAAAAAATATATTCTGGGCCATAAAACAAATTTAAATAGACTTCAAAAGATTGAAGCCCACATAGTATGTTCTGTGACAATAAAATTAAATTAGAAATCAATATACAAAGATACCTATGAAAGCCCCAAATATTTAAACAACTTCTAAATAATCCATGGGGTCAAAGAAAAAAATCACAAGGAAAATTAGAAAACATTTTAAATTGAATGAAAATGAAAACACAGTACATCAGACTTTGTGTATCCACCTAAAACAGAAAAACTTATAGCTTCAAATACTTACATTAGAAGAGGCAAGGGGGGCTTATATCAATTATTAAGGCTTTCAACTTCAGAAGTGAAAGATGATCAAATTAAATTCAATGTAAGTAGAAAAAAACATAATAAAGTCCAGAAATAATGAAATAGAAAACAAACACTAGAGAAAAATTAACAAAACTTAAAAGCTAGTTTTATGAAAAGATCAATATAAGTGAAAAACCTCTAGATAAACTGACTAAAAAAGGGACACAAACTGGACTTCCCTGGCTGTCCAGTGGTTAAGACTCCGTGCTTCCACTGCGGGGGGCGGGGGGTGGGGGTGGCCAAGTTCGATCCCTGGTGGGGGAACTATTATCCTGCATGCCCCGGGGTGTGGTCAAAAAAAAAGGACACAAAGTATATTGGAGGAGGTCATCAAGAGGACGTAATCAGTGATTGACTGATGGGCTGGACTCAGGCAATCAGAGGTTCCTCATTCCCTCAACTGCCCTTGAAATGTCCATTCTTACCACTGTCCCCACAATGGGAGCTGTTCCAAGGATACAGCTTTGAGAGAGTAAGGTGTTGAGACCATTGGACTGTGGAGGTGACAGATCCCAGTTAAGGCCTCTATCTAAACTTTTATGATTCTGGTGGTGGGCGTGGAGATCTACTCATCTCGTGGCCATCTAAGGCAAGCCTCATAAGGAAGCCCCCTTCTTATTAAACCTGCCAGCTACCAATCTGGAGTGGTCTGCTTCTTTCTTCAGTCTCTCCTTGCTCAGGGTGTACAGCAGCCAGGTTGTGAACTAACAACTGATAAGGCAGCCAGGAGACTGAAGAAACAAGCCCTGGGCAAGAGGCACTTGAGGATAATATCCTGAGTTAGACATCAACCTCTATGTCAGGAGGGGTGGCCTGTATGTTAGATGCTTGTGGACCAATGTGTGAGTACAGGGTCACCCTGAAAAAGCCGGGTGTGTTAATGCATTTGTTTGAGGAACTGAGCAGAGCACACTGTGGCAAAGAAGGGAAACAAATGGCTGCTGCGGTGGGCTGTCCTCTACTGTGGGCAGTTCTGTGGCCACTGATGCCCAAATAGAGGCTGAAGCTTGAGTTAGACAGTTGGAAGAAGAGCTGAAGTTAGAGAAGAACATGCAGTTGTCCACTACTCTGCTAGCTTGGGGGCTGGCAGACAAGGTGCAAGAGCAGAATAATAAGTTGGAGACCTTCATGTGCCATTTTGCAAAGCTAGGAGGGCACAAGCTACTGCAGATTAAGGTCCAAGTACTTGTGAGAAAGCCTGATTAGGATGCTAAGAGGTAGAATCCCTGGGAAAGTGAGGAGAGCAAAGGGGCAGATGTTGTGGTGATTGAAACAGAGTGCCTCATGTTGCCCAACCCCTAATACAAAGAAAAAATCTAAATAGTAGTCACCCTAGACTTCTGATAATAGAGAAATACACCCCAAAACTCCTAGGAGAAAAACGTCATTCTTTCTCTGTCCCTGAAGTTGTGAATGTCTTTGAAATGTAAACACCCCAGGAGAAAACGAAAATACTGCCTACAGAGACTGAAGAAAAAAAGGGGGTGAGGGAAATGCTTTTCAAAATATAGGCTGCTATAACAACTACTGAACCCGTGTGCCACAACTACTGAAGCCCACGCGCCTAGAGCCCGTGCTCTGCAACAAGAGAAGCCACTGGAATGAGAAACCCACATGCAGCAACAAAGACCCAATGCAGCCAAAAAAAAGGCATCCACAAGAGACAAAAAATAAATAAAATCAGCAGAAAAAAAAATTTGTTTAAAAAAACATGAGGGCGGAATGGAAGGGAAGTAGGAGGGGTCACGTAATAAATGGGCTTTGGCAGTGGCTTTCTGGTGTGGTTTAACCAGGCTCCACCCACGGATTCTGTTTTCTTAGCAGAGGTCACTGGAGAACCAGACAGGCTGTAAGTATGCTGTGCATTTAAAACTTCAGCAGGAAACTTGCAGTAGTCTCCAAGCAGGAATAGATTTGTAATAATGGGTTGTAATCAGCCTTCCTTCTAAGGAAAAGCTGAGAACCTTCTCATTTTACCTCATGAAAAGTAAGCTATGAGGCAACTTTTGGCAAACATCTATTAACTGGGTGAAATGGGCCTCTCGCCCGAGATTTTACTGCAGCTGCGTCTCTCCAGAACAACCAGCTCTTTCCTCTGCAGCTGATTGGCTCTGGAATGTGGCCAGAAACCTACTTCCTGCAATTAAAGGAGTCAGGCCTCTAACTGCTGATCTGTTTTCTTCTCTTCTGAGTGATGGCGCTGACCATTTTTATCCTCCGGCTGGCCGTCTGCATCCTGGCATTTCCCGTGTACCTGCTGGACTTCCTGGGCCTGTGGAACTGGATATGCAAAAAATCGCTCCCCTACATCTTGGCAAGGTTTACTGTGATGTACAACGAACAGATGGCGAGCAAGAAGCAGGAGCTCTTCAGCAATCTACAGGAGTTCGCAGGCCCCTCCGGGAAGCTCTCCCTGCTGGAGCTGGGCTGTGGCACAGGGCCCAACTTCAAGTTCTACCCGCCTGGATGCCGGGTGACCTGTATTGATCCCAACCCCAACTTTGAGAAGTTCTTGATCAAGAGCATTGCTGAGAACCGACACCTGCAGTTTGAGCGCTTCCTGGTGGCTGCCGGGGAGGACCTGCACCAGGTGGCCGACGACTCCATGGATGTGGTGGTCTGCACACTGGTCCTGTGCTCCGTGAAGAACCAGGAGCGGATCCTCCAGGAAGTGTGCAGGGTGCTGAGGCCGGTGAGTACAGGGTGTGAGGGCTGGTTAGTAGTAACCACTATCACCAAGGGCAGCCCTATCAATTTCAGGTAGATCAAACACCCTAACATAAAAGGTACAACTACTAGAGAAGACACTGCCGAATTTTTAAAAAAATCTTAGAGTGGAAAAGAAGCTATATAGGAACAGATTGATAATACATGAATATGTAAAATTTTAGAACTCCTGCAGAGAAAAAAAAGGAGTATAAAAAAACTTAAAGAACAAAAAAGTTTGTAAAAAATATTTGCCAAGGATGATAGATAATGCGTTAATTTCATATTAAAAGATGTTACAGGACTTCCCTGGTGGTCCAGTGGTTAAGAATCTGCCTGCCAAAGCAGGTCACGGGTTCGATCCCTGGTCCGGGAAGATCCCACATGCCACGGAGCGACTAAGCCCGTGTGCCACAACTACTGAGCCTGCGCTCTAGAGCCCGCAAGCTGCAACTATTGAGCCCACGTGCCACAACTATGGAAGCCCGTGCACCTAGAGCCCATGCTCTGCAACAAGAGAAGCCACTGCAATGAGAATCCCTTGCACTGCAACGAAGAGTATCCCCCGCTCGCAGCAACTAGAGAAAGCCTGCGTGCAGCTACAAAGACCCAGGGCAGCCAAAACTAAATAAATTAATTAATTTTTTAAAAAATTTTAATAAAAAAATAAAAGACATTACAAATCAAGATCAATAGAATTCTTAAATCAGTTTTTTAAAAAAGAGAAAAGTAAGCAAAGCACAGGAACAGAAATATAAATAAAAATAGCCAATATATGATATAAATGTTGTCTTGCAATAAAAGAACAAATTAAAGCAAGATATCACTTATACGTGGAATCTTAAAAATATAACAAACGAATGTATATAACAAACAGAAATAGACTCACAGATATAGAGAACAAACTAGTGGTTACCAGAGGGGAGAGGAAAGTGGGGAGGGGCAAGGTAGTGGTGTGGGATTAAGAGATATAAACTACTATGTATAAAATAAATAAGCAACAAGGATATATTCTACAGCACAGGGAAATATAGCCATTATTTTGTAATAACTTTAAATGAAGTATAATCTATAAAAATTCTGAATCACTGTTATACACCTGAAACTAATATAATATTATAAATCAACTATACTTCAATTAAGAAGAAATTAAAGCAAGATACTATTTTTACCTACTACACTGTCAGAGACTTTTAAGTTCAATATGGTGTTGGGGTGAGTCTGGGGGACTGGATTACCCCAGTTGGAGGAAGTGCCCTCTTTGGAGGGCAATTTGATAGTATCAGATTTTCAAGGACACTTCCTCCTTCATCCAACAGGAATTTATCCTATAGCTATACTGCACAAATGTGCAAAAACTCATTCATATGCGAAAATATTCATTACAGTATTTGTAATACCACAAATTGGAAATAACCTAAACATCCAGCAATAGGAGGTAGGAGGCTGTTAAGTAAATTGTCGCATCGTATAAAGGATTTCTGTGCAGCTGTTAAAAGAACAAGGAAGAGTTACCTATGTTGATATGAAAAAACTATCTCCTCAAGAGACAGTGTTAAATTAAAAAGCAATGAAAGCACAGAATATTATACACAGTATAAGTCCATTTGTGTGTGTGTGGGAGAATATACCTATATAAGTATTTATGTTAATGGGAATGATACACAAGAAACTATTAACAGTGGTTACCTCTTGGGAAGGGAATTGGATGAGGGGAAGGAATTACTTTTCATATTATACCTCTCTGTATAGTTTGAAATTCTTTATACCTATATGTAATTTTCACATATTACCTTTATTGTTTGTTTAAAAACTAGTTTAAAATAGTTTTATTCTAAACATAGGTGAACATAAAGTATGGATATCTTTTTTAAATTAATTAATTTATTTATTGTTAATTTTTGGCTGCATTGGGTCTTTGTTGCTGTGCGCGGGCTTTCTCTAGTTGCAGCGTGAAGGCTTCTCATTGGGGTGGCTCCTCTTGTTGCGGAGCACAGACTCTAGGCGCGTGGGCTTTGGTAGTTGTGGCATGCGGGCTCAGCAGTTGTGGCTCACAGGCTCTAGAGCACAGGCTCAGTAGTTGTGGCACTCGGGCTTAGTTGCTCCGCGGCACGTGGGATCTTCCCAGACCAGAACTCGAACCCATGTCCCCTGCATTGTCAGGCGGATTCTTAACCTCTGTGCCACCAGGGGAGTCTCAAGTATGGGTATCTTAACATTTGAATTTACTATACTAGAGGAAATGGATGTTCTGTAATCCCCAGTTTTATTTTCTAACAGAGGAAGTTCCTCAGGAAGAAAAGGACTTGAAGATAGTGTTTAGAGGCAATTAATATACAGTCGTCCCTCAATTTCCTCGGGGTCCCTCCCTGTCCCCTCCACAGATACCAAAATCTACAGAAGCTTAAGTCCCTTATATAAAATGGTGCAGTACCTGCATATAACTTATGCATATCCTCCCATATACCTTAAATCATCTCTAGATTACTTATAATACCTAATACGATGTAAATGCTATGTAAACAGGTGCCAGCATGTGGCAAATTCAAGTTTTGCTTTTTTGGAACTTTCTGGATTTTTTCCAAACATTTTTGATCTGCATTTTGTTGAATCCAAGGATGCAGAACTTGTGGATACTGAGGGCCAAGTGTAATTCTGTCTTTGGCTCAAGGATAGGCCAACGTCAAAGCAGTAACTGAAAAAAGTCTGATTCTGATACTCAAATCCTGGGTTCTTGTGTCCTAAGACCGGGCACAGTTAGAGGTTTTGCTTACAGTGTTACTAATCTCACAACATCTCTGCAAAGCAAGTAACGGTCATCTCTGGTTTAAGCCCTGAGAGTGCCCTTAGGGGATCATATTCTTGGTGGTCTTCCTTAGCTCCTCCAAAGCACCCATTCTCTGCTGAACAGAACCAGGAGCTTTCCTACATTCTCATGTAGGAAACAGTCCTTTAAAGCAGGTATTGCCTTCATGTTGGATTGGGGAAACAGACCCAGAGGAGTTAAGAAACTTGCCTCAAGTTACACAGCCACTATGTCTGACTTTAATGCAAATATTCTTATCACTGTACCACAGTGCTTGTCACTGGGGCTTTTTATCTGCCTTCAACATTTCTACCACTTTTGCTGGCTTTTCTTCCTCTGCCCATCCCCTAAACGCTGGAGTTTCTTTTTTAGCTCTCATTTCACTTATATACACCCCCTGTGCAATCTCATGTACCCCCAATGTTTTCAATTACCGTGCATACACAAATGGCTTCCAAATCTAAGTATCAAGCTCAGATCTCTCTTCTAACCCCAGATCTTCATACCCAGCTGTCTACGCGACAGTCACCTGGATGGGTAACAGGCATCTCTAGCTTAACCTGTGTAACCCAGAGGGCATCAGCAACCTCCCCAGGCCTGGATCACCTCTTCTCTTCTGTCCTCTTCTATGGAAAAAAAATATTTCAATCAGGAAATTTCAAGTTTTCCATTCCTGAACACAGGTCTTACACTTACCCATAGATTTGGAGGAACTCCATCTCTAAACCCTGCCTGGGATAGCCAACACTAGGGAGGCTAGAAGAGGCTAAGGAGTGGGACAGTCACCCTGGGTCTGGGAGGTAATCATTGGTCCGTTTCCCCCTTCACCCCAGAGGTAGATAAGTAGAAAACTTCTGAAGACTCCTTAATAATGTGTAGCCTCTACTGTGTCCAGACTTGACCCATATGTATAGGACCGTCCTAGATGAAAGCAGCAGTTACTAACTCCTATATGACAGTAATTTACACACAGCATCCACTGACCAAATAAAATACCTAATGACAAAATGTAACCATGAATTTAGTAACACTTTTAGATGATTCAGTATTTTAATAAAATAAATCCTATCGTTTACATCCTGTGACAACGGCACAAAAGTATAAGACATACGCTTTTGGGATCCACCATCTGTGGTGGTGCCGCCACCAGGATGCAGATTTTTGTGAAGATCCAGACAGGGAAGACCACCACTCTCGAGGTCGAACCCTCGGATACAATAGAAAATGTAAAGGCCAAGATCCAAGATAAGGAAGTAATTCCTTCTGACCAGCAAAGGCTGACCTTTGCTGGCAAGCAACTGGAAGATGGACGTACTTTGTCTGACTACAACATTCAAAAGGAGTCTACTCTTCATATTCTGTTGAGACTTCGTGCTGGTACTAAGAAAAGGAAGAGGTCTTAACCACTCCCAAGAAGAACAAGCATAAGAGAAAGAGGGTTGGGAATTCCCTGGCGGTCCAGTGGTTAGGACTCTGCACTCTCACTGCGGAGGGCCCAGGTTCAATCCCTGGTTGGGAAACTAAGATCCCACAAGCCACACGGCCAAAAGAAAAAAAAGAGAGACAGAGAGAGAGAGAGAAAGAAGGTTAAGCTGGCTGTCCTGAAATACTGTAAGGTGGATCAGAATGGCAAAAGCAGTCACCTTCATCGGGAGTGCCCTTCAGATAAATGTGGTGTGGAGTTTTTATGGCCAGCCACTTTGACAAACACTATTGTGACAAATGTTGTCTGACCTATTGTTTCAACAAACCAGAAGACAGGTTATTGTATATTGGTTAATAAAAGACATGAACTAATGAACTAAAAAAAAAAAAAGTATAAGACATGGTTATTTAGTCCCAGGCAGTACTAGGTATGGATTCAGACGCCCACAGGTTTGCAAAGCAGAGCCTAAGAACAATACTCAGATGAATTTAAAGATTTTTTTTAAATAAAAGGGGAAGTTTAAAAAATTGTAATTAAAAGGCAAACAACAAACAAGGGAAAACATCTGTAGTCTATGTAGTCTAATTATACTAAAAGCCCTTACTAATCAGTAAGAAAAAAACCAACGGCCTATTAGAAAACCGATAGTGGGGACTTGCCCTGTGGCACAGTGGTTAAGACTCGCAACGCAGGGGGCACAGGTTCAATCCCTGGTCAGGGAACTAGATCCCACATGCATGCCGCAACTAAGAGTGAGCATGCCACAGTTAAGGAGCCGGCGAGCCACAACTAAGGAGCCCACCTGCCACAACTAAGACCCAGCACAACCAAATAAATAAAGAAAAGAAGAAAACTGATAATGGACATTAACAGACAAATCAGAAAACAATAAATCCAAATAATCAATAAGGTTTAGTAAAAGATGTTACGATTACGAATATTAAAGCTATGCATGTTATCAAAAATACCATATTACACATCAAATTGACAAAGATATAGGAGAAAAAAGTACTGATGAGAGTTTATTGGAAATGGGCATTCACATCTATTGCTAGTATGAATGCAAACTGCTACAACTTTTCCAAAGGGCAATTTGACAACCTGTACCAAAAGCTTTAAAAAGGCACAGACGTTTGATTCAGCAATTCCACTTTTTAGCAAGTTATTTATTTGGAAATAATTATAGATGGTCACAAAGATTTATGGATAAGGATGTTCACTGTAACAGTATTTATAACAATGTAAAATTGGAAATAGCCTAAATGAGAATGGTTAAATAAGAGATGGTGTAGGGCTTCCCTGGTGGTGCAGTGGTTGAGAGTCCACCTGCCGATGCAGGGGACACGGGTTCGTGCCACGGTCCAGGAAGATCCCACATGCCGCGGAGCGGCTGGGCCCGTGAGCCATGGCCGCTGAGCCTGTGCGTCCGAAGCCTGTGCTCCGCAACGGGAAAGGCCACAACAGTGAGAGGCCCGCGTACCGCAAAAAAAAAAAAAAAAAAAGAGATGGTAACTTCAGTGGTGTGAAATATTGCATAAAGGTTTTTTAAACCATCTTTTAGAATAATACTCAAATACATAAATAAAATAAAACAGATTATAAAACAGAATGTATATTCCAATCCTAGTTTTAGAAAAAAAATATTCATATAAACGTATACACAAAATTTTATTTTTTTTTTGTTTTGCTTTTTATTTTATTTTTTTACACAGCAGGTTCTTATTAGTTATCTATTGTATACATACTAGTGTATATATGTCAATCCCAATCTCCCAGTTCATCCTACCGCCCCCACCCCCACTTTCCCCCCTTGATGTCCATACATTTGTTCTCTACATCTGTGTCTCTATTTCTGCCTTGCAAACCGGTTCATCTGTATCACTTTTCTAGATTCCACATATATGCGTTAATATACAATATTTGTTTTTCTCTTTCTGACTTACTTCACTCTGTATGACAGTCTCTAGCTCCATCCACGTCTCCACAAATGACCCAATTTCATTCCTTTCTATGGCTGGGTAATATTCCATTGTATATATGAACCACATCTTCTTTATCCATTCGTCTGTCGATGGGCATTTAGGTTGCTTCCATGACCTGGCTATTGTAAACAGTACTGCAACGAACATTGGGGTGCATGTGTCTTTTTGAATTCTGGTTTTCTCTGGGTATGTGCCCGGTAGTGGAACTGCTGGGTCATATGGTAATTCTATTTTTAGCTTTTTAAGGAACCTCCATACTGTTCTCCATAGTGGCTGTATCAATTTACATTCCCACCAACAGTGCAAGAGGGTTCCCTTTTCTCCATACCCTCTCCAGCATTTTTTGTTTGTAGATTTTCTGATGATGCCCATTCTAACCAGCGTGAGATGATACCTCATTGTAGTTTTGATTTGCATTTCTCTACTAATTAGTGATGTTGAGCAGCTTTTCATGTGCTTCTTGGCCATCTGTATGTCATCTTTGGAGAAATGTCTATTTAGGTCTTCTGCCCATTTTTTGATTGGGTTGTTTGTGTTTTTAATATTGAGCTGCATGTGCTGTTTATATATTTTGGAGATTAATCCTTTGTCTGTTGATTCATTTGCAAATATTTTCTCCCATTCTGAGGGTTGTCTTTTCGTCTTGTTTATAGTTTCCTTTGCTGTGCAAAAGCTTTTAAGTTTCATTAGGTCCCATTTGTTTATTTTTGTTTTTATTTCCATTACTCTAGGAGGTGGGTCAAAAAAGATCTTGCCGTGATTTATGTCAAAGAGTGTTCTTCCTATGTTTTCCTCTAAGAGTTTTATAGTGTCTGGTCTTACATTTAGGTCTTTAATCCATTTTGAGTTTATTTTTGTGTATGGTGTTCTAATTTAATTCTTTTACATGTGGCTGCCCAGTCTTCCAAGCACCACTTACTGAAAAGACTGTCTTTTCTCCATTGTATATTCTTGCCTCCTTTGTCATAGATTAGTTGACCATAGGTGCATGGGTTTCTCTCTGAGCTTTCTATTCTGTCCATTGATCTATGTTTCTGTTTTTGTGCCAGTACCATGTTGTCTCGATTACTGCAGCTTTGTAGTATAGTCTGAAGTCAGGGAGTCTGATTCCTCCAGCTCCGGTTTTTTCCCTCAAGATTGCTTTGGCTATTCAGGGTCTTTTGTGTCTCCATACAAATTTTAAGATTTTTTGTTCTAGCTCTGTAAAAAGTGCCATTGGTAATTTGATAGGCATTGCATTGAATCTGTATATTGCTTTGGGTAGTATAGTCATTTTCAAAATATTGATTCTTCCAAGCCAAGAACATGGTATATCTCTCCATCTGTTTGTGTCATCTTTCATTTCTTTCGTCAGTGTCTTACAGTCTTCTGAGTGCAGGTTTTTTACCTCCTTAGATAGGTTTATTCCTATGTATTTTATTCTTTTTGTTGCAATGGTAAATGGGATTGTTTCCTTAATCTGTCTTTCTGACTTTTTTGTTGTTAGTGTATAGGAATTCAAGAGATTTCTGTGCATTAATTTTGTATCCTGCAACTTTTCCAAATGCACTGATTAGCTCTAGTAGTTTTCTGGTGGCATCTTTAGGATTCTCTATGTATAGCATCATTTCATCTGCAAACAGTGACAGTTTTACTTCTTTTCAAATTTGTATTCCTTTTATTTCTTTTTCTTCTCTGATTGCCATGGCTAGGAGTTCCTTGCCACTATGTTGAATAATAGTGGCAAGAGTGGACATCCTTGTCTTGTTCCTGATCTTAGAGGAAATGCTTGCAGTTTTTCACCACTGAGAATGATGTTTGCTGTGGGTATATGGTCTCTGTTATGTTGAGGTAGGTTCCCTCTATGCCCACTTTCTGGAGAGTTTCTATCATAAATCGGTGTTGAATTTTGTCAAAAGCTTTTTCTGCATCTATTTACATGATCATATGGTTTTTATTCTTCAATTTGTTAATGTGGTGTGTCACATTTATTGATTTGCATATATTGAAGAATCCTTGCATCCCTGGGATAAATCCCACTTGATCATGATGTATGATCCTTTTAATGTGTTGTTGGATTCTCTTTGCTAGTATTTTGTTGAGGATTTTTGCATCTATATTCATCAGTGATATTAGTCTGTAATTTTCTCTTTTTGTAGTATCTTTGTCTGGTTTTGGTATCAGGTGATGGTGCCTTGTAGAATGAGTCTGGGAGTGTTCCTCTACAACTTTTTGGAAGAGTTTGAGAAGGATGGGTGTTAGCTCTTCTCTAAATATTTGATAGATTTCACCTGTGAAGCCATCTAGTCCTGGACTTTTGTTTGCTGGAAGATTTTTAATCACAGTTTCAATTTCATTACTTGTGATTGGTCTGTTCGTACTTTCTACTTCTTCCTGGTTCAGTCTTGGAGGGTTATACCTTTGTAAGAATTTGTCCATTTCTTCCAGGTTGTCCATTTTATTGGCATAGAGTTGCTTGTAGTAGTCTCTTAGGATGCTTTGTATTTCTGCAGTGTCCATTGTAACTTCTCCTTTTTCATTTCTAATTTTATTGATTCGAGTCCTCTCCCTCTTTTTCTTGATGAGTCTGGCTAAAGGTTTATCAATTTTGTTTATCTTCTCAAAGAACAAGGTTTTAGTTGTATTGGTCTTTGCTATTGTTTTCTTTGTTTCTATTTCATTTATTTCTTCTCTGATCTTTATGATTTGTTTCCTTCTACTAACTTTGGGTTTTGTTTGTTCTTCTTTCTCTAGTTCCTTTAGGTGTAAAGTTAGACTATTTGAGGTTTTTCTTGTTTCTTGAGGTAGGATTGTATTGCTATAAACTTCCCTCTTAGAACTGCTTTTGCTGCATCCCATAGGTTTGGGATCATCGTGTTTTCGTTGTCATTTTTCTCTAGGTATTTTCTGGTTTCCTCTTTGATTTCTTCAGTGATCTGTTGGTTATTTAGTAATGTACTGTTTAGTCTCCATGTGTTTGTGTTTTTTACGTTTTTTCCCTGTAATTTATTTCTAATCTCATAGTGTTGTGGTTGGAAAAGACGCTTGATATGATTTCAGTTTTCTTAAATTTACCAAGGCTTGATTTGTGACCCAAGATGTGATCTATCCTGGAGAATGTTCCGTGTGCACTTGAGAAGAAAGTGTAATCTGCTGTTTTTGGATGGAATGTCCTATAAATATCAATTAAATCTATCTGGTCTATTGTCAATTAAAGCTTGTGCTTCCTTGCTAATTTTCTGTCTGGATGATCTGTCCATTGGTGTAAATGAGGTGTTAAAGGCCCCCATTATTATTGTGTTTTCCTGTTGATTTCCTCTTTTATAGCTGTTAGCATTTGCCTTACGTATTGAGGTGCTTCTATGTTGGATGCATATATATTTATAATTGTTGTATCTTCTTCTTGGATTGATCCCTTGATCATTATGTAGTGTCCTTCCTTATCTCGTGTAACAGTCTTTATCTTAAAGTCTATTTTACCTGATATGAGTATTGCTACTCCAGCTTTCTTTTGATTTCCTTTTACATGGAATATATTTTTCCATCCCCTCACTTTCAGTCTGTATGTGTCCTGAAGTGGGTCTCTTGTAGACAGCATTTATATGGGTGTTGTTTTTGTATCCATTCAGCAAGCCTGTGTCTTTTGGTTGGAGCATTTAATCCATTCACATTCAAGGTAATTATTGATATGTATGTTCCTATTACCATTTTCTTAATTATTTTGGGTTTGCTTTTGCAGGTCCTTTTCTTCTCTTGTGTTTCCCATGTAGAAAAGTTCCTCTAGCATTTGTTGTAGAGCTGGTTTGGTGGTGCTGAATTCTCTTAGCTTTTGCTTGTCTGTAAAGCTTTTGATTTCTCCGTCGAATCCGAATGAGATCCTTGCTGGGTAGAGTAATCTTGGTTATAGGTTCTTCCCTTTCATCACTTTAAGTATATCATGCCACTCCCTTCTGGCTTGTAGAGTTTTTGAGAAATCAGCCGTTAATCTTATGGGAGTTCCCTTGTATGTTATTCGTTGTTTTTCCCTTGTTGCTTTTAATAATTTTTCTTTGTCCTTAATTCTTGTCAGTTTGATTACTATGTGTCTTGGCGTGTTTCTCCTTGGGTTTATCCTGCCTGGGACTCTCTGCACTTCCTGGACTTGGGTTGCTATTTCTTTTCCATGTTAGGGAAGTTTTCGACTATAATCTCTTCAAATATTTTCTTGGGTCCTTTCTCTCTCTCTTCGCCTTCTGGGACCCCTGTAATGCGAATATTGGTGCATTTAATACTGTCCCAGAGGTCTCTTAGGCTGTCTTCATTTCTTTTCATTCTTTTTTCTTTAATCTGTTCTGTGGCAGTGAATTCCACCACTCTGTCCTCCATGTCACTTATCCGTTCTTCTCCCCCAGTTATTCTGCTGTTGATTCCTCTAGGGTATTTTTCATTTCAGTTATTGTATTGTTCATCTCTGTTTGTTTGTTCTTTAATTCTTCTAGGTGTTTGTTCTTTAATTCTTCTAGGTCTTTGTTAAACATTTCTTGCATCTTCTCGATCTTTGCCTCCATTCTTTTTCCGAGGTCCTGGATCATCTTCACTATCATTATTCTGAATTCTTTTTCTGGAAGGTTGCCTATCTCCACTTCACTTAGTTGTTTTTCTGGGGTTTTATCTTGTTCCTTCATCTGGGACATGGCCCTCTGCCTTTTCATCTTGTCTATCTTTCTTTGAATGTGGTTTCTGTTCCACAGGCTGCAGGACTGTAGTTCTTGCTTCTGCTGTCTGCCCTCTGGTGGATAAGGCTATCTCAGAGGCTTGTGCAAGCTTCCTGATGGGAGAGACTGGTGGTGGGTAGAGCTGGGTGTTGCTCTGGTTGGCAGAGCTCAGTAAAACTTTAATCCGCTTGTCTGCTGATGGGTGGGGCTGACTTCCCTCCCTGTTGGTTGTTTGGACTGAGGCAACCCAGCACTGGAGGCTACAGGGTCTTTGGTGGGGCTAATGGCAGACTGCGGAGGGGCTCATGCCAAGTAGTACTTCCCAGAACTTCTGCTGCCAGTGTCCTTGTCCCCGTGGTGAGCCACAGCCACCCCCTGCCTCTGCAGGAGACCCTCCAACACTAGCAGGTAGGTCTGGTTCAGTCTCCTATGTGGTCACTGCTCCTTCCCCCTGGGTCCTGATGTGCATACTACTTTGTGTGTGCCCTCCAACAGTGGAATCTGTTTCCCCCAGTCCTGTCGAAGTTCTGCAATCAAATCCCACTAGCCTTCAAAGTCTGATTCTCTGGAAATTCCTCCTCCCATTGCCGGACACCCCAGGCTGGGAAGCCTGACGTGGGGCTCAGAATCTTCACTCCAGTGGGTGGACTTCTGTGGTATAAGTGTTCTTCAGTTTGTGAGTCACCCACCCAGTGGTTATGGGATTTGCTTTTATTCTGATTGCACCCCTCCTACCATCTCACTGCAGCTTCTCCTTTGTCTTTGGATGTGGGGTATCTTTTTTGGTGCATTCCAGTGTCTTCCTGTCGATGACTGTTAGTTGGGATTCCGGTGCTCTCACGAGAAGGAATGAGTGCATGTCCTTCTACTCCACCATCTTCCACAAAATCTTAACAGTAGTTGTCTCGAGGTGATGAAAGATGATTGACTGTTTTTCTTTTTAAACTTTTCTGTATTTTCTGAATTTTCTAAAATAATATTGGTGAGACAGTATTGCCAGCCTCTGGAGCCAGACCACCCAAGGTAAAAACCTGATTCTGACATTTGTAAGCTGTATGACCTTGGGCAAGTTGTTTATTTTCTATGTGACTCTGTTTCCTCATCTGTAGAACATAGGAATGATAATAATAATACTTACCAAATAAGTGTATTGTAAGGATTGAGTTAACATGTGATAGGCCTTACAGACAGGATCTTGCATGCAGTAACTGCTTCAAATTCTAACTATTATTATGTATTACCTTTATGAACAGAAAATATAGATTGGCAACTCTGTATAAAATCTGACAGAAGATGACACTATTAACCAGAATAGTATCGTAGCAAGTTTGAATTTCTCCATGTCTTCTCATGAAGTTGGCCTTTGGGGCCACTGAAATCTGACATTTAATCATCTTATAGGACTTCCCTGGTGGTCCAGTGGTTAAGAATCTGCCTGCCAATGCAGGGGACACGGGTTTGAGCCCTGGTCCGGGAAGATCCCACATGCCTCAGAGCAAGTAAGCCCATGCGCCACCACTACTGAGCCTGTGCTCTAAAGCCCGTGAGCCACAACTATTGAAGCCCACGCGCCTAGAGCCCATGCTCCACAACAAGGGAAGCCACCGCGATGAGAAGCCCGTGCACCACAACAAAGAGTAGCCCCCGCTCACTGCAACTAGAGGAAGCCCGCGCACAGCAACAAAGACCCAGTGCAGCCATAAAAAAATTAATTAATTTTTAAAAAATCATCTTATAAATTTTTCCCCCCAAACTAAAATCCTTGATGTGTTTTTTTTTTTTTCTTTTCTTTTCTTTCTCAGGGAGGAGCTTTTTATTTCATGGAGCATGTAGCAGCTAAGCCTTCAACCTGGAATTACTTCTGGCAACAGGTCCTGACTCCTGTCTGGTACCTTCTGTTTGATGGATGCAACCTGACCAGAGAGAGCTGGAAGGCCCTGGAGTGGGCCCGCTTCTCCAAGCTGAAGCTGCAGCACTTACAGGCCCCCCTGTCCTGGGAGCTCCTGCGCCCTCACATCTACGGATATGCTGTGAAATAGAAGTTGAGACCTGAAGGGCTCGAATAATTTAAGGTTTGGGTTTTACACTTAAAATGCTAATTGGGGGACTTCCCTCATGGTGCAGTGGTTGAGAGTCTGCCTGCCAATGTGGGGAACACAGGTTCGATCCCTGGTCCGGAGGATCCCACCTGCCGTGGGGCAACTAAGCCCATGTGCCACGGCTGTTGAGCCTGTGCTCTGGAGCCCATGAGCCACAACTACTGAGGCCACGAGATGCAACTGCTGAGGCCCGTGTACCTAGAGCCCCTGCTCACCACAGCTAGAGAGGGCCTGCACACAGCAATGAAGACGCAACACAGCCATACACACACACACACACACACACACACACACACACACACACACACATACACACACACACAAAACTAATTGGGTGAAGGGAACCCCCTTTTTTAGGTAAATTTGAATTTCATCACTAAAAGTTTATGTTATAACCTATTTAGCTATTTTCTATTGTCTCCCAAAGAATCAAAAACAAAACAAAACAGAACTCTCCCTTAAAGGAAACAATGGGCTTTCATAATTGAAGTCCACCATTATCCTCAAACCTTACTTTATTCAGTAACTTCAAATTTTTTCTGTCTTATTTAAATTATTACCCAACAGATTTTAATTTTACCTTCTCTTTAAGAGGTTGATGCTAATTAGCAGTTAATCACTCAAAAGAAGACTTTGAAGAGGGAGACGTGAAAAGATCTTTTTCTATAAAATTAATTCATTTTTTTATTTATCTTTGGCTGCGTTGGGTCTTCGTTGCTGTGCGTGGGTTTTCTCTAGTTGCGGCACGCGGGCTTCTCATTGTGGTGCCTTCTCTTGTTGCGGAGCACAAGCTCTAGGTACACAGGCTTCAGTAGTTGTGGCTCACAGGCTCTAGAGCACAGGCTCAGTAGTTGTGGCGCACAGGCTTAGTTGCTCCGCAGCATGTGGGATCTTCCTGGACCAGGGCTCGAATCCATGTCCCCTGCATTGTCAGGCGGATTCTTAACCACTGCGCCAGCAGGGAAGTTCCAAAAAAATCTTAATAATTCACAAACTAAATAAAGAAATACTGACTAGTTGAAAACTCCAAACCTAAACAGCACAGATTTTTTTTTTTAAAGAAATCTGAATCGGGGCCTCCCTGGTGGCGCAGTGGTTGAGAGTCCGCCTGCCGATGCAGGGGACGTGGGTTCATGCCCCGGTCCGGGAAGATCCCACATGCCGCGGAGCGGCTGGGCCCGTGAGCCGTGGCCACTGAGCCTGCGCGTCCGGAGCCTGTGCTCCGCTTCGGGAGAGGCCGCAACAGTGAGAGGCCCGCGTACCGCAAAAAAAAAAAAAAAGAAGAAATCTGAATCTATTTGTTGTCCTTAGTATCGTTGGGCTGGCTTTCAAAATTAATGTACCAGGATGCCACACCTAGTTCTGCCCAGCTTTGTTATGTTTTTTATTCTGGTATTCCACCAGAGTTTGTTTCCCTGCATTCCAGTCTTCAATTCTTAAGATGAAGTTTGTACTTGACACTTCAGTATATCCATAAAACTATATGAAGCAGTTAGAGTTCTTGGGTTCATTTTCCTTATTATCTAACGTATACTTTGCTGAATGTAGTAAATTGCAGGCAAAGAAAAGGCCCACTGTAATTAGAGAAACCTTGAATAACTAGATACGCTTTGTAAGAGCCGCCTCAAAATAGGCAAGCTGTGAGTCTGTAAAGAGGTAGATAAATACTGTTCGGATTAGTCTGATCAAATTTCCACTCTGGTCTCAAGATGATTTCTTTGTTCCCTGTAACCATGGAAACCTTGGGAAATCATCACAAGTGTTGTGAAAACAAGTTGGTCAATAAGAGGACTTAGAATTTTCAGCAATAGTTTGCATGCATTTTAATAAATTTAGACTATTTTCTGAGATGATTTTGCAAAGAGACTACTTTAAATATCAAATCAATAAACTCACATACATTTTAGGAATGGAAATAAAATTAATGGTTTATATCTTTGCTGGCTTGGTTTCATTTTTCTTAGTGTCTCTGGGAGGGCTTTCCTTCACTGTGGAAAATTAAGCTATTTGAACATACAGATTTTTCCTTCTACAGCCAGGTAACTCTAAATACAGCTAGCAGATATTATTTATTTATTATTTGGCTGCGTTGGGTCTTCGTTGCTGCGTGTGGGCTTTCTCTAGTTGCAGCGAGCAGGGGCTACTCTTCATTGCAGTGCACAGACTTCTCATTGTGGTGGCTTCTCTTGTTGCAGAGCATAGGCTCTAGGTGCGTGGACGTCAGTAGTTGCCGCGCGAGGGCTCAGTAGTTGTGGCGCATGGGCTTAGTTGCTCCGCAGCATTTGTGAAATCCATAGAGCAGAAAGAAAGCTTACTATTCTCTCTTGAGCGTGAAAACAGTTAATGTTTCAGTGAGGCTATTAGGACATGCATCTATGGCCTCCTGGGCTATGGAACATGAATATCCTCCCTCTATGGTCTTCCAAAAGTAGGAGCCTCCTTATGTACCCACCTCACTACTGGTTAGGTCAGTCTAGGGATTGAGAAATATGAAAAGCCACAGGTTGACATGGTGAAGTGTTACTGCCACATTGGAAGGTGAGTCGTACCAAAGTACAAAGTACTAGGCACATTCTTATCAACTCCCTCTCGTTTAAACAGGGTAGCAAAATTTTTTTTTTAATATTTATTTATTTGGCTGCGCCGGGTCTTAGTTTTGGCACGTGGGATCTTAGTTGTGGCATGCAGGATCTAGTTCCCTGACCAGGGATCGAGCCTGCGCCCCCCGCATTGGGAGTGTGGAGTCTTAGCCACTGGACCACCAGGGAAGCCCCAGTGTAGCAAATATTATCCTCACTCTTTATAGGTGCAGAAAAATAAGTAAGTGAAATTTCTTACATTCCACAAGTTACTGAGCAAGTCCTAGGGCCACGATTCCTAAAGCCACAACACCTGTTTTGACAAGCATCGCTGCCGTACTACCTTCTCACTGCTTTCTTCCCCAGGCCCAGAAAACACACATTTATGATCATTCAAAGAGCCTAAGGAAGTGACCTAAGCCTGTGCAAAATTGAAACAGAAAAGAGTCAAAACACGTCCAGTGTCTTTTAGGTCCTGTGTTGGTTAGATTCCCTTGACTGCAGGTGACAGAACTTCCAATCCAAAAAGGCTTATGCAGAAAAAGGACTCCACTGACTCAAATTAGTGAAAAGTATTCAGGCAGAAAACCTCAGGCACAGCTTGAGCAAGGCTCAGATAATGTTATCAGGAGCCAGACAGTGTCTAGGGTCACATCTGCCCTCCTCTCTGTTTCAGGTGGTGAGTCTCTGAAGTAATGCCAATCTTCATGCTTCCAGGGCCCATGGCCAGTTGGAAAGATCAAGTCCACTTTTGCAAAGACTCCAACCAAAGTTCTAGATTGAGTCTCAATTGGCGCTTATTGACAATATTAGGTCACAAGCCCACCCCTGAATCAATCATCATATTTCAATGGGATGGGTCATGCTGATTGGCACAGGGCTTCATCCCTAGGGCTGAGCTCACCCAGACCATGTGGACTGAGACATGGAGAGTTGTATATCCTCCAAATGAAAGCAGAGCCTGCGACTGGGGAAAGCATGCAGGCACACTACAAATGTGCATTATAAGTACAAAGCTACGTTCTGATCAGACCCTCTGCCGGCTTTTCTGTGGAACATCAAGTAGTGCCACGCTTAGAACACTGGCTTTTCAGTGGGATAACAGCACGCAATGAGAGAAATAAAAGAAAAAAAGGACACCGGCTTTGGCATCAAAGTGACGTGGGTCAAGTTCTGGCTGTGCCATTCGTGGACTATGTGACCTGGGGCATGTTACTTTTCTAGTGTCACCTGCCTCATCTGTTAATGGGGATAAGAATACCTAAAAGGGTTACTGTGAGGAGTTGACGAAGTGAGGTACTTGGTGCTTAATAAATGCTGAACTTCATTCGACAAATATTTACTGAGTGCCTATTGTGTACTCTGCTCTTAGTGATTGGCTTAGAGCCCTGAATAAACTAGACTTGTTCCCTGCCCTGGTGGAGCATACAGTTGTGATCAGTGCTCTCTAAGAGGGAGAAGTGCAGTGTACAGGAGAGTGGAATCTGACCCTGCTGGGGGGAGGGTCAGAGGCTTCCCTGAGGAAGTGACGTGTGAACTGAATTCCAGAGGATGAATAAAGAGTATTTCAGCCTCATGGAACAGCTTGTGCCAAAGACAAATAAAAACAAGAAACACAGTATGTTCAAGGAACTGAAAGGAAGTAGGCAGGGCTGGGCACCAGGGCCTGAAGGGCAGATTCGGGGATGGCTACTATTCCATCAGCTTGTTCCTAATTTTGTTAAGGCCCTGGGTCCGTGAGCTCAACACTTATTTTAATGGCTAACAACGACAACAAACAAAACAGTTAAATTTTATTATATTTATATAATATATATGTATTATATTCTGTTCCTAACTGTTCTGATATTCCAATTGCTTCTCCTGAATTCCTACCTATTTCCACCTGAATAGAAAGTGAGGCAAACATTACATAATAGTTCCTTTTGTACTCCTGACCCTAACGTAAGCCTTTCTCTTTGGTATTGCTTTAGAAAACACAGAGCTTAACATAACTGAAATTCAATTCTTATCTATCTGTTGAGGCAATTGAAGGTGTAATGAATCATAGCAGACTAATGTCAACAAAAGCAAAAAATAAAACTATTCAATAAGCTTCACTTTAAATACCTCAAAATTTAAAACCAAAAGCATTCAGGCTATATTAAAGAAAAACCAGAATTCCCTGAACCATGGAATCACCAGAGAATTGGGGGCAGAAGTTATGTTAACTAAGGACACAGGAAATGAACAGAGTGGCCAATGTTCCCAATTTCTAGTTCAGTTAAGAAAAAATAGTAATACACAGATCACGTAAGGCATTATTTGTTTCTAAAGGAAACTATGTGGAAACCTGCAGAGAATTACATGGGAACAAGGAAAATCACCATTCAGAATTCACCGTTCTTAAAGGTAAAAATCTCTCACATCCCATAGTGCAACCCAGGCTGCATCCTTCTCAATCTTTAAAATGTATCTGACCCTGATGTCAACTTTCTCCTTGGAATGATCCTTTTTTTCCATGAGTCTAACAGCTAATAATAAAAATTTCCATTTATTACATGCCATCTTTATACTAGGAAGTTTACACAATTATTTTACATAGTACTCATAACTTTACCAGGCAGGTATAATTATCTGCATCTGACAAAGGAGAAAGCAGACCAGACCAGTGGATGTTCCGTTACTTGCCCAAGGCCACATAGTGAGTGGCCACCCTGGTTTTCCCACGTAGCCTACCTGACTCCAAAGCCCAGAGCTCCTCACGGTGCTGCCCTGCTTCTCAAGGTCTTCTGAATCCTAGTCTCTGTAACTGTTTCCTTCTTCCTCCACCATTTCTCTTGAATGATCCCCTAAGACTCATTCAGTCTGTATACAGTCCCTTAAGAGTTTCTTCTACTCTTAGACTGTGAACCACCACCTACATGAAGAAGATTTCTAAACCTCACACTTTCCATGCCTTTGATACTTCAGATTTAACACATCAAAAAAGAATTCACTCTCTGCTTCCCTAAGTAAGCAACCCTTTCCAACTTCCTCAATATCTATGATTATTTCCCAAGGACCAGGTAAAGTGATGTTTCTAGAAAGCATTCTCTGGCTGTTTCAAGAAGCTTCTTCTTTGAGAAATCACTTAGCACTCACTAATATCCACCAATCTCTTCTTCCTTTCTTCTACATGCCAAATATAGTGTGTACTACACAGCAGGTGCTCGGAAAGTATTTGCCAATGGATTCACTGTCAGGTCCTGCCTCTTCTACATACCTCTCAACTGGTCCCTTCTACTGCACTTCCACAGCCACCATCTTAGCATGAGAACTAATGCCTGAATGACCCTATGTATAAATTGAGTGGGGACAGCTGAAGTGATAAACCATTTATGTCGGAACTTGCCAGGTGTCACCTGATTCAAGGGTATGACAGGGAAGTAGCTCTAAGGTGAGGAGGAGATACTACATCTGGATACAGTAGCAGAAAAACACTCCTTTTATAACCGACTTAACCTTCTTTGCCCTCCTTCACCCAATACACCCCATGGAAAAACAGGAGCTCAGCAAACAACTTTCCTGGGGTACAAAGAAGTGGCTTCCTAGGCACGCATCAATATCTCACCCAAGTCATAATCTCTCATACCAGAAAATGCTTCACACTGGTCTCCATGCCTCCACGCCTTCATCACCCCTTCCTGAGCATAAGCTCATAATTTCCAGAATACTTTAATTTGACAATTCCCACTCAGCATAAGACTGAATTTAAACTGCTCAACTTTGAATTTAGGGCCATCTGTCAACTGACACCTCAACGCTTTTCCCAGCTTTGTGGTCCAGTGGAAAAAGCATGGGGTTTTAAGTCAGAATATGTGAATCCAAACCTCATCATTGCATCTTACTAACATTTTATTCACTTAACATAAGAGAACAACAGTACCCACATCTCCTAGGATTTTTGTGAGGATGAAATGAGATGTAACATGGTTAGTAAAAGCACTGAAACCGCTCCACAAGGCCCCTCACTCTGGTCAAGGCCCTGCCTCCTTAAGCATTTGCAAGAGGAATAAAGTATATTTTCCTATCAGAAAAGATATTTTACTTCTATAAATGTCATCCTGGAATTCCAATCGACCGGATTATTACACACTATAATGTTTTCTGAAGATTCAGCATTTTTAAAAGGAAATCTTCCAGGGGCTCCCCTGGTGGCGCAGTGGTTGAGAGTCTGCCTGCCGATGCAGGGGACACGGGCTTGTGCCCCGGTCCGGGAAGATCCCACATGCCGTGGAGCGGCTGGGCCCGTGAGCCATGGCCGCTGAGCCTGCGCGTCTGGAGCCTGTGCTCCACAATGGGAGAGGCCACAGCAGTGAGAGGCCCGCGTACCGCAAAAAAAAAAAAAAGAAATCTTCCATAAAAAAATAACTTGTCAACGCTCTCATTTTTGTACCTGACAATAAAACATTGGCACCTGCGATGAGATGAGATGCACTTGCTTCAGCTACTGCAAATAACTTCTACAGGGAATGTTACAGATACAGACAAGATTTTCTAAGTACCTCTAATCTTGGCTCCCATCTTACCTGTCAAGCTAAGCAGGTAGTATTAAGACTATAAAAGAAGTAGCACTCCGTTCAAATTCTATGTCACCTCTTAGGTTACAGGAACAGATTATTAACTCTGATCCCAGAGAAAGAGCTTTTTTTCTATTTTATTGTCCACCAAAGCTTAGGAACAAAGAAATCTTAAAACTTTTTTTTTTTTTTTTTTTTAAATCAAAGGCTGGACTTCCCTGGCAGTCCAGTGGTTAAGACTCCACGCTTCCACAACAGGTGGCATGGGTTTGATCCCTGGTCGGGGAAATAAGATTCCACCCACAGGCCATGCAGCACGACCAAAAAAAAAAAAAAAGCAAAGGCTGAAACAGTAGGATAAATACACATTTATTTATAAATATAAATGATGCCACATACCAAACTGCTTGCCAATGCATACAACCTCATCTGCCCAAATATTATTAATAAAAGTGGGAGGAAACACTGGAGAAAATGGACAATATTAATAAACTGTTAACCTGTCAGCCTACATTTTTCCACTGTGCTTTTATTTTCTTCCCATCATGTAGTGTAGGGCCCTTCTGAGTAAAATTTTATAAAGAAATATTTGCCTCCCGCTCACACAGCACCTGTGTGACAGGTATGTCTGAAATGTGAGAATTAGCTTAAGATGGTGCTAACTAATCCCAATTCTTTTTTTTTTTTTTTTTGCGGTGCGCGGGCCTCTCACTGCCATGGTCTCTCCCGCTGCGGAGCACAGGCTCCGGACGCGCAGGCTCAGCGGCCATGGCTCACGGGCTCAGCCGCTCCGCGGCATGTGGGATCTTCCCGGACCGGGGCACGAACCCGCATCCCCTGCATCGGCAGGCGGACTCTCAACCACTGTGCCACCAGGGAAGCCCCCCAATTCTTAATTTTTATGGGGTCCTAAGAGATTCCTTGAGAGTCTGATGAAAGATACAGATCCACTCCTGGGAAAAAATGCTCCTACAAATAAACACACCATTTCTAGAGGGAAACAGACATGCCAAACACCTGTCTAAGCATACTGTCATCGCCTCCAAAGCACCACGTAGAAAATTTTAAACTCTTAAGTCTCTTTCTTGAAACGCAGCCTTCCAGCCTTTCACCTCTCCCACTACACCTGTTCTTCAACCTGGAGACCTCGAATGAGTCTCATCTATCTTGGGCTACCAACCAACACTGAGTCCCTTCTCTAACCAGGCTGGACTGCATTGTAAACCAGTACATCACCACTCTCCATTCATGCCTCCAGTTCCTATTGCCATAAAAATCTGCCAATATCTGACCATGGCTCTCCTTTACGCCAATCTGCTCCTTATTCTGTATTTTTTTTTATCTCAGTGAATAGCAAAATCACTTTTTGTCACTGTCACTCAAGCTGGGAACCAAGACATCATCCTAGCTTTCTCTCTCTCTTACCTCTCACAACCAGTAAGACACCAACCCTTCCTTTCTCCCTCCATTGCTTCTGTACACATCATTCCTTACTTCAATGAAGTGACCTCAGCCCCACCCTCTTCAATCTGTCCTCCATGATGCCTCTAGAAGCTAAATAAAATGTCACTTCCTGCCTGAAATCCTTTAATGGCTTCTCATGGCTTTCAGGTTAAAGTTCAAAATCCTTAGCTTAAAATGCAAGGCTCTGTAGTGTAGTCTGAAGTCAGGGTGTCTGACTCCCCCAGCTCTGTTTTTCTTTCTCAAAATTGCTTTGGCTATTTGGGGTCTTTTGTGTTTCCATACAAATTTACAAACTTTTTGTTCTAGTTCTGTGAAAAATGCCATTGGTAATTTGATAGGGATTGCACTGAATCTATAGATTGCCTTGGGTAATATAGTCATTTTGACAATACTGATTCTTCCAATCCAAGAACGTGGTATATCTTTCCATCTGTTTGTGTCATCTTTGATTTCTTTCATCAGCATGTTATAGCTTTCTGAGTACAGGTACTGTACTGGCACAAAAACAGAAGTATAGATCAAAATAGCAGGACAGAAAGTTCAGAGATAAACCCATGCACCTGTGGTCAACTAATCTATGACAAAGGAGGCAAGAAGATACAACGGAGAAAAGACAATTTCTTCAATAAGTGGTGCTGGGAAAACTGGACAGCTACATGTAAAAGAATGAAATTAGAACATTCTCTAACATCACACACAAAAATAAATTCAAAATGGGTTAAAGACCTATATGTAAGGCCGATACTATAACACTCTTAGAGGAAAACATAGGCAGAACACTCTCTGACATAAATCACAGCCAGATCTTTTTTGATCTACCTCCTAGAGTAATGAAAATAAAAACAAAAATAAACAGATGCTTTTGCACAGCAAAGGAAACCATAAACAAAACGAAAATGAAAAGACCACCCACAGAATGGGAAAAAATATTTGCATATAAAGTGACTGACAAGGGATTAATCACCAAAATACAAAAACAGCTTATGCAGCTCAATATCAAAAAGACAAACAGGGCTTCCCTGGTGGCACAGTGGTTGAGAGTCCGCCTGCCAATGCAGGGGACACGGGTTCGTGCCCCGATCCGGGAAGATCCCACATGCCGCGGAGCGGCTGGGCCCGTGAGCCATGGCCGCTGAGCCTGCGCGTCCGGAGCCTGTGCGGAGGCCACAACAGTGAGAGGCCCGCGTATCACAAAAAAAAAAAAAAAAAAAGACAAACAATCCAATCAAAAAATGGGCAGAAGATCTAAATAGACATTTCTCCAAAGAAGACAGACAAATGGCTGAAAAGCACATGAAAAGATGCTCAACACCCCGAAACTAAGGAGTCCGCAAGCCGCAACTAACGAGCCCACCCGCTGCAACCAAAGAGCCCATAGGCTGCAAGTAAGGAGCCCATGAGCCACAACTAAGGAGCCCACCTGCCTCAACTAAGACCTGGCGCAACCTAATTAATTAATATTTTTTTAAAAAAAGCTGTTCAACATCACTAATTATTAGAGAAATGAAAAGCAAAACTACAATGAGGTATCACCTCACACCGGTCAGAATGGCCATCATCAAAAAATCTACAAACAGTTAATGCTGAAGAGGGTTTGGAGAAAAGGGAATCCTCCTACACTGTTGGTGGAAATGTAAATTGGTACAACCATTATGGAGAACAGTATGGAGGTTCCTTAAAAAACTAAATATAGAGCTAACATATGATCCAGCAATCCCACTCCTGGGCATATATCCAGAGAAAACCATAATTCGAAAAGACACATACACCCCAATGCTCACTGCAGCACTATTTACAATAGCCAAGACATGGAAGCAACCTAAATGTCCATCGACAGATGAATGTATAAAGAAGATGTGGTACATATATACAATGGAATATTAGCCAGCCATGAAAAAGAATGAAATAATGCTATTTGCAGCAACATGGATGGACACAGAGATTATCATACTGAGTGAAGTAAGTCAGATACAGAAAGACAACATATGATACCACTTATATGTGGAATCTTAAGAAAATGATACAAATGAACTTATTTACAAAACAGAAACAGACTCACAGATCTCAAAATCAAACATATGGTTACCAAAGGGGAAATGTGGGAGGAAGTGATAAATTAGGAGAGTGGGATTAACATATACACACTACGATATATAAAATAGATAACTGGGACTTTCCTGGTGGTCCAGTGGGTAAGACTCTGGGCTCCCAATGCAGGGGGCCCAGGTTCGATCCCTGGTCAGGGAACTAGATCCCACATGCATGCTGCAACTAAGAGTTTGCATGCTACAACTATAAGGTCCCGCATGTTGCAACGAAGATCCCACGTGCCACAACTAAGACCCGGCACAGCCAAAATAAATAAATAAATTTTTAAAAATAAATCTTTAAAAAAATAACTAACAAGGACCTACTGTATATCACAGGTAACTCTACTCAATATTCTGTAATAACCTATATGAGAAAAGAATCTGAAAAAGGATATATATATTATATATATGTATGTATGTATACCTGATTCACTTTGCTGTACAACTGAAACTAACACAACATTGTAAATCAACTATACTCCAATAAAGAAAATTTTAAATAAATAAATGAAAGTCAAGGCTCTCGTGATCTGGCCCTACTAGCCCTATAGCTCCATCCTCTACAAGCCACTCCCACCCGATTCTACACATTGAGCCGCCTGGCTGTTTGCCTCTGTGCCTTTCTACAAGCTGTACCCTCTGCCCAGAACACCCCTACCTCATGAATTTAGATGAATTTAGATGAATTTTACCTTCATCTAAAATTTACCAGTTCTCTAAAACATCCCATAAGTCACTTTCTCCAAAGAGAACTTTCTTAACTCTCCAGTTTGATTTTGGGTCCCATGCCTTTTCCTCCCACCATCTCAATGTGTTCTCATGCGAGGCTGCTTTACTCATCCATCTCCCCAACTTGACTCTAAGCTTCTTGAGGACAGGGCACTTGTCTTAACTCATCTTTCTATCTGCAGCACTCAATTCATCTTTGTTAAATGAACAATTGATCCCAGCCATTTGCTTCCTCTGTTGCTGCTCTCAGGAGAAACTACAAAATCTGAGTTAGACTTTCAGTGCTGCTCAGGAATGTTGTAGTTTACCCTCAGCTGACACAAAGGACAAACCGTCACCACACTCATTTCCATACTGCTCCTCTCATCAGACAACGTCACAACTCATTTCTCAAAAGGAAAAGAAAAAAAACTCACTGAGTGGGATCAGAAATTTAAGAACCTCACAGATCCCCTCTACTGACTTGAGGATGAGGTCTCCTCCCAGGCTCTGCAAGGCTAGCCCCGGGCTCTTTTTTTTTTCCCTTCCAGTTTTACTGAGATATAACTGACATACAGCAATGTATAAATTTAAGGGGTACAGCATAATAATTTGACTTACATATATCATGAAATGACTACCACAATAAGTTTAGTGAACATCCAATATCTCATAGATACAAAATTAAAGAAATAGAAAACATTTTTTTCCTATGATGAGAACTCTCAGGATTTACTCTCTTTTTTTACACAATTTTTTAATTTTTTTTTTTTTTTTTTTTTTTGCGGTACGCGGGCCTCTCACTGCTGTGGCCTCTCCCGTTGCGGAGCACAGGCTCCGGACGCACAGGCTCAGCGGCCATGGCTCACAGGCGCAGCCACTCCGTGGCATGTGGGATCTTCCCGCACCGGGGCACGAACCCGTGTCCCCTGCATAGGCAGGCGGACTCTCAACCACTGCACCACCAGGGAAGCCCATCCTTTGTATAGTTTTGATTTTTGGAATCATGTGTATGTTTTATATAAAATAGGTAAAAGAATGTCTTACATAAAATAAAATGAAAAATGGGGGGACCTCTAAAATGGAAAAATAGAAAAACGCCGAAATGTATTTCAAATGAGTGCTAGCCACATTGATGGAGGAGGAAAAAATTAATCCAAGTAACTTATTTTTTTAACAACAGTTTTGAGATATAGTTCATGTATCATAACATTTACCTACAGTATACAATTCCGTGGTTTTCAGTATATTCGGAGTTGTGTGACCACCATCACAATCTATTTTTAAAGCACTTTTCATCACCCCCTAAAAAGACTTTGTACCCATTAATAGTCACTCCCTATTTCCCCGCCCCCACTGTCTCGCAGCCCTAGGCAACCACCTTCTGTCTCTAAAGATTTGCCTATTCTGGACATTTCACATAAATGGAATCACACAATATGTGGTCTTTTGTGACAGGCTTATTTCATTTAGCATGTTTTTGAGGTTTATCTATGATGTAGCATGTATCAGTACTTCATTTCTTTTTATGGCCATATAATATTCCATTGATGCATATATCACATTTTATTTCTCCATTCATCAAATGATGGATGTTTGGGTTGTTTCCACTTGTTGGCTATTGTGAATAAAGATGCTATGAACATTTGTGAACAAGTTTTTGTGTAGACATATGTTTTCAATCCAAGTGATTTTTGAAGACAGTATTTTGACTGTATTCTTTTGACAAAAAGAACTATAAAAAATATTTCATAGGCTTGTTTTTCACAGAGGTATGGGTTAGGAATTCTGAAACTACTTTTTTTGTCTAGAATAAAGCAGATGAATATACTGAGGATAGTGGGAGTCAGGTCTCTTACAGTCAGAAAAAGAAATCACAAATATGAAAAGGGGAAGACTGGAATCAACACTGTGGAACTGGACTGAAACTGAAGATATTACTATGAATTCATGGTTTTGACAAAGCTTTATAGGAATAAAAACAGAGAGAGATATAAATCCTAACTCTGCTAAGAGGACCTAGAAATAATGACACTCCAGTAACAATGAGAACCTCTAGTTCCCAAAACTTGGTTTCTAAGTATCATTCTCCACTAAAATGAATCAGGACTCCTTGAAGAAATGGCTGATTTCAGGGCTAGGGGAGAAAAATTACACGTTCAGCCTGGAACAACTTGCTACACCAGGATTTAAAGAAGTGTTTGAAGAATGACAGTGTCATGTCAATAGGACATAGGAGAGCCAGCTTGAAGGGGCTCCCACTAGCCAAATCTAGGACAATTTGGCCATCAAAATAAATTAATTATGGTATGAATTATAAGCTACTGAATAAAATGGAAATTCATGAGTCCAAACTGATATAAATAAATGAATAATTAAACAGGGAAGGAGGGAAAGCGATTTCTTATAGTAGAATACCAATTGAAAAATATAAAAGGAATGATGGATTTCGGAAATTACCATTTGGCAAACATAATATTAATTGATCCAGGCAAGGATCATCACTGTGCGCTGAAATTAACGGGTAAAAATCTGATAAATAACAGCATATTTATATAATATTAAAGTATCTCGGGCTTCCCTGGTGGCGCAGTGGTTGGGAGTCCGCCTGCCGATGCAGGGGATGTGGGTTCGTGCCCCGGTCCGGGAGGATCCCACATGCCGCGGAGTGGCTGGGCCCGTGAGCCACGGCCGCTGGGCCTGTGCGTCCGGAGCCTGTGCTCCGCGGCGGGAGAGGCCACAGCAGTGAGAGGCCCGCGTATCACAAAAAAAAAAAAAAAAAAAGTATCTCCTCACAAAATACTTATTAATTATAAAGGGAAAAAATAGTAACGTTACAGTGGGGAAACAGGCAGACACCACCTTAAACCAAGTGATCAAAGCAGTGGTGTGCTAGAGCCAACTTCACACCAGCTCAGAAGAGTCACATCTCTTCCCAATTTTGCGTGCAGTGACTATACGACAGTAGCTTGAAATCGACCAGGGTGGGAGTATTTATACCATGGAAATCGGCAAATATTACCAACAAGGGGTTTTTTTCCCTGCAGATCCAGCTGTTAGACATCTATCAGCAGAATATCGAATAAAAGTTACTACTACCACACAAGCTGACTTTATGTGCCTCCTGATATTACAAGCCAAGAAGACACAACATCACTTCTGTGATATTCTGCCAAAAATGCATAGCCTCAATCTAATGATGAGAAAGCATCAGATAAAACTTAAAGTTAGAGACATCCTACAAAATAACTGGCCTGCATTGGCAACGTATCAGGTCATGAAAGACAAAAGACAACTGTGATGGTTAATTTTGTGCGACAACTTAGCTGGGCTAAGGGATGCCGAAAAAGCTGGTAAAACGTTTTTTCTGGATGGGTCTGTGAGGGTATTTTCAGATGATTAGCATTTGAATTGATAGGCTGAATAAAGATCACCCTCACTGATGCGGGTTAGCACCATCCAACCCATGGAGGGCCTGAGTAAAACAAAAAGGCAGAATAAGGGTGAATTTGCTCTCTGCCTGAGCTGCTGGGACATTTACCTTTTCCAGCCCTCAGTCATCAGTGCTCCTACTTCTCGGGCCTTTGGACTTGGACAGGGACTTAGACCATTGCCAGCTTGCAGGTGGCAGATCCTGGGACTTCTCTGTCCCCATTACCACGTGAACCAACTCCTGCAATAAATCTCCTCATACATATGTATATATGCATATCTTCGATCAGGTATACATATATACATATATGTATGTGTGTATGTATATATATATATATTCTATCAATTCTGTTTCTCTGGAGAACCTTGAGTAATACACCGACTAAGGAAATGTTCCAGATTAAAGGACACTAAAGAGAGTTGACAACCAAATCCAATATGTAATCTTGATTGGATCCTAGACCAGAAAAAAATTCTTTTTTGCTATTAAGGATTATTGGGACCACTGGTGAACTATGAATAAAATCTTTACATTATAGTATTATAGCAATGTTAATTTCCTGATTTTGCTCATTGTACTATGGTTATGTAAGAGAATTCCCCAAATGCACACAACGTAGATAGGGGTATAGGCCTATCGGTGCAGCTTTCTCTCAGGTGGTTCATATAAAGGAAGGAAGGAAGGAAGAAATCGCGTCTAGAGAGAAATGATAAAGCAAATCTGGCGCAGTGTTAACAAAGGGGTATCTAAGTGTCAGATACACATTTTTGGGGTACTATTCTGGGAACTTTTCTGTAAATCTAAAATTATTTAATAATTAAAAGTTACAAGGAAAAAGCGTGAACGCTACCTGGTCCTCTGCCCTCATCCTGAGGTCTCTGTGGCTGCAGTCAGACGGAGGCGGTGAGTCCGAACTTCTTCGAGGCCTCAAGGGGCTCAAGGGTGCACCTTCACAACAGCAGCGAAGGGGTCGTCCACCACCACCCGCCGGGAAAGCCAGATTAGCCTCAATCTCCGCGCGCAGGCGCAGGGCAGCAGCTCGCTCGGCGTCTTCCCGTGCCGGCCCGCCCTGCCCTCGGATTGGCCGGGGACGCAGTGACATCACGTCCTTCCCGGCAGGGCGCGCGTGCAGCTCTAGGCTCCCGTGGAGCCGCCAGGTGCGACGGTCTGGCGATCCGGCGAGCTGGTGCAGGCCCGCGGCGTCTCAGTCCCGGATCCCGGCCACAGTGGGCGCCCCTCTGGCAAGCGCACTAAAAAACCACAAGAATCTTGGCCTCATAAGGCTAACCCCCACTCCCACCTACAAACCTAGTGTTGTAACCCTGCACCAACTTTCCCTTCAATTTCGGGCCCAGGAGTTGGGTAGCGGGATTCAAAGCCACAGAGTGAAGTTGGGAGCGTCCTTGTGAAGGGAGAAGGAAAGGCATCTTCTTCAAAAGCCTAATGTTTCCTTGAATATTATCTTGGAAAGCCTCTTGTTTGTGGTCCAGGTGCCGCTACCAGTGAGTTTCCAGCCTGGGCTATGGCCAATACCAGCCGGCCACGCCCCCTTGGTGAGGGGAGGGTTCTGGGCTTTCCCATTATCAATTAGCTGGAAATTGCACGTAAACGTGTCCTGGCCTAACAAAGCCTGTTCTGATCTATGGCTTCCAGCTGAACGAACACCAGGAAACAGGCTGCAGGTGGTGGAGTACGCCAATGGTATTGTGCTTCTTCCACTTACCGGCTTACATTTTCTGATGAAAGCTGCTTTGTAGAATGAAGCCTCCATATTTGAATTTTGAGGGTTGAAAATAGAGGGTTGCACGGATAACAAACTGAGGTACTGCCAGACCATGTTGATAGTGATTATAGTTGCTCTTGCTAGTTTCCTCATTCATCCTGTGCAGACAAGGAAGATTATTTCCATTGTCTAGCATAGCATCTGGTACCTGGTAGGTGCTTTATAATGCCCTACACATTCTGCAGCACTGGAGTGATCATTCTCCCATCACCTGTAAATCTGGAGGTATTTTTTGCCTATGTTGGCACTGCCATCATTCTTTAAAACTATATTTTGTGAAAGAAACTCTGTGCTCTTACTGTTTGCGGAAGTTCTGAGGTTCCCAATGATTTCAAACGCCAAGCAGTGAAAGGGGACTGAATAACACACTTATGATCTGTGTTTTTACTCTGTATTCATGGAATCTGATCATCATTTACCTCTTTGTATATTTTTCTTTCCTCCACCCCTAAACAAAATGAAAGGACTCCACAATGCAAAGGGTGAAGGAAAGATAGCTGTTTATTTCAGTTGAGCAGACAAGCATGTCAAGCAAATGAAGACAGAAGAACACATAAGAGTATATTGGGAGACGGAAACAGATTCTTTTTGATTATCCCCTACTGTTACTAGAGAGAAAAATGTCTTCAGATAACCAGCAGTCAGCAGATGAGGACGAAGGCCTGTTATCCAGACTGATCAGGAAATGTAGAGATTCCCCCTTTGTCCCTGCAGGTAAGTACAAGCCTTGACTGGATACTGTGAAGCTGTTTCTAATAAAACAATAATGCCTTACCCAGTATCTTTGAGTATTGAAATAGTTTATATAATTAAATGTTTTCAGATAATTGGAGCTAACCCTTTCTATGCATGAATGAGTTACACTTTCAACACAGTTTCTAGTGTATGGCAAACCCTCAGTAAATATTAACTCTTATTATTATGAAGCATCAATTTTTTATTCTGTTTAAACCATTTTCATTAGCAGTCTATCGAAAATTACTAGTTCCCAGCCAATCTAAATAGGATTGATTGAATGGACTGTAACTTTTCTGTAATGACTCAGAATCAGCAGCTGCAGTATCAGTTTATTATTACACAGAGCCTATTAGAGACTATTGAGATGTATATAGACGGTCCTCAACTTATGACTTTTTGACTTTAAGATGATGACAAAGCAATTCGCATTCAATAGAAACCATACTTTGAACTTTGATCTTTTCCTGGCCTAGCAATATGTAGTATGATACCCTCTTATGATGCTGGGCAGTGGCAGCTCCCAGTCAGCCTCGCCATCATGAAGGTAAACAACTAATACACTTAACAACCACTCTGTACCCAACCATCCTGTTTTTCACTTTCAGTACAATATTCAATAAATTACATGAGATATTCAACACTGTATTATAAAATGGGCTTTGTGTTAGATGATTTTGCCTAACTACAGGCTGATGTAAGTATTCCAAGCACATTTAAAGTAGGCTAGGCTAAGCTATAATGTTCAATAGGTGAGGTGTATTAAATGAATTTTTGACTTACAGTATTTTCAACTTATGATGGGTTTTTCAAGGTGTAACCCTGTCATGAGTTGAGGAAGATTTACATGTCTCTTTGTTCTCTAATCAACTCCAAACTTTACTTTGTGTGTGTGTGTGTGTGTGTGTGTGTGGTACGCAGGCCTCTCACTGTTGTGGCCTCTCCCGTTGCAGAGCACAGGCTCCGGACGCGCAGGCTCAGCGGCCACGGCTCACGGGCTCAGCTGCTCCGCGGCATGTGGGATTTTCCCGGACCGGGGCACGAACCCGTGTCCCCTGCATCGGCAGGTGGACTCTCAACCACTGCGCCACCAGGGAAGCCCTCAACTCCAAACTTTAAGTTCTTGTGTCGATGCTTATAGACTTTTCTGTTTCTTCCATTACTGTTGGGTACCATCAGAAACTTCTGCTTCTAACGTTCTGTGGTGTCAGAAGCTAGATACCCACGCTTAAAAGAACCATGAGTCAATTCAGAGTAAAGAAGCTCTGAATGAAAGCCTGGGCCTACCTGTACACTTGAGAGCATGAACTTTGTGGTGTTCATGCTCTGTGGCTTGTTGCTGGCTTCCTGATGTGTTCCAGATGCTGAGGTTGATGGTTAAGTAAACTCCAGGTTAAAAAAGTATTATTCTAATTATACCTGGAGTCTTAGCCTCTTTATCCTTTCCCAACATATATTTGATATGTTTACATTTTAAACAAATACTATAGGTATGTGGACTTAAAAAAAACCCCACAAAATCTAAGCACCAATATTATGTTTTAAAATCTAAGCTTTCTCTTCTTTCTCTTTCGGATGCTTTAGCTGCCCTAGGCATTATTATTTAATACTTCAGCCATGCCTCTTTCCTTGTGCTTGCTTTGTCTGGAAACTATTAAAATAACTTATTTAAATCAGATGTACATACAGGGAACTATACTCAATATCCTGTTGTAAACCATCATGGAAGACAGTATGAAAAAGAATATATATATATTATAACTGAATCACTTTGCTGTACAGCAGAAATTAACACAATATTGTAAAACAAATATACTTCAATAAAATTGTTTTAAAAATATATATACAAATCAGACGTACATAACTTTGTGATTAATTCCACAAAAGCCTCTAAAGGGGTATAAGTCATATGTTTCCATTGAACACCACTACAAATCTAGCAACTTTATGTGTCATTATTCACATATCAAAAAGAATCAAAATTTTACTTTATAGTAATATTCTGTGTTTGAAAGTTCCACTTAATTTGATTAAGGCTTGTAAAGGCACAAGAAATGGAGGCAAATAATTTTGTAGTGATTTATTCCTCTTCTTTAGCATTTTTAACTAACAAAACAATTCAAGGACTCAGTGCCACTTGAGCAGATCACTGTAATGAACAGAGATTAATCACTGTGCCTGTTGGAAATTAAATTGTTTTTCCAGAGACATTTAGCGTGATTAAAGTAAAAAGAGAAAAGTGTTTCCAGCTAAATTCAGTTATATTCAAACTACAGAGACATCGTATGGAAAACAGTAAAGGTGCTGACTTTAATCTCTAAAAGAAACAAAACAAATTTCAGTTAGAACAGAGTATTGATTTGATAAGGGAAGAGAGCCAAGTTTTTGCTAGAAAAATATCTGATCAAATTTGTATATATATTATTGAATAGTTTGTTAGCTATTGTTTTATTGAGAATATCTCCTAAGTATTTTCTGCTGCAGGACAGAGTATCCTGTCAATAATTTACAGAACACTTTAATTTGTTGTCTTAACTTCTGTCATTATAATTTATTCATATTATTTAAAATCTTATGAATACTGCTAAGGTCTGTGTGTACATTATATGTATTTAAACTCTGTGTTGATAGATTATTTGTTTTTGCTTCTTTCACGTAACATTTCATAGTACATTTCTGTATATTAGTACTTCCTATACTTGTAATTTTTTTATAGCTATGGTAGTTTTCCCTCTGTTTGGGCCATTTGGGTTTAGTTTTTCCTCATACATAATGTAGCCACAAACATCTTTGTGTCAACTTCTTGACTTTTCTTTTGCTTACTTCCTTGGAGTATGTCCCCAAAGTAGAATTTCCAGGGCAGGAAGCATGTTCAGTTTAATGTCACTTATTATATGTCTCCAGAGTTCTTTCCAGAAAGATTTGGCTAAACTTACAGAGCTTTCAGCATTGTACGTGTTTCTCAATGTACCTGCCATTGTCGTTTTAACTGTTATTTGTTTTTTGCTGTTTTTATGTTTGTCATTTTTATTTCAATTTCACTTATTACTAATCAGCCTACAAAATATACATATAAATGTGATTATTTACTCTGATTCTTATTTCCACTTATTAAGTATACTCTGAGAGAATAAATAGATCCTCACCCACCCACAGAGACAAACATGTGCCAATGGTTAATCAAAACTTGCTATCGTCCATAAACATCAATTGCATTTCTATATACTAACAACAAACATATGGAAACTGAAATTAAAGACATAAGACCATTTACAATCGCTCTGAAGAAATGAAATGATTAGGTATAAGCTTAACAAAACATGTACAGCATCTGTACGCTGAAAAAATACAAAATGCTAATGAACGAAATCAAAGAAGAACTAAATAAATGTAGAGACTATTGTGTTCGTGGATTGTAAGACTCAATAAAGATGTCAGTTCTCCCCAAACTCATCTATGGGTTTACTGTAATTCCTATCAAAATCCCAGCAATGTTTTTTTGTAGACAGAAACAAGCTTATTCTAAAATTTATATAAAGGCAAAAGTTCTAGAATGGCTAAGACTACCTCTTTTAAGAAAAAGTATCAAGTAGGGCTTCCCTGGTGGTGCAGTGGTTAAGAATCCGCCTGCCGATGCAGGGGACACAGGTTCGAGCCCTGGTCCGAGAAGATCCCACATGCCGTGGAGCAACTAAGTCCGTGCACCACAACTACTGAGACTGTGCTCTGGAGCCCGCGAGCCACAACTACTGAGATGGCGTGCTACGACTACTGAAGCCCAGGCGCCTAGAGCCCATGCTCCACAACAAGAGAAGCCACTGCAATGAGAAGCCTGCACACCACAACGAAGAGTAGTCCCCACTCACCACAACTAGAGAAAGTCCGCACACAGCAACGAAGACCCAATGCAGCCAAAAATAAACAAATTTAATAAATTTTAAAAAAAAGGCAGTTGATCTCAAGGATGGATACCTTTAATAATAATTTTTTTAAAAAGTATTAAGTGGAAGGAATCACTCCTACCAGATACTAAGGCTTAATATATAGAGTAATCAACAGTGTGGTATTGATTAAGGGATAGATGCATAAATCAATAGGAGAGAAGAGAGATCCCCCAAAATAGAGCCACACTTTTATTATGCAAAAGTTTCCTTTACTCTTATGTCAAAATATAGCATTTTTGTCCTTGTCACTTTTTTTAAGTCTGCCTTACCCCCTTTTAGATGTTATAAATATGCTGTTCTCTTTTCTTCTAGATTTTGTTGATATTTTTATTTTCATATTTAATGCTAACCCATCCAGACTGTTTTTGTAGGGTCTGGTGTAAGATACAAATCCAAGTTAGTTCAAATAGTTTTTCCCTTGTCTGTTATTTGGTTATCTTGATTTGTCATGGGTTAAGTTCTTACAGTGTTTCAAATCGCTTTCTAGAATTTTTCCTATTCAGTTGATTCCTATTCAGTTTTCTGTTTTAGAGTGAATTACACAGAATCTTGGTTGTCCCAGCAGTATATTCACCCCTTGACATATGTAGTGAATACAGAAATATTTGTATGGGCTTCTGGAATTTTCTAGAATCACAGTTCTTCCCAGAGTCACATACTTCTCATGCAAATATTCACACCTTTTTACCTCTCATTAAAATTTAATATCTCATTTTCACAGAAGAGTAAAGTTCCTTTCACTTTACTAGATTTACTCCTTATTTAATAACAAGTAGAGAGGAATAAAGCCAAACACCCAAAAGCTGTGAATGCTGAGATTTTGGTTGGTTCACTCACTGGTTAAGTGACTTGCCCCAAATAAAAGGCTTACAGCCTATAAATCTGAAGCCATGCCTCAGGAAAATTAGAAATTACTAGACAAGTTACTACACTATACAATTCAGGTTTTTCCGGGAAGAGTCAAAACTGCAAATATTGAATCCATGAGTGAAGTATCCTTTGGTATCTTGCCTGCTTATCTTCCAGGTACTGATCCCTTGCACAGTCTTTTATTCAATTCTCTAAGCTCTTGGGAATTTTAGCCTGCTATTTATATAATCCCTACTTTTTTAATTCACAGGGATAGCAGGCTTTATGACTGTGGGGTCCTATGGTCTTTACAAGTTAAAATACAGAAGAGATCAGAAAATGTCCATCATCTTATTCACATGAGAGTTGCTGCCCAAGGATTTGTTGTAAGAGCTGTGACTCTAGGTAACCTGCTTAATTTGTATCTTGTGTTCAGCTGTCTTTGAGAGTATTTTGATTTATTCATCCATTCATATTAGTATTTTTATTTATTCATTCATATTCATTCATGAATATTGGGTCAAGATGATGTAATGGAGGAGGAAGGGTAAGAAAGACAGTGATCGTCACTTGGTTGAGGTTGCTGCCCAGTTATAGGCTTAATCTCTTGGTATTTTAAGCACTGAAAAAAAAAACTCAGTAGGCAAAAGGTACAGACTTCTAGTTATAAAATAAACGAGTCATGGGGATGGAATGTACAGCATGGTGACTATAGTCAATAATACTGTATTGCATATTTGAAAGTTGCTACGAGGGTAGATCTTAAAAGTTCTCATCACAAGAAAAAAATTCTGTATATATGGTAATAGATGTTAACTAGGCTTATTGTGACCATTTCACAATACATACAAATATAGAATCATTATGTTGTACAACATAAATTCAAATTGTATGTGAATTATACTTCAATCTAAAAAAAGAAAAACCCAGTGGAGAACTAGGTTATAGTTTCTGTTATCCTCTATAGTGAAAGGAGCAGTGAATAGTTTATACCCTGTATAACTCAGCTATTCCAAGCCTGAGCCATAGGTAATTTTTTATTAGTCTATAAGTTAAGCAATATTTACACAGTCAAATCCAAAGAGTGGGTATAAAATTATCTGGTTGATTCAGGTTATATCAACAGCTAAATCATTTAGTTCTAACAAGGAGTCTACTTTGGGACCTAAATTACCTAAAATTTTTGTCTACATTAAATGAGAACAAGTCACAGTGTTCTTAGCTCCCCTTCATGCTGTGCAAAGTAGAATCAGCCTGAGTAGGTCTAGGATTATGGGATGATGGGTGTGGGGCTTGCCTATAGGGAGTTATATGGTAATTATCTTTTTACTATGAACTGTGATATGAGTCTTGAACAAAATACAACAAGAAACTTTACTATGAAGTAACAGGCCTCATTTTCATCATTCAGAACACACTTATGAGCATGAGCTATGTGCAAGGCACTGTGCTGGTCTAGAGATACAGCAGTGAAACTAACTCTCTACCCTCAACTAGTTTAATCTCCTTAGGGAGAGAGATCAAGAGCAGGAGAAGACAATATAAAGTCAGAGGTACTACAATAAGATTAACACAGGTTGCTATGGAAGCACAAGCACAAAGGAGAGCGTTTAACTAGGGCTGAGAGTCCAGGGAGGCTTCTCTAAGGATGCAAACCATGTGATGAGCCAAGAATGTAGAGGAATTAACTAAGCAGAGAAGGAGGTCAGGATTCTAGGCAGAGGGAAAAAAACAAAGGCACAGAAGCATGGCATGTTAGTGGAACTCGACACAGTTTGGTATGGTAGGTGAATCAATCAGTGTTTGATGAGACTGCAGAGCTAGGAGTAGTAACATATAGTAAGAGATTTATTTTAGGTATTTGGACTTATGTAATTGTGAGGCTCTTTCTTATGTATCAGGATCTGGGACCTGAAGTGGGCAGAGCAAGCAGTTAGAAAAGGCAGATGAAAAGTGAGAGAAGCAAGAAAAATCTGGAACCTGCAAGGATGAGCTGAAAACACACAGGATGGTCTGGAATCCTTATGGATTTCTTACCATCTCTAAACCTCCAAATGTGATGATGGAGTGACATAGAAAAGCCGATGCCCCTCATCCTGGAGCTAAACATGGACCTGGCCAAGGAGTCAGAGAAGGTGAAAGAGGAAATTCAGCAGGAGCCATGGTAGCTGCACTCCTGATTGCTGCCCCATGCCAGCCAGGTGGGCCAGCAGATAAGCAAAACTATGCTGCAACAGTGCCTTCCCAGGTCAAAAGAATTTGCTGGCTGCTTTACTTCTACCTTCTAAATCTCACGCAAAATGTCTCTTGTGCAATTTTTCAGGGAATGAAAGGAAAGGAATTCTGGAAAATCTAGTTATAGTTTAGCTAAGTTGATACATTACAAATCCGTCACTGTCTATCCCTTGTCAACCTGGCATCCATATACACCTCTTTTAATACACTTACCTTCAAATAAAGACAATGGTAAAATCAACCATCCCTTGTATAACCAAAAACATGCTAACTCTCTCCTAAAAGAGGATACAAAATCCCTTTGTCCATCTTTGGGTGATGTTGATTCATCTTTGAGCTGAGTCATATTCCCTTTTGATATCCTGTGACTTAAATCCTGAGATATAAAGTTAACTACTATTAACACTTCTTATATTAGATGGTAGGTAAATGGAAATGGCAAATAGAAAAAGAAATTGGTGACTGTATACACGTGTATTCGTATCAAAATAAGGGGGCTTCCCTGGTGGCACAGTGGTTGAGAGTCTGCCTGCCGATGCAGGGGACACAGGTTCGTGCCCCGGTCCGGGAAGATCCCACATGCCGCGGAGCAGCTACGCCCGTGAGCCATGGCCACTGAGCCTGCACGTCCGGAGCCTGTTGCTCCGCAACGGGAGAGGCCACAACAGTGAGAGGCCCGCATACCGCAAAAAAAAAAAAAAAAGAAAGAAAAAAAAGGAAGAAATATTCATAACTATCACAGTCTTTGTTTCTGCAACTGGTCGGATGATCATGGCTCATATTATAACTATATTTTTCCACTGGCCATTTCATCCACCCTTTGCCTTCCGAAAGCACCTTGGCTATTCATGGTTATTTGACTGGGTTGTTGACCCAAACATTCTGAAATGATCTGGGTCATTAATGATCCTTCCTGTACTGGGTATAATTTTCCACCTTCTTTAATCACATGACATGGGACTACTAAGAAAGGCCCCAGAAGGTATACATTCCAGACACACTCCTCCTTACCCTACCAGTATAGTAACAATTTACCCTTGATAGATCAAATCAATGTAATGGACTAATGTGATGTCTTGTGGAATAGAGAGATGATCCAGGTCCTGCAGACTAGATTGTGGCATAGGGCTGGAAAGTTCACACAGCCGTGAGACTGAACACTGAAAGTATACTGCTGGCCCTGCCAGATGAAAGCAATCTGCTTCTGATGGTCTTTACTAAAAGGTATACAGAAAAAAGCAATCAATCAGAGTAATAGCTGCAAAACAAATAGCAAAAATTGTGTTGATTTGCTATAGCAAAGTTTATAGAAATCCATTATCATTCTCCAAGATCCATCTGTCTTCTGGCCAAAGAGGCAAAATGAATGGAGATATGGTAGGAATCACCACCCTGGCATCTTTAACGTCCTTGATGATGGCACTAGTCTCTACAATCCCTCTGGGAATGCAGTATTGCTTTGGTAATAGAAGCATTTAGAATGGCTTACACTGCACTTCCCTGATGGCACAGTGTTAAGAATCGCCTGCCAATGCAGGGGACACGGGTTTGAGCCCTGGTCCGGGAAGATCTCACATGCTGCAGAGCAGCTGAGCCCATGTGCCACAACTACTGAGCCCGTGTGCCGTACCTACTGAGCCCACATACCACAACTACTGAGCCCACGTGCCACAACTACTGAAGCCCACGTGCCTAGAGCCTGTGCTCAGCAACAAGAGAAGCCACCACAATGAGAAGCCCACTCACTGCAACTAGAGAAAAGCCTGCACACAGCAATGAAAACCCAACGCAGCCAAAAATAAGTTAATTAATTAATTAATTTTTTAAAAAACCAACAATGGCTTACACTTGGCTTTCCCTACCAGAATAGCCCTTACTCCCCAGGTCAGGGAACCAATGTGAGGATTCTGATAGCTGCTGAGTACGTCTACTCCGATTACACATTCCATAACTGGGGAAATAACATAAGGTAGGTTCAGGGACCCACCAGACCAACTGTAAAATAGACCCACAGCGGGCTTCCCTGGTGGCGCAGTGGTTGAGAGTCCGCCTGCCGATGCAGGGGACACGGGTTCGTGCCCCGGTCCGGGAGGATCCCACGTGCCGCGGAGCGGCTGGGCCCGTGAGCCATGGCCGCTGAGCCTGCGCGTCCGGAGCCTGTGCTCTGCAACGGGAGAGGCCACGACAGAGAGAGGCCCGCATACCACAAAAAAAAAAAAAAAAAAAAAAAATAGACCCACAGCAAAACTCCACTGACCTGACCATAAACTCCTAGTTCGACTGGTAGAACACACTAATTCTCCAGGCATTAGTATCAATTCAAAATCAATATTTAACAATGTCCCACAAATGTGATTATTTCCCCTTCCTCTTGCTGAATAGTCATAGGTGCCTTTGGGGAAGACTAGAAGGAGGATTTATAGTATTTGCATTTTTGGCTGTGAAACAGGGTCTTTCCTTAAGGAGATCTGACCTCTCGTTTATTCCAGGGACTTTGGGTCTATGAATTGACTCAAATTTGGGAATTGGTTGAGGGGCCATGGCTCTCTATGGTGATGATTCAAGTCAAATTTCTGTTCGCCAGACCTAGAGCTTTTCTGCTCACATGCTGCTCACCGCTTTCAACTCTAGGTACAACATGATCAATTAGCCAAAATGCCAAAGATCTTTGTGGCTTAGACTATATTGATTACTGCTTAGGCTTTGCTGCCCATTACAGTAATCATGCTTTCCTTGTCTTTGTCAATTAAAAGCTGCCGCTTGACCCCTGCCACCCCACAATCCCATCATCCCTACTGAACTCAGGGAGCCCAGAAATTCCTACTGTCATTTCTGGCTTATAGGAAATCATTACCATAGACCCCTTCAAGGAGGGCAGGGCTGCCTTCACAAATGTACTTCTCACAGCTCTGCAGAAGGAAGGAGATATATTTAGGGGGTGAGTGAGCAGGATAAATCCAGTCTAACATTCCAATCTCCCTAAGCCTTTGGATACCTTCCTTTATGGCAAAGTTTCTCAATCTCAGCACTACTGACATTTTGGACTGGATTATTCTTTGTTGCGGAGGACTGTCCTGTGCCTTACAGAATGTTCAGCAGCAGCCCTGGCTTCTACCCACTAGGTGCCAATGGTACCCACCCGCGCTGTGAAAGCCAAACATGTCTCCAGACATTGCCAGATTTCCCTGGGGAACAAAATTGCCCCAGTAAAGAAGAATCACTGCTGTACCATGGAAGTATACTAAGGAAGTTCTGGTATTTCAACTTCATTTAGTGGAGACTACTTTTTGGTCCAAGTTTCAGCCATTCTCAGACAGAGGGAAGGACTGTTTCTACTGGCAAAAGAGTCTCAATAAGATATAGGGGCTCAAGGACCCAGTTTCACTGAAATCTGCTTATATGTCCCCATTCCAATTTTCAGAGTCCCACGCCTTCCAAAGCAGTGCTCTAAACTTTTTTTCTTTTTAAATATTTATTTATTTATATATTTGGCTGTGCCAGGTCTTAGTTGTAGCACGAGGGATCTTTGTTGCGACATACAGGGTCTTTTTTAGTTGTGGCATGCAGGCTCTAGTTCCCTGACAAGGGATCGAACCCCTGCCCCCTGCTTTAGGAGTGTGGAGTCTTAACCACTGGACCACCAGGGAAGTCCCCAATGCCCTGAACTTTAACTTAAGAGGTGTTATGAGTTTGGGAATTTAATTTGCCTCGTGATTAGTCACTCACAGGATTAGCCCCTGTGTACATTTTTCGAAAATACCAGTCTCAAGGCTACAGGAGTTAAAAGTTTCTTTTTAGAAGGTCATAAAGCTTTCAGGTCCCTCACAAGACCTTGAGCTAGGAATTTAAAGCCATGAGCCCATCATCTAGTTTTCCCAAGTTCTCCAGCACACTTAAAAGTTACTAACCTTATTATACTCCTTATTTCCACTAAATGTTCTATGACAATAAATACTTGATCCCCCAAAGCCTTGCTTTCTATAGGCACCTGATTAAGGGTATCTGCAAGGTGATAATTTTTTTAATGTTTTGCTACCACATGCCATGGACTGCTAGCATACTCTTTGCCACTGGAGGGGAAAAAAAAAAAAGCCCATTAATACCTTTAAATATAATCAGATCAGAGAACCAACTCCAGATAACCCAGAACCAATTCAGAGAACCAATGCTCAGAGTTATGTTCCTCTGGAAGCTTCCAATACCAAATTCTGGATCCGTCAGGTTCAATCAGAGAAGGAAAACTACTAGTAGTGATATATAAAAAGGGATTTATTATAGAGATATGACCTTAAGCAATTTGGGGAGCTGGCTAAACAGTCCATGTTAGGTTGTTGGTTATATTTCTAATGCTGGCACCTGAAGGTAACAAGGCGGCAACTGGGAAAGAAAACTAAACTAGAATCTGCAAGGGTGAGCTGGAACCCACAAAGACAAATGGAAACTTGAGTCCGAGTCTTGCTGACTCCAACCTTGATCATGGCATGACCTTTAGGAAAAGTTGGCACGCTCTATCATGGAGCTAATCCACACCTGGCCCAGGAGCCAGAAAAGCTAATGGAGGAGATCCAGAACGAGCTGAAGGATTTGTGGGCCTGACTGCTGCCCATCAACAGCGAGGTGAGCCAGCAGATAAACAACAACATACACAAGCTGTAACAGCACCTAGTGCTCTGCACCAAGCCTTCCAAGTGCAAAAAGAATTTGGTAGCTCCTGCTTCAACTTTCACCTTCAAATCTCAAGTAAAATGTCTCTCATGGCCAAGCTAACCTGGAACTATGCAGGGAAGGGAATTCTGGAAAACACAGTAACAGCTTAGTTAAACTGATATAAAACAAATCCCCCAATAGATTTATATGGTTGCTAGTTGAGGAGTAAAAAGATGAAGTGAGCCAGTGAAGGGTTTAAACAGGGGAGTAACAGTCAGAACAGCATCTAAAAGATGCCTGCTGGGAGACTTCCCTGGCGGTCCAGTGGTTAAGACTCCACGCCTCCAGTCCAGGGGGTGTGGGTTCGAACCCTGGTTGGGGAACTAAGGTCCCACATGCCACTCGGCCAAAAAAAAAAAAGATGCCTGCTGTACAGAAAGATCAGAAACAGGCAATATGAAACTGTTTGTTTAGGGATACTAAACAGACAGTCACACTATAAAGGCAAGGAAAACTCTTATCATAAAATTCAGAACAGTGGTTACCTATGAAAAAGGGAGGGGAATATGATCAGAAAGGGAAACCTGGAGGCTTCCAGGATGCCTGTAATATTCTACTTCTTGACCCATAATTACAGGTGTTCATTCTACAACTATCTGTTAATCTGGTCATTTAAGTTTTATGAACTATTTTCCATGCATATTTATATCACCATGAAGAAAGTGTTAAGAGGAAAAGGAAAATGATTAGAGATGATTTGCAAAGGAGGGGAGAAAAAAGGCAGAAGCCAATGAGATGATGAATTGGATATGAATTAAGGCAGTGGCAATGGCAACAGAGAGGAGATGGATTCTAGAAATACTGAGGACTCAGCAACTAAGTGATTGGGAAAAGTAAGGAAGGAAGAATCAAGGATGACTCCTAGGTTTCTGGTCTGGGCAACCAGATGAAAGGTTTGCCTTTCACACATAAAAAGAATGAAGAAGGGGCTTCCCTGGTGGCGCAGTGGTTGAGAGTCCGCCTGCCAATGCAGGGGACACGGGCTCGTGCCCCGGTCCGGGAGGATCTCACATGCCGCAGAGCAGCTGGGCCCGTGAGCCATGGCCGCTGAGCCTGCGCATCCGGAGCCTGTGCTCCGCAACGGGAGAGGCCGCAACAGTCAGAGGCCCACATACCACAAAAAAAAAAAAAAAAGAATGAAGAAGAAAGAACAGGTTTGGTGAGAGGATGAGTACATATTGGATAAAACAATAATAACATACAATGAGTGCTTATGATGTACAAGTCACTCTGCTTTATATATCATTATCTCATTTAATCTTAATACCTACTTGGACACCACCTGGTGTATTGCAGGACAACTCAATACTGATGTCAACCACGTGGAGCTCACATCAGATGCCCCAGGTTTAAGGACATGGTTCCCGAAAACACCGCCCTTCTTTCAGACACTGCCATTGGGGTTTCCCAGACCACCTGCACTTCTGACCAACTGGCTACAAATTCAAGGTTTCCCAAGACTTCCTCAGGTTTGATATTTCACTAGAAGAACTTATAGTACTTAGGGAAGCACCATACTCACAATTACAGTTTCATTATAAAGTATACAAATCAGACCCAAATAGACACATAGGGTAAGGTCTGGGAGGGTCCCAAACTCAAAATCTCGCCCTGTGAAAAAATATATATATATATCGCCTTGTGGAATTGGTGCATGTCACCCTCCCAGCACATCCGTGTGTTTACCAACCAAGAAACTCCACTGAGCTTCAGTGTCCAGAGTTTTTACTGGGGCTTCATTATGTAGGCATGATTGACTGAATCACTGGCCACATGACTGAACTCAATCTCCAGTCCTACTCCCCTCCCTGAAAGTCTAATCACATGGCTGGTCTTCTAGCCACATCCTGAAGCTACCTAGGAGTCCACCATGAGTCACCTAATTGGCATAAATTCAGGTATGACTCAAGGGGCTCATGACCAGACAAAGTCTTTATTAAAGGACAATACGCAATGAGGTAGGTACTGTTATAATCTGTTTTACAGATAAGGAAACTTAGGCTTAGAGAGGAAAGGTTACCTGTTCACAGTAACATGGGCAATCTATTCCAGAGCCTGAACTCTTAATTTTATATTATACTGACTAAGATGCCTATGGAAGATGTCTCTAAATTACAGTACTCATACCCTAGTTGATGTATAAGGAGGTCCATGGGGACATGGGAAGAAAATATTTTTATCTTAAAAACAAAAAAGCGGGACTTCCCTGGCAGTCCAGTGGTTAAGACTCCATACTCCCAATGCAGGGGGCACGGGTTCAATCCCTGGTCGAGGAACTAAGATCCCGCATGCATGCTGCACCGCGTAGCCTAAAAAACCCAGAAACAAAAAAAGCTTTACCAGTATACAGACTGATCGTAGTACATTTATATGGTTTATAAATAAATGTGCATTTTGAAGAACATGCTCAACATATTTACTTATATACAATTTTAAAGTTTTGGAGGCCGTAACTATGGGATATGGAAATGTCACATATAATATAATCTATACATGGGTCTCACATTCAGAAGAGAGATCTAACTTGCTTACCAGTGAAGCAACAGGTGTGAATGAGGTGAGAAAAGGGTTGGGATCAGAACTCCAGGGAACACCAACATTTAAGAGGTAGGCAAGAGGTTAATAATTATTTGTGCAGATATCTAATTTGCTATCTAACTGAGATGAGAACTAACTTACCCTTTAGGCTCTGTGCACTTTTTGTAGGTATTAACAGGAGGTGTCAGAAATAAAGCTGAAGGAAAATGAAGTAAAGGTTTAGTTCAGACAATCTACTAGAGAGCTGATGCCTTGACAACTGATATGGATGGGAAGAGTGGTGACTTGTAGTTTAAATCTGTGACTCCCTAACTTGCTTTATTTGTTTGTTTGGTTTTTATAAATTTATTTATTTATTTTTGGCTGCCTTGGGTCTTTGTTGTTGCGTGCAGGCTTCCTCTAGTTGCGGCGAGTGGGGGCTGCTCTTTGTTGTGGCACACGGGCTTCTCATTGCAGTGGCTTCTCATTGCGAAGCACGGGATCTAGGTGCGCGGGCTTCAGTAGTTGTGGCACGCGGGTTTCAGTAGTTGTGTCACGCAGGCTCTAGAGCACAGGCTCAGTAGTTGTGGCGCATGGGCTTAGTTGCTCCGTGATTTCGGATCTTCCCAGACCAGGGCTCGAACCCGTGTCCCCTGCATTGGCAGGCAGATTCTTGACCACTGTGCCACCAGGGAAGCCCCCTAACTTGCTTTGGATATGAACATTTGCTGATATCCCTGGAATTCACTGAAGCAGCTCCTCTCTTCCTCAGGATATTTTCCCTGGCCACCTCCCCCTTTCTGCATGGCCCTAGGACCTCATCCTTGGGGAAGATGTACATTTACCTCATCTGCCTAAACATAGCTAATTCATCCACTGGACTGTAAATCCCTAGAAGCAGGGATTCGATCCATTCACCTTGCTTTTCTTCAGAATACTGAGTACTAGTAGACACTGAATAGATGTTTTCTAAGTTGAAGTGCCTATTGTTTTTATCTCAAGATCTAGCCAAATCTTCCCACTTTCCTTTCTCACCAATATTTTAAAATTCAAACTTTAGTGTGTCATTGTAATGTCATAAATTCAGATTTATACTGATCCCAAAGGGCTCTTAGATTTGTTTTTTGTTTTTTTTTTCCTGGAGTCACTCATATGATCCAAGCCAAAAATTAATAAGATAGAGGGCGTTTGTTTGTTTTTTAATTGTAGGTTGGTTTTAGAAAAAATACAAGTGAAGAAATTCAGTGTTTGTTTCCCATGGATACTCTATTGATACACATCTTTTGGTTTCTAGGTGTTCTCTATTCTATGTATAAGGATTATATTAGACCTCGATCCTTCAATGTGTCCAAAAAATGAAGCTTCAGACAAGAAAAACAAGAAGCCTTCTGAAACCTATTTATTATGAAGAATTTTTAATATGTAGCAAATTATACTGCAGAAGTTTCAGCTGGAATTCTCATAGACTTCAGCTGTTTAAGAAGTTGATTTCCAAATCAACAAACAGAGTCAGCTCAAAAATAGCCTTCTTGATGTCTTTCAAAGGCTAGGCCATGATTTTCTGACTTTTAAAATTTTTATTTTCTAGTTAGTGGCAGAAAATAATCTATATTACGCCAAATCAATCTGAAAATTAGGAGTTATATAGTGGCTACAGAAAAATTTTCTCTATCCGTATTAAATGTGATGCTCTATTCACAGTTTAATTCTCCACAAACAGGGCAAGGCAATTAAGGCTTTCATAAACTCCTTTCTAGAATGGGCAAAAATTACATCAGAGGAGAATGGCCATGTTGTTATTTAAATCTGGTTCACCACTGTGCACCTCACTCTTACATAAAAACGACTATTTTACCACAAACGTAAAGGTCTTAACATTTAAATATTTGTGTATTCATTTTTATACTTGTTGAAAGTACTTCTAGGAGTACAAAGGTAAATTGCTAAAAAAAATCCCTTTTCCCTCAGATGGCAGTATTGAGGGAAAAAAGGATTTAGTCCAGAAGTGCTACTGCCAATCTGGTATGACACTGTAGAAAACACAAGAAACAAAGAAGAGATTAAATGTTAAGTATACCTGTGGCATCAAATGCCTCTGCAATTGCCCTAGGGTTCTAAAAACTAAGCTAGACCTTGTGGAAGTCATAACTGCCATGGCTCAGATTTATTCCCTGACTCCAGGCCTGGGAAAGAAAACAAAACAAAACAAAAAAATACCCACTAAGATAAAATCAAGAATACACTGTAATATTATCTGTGGTGCTGATTTCCCCTTCCTTGATGCCTGTAGTGGAGGAATACTCTGACAGGAAGGTGAAGTCTAGTGTTTGGGAAGGGAAAGACACAGGAAGATCTGAAAATATATCCACATTCTAGACATTACCCACTGTTCTGTGTATTATATACACTCTTCTCTACTGGCACAGGGTAATTATTTTAAAAGTTGCCATCTGTACCTATCATGAGGCTCTTCTAGTGCCACCAACAAGTACACGTTTCAGTCAACACTGTCCTCCATAGAAAATAGGCAAGGAGGGACTTCCCTGGTGGTGCAGTGGTTAAGAATCCGCCTGCCATTGCAGGGAACACGGGTTCGAGCCCTAGTCCGGGAAGATCCCACATGCTGTGGAGCAACTTAGCCCGTGTGCCACAACTACTGAACCTCTGCTCTAGAGCCTGCAAGCCACAACTACTGAGCCTGTGAGCCACAACTACTGAAGCCCACGCGCCTAGGGCTGGTGCTCTGCAACAAGAGAAAACACCACAATGTGAAGCCCGCACACTGCAACGAAGAGTAGCCCCCGCTCGCTGCAGCTAGAGAAAGACCGCGTGCAGCAACGAAGACCCAGTGCAGCCAAAAATAAATTAATTAATTAAAAAAAAAAATAGGCAAGGAAAGAATCCAACTACTTTATTCTACTAGGGTAAATATTCCAGCAGTTGGCTCTAATATGTTCCATGAAAGTCAGAAAAATTTAAGATGGCTGGAATAGAAATGTCATCCTTCATGTTGATTACACAATGAAAAGATACTTCTAATCAGGCTACCAGAAAGATCCCACTCTCTCAATATACGCTCAGCAGTAAAAATAGATTAACTGAAGTGTTTAATCAGAAATGGGCTTTTCTCACAAAACCCAAGAGATTCCAGAATTTTGTCATAATCTTACTCTGAAAGTATTAAAGTAATATATTTATTGCTTGAAAAAAGCAATGAAAAATATTTATTAAGAGTATTATGGGACTTCCCTGGTGGCGCAGGGGTTGAGAGTCCGCCTGCCGATGCATGGGACATAGGTTCGTGCCCCAGTCCAGGAAGATCCCACATGCCGTGGAGCGGCTGGGCCCGTGAGCCATGGCCACTGAGCCTGCGCGTCCAGAGCTTGTGCTCCGCAACGGGAGAGGCCACAACAGTGAGAGGCCCGTGTACCGCAAAAAAAAAAAAAAAAGAAAAAAAAAAGTATTATGCATGAGAGCTCACAAATTATGTTTAAATTAAAATGTAAAATCTTGTATGGAGAAAAGTTAAGTATGCAGGATGCCCATTTACCCACATTAGCCTGGGTAAAGATGGGAGGCCGTTGCAGGAGGACCTTATAAATAGATAAAATACAGTACCTGAATTTGCACAATACTTCTGGGGCAAAGGTTTGGTGGCTTAATATCATAATGTTTAAAACTGAGAAGGCTATTTTCATCATCTGCTGTAACCTCTGCCTCACTGACTAATTAAACTATTCCATGTGCCTGGATATGCTCTGCCTGCCTTTTATATTAAGCCAACACACAGGTAGGTAGCAGCAGCTGCTCAGTAACAATTATTTAATTGCATTTTTCTAACATTCTGGGTATACACTGTCAGAGCATCCTTTTAAAAAATTGACTCCACAGTGTTAAACCCCAGGAACTGAGTGAGTATATGCATCTAGGTTAATCTTAAGATTGAATATATTGGGATTTCCCTGGCGATCCAGAGGTTAAGACTCCACACTTCCACTGCAGGGAGCGAGGGTTCAATCCCTGGTTGGGGAGCTAAGATCCCACATGCTGCACAGCACGGCCAAAAAAAAAGATTGAATATATTAATATCTATATAAGCACATAACATAGAAATCCAGATTTGTAAATCATAAATTAAAGAATAATTAAATATTCTTAACTTAGCATAAAACTTTACCCAAGACTCACTCTTTAGACATCAATCTTCTCTACTGGTTTTAGCATGATTCAGTTTGCTTTATTATCAAATTTTCTGATTACAGGAGCTATATGACCTGAGGGGTATACTTATAAATTTTTGTAAACTCTAGTCTGTTCCTAGTAACATACAGTTAAAGAATGGAGAAAAGCTACAGAAATTCCTCAAGTACTTAATCTCTGGTTTAACCAACCACCTTATCTTTTTATGAGTTGCAAAACAGGATTTTTTTTTTTTTTTTGCTTTTTTTTTTCTTTCCCCAAATATTCTCTGGTAGTGAAACTACTGAGAAATGAAATTGCCCATGGAGGGAGGAAAATCCAACAAACTGATTCATCTAGATTGCTGTCTCTGTATAAAGAAACCAAAACGCTGAAACTCATTTTTTAAGTCGCTTTTTCAAGTAAAAGCTGATAAGTGGCGTTAACTCAGTTTCATTTTTGAGATCAGAAGGTCTCTAACCTAGGTTGCAAGGATGCCGCTCTTATCAGAAGTTTCAAGGGCCATGAAGTAGAAATGAGGGAATTTGAAAGTATCATCTTGGAAAAAATCCCTGCCACTTAGAGGATCAAATCATTATAAATGAACATAGGCAATGTCTGAATTTTTTTAAGTCTTATTGAAAGGTGCTAAGTTTTAAAATAAGGCAGAAAAAAATAAAATAAAATAAGGCAGAGGGGTTGGATATTCAATTTTTACGCTGAAAGAGAAAAGTGATGCTCAAACACACAAAGGCTGCAGGGTTTGCAAACTCAATGCCTTTGGGGCTGGAAGGAAATGAAAGAAGGCATGGATGCCACCTGGAGTATATTCCATTAAAAATGGATAGCTGGGCATGAACTTATATATACTACCGAGTGTAAAATAGATAGCTAGTGTGAAGCAACTGCATAGCACAGGGAGATCAGCTCGGTGCTTTGTGACCACCTAGAGGGGTGGGATAGGGAGGGTGGGAGGGAGACGCAAGAGGGAGGAGATATGGGGATATATGTATATGTATAGCTGATTCACTTTGTTATACAGTAGAAACTAACACACCATTGTAAAGCAATTATACTCCAATAAAGATGTAAAAAAAATGGATAGCTGCCACTCAGTTTAAGCCAACTGCACTTCCATGAAGGAACGTGGGCCCAATGTTGAAAATCTTCTGACTTTTCAATCAGATCGTTATGTAGAAACTTTCAAGTTTTAAATACTAAATGTTTTATTATAAAAATTTTATGGAAAAAACAAATCCTGGTTAGGAACAGGGGGATCAAAAAATATCTATAAGCCACATGTAGGCAGGCAGCTTGTGACATGTGGACAACTCTTCCAAGTCCCAGTCTAGTTCTCATCTCATACTATTATACTTGGTATATATAACTTAAAACGCTTAGCATTCCCTAGGAGAGTCAGCGTTAGAAATATTAGCCACTCCGGGAAATAGACTTTGGACCTAGAAATGGTGTTTGGAGTGTTAATGGGAAAAGTGGGAAGAAAAGACATGGTGGGACTATACACACATCAGAAAGAAAACTAATACCTCCATTATCTTCTGTTGGGACTTACAAAGTTAAATGTTAGAATTCTTTTTATACCTACAACTTAAATGCTAGAATGGGCTGAGTTACAATGCAGCAGGGAAAACTGATCATTGGTTTCAGTGTGATTTCTGGATCCTGTTCGTAGGCGTTAAGCTCTTTGGAAAATACCATCATATCTCTGAAAAAAACTCAAGAAAAGCAACAAAGAAAATAACAATCACAAAGCACACCGACAACCAGGATTAAACATGCCAAATAGAAGAAGTGTTTTCTTTGGAAATGATGTGCTAGAATCAGTAGTCACCAAGGTTCGGTCAATAAAACTCAAAGTGAAATTTAACTGGCTATAGTCAAGTATCACTTTAAAAGTAAGTCAGCTTGACCAGTTCACTTTGAAAAAGAACAATGCTCCTTTTCCTTTGTCACTTGCGATCCAGACAAAATAAATACCTGATTTATCTGAGCAACATTTGTTAAAAAAATACAAAAGATCTATCATTTTTATATAACCTTAAAACTCTACCCAAACTGATATGTTCAGGTTTACCTAAACGTACACACAGATATATATTTTAAATTCCAGAAGTCGAGACACAAGCCCATAGGGGTGTGTGACCATCATGGGCTAAAAATTTAACTCTGGCAGTTGCAAGACTCTCCAGGTCTCTGACCTACACTTAAAGCTGTCAGCTTTTAACACCCGTCCCATGAGGAAATCTTTGCCTTCTGCTCAAAATGGTTGACCAAAACTCACCACTGAACTAACAGAGATACGTTAACAGGACACTTGGCACAAAAGGACTAAGAGAAAGTGGGTCTTATAGAGTCTCTCAGGCTGTCAGTCATCTAGACACAAGTGAGTCAGCATCCACGGTGTTCAGAAGGTAGAGTTCAGGCTGAACTGTCAATCCCAGACGTAGGTACTGAGGACAAAAAGATGGAAAAGGGTTAGACTGATTTGCAAGTATTTAAATATTGAATTTGGCATTTAAGTACCTATAATCAGCATGTCAATGTAGGTCTTTTTTCAGTTCTATATAGACTTTCATTTCAGAAAAGAAATGGCTTACAGATACATGAATGGTTTATTGTATACAAAATAATTGCTAGGAGCCGAAATAGTTAAAGATTGAGATGGTACCAAATGCCCTCAGGAAAATTTGCACTTTGACTATCCTTGCGACACACTCTGCCTCAGGATGATTGTTTCTGATCAGGATATTAAGAGCAAACGCACTGCGAGCTTTTGTACTTTAATACCAAGTGTGTTAGAAATAAAATTCAGGGAATTTTCTGGCTGCCCAATGGTTAGGACTCCAGGCTTTTACTGCTGAGAGCGCAGGTTCAACCCCTGGTCGGGGAACTAAGATCCCACAAGCTGCCCAGCACGGCCAAAAAAAAAGAAATCAAATTGCAAATAATCTAAATCCTGACCCTATTAGCTGGGCCCTATTATCCTTTGGCACATGAGCAAAGCAAAGCCTTTCATTAAAAAAAACAAAATGGCATGTACTAAGAGAAGAGATGAGCTACGGGTCCCAAACGTTTATCAGGCTGAATGAGAGTCACTTCAGCTGCTTTTAAAACACGTTGTCAGACCCACCCCTGGAGACCTGAATCCAGATGGTTTGTGTTGGCATCTGTGAAGTTGTATCTTACTTTTTCTCTCCTCCGAATTCACCATGGGACAATCACTGAGTCTCCTTTTAGCGCTACTGTTATTACTTGGGGTGTTAGGAATGTTGTTGCCCCTTGTCAACAACAAACTCTTTTTGGCCTATCAGTTGCCTCACCTGCATAGAGGCTGATCCTTTTGTTATAAGAATTAAATGAAATCATGAGTGCTCAGGATGCCGAATGCACACTATAAATTCATAGAAAGAAAATGTTTCTATTATATAGTGGAAAAGGAACTGGAGTTGGGGTCAAGCTCCAACTCTGCCCCTTCCTATGACCTTGAGCAAGTCATGTATCTTTCTGGAGCCTTATCCTACTTATTTGTAAAATGGGAATAAACGCTACATTTGAAAATGTCAAGTACGTTAATAAGCTATCTCACGTTAGTCTTCAGTAATTGCTGTGCCACACAGCATGCGGGATCTTAGTTCCCCAACCAGGGATCGAACCTGCGCCCCCTGCAGTGGAAGTGCGGAGTCTTAACCACTGGACCACGAGGGAAGTCCCAGTCTTCAATAATTTTTTAACACATTACAAATTGCCCTGTATACCTCACAAGCTTGTGATGACTGTGTGAAGATGAAACCAAATGGAGCCCAAGATAAAACTATTCTCAACTAGTGGGCTAGGAAATTACTGAGTCACACTGGCCTTAGGGCAGAACAACGGGACTTCAGACTTCAGCTTGCTTACTCACTTTAAGGTCTTATGACTCAAGCTTTAGTAACCAAGAGCGATTGTCAGATACACTGACAATTCACTGCAGTCTTTTCTCAAGTGAGCTAAGGTGGTGGGCTTCTTCATTATGTAGAAAGCAAGGGTTGCATTTTTAGTCCCATGACCTCCAGGTTGTATCACTTAGATGACTTAGCAGAGAGCACTCCTTCATTGGAGAAGTTTGTCATATTGCTCGGAGGCACTAAGAAATGGGGTAAATTGCACAGGAATTGGCTAAACCTTTCAAGGGCAGAGAGGTATGCAAATGAATAAACTATTAGTCCTTAGTTATTGCTGGGGTAGGATCATAGAGGGCCCTGCCCATTTTCCACACCTACCTGAAAAAGCATTCAGGTACTTTTTAAAATTTAGCACAGGCCAAACAAAATTAGCCTACCAGCTGGCAGCTTTTGATCTAAACCATATTCTAGCACTCATCAGAGTATCAAGCAAAGTATCTTTGATATGTTGCTGTTCTTGGAGCTGCTAAACACCAAAGCTTGGTGTCTTAACTGTGCATGAAGTGTATACTATATATTACATAGCATGACTGGTAATGATGATGTGGGCTCTGGAATTAAGCTACTCAAGTTCAAATGCCAATTGCCCACTTTTTAGTGATGTATTATTTTACTTTTTGGTCCTTCAGTTGCCTTATCTATATAGAGGCTGATCCTCTTGTTATAAGAATTACATGAGATCATATGAGTGCAAAGACCCCGGCTAGCACATAGCAGTGTGTTAGTCATTTTTAACATTCAAAAGCCAAGGTGCCAAGAGAAGGTGACACATTTGGATGCATTGGTCCCATCCAAGGAAGGAACAGAAAGCACTCCAGAGGGCAGAGCTAAAGGAAATATCTCAGGTCAGGATCTTCAAATTGTTATGCATCCGATTTTAGTTCTGAAATTAAATCCAAAGTAAGGAGTTCCCTGGTGGCCTAGTGGTTAGGATTCAGGGCTTTCACTGCCATGGGCCCGAGTGGAACTGAGACCCCGTAAGCCACGCAGCAAGGCAAAAAAAAAAAAAATAAGATTTAAACAAAAACAAAGTTAGGAGGGAGAGCTAAATGAGGAAGGACAACATGGAGAACAAAATTGCCAGATAACCTCTACGGTGTTACTTACAGTATTCAGCTCCTGTAAGGCAGACAGGGAAAGCTTGCAACAGAGAAAGGGAAAATGAAGTTCTAGTGACACCCTTGAAACAAATTAAGTGCTGACTTAGATTTTCCTGCCATGTGTTTGGTGACAAGGCTAGTAGTTTACTGTGTCTGGGCTCTGTCTTTGTTTTTACTAAACGGTGCCAATATTTCCATTTATATCAGGTCTGCCAAAATGCTTTCATTTTTAACCTAAACAATTTTGGTTTCTCTTTTCAAATACTCACACTTTTCAAATACTCATACTTTTTCTTTGGTAGCATATACAGAATATAAAAGACCTCAATGGTGAAACAAGACTACAGATAGAAAAATGTTCACCTTAGAGCAGAAAAAGGCCAGATGACAATGTTTTTTCAACTTTAAATATGGTAATGATGTAACCTTTAGCAATGGCAAAACTATCTGACTAAATGGGTAATAGAAATTAGTGTTTGGTGTCTGCAATTCATCAAGTCTTCTGGGAACTAAACCTATGTTGAGCCTTGAACGACATAAATTTGAACTGCGTGAGTCCACTCATACATGGATTTTTTCCCCAGTGGTAAATACTACAGTAGTACTACATGACCCCAGGCAGGTTGAATCTGAGAACGCGGAACCGCAGATTCGGAGGAACACTGGACATGAAGGGCCGACTATAAACATGAAAGCCCAACTATAAATTTTACACAGATTTTTTATTCCATGGAGGGTCAGTGCCCCAACTCCAGGTTGTCCAGAGATCAACTGTATTTCTCTCTCTCTTCTAAAGAGAAAAATCACTAACAGTGTGAGTTTAGTATGTCATTCCAGGTGGTAGTTGATGTTTCAGTATTTCAAAGTGGTTGACGCCCCATTAATAAAGTATTTTCAAAGTTAAAAAAATACCCAGGAAACCAAATTGGAAAAAGGAAAAAAAACTTTTTAATTACAAACCAAGTTTACATATTGTTGAATGATCACTAAAAACTTGCTGCAATCGCTCCTAAAACCACTAGCAGGACCTCACAGGAGCCAAACTGCAGCTCTTTCCCATCCCTGTTAATTCCCAGTATGCTGTAGCAGCACAATTATTTCATGCCACATTTATGGAGAACAAGGACCAGTTTACATAAAATACAATTGTATATCCTTAAACATTCCACACAAACATACTGCACATGCTGGCACTGGAAGACTTCAGTCCTAAACATTGTTTATTGTACCCACAGTACTGGCTGACTAGAAAGTACACTTTCTATCTGAAAGGATCAAATGGAATACAGTATGGGAGTGTTTTTAACACTGAATACTACTACACACACAGATATAAAATGCCATTTAACTGGGAAGAAATCTTCCATCATTGCAAGTCATATATATAACTTGTCAAAGAAAACTAGCAGCTTTTACCTGGGCTTCTAAATATTTGTGAATCTGAGACTGACTGGACTCACCCAGACTGGGGGCAAAGGTAAATGTCACTGTAGTGTCTTTACAAAGAATTTTGTCAATGTGGCCCTCACCTACAGCAGCCAGACGAGAGCTTAAGATGTCAGTCCCCGATATCTTCAGTATGGTCTTATGTCAGTTTGGGGAATGATGGTAGGGGAGAGGGAGGGATATGAGGAGGGACAGTTAGGGAAATTTGTCTCTCATGATCCTGTGCTCTATCACTGGAGGGGCTGAGATAAAGGTAAGATCAGTGAAACATAGTAGTTTACCCTTAATGCCATATAAAAGACAGTCCATTCAGTCTATGCTTTTAACTGTGTACAAAGTATCGGCAATAATGCCTTTAGGGGCTCAGGTGAACAGAGAACATCAATCAACAAGGACTCCAGAAGAAAAACACCAAAAATGAAAAGTCCTTCAATGCCATTCCCATTACTGTTCTCTCCAAGTCAGTGGCTATAAAAGACTTGATTATTTATCTCCATCAGACAAATGTGATTTTGTTTGAGATAATCACATAGTCTCAGGCTCCACATGTAAAAATGTCAGAAGTGGCTGAAGAGCAGCAGCTGCATGCTGAAGGGACCCATCTCCTCTGATTCCAGAGCTCCACCATCTGGTCTCAAAGTTTTTCCCTCTGAGGGAATGGCCGAAGAGAGGTAGCCCAGCACAACCCTGCTGAGAGAACTTTGTAACCATAGTGATACCTAAGGACTTGCTGAGAGCGAGCGAGCTTTGCAACCGTTAGATCCAGAGCTCCCGAGATTGCCTTGCAAGTCGTCTTGGGCATGCTTCAGAAAAAGGTGACGATTCTGGTAGAAAGTGGCTTTTAGGAATAAAACAGATGGCTCTTCTTCTTTCAAGTTTTTCTCCTCACCCCAAAGTCTCATGAGAACTTCAGTGCATAAGCGCTACCATCTCTTTCTATCACTACCCTCCTGAAGGAGGAAGGTGAAGGTTTCATGACTCTAAGTGCTCAAGAAGAAATACCGTCAGGAAAGCTTGGTACTAACATGAAAGTTATTAAAATTAGGACTCCCAAGAAAATTTCGATAAGCTTTCAGCCTCTGAGGAAAATCATCAAAGTGATTTTCAAATGAGATGAGTAACCACCACCTACAGGTGAGTTTTGCTCTCTGTCCATTTACCATCTTCTTTATGCTTTCTCACCCCTCTTAACATCCAGAGAAATTTGAAGTGAAAGTAAGTTAAGAGAATCCTGAACCTGATAGAGGTAGATATCTCGTAATTTTATATTTCAAATGGATCAAACCACTCTAGTTGAGATTTTATTTTTTTATAATTAAAATAATTCAAAGGGTATGCATAAGGAAAGTATTTCTCAGCCTTTTAAAATCCATTATCTTTTGATAAACAAAACTTGCATACCCATTCTGTAATTTGTATCATGAAAAATTTACTGCATTTTCCAAATATGTTTTTTTCACATATAGTCAGTCTTGTTAAGAATCATGCATAGGGCTTCCCTGGTGGCGCAGAGGTTGAGAGTCCGCCTGCCGATGCAGGGGACACGGGTTCATGCCCCGGTCCGGAAAGATACCACATGCCGTGGAGCAGCTAGGCCCGTGAGCCACGGCTGCTGAGCCTGCGTGTCCGGAGCCTGCGCTGCACAATGGGAGAGGCTACAATAGTGATAGGCCCGCGTACCGCAAAAAAAAAAAAAAAAAAAAAAGAATCATGCATAGATGATAATCTCTCAAAACGATAAAACAAGCTGGCCCTTGGGCAGTTAAAGAGTTTAGTGTTGTTTGAGAGCAGCAGATGTCAGCTTTTCAAGGACCCTACCTAATCCAGTTCCCAGGTTAGGAGGTCAGGAAGAAAAATAATGGCTTCTTTCAAACACATATGCAAAAGCCTTTCCCAACAAACAGTTGAGTCCGAAATGCAGTCTGTGCAACAGCACATACTTTTGGCTATGTTCACACAGTAAACCATAGCAACACACTGGCTCTGATGGCTACCTGCGGAAGACAGACAGACTGACCCAGTGTTTACTTAGTACAGCCACTGGTGGCTCCTTCGGTCAGCAGGACTTTAGAGGTGCTTACCGTGTGCCCACAGTCCAGGAAGGACATGCCCAGTGCAATCAAACATTGCCAACCCTGAAAGAGAAAATACAGTCATCATTCACCGACCTCTCCGAAGAGCCCTCTTACCCATGACTGCCCACATTGCACTGCTCAGATACAAACCTCTTTTGCCATACTATTTTCAATACTGAGTTCCCTCTGTTCCTACTGCTTTGTGTTTGGTTTGTTTCTTTTAGCTGACTGGGAGAGTTCCCTGAAGACCACTTTTCTTCAGTCCTACCCCATTCCTCACGATAGGGGGAATGACTGATTGGCTAATACAACTGCTATAGTCTCCTGAGCTGCTCTATAAGTATACGTTTTTGAGCTAAACAGTAGTAATTCACTCTAGAATCAGCCCTAAGCCTTAAAAATGGGTCTTCAGGGACTTCCCTGGTGGTACAGTGGTTGAGAATCCGCCTGCAAATGCAGGGGACACGGGTTCGATCCCTGGTCCGGGAAGATCCCACATGTCGTGGAGCAACTAAGCTCGTGCACCACCACTACTGAGTCTGCGCTCTAGAGCCCAGGAGCCACAACTACTGAGCCCTCATACCACAGCTACTGAAGCCTGCACACCTAGAGCCCGTGCTCCACGACAAGAGAAGCCACCACAATGAGAAGCTCACGCACCACGACGGAGAGTAGCCACCGCTCGCCACAACTAGAGAAAGCCCGCGCATAGCAACGAAGACCCAATGCAGCCATAAACAAACAAACAAATAAATAAATTTATTTTTAAAAATGGGTCTTCAACAATCTCAATAGTCTCAGGCTGACTGAGAACTCGGCACCTTCATAACCAATTTGCACGAAGGAAGGATTCCCTTAAGTTCTATAGCAAATTTTTAAAACAGTTTCTGTCAAGGACATACTCAGTTACTTGGGTTTCCTTGGAATAAGTCCCTATATTATGGTCAGCATAATCTTAGAGTACCCATTGTTTACTGGGGAGGAAAAAAGAAGGGATATATCCATCCAGGGCATAATTTTTCAATATTCACTAAAATGATTTTCTCAATCAAGTACATAACCTGTAGCAGACATTGGCATGGGGACTAGGTAAGTGTTATAAACATGAGCAGTGGGTTTCCACCCTCCATCCCTGCCATTCTCTGTAGCAGACATGGTATGAAGTCTGCTGTCCCTAATCCTCAACTCCTGTGTTTTTCAGAGAAACCTGTGTAGAATAGGGAGGTGGATTTGCTGTTGCTATAGCTGCTTTTCATTAATATAAGTAATGTTACAGAAGATGTGGAAAATAGAGAAAAGAATATATCCATAATCCCACCAGCCTAAGACAACAACTATTACGATTTTTACATAATTTACTCTGGACTTTTGAAATTTTTTTTGATTACCTAGGTATACACATTTTTGCATTCCTTTTCTATGTAGCTATATTTTATAACCATCACTTTAAAATAACTCTAGAATAACTCAATGAGAGAATATCACTATTTAATTATGTCCTTATTGGATAGCTATTAAGTAGTAGAGCTGGGCAGGGCTGTGAACCCACATGTGCTGCTCTCCAAAGATTTGAAATCACACTCCACAGCTCCCTTCTCCAATCCCATCTCGTACCACTCTCTACTTTCTACACTGCTGATCTTCTTTTAGTTCTTCAAACATACTACACTCTCTTGTTAGGAATTATTAAGAACGGAAACCAGACAGAAGTGACAGAAATAGAAAAATGATAGCTCTTAGGAACCAAGGTAGATTTTATGGTTAAAAATATTGTTTAATCACAGCTGGTGTAACGACTCTTTCAGGTCCTTTCATTTCTGAGTGCTAGCCACACCTCGACCACCCTGATACCTATATGCCCCTGCCCCCTCCCAAATGGACTTACCAAGTAAAACACAAAGCTCAGATAAGCTATGCTGACCACAGCAGCCACCACATACAATGTCACATGCCCTAGATCCTGGACATAAACCACGACAAAGTACATGTTGATGGAACAGACGATAAGGACCAAGATACCGCCTGCGATCCTCCAGCCTCTGTAAAAAGAAACAGCACAATTATTGGTGGAATAGCCCAACCTGTCCACAAACATAAAAAGACACTGTGTCTTTTGGGGTACACAGGACAGGAGTTAAGAGGCATTTCAAAATGAACTGAAAAGTTGTTCTTAGGTTAAATGAGCCTAATCTGTTACATAATGATAGTTACATAATGATAGGGAGAAAGAGGGGAAAAAAACACTATAAGGGCTTCCCTGGTGGCGCAGTGGTTGAGAGTCCACCTGCCGATGCAGGAGACACGGGTTCGTGCCCCGGTCCAGGAGGATCCCACGTGCCGCGGAGCGGCTGGGCCCGTGAGCCATGGCCGCTGAGCCTGCGCATCCGGAGCCTGTGCTCCGCAACGGGAGAGGCCACAACAGTGAGAGGCCCGCGTACCAAAAAAAAAAACCACTATCAAATAATCCCTATTATTAAAGTCCCTGAAAATGCAAAAAGTCATGAGTCCCTAGAGATGTAACAAGTCATTTCAAATAAACCATGTCCTTTAAAGATGTATATAAAAGGTATTCGCTTATGCCCTTCTCATCAAGATCATTTAACACGGAATTAAGGTGCTTTAAACTTAAGTGGCTGAAGCTAAAGAGTTAAAGCCCTAAAAGCTGAAAAATTTCCCCCAGAAATGAAAACTGTGCTTGCCCTCCTTTGTTACATTCACAGTCTCCATTTTCTAAGTCAAAGACCGAGGGGGCAGCTTTAGCAATCACCTCTCAAAGCATATAGTTCCCCTATGACTTATTTTCTGACTGGCCTGTTTGATGAAGATACCCTTCCCCCATATATATTTGGGGAACTAAAAGAAGTACACTCACAGTCCATTGGCAAATTCACTCATTACCGGCCGCAAGCTCGTAAACGTGAGGATGGGTATGAGAGCAAAGGGAAGCTGGAAAAGAAAAAACTAAGATCAGATAGGGCCACTGGGGATCCTTGTATCACCCCAGAGAGTAGCACTGTTAGCAAAAGGGAAACATAGACCCTGTCTCATCTACTCCATGAGAAATTATTCCTATCATTCCAACATGCTGGAGCATTATGTGGAAATCTGTAGAGGTGTCATTAACCTAGCATCAATTATGATCATAGTGTCTTGTACACAGTGTCAGATACGAAATTTGTATCTGCCTTGTCTTCTTAATCTCCACAAAATCTAGCAGTGTCCTATACGTTATTTAATGTTTGCTTGGATTAACGAACAATAGTTTTGTGTTCTATGTGTGATTATAGCTTATAATTCCCATTCAAAAAAAAACCAAGCTTAAAAACCCAGCCCTTTCTAAAAGCCTTTTAGGTGCCAGGGATTTCATATGCATTTGCTATAGACCAAGACTGTGCCTCTTTCTTCCTCTGAATTTTCCCCAGCACACAGCACTAGGCTTGGTAACTAAGGGCAATACAAAATGCTGCCTGACTCAATGGGATGTGAGTTTCCCCAGCTCCCTCCTCACTTGTAAGCTCTGAAGAACATTCAGGAAGTCATTCATCCCTGTCAGATGCTCTACATCTTGGAAGACGGCAACAAGCAGAGTGGGGATGATGGCAATGGAGCGGGTCAGAATCACTCGGGCAAAGCGTGACCACTTTAGGTTCAGGAATCCCTAGAAGGAAACACAGAAGCAGGATGAATGTATGGAATAGGACACAGGAAAAGGTCTGGGGAGGTTCAGGAAGACCTTAGATACATGGGATTAAGAAGTAACAAAAGGGCAATGTCCTCTTCCTCTAGTCTATCCCAGTGCAAACAGCAGGTACCTCCATGACAAACTGGCCAGAGTAGGTTCCTGTCATGGTGGAGCTCTGTCCTGCAGCCAGGATCCCCACTGCCCAGATGTAGAGTGCAGCAGGCCCGAAGTAACACCCCAGCACAACACCCTGGGGGAGGCAAGGGAGAAAGATATGTTTGTGTCAAAGACCACCTGAGACAACACTCCAAACAGCACTCCTCTGCGACATTTCTCCCTCTTCCTGGCTACACACCTACCTATACCAAGTGCTGTGCTGGGCACTGTAACAGAAGCTAGACTTAGGTCCTGACCTCATTCTAGAGGCTTTCAACCTAAATTCTGCTGGAGGGACCTTTATTTCTCCTCAGCCTAGTCCCTTCTCTTCTCTAGGCTCCTAAAGCCTTTATCCTCAACCTATATCTTAACTATTAAAAAAAAAAAAGTCCACAACACTTCCCAAATTAAATCCCTTAACACCCTATTCTGCAAGATGGTAACAGGAATGAAGAGAGAGCGCAAATAAATTTTGCAAATGCTACATACTATATATTCTACTCTTGGAGGTTCACAATGTAACCAGCATAAAAGGGACAGAGAGGCCCCAGTAAAGACCACCACTTTACTTGGAACACTTTCTTTTCTTCTTTTGGCCGCCCCATGCGGCTTACGGGATCTTAGTTCCCTGAACAGGGATTGAAGCCAGGCCCTCGGCAGTGAGAGCACGGAGTCCTGACCACTGGACCACCAGGACCACCAGGGAATTCCCAGGAACACTTTCTTTAGTCACCCCAATTAACGTCCTATAGAACAATATACTATGAACACAAGTTTGGGAATTGCTGATACAATTCATCTTTTCAGCTGATCTTCTATTCCCTTCCACGTAACCCAAAAGGCTTGTCCAGCATCTGGACCTCTGAAAAAAACACACTCCGGAGAAGATATGCTGAGCTCTGAAGTGAACCCACAGAAAAGACCAGATACTATGCTAAGAATATTGATTCAGGAGCGAAGATCAGAAATCTGAATAGGTTTACCCCTTTGTAGATGTCCACAGCCAGTGTTGAGTTATCGTCAGGAAAAAGGTGAGTATGGGGGCTGCTGATACTTCTACAGGCTTCAACCTGGAACCAAAGCAGTTGAGGAACAACTTTTACTTCTGAGGCCAGCACCCAGACAAGAAGCCCTCTCCTACAGATTATACACAGGTCACCCAAGAGATGGATGCTGGAGGCAAGACACTGGACACAGGTTGTGATAAGGGCAGAGACGGGCTGCAGTGTCACTTGAGGTCTTCCTCCGTAATCTTTCTACACCCCCATGCCATCAAAAACATTTACTGAGGGCTTCCCAGGTGGCGCAGTGGTTGAGAGTCCGCCTGTCGGTGCAGGGGACATGGGTTCGTGCCCCGGTCCGGGAAGATCCCACATGCCGCGGAGCGGCTGGGCCCGTGAGCCATGGCCGCTGAGCCTGCGCGTCCGGAGCCTGTGCTCCGCAACGGGAGAGGCCACAACAGTGAGAGGCCCGCGTACCGCAAAAAAAAAAAAAAAAAAAAAAAAAAAAACATTTACTGAGTTAGAGTGTGCATGGTAATACACGAATGCGGGGTCATTTTAAATGATGACAAGAGGCGAGGGCCCTTAAGGGGGCTTCAGATATGATAGGACACCCAGAATAGGGAGTCCTTAGTCAAAGCAGAGCCAGGAGTCAGAGGTCCTATAGATAAGAAAGTAGTGATCAAAACTAGATAGGCAATCAGGAATCAAGATGACAGAGAATTCAAAAGGACAAGACAGTCTATGTAGCCACAGTTTCTGTTTTCTGTTTGTTGGCTCCGCCCAACCTGTCACCACCAAATGGCAGAACTGGCAAGTGGCTAGTAGTTGGGTAGCAGGAAACAAAAGGGGATGACAAAGAGTCAAACAGGCGTGAAGCCACTAACAATAGCATGAGGCAATCTTTGTCTGAGGCAAGCTCCCTTCCCTGTCAAAAGCTTGGGAAGATGGGTTTAGGCTTGGTCACAGCCCCCAGACTGTAACCCACGACTAGTGCAGTGGTTTAGGGAGCAGCATTGAGGCTTGAGATCTATTTCCCCTGAGCTCTAAGTCACTGTCACCTTTTCCTACCCCAATCCAGCCTCCTCTTTACCCTCACATTCACTACCACCCAGGACCCTGGCTTACTCACCACCTGCTCGTTGGTTTTCTCAAAAAATGCTTCAGCAAAGACTGAGACGACAAAGACGTTGATGATAAAGGAAACAAAAAGAGCAATGCAGGATTCAATGAAAAAGTACTTATTGGCTTCCCGAACTTCCTCCTTATTGGCTCGGTCTACCTGTCTGGACTAGAGAGATAACAGCAACGGTCATTTTTTTGACTAGTTGGAACAAGTTTCCTTGTAATATTTCATGAGTTTGGAGTCAGCTGAAAGACCTAGAGGGCAAACAACTAACCACATGAAATGTGAGACTCCGCCTACATCCTGGTTCACTGAGTAAGAACTCCATGACCCTTTGATGATACCACACATCCCCAAACGGAAAAGTGACCGAGTGACTGCTGAGCTCTCAGTTACTGTGGCTGCAAGAACCACTGACCTGGGCTTCCCTGGTGGCACAGTGGTTGAGAGTCCGCCTGCCAATGCAGGGGACACGGCTTCGTGCCCCGGTCCGGGAAGATCCCACATGCCGCAGAGCGGCTGGGCCCGTGAGCCATGGCCTCTGGGCCTGCGCGTCCGGAGCCTGTGCTCCGCAACGGGAGAGGCCACAACAGTGAGAGGCCCGCGTACCGCAAAAAAAAAAACAAAAAACAAAAAAACACTGACCTACAAAAACAACCTGATTTCAGACCTAAGGGGCAGATAACCTTAATTACAAAGGTCTCTGAACTCTCCCAGCAAACTATTGTGTTGGACTGACTGGTAAAAGCCAGGTTGGGCTCTTTCCTCCTGACCTCCACGAGGCCACTCAGGCTTTTGAGATTTAAACACAAGAGACACGGTGCACCTTCAGACCTTTTAAGAAGGACTTTAGTCCCTTCTTTATGGGGTCAGTTATCTCTGGTCACCTTGGTGATTACAACAGAGTCCAAGTGTGTGGAGTCCAACTGTGGAAAAACATCTTGCTCCTTCAGGGCTCTAACAGTTGTAAACTAAGCGTGTGTCCCTTGCAAGCAAAGGAAAAGATCCCATGAACTACACAGGCCACTGAGCTATGGGTTTTGCTTACCTTGACTAAAGCAGAATGCAGGTACATGTTGTGTGGCATGATAACAGCACCCACGATGCCCACAGCCTGCTCGATCTGTGGGGTACGACAGCCTGAGCAGGATGGCAGGAACATGCCTTTGAGGACCTGGATCTGGCTGGGTTTCACTGTAACATACTACATACCAACCGAACAGCTATTAGCCTTTACTGGAATATGAGACCAGGGCAGTAACACAGTGCTAGGGAACACTCTGCAACCTTTACTCCTTAAACCCCTTCATCAACAGCTACATAGGAAATGAGGAATACAGAACCATCCAAAAAAACCAAGCAGTACAAGGTCAGAGAATTTAGGACTGGGGTATCCAGATATTTCACATCATATTTTAGATAAACAAAATAGATGTGTAGAGAATATAATTAATACTCTAAAGAAATAAAATGGCTACTAAGGGCCTTATTGATATTAGCTTCACAGTAACTCCTGTGAGACACACCCAAGAATAGAGAGTCAATTCTTGATTACCCACACTAATCGTGGTCCTGTGTTCACCTATGTATGTAAAAATCACTTATGTTTGCCACTAGCGTCTGCTGAGACTCATTCAGAGACACTTCTCATACACACTTTTTCCTGGTTTGGCATTTCTCTTGGAAGCCTTAGACCAAGCTGTATCATCTACTCAGAGTAGATGCATTTTTAAAAGTTTGCTAAGCCAGGAACTTCCCTGGTTGCACAGTGGTTAAGAGTCCGCCTGCCAATGCAGGGGACACGGGTGCAAGCACTGGTCCAGGAAGATCCTACCTGCCGTGGAGCAACTAAGCCTATGCGCCACAACTACTGAGCCCGCATGCCACGACTACTGAAGCCCATGTGCCTAGAGCCCGTGCTCTGCAACAAGAGAAGCCACCACAGTAAGAAGCCCGCGCACCGCAATGAAGAGTAGCCCCTGCTCGCCGCAACTAGAGAAAGCCCATGTGCAGCAACGAAGATCCAACGCAGCCATAAATAAATTAATTAAAAAAAAAAAAGTTTAGCTAGGTCAATAAGCAGAAATCAGTTTATAACAAGTGGATATAGAAAGGTGCTATCACTGTAGGTGCGTATAACAGTAGGGTTAGGGTTAACCCAATGGAGTATCTGGGTTGGGGGACAAACCGGGAAACATGCACTATATCCCCTATAGTTCATTAACTGCTGCATTACAGAGAAAGTCCAAGCTGCAGTTATTATCAACCAGGATGAACAAAAACAGAATCCCTCTAAGGTAACAGCCAAGAATAACCCTGCAATCCCTTCCTTAACCCTCTCCAAGGCTGTTCTGTTGTTGGGATGGCCAACTTGGAACCAGGGAGTCTAGTCTGGAAAGTCCTGGAAATTCTAATCATTTTTGACCTAGGAGTCCCTGCAGGCCTTCCTGGACACTGGTCTTTGCTACCTTTTATTCCTTCCAAATTTGCTCAGGACTGAATTTGGCTTTTTGTTAACAAATACTGTCTTTTATAATAAAAGGAAAAAAAATTGTTTTAAAAAGCTAATGAACAGCCTGTAACACTTGCCTCGTATCCAAATGTGAGGGCCATAATAGTGATGAGAAAACCAAAAAATGCTTCTAGCTTCCGCAAGCCTAAGGGAGAAAATGCAGCAGTGAGCTCACAGAAGGCAGACTCCCCCATCAGTCATGTGATGGAAAGCAGCTCCTTTGACTGACCCCTCCCCTCCCACTCTGCTTACCATATTTGTCCAAAAAGAGAAATACAAAGGTATCTGCAATGGTGATAAGAACTCCACCCCATAGCGGGACCCTAGGTCAGAGATAAGAAACGGAGATTAAAGGAAAGAAAAGAAACATTGAGAAACACTCTCTTCCCAACAGCTCTCCAGCTATACAACACTTGGAGGAGCAAGGACTTAGGGAAAAGGGAACAGTGGCAGGAGGCCAGGCACAGCACCAAGTAAACTCATTCCTTCAACTTTGTCTACTATTTCAGACAACCAGGATACAAAGCTGAAAAGTATGGGTCTTATCTCTCAAGGAGCTCACTTGTCTAGTGGGATAAACTGACATACAAATTAATTGTAATACCCACTGCCACACCCTGGATAATAAAGGGTGTGTTGGGTCTCATGATCCAACATAAGAACATGGAAGATACAGAACCTACATTTGCCAAGAGAGAAGAAGGTGGTTCCAGAAAGGTTCCACAGAAAAAGTATTGATACTTGAGTTGAATCTTGAAAATTGAAAATGAGTTGGGTTTTTGTTTTTACACTTGCTGGGAAATCTAGCAAAAGATTGATTACTTTCTAGAGAAAAACCCCCTCACCTTCCTGCAGAGAGGAGATTGATGGCAATGGCGGAGCCAATAACTTCTTGCATATCTGAGCCAACGATAGCCAACTCCACCATCAGCCACAGGATAATTCGTGGAACCTAAACACCAAACAGCAGAAAGATATGGTTCTAATTAATCATTTCTAAGAACTTTCCCCCATAGTTTGGAATTCACATTTTGGCACTGATCCATAAAGAGTCCTTTAAAAGCTTTCGGTCTAGAGATAAAGTACCAGAACTCAGCTCCACTTGGCCCCTTGCTGGAGAAGACCAGACTGCTTCTATGTGGCAGAGCCTGTGAGTCAAGGTCAGGGCAGCGGCTGACTCCAATTTTTTTCTCATTCCTTTCCACTTGACAGAAGAATGGAATTTCCATCCATTATTTCCACTTAATTTTTTGCCTGAAAACAATCCTAAAAGTCTTAGGGGAAAATGAGGATGCTAAGATGGTCAAAATATTGTTCAGGAGAGAACAGAAATGCTGCAGAAGAAAATATCTATCCTGACCATAGCTGAAGAGACAAAACAAGCATGAAAACGTTAGAGTCATCCTTAATGTAGTAATGCACAAGCAAGTAAAAACGACAAATATGCAAAGGGACTCGGGGCAAAGTGGTTGGAATTGGGTGTCCTATAACAAAATCTGGGAACTAATCTGGTCAAATAATCCAGCAGAAAGCAATTAAGTAGTGCTGGCTCACTGAGGCCAGGGAAAAAAAAAAAAAACACCTCCAGCTACCTACTACCCAAAAAATATGTCACAAAAAACAACTGCTAAGATACATGAAGAAAGAGAAGCTAAAAGAAATTATAAATTATCAAGGGTTTTTTTTGTTTTGTTTTGTTTTTTTGAGACGCATATAAGAAAAAGAAAAAGAAAGAAAAAAAAAAAAACCAGGTAAGGATACTTTCTCACAGCCAGGAAAGGAGATTAAACATTTAGGACAAACTGCAGGTAGATGAGTACTTATCTAAAGATCAGGCCAGTTTAAAGCTGTCTTCCAGACATTGGGTCCATCCATTCCTGCCTTAGGTAGCAGCAAGAAAGGTTCAAAATATCCAGAAGGAAACTACAGAGGACAGTGTAAACTCCAGGGTCAAGGTAACTGAAAAATCATTATTAACAAATCCAAAGATCCTGCGTAATATAATTTGCAGCAAAAGGAAAAAACTCACTTTCTTCAAATTTATGGCAAAGACAAACAAAAAAGAAAACATGCATAATGCAAAGCGATGGACTACTATGGATGTATGAATGAAAGTGCTTAGACAGAATACCCCTGCCCCTTTGTGAACTGGGCACTGCTAGGTACCAAAAGGCAGAGTGCAAGGTAAATGTTTACTCAAACAGAATTTTTCTAAGGAAACTTTCTGGGAAATGTGAATCTCATGTTAGATTTTGAAGGAGCACAGAAACGTGGGTCAGCCGCGAGAGGGGCTATAGAATTTCCCTTGGGATTCCCAGTCCTCAGGGCCATGGATCCCTACATCCTCCACTATTTCAGTATACAAGGGGGCCAGCACAGGTTGCCAGACACAGAGTCACCTATGATATGAGTAACAGACAAACACTGCTCACCCTGGGATACTGACGGTGACACATTTCAGCAAGATGCAGCCCAGTGACCACTCCCAGTCTAGCTGCAAGGCGCTGGAGCAGGAGCCCCACGACGGTGGCCATCAGAAGAACCCAGAGCAACTAGAGAAGAACAAAATCCCACCATTACACTCATTAGATAACTGGGATTTTTTTGTTTGGTTGTTTGGCAATGTGAATGGGAAACACTACATTCAGGAAAGAGCCCCGGTCAGGAATCAAATGACCTGAGTTCTGCATCATGTTCTGCACAGAACCTGCTAGGTCACCTTGCACCTTTCTGAGCCTTAGTTTCTCCCATCTGCAGTTTCTCCTGTGTTCAAGGAAACTATGTGGGTAAAATAAAATAAAAAACCATCTATGTGGATAAAATAAAATTTAAAAACAGATGGAAAAGTACTTTTCGCTGAAGTGTCACAGCCAATCAAGTATCAGCATGTAGCCGCTGAGGTTCATATCCAACAGAAAGAGTAGAGGAAAAGGGTGTGGTGTGCTATGTGTGTTTAAACGGGAAAGGGGTAGGACTCGATGTTCACCTTAAATCCAGCCACTGCTCCAGACTGCAAATCAGATTCAATGTTTCCTGGATCCAGGTAGGCAATGCTCATAAGAAATCCCGGTCCCGTGAAAGCCCAGAGTTTACGAAAGCTAAAACAAGAGTACTGTACAAGAGAGGAAAACAGGTCAAAATGATTATCACCTCCAAACTGCTGATCTATTTTATCTATTATTTTGTCACATATAAAGCAGCAATATTAGCTTCATAAGAACATTTAGGAAGTTGGATACTGGGTGTGCCCAAGTTTCACGTCCATCTTATCCACTTGTCATCAATAAGCTGGCCACCTCTCTGTCCAAGTAAGAGGCCTTCTCTTACCTGCTCTTTCCAACAGCCTTTCATTCTAAAACCCAAGCAATAATATCAGTACCTCTGTGCACAACCACTACCCAAATAGGACAAAAGGCACTGTAAAAAAGGGAACATGGAATTCATACTTTCTTGGTGAAAAAATGCTCACTAGTCCAACTTGGCAACGGGTTTTTCAAGGCCCTCAGTTTCCTTATCAGTTTCTATTTACCCTGATTACAAAAATTCAGTCTTCAGAGACTGCGTGCCAGAATTAGACCTGAAGCTGTTGGTCTGGAGTTGTCCAGCAGACTTGCCACTCATAGGTTGTCCCTAGATAATAATGTTTTCCTCCAAGGACCTGTCACTAACCTCCTCCTCAGGAATGGCGATCTTCTCATCAAAGTACGTGGTGAAAGCGTCCTCTGAGTGCCCCCCGGGGGACTGTGGAAGAGAGGAGTTACTGTAGGCAGGGTTGATGGCCCCAAGACTGGCAGAATCCCCGTGGTCTCCAGAAGCATCTTCTGAATTAACAGGTTTGAGAAGAAATGAATTAAAGTGAACAAAATACACTAACAGCTCATCCTTAGAAATGCTGATATTAAATCTTTTTAATACCTAAATGCACAAGATGAACCTGACTCTATCTCAATTTCTAGTACTTTATTTTTATTTATATTTTTAATAAATTAATTTTTGAATAGGCAATATGTTCACATGGCTGAAAATTTGAGAAGTACAAAAACGCTTATGATAAAAAGCTCCCTCTCACCCCTGTGCCCGTCACTCAGCTCTGCATCAGTTTTCAGCATGAATCCCACAATGGTTTCCCCCTACTTTCACACTTCTATCCCCACTTGCCAATTTTTAGAACCATTTCATTTTCTTCTAGAAACAGTGATGTCTAGGGCTCAATGTATTGAATAACATCCCCAGACTAGTCCCACTGGTAACCTAAAATCCTAACTTTTAGAAGGAAATAGGTCAGTCTAGTGGGACCCTCCCCTCTCTCCTCCTCCCTGCCCCCCATTATTTGGTTAGGACTTAATCAAAGAATCATCCTTGGCCATTATACCTCCATCAGCCTTCTCCAAAAATGTGTAAATTGCAAACTCCTGCCACATTTCAGGCTAAAATCTGAAGCTGCAGGGAAACCACCAAACAGGAACCCTCCTGACTAAGGCCTGCAGCGAAGAGCTTGGGAGGGGAGGTATCACCCTCCTGATAGGAGGGCTCATCTCAGATTAATCGTCAGTGTTTCCTTAAATCCTACATTTTGCAGTTAATTTTAAAAGCAGGGAGGGGGAGGATCTGGGAGAAAAGGGCTAATACAAAGCCCAGTTTGCTGTAGCCTTCAAATGGCTATTTTTAACCACAAAGCTCTAATCTCAAGGTTTCCAAGAAACCTTTGCAACATCCAATCAGAAAAACAAAAGCTTTCTTTCTATAGGGAACTGACCCACTTCACCTTAAGTGGCCCTGATCTGAGGAGGACATGTACAGAAAAGGAATGGAAATTCTAAAGGAGAAATTTAGAATCAGGAAGAATTAGTCAAAGCACGTAAGAAGTCTCATTAAATACACTATTAGGTGCTGGCTCAGTATTTTACTGTTCCATGCATATCTGAAGCGCCATGAGCAGACAAAGCACTCTAGAGGTTTTATGCCAGGTCTGCAAATAATACTGCCTTTACAAGCATTACTGCTATAGAAACCAAACTTGTAGCTAATCTTGGCTCATCTCAAAACTGGAAGTAAGATATGAGGCAAGTCTCTGTGGTTATAAATCCATTTTCATTTACAGCCTAAGTTACCAGGTGGTGACCTCTGAATGGAGCAGGTCTCCATGATGATATTGTTGGCTGGGGGAGAGGAGGTAGGGACAATTTTTGTTGGAACAGAAGACAAGAAGGACAATATGGTAAATTTCTGTTACTGGCTTAAGCCTAATTCCAAATAAAAATTAGACAATAACACAAAGCTGTAAATTACCATCTGGCATCTTCTGCTCAGGACCCAACACCATGGTGGATACCTGAGTGTCTGAGTTCTTAGAATAAGATTCTGGAAAGGAGAAAAGAGAGGGAGAGGAATTAGCAAGAACAAACTAAAACCAACAAGTTCAGAACCAGCATTCTGTTACTCTGTATGACTGAACCCTTACAATGTTAAAAGAATAATTGTTCTACTGAATTAGATAACCTTGAAAATAATTACAGTTTTCAGAATATGATTAAGAGATATTTAATAAAAAATGTAAAAGTCTTAATCATGTTTTTGCTGGCAAGACTTCAAAACCAAACTGAAGCAAAAGGTATTTCAGGGAAGTGGGCAAATAGTTTTTAATAAGCATCTACAGAGAGGCTGCTAGGCAATTACCCAGTCTCTGCCTCCAGATTAACCCACATATTTAAAAGACTGACCACCCCCCCCCCCCCGGCATTTTGATGAGTTTTTAAGGACAGAGATCTATAACTCTCTTTGAGCTAACTAACAATTTAAGCTCATGTTTCAATTTTCTGGAAAGGGGGAAGGGGAAGCACCTCACCAGCACACTGGCAGTAGAAGTAGAGGGTCACTATTTCCCAGCCTCACATTTCCCTGAAGAGAGACTTCAGCTGTAAGGTTTCAGGTCTCATTCCCCAACACTTCAACGACTGGGAGAAGAAACTAATGAGAGCTGAGGCACCAGGAGGACAAGGCAGCATGCCTGCACTTCTCTCCCTCAGCAATAAGCAGCCTGAGGCGGGGCTGGGGTAAGGGGGTATCCCAGATGTCCAGCAACCTACTGGGTTAAGTTTAACTGGGGGGCAGGGGGATATTAGTAAGCCCATTGGGCCACAGATCTATGGCATATTCTCCAGTCAACCCCACCAATAAGGCTGATTTTGTAAAATTTTGATCTACTGATTAAGGAATCTATTTCTCAGTTGATTCCAAATTTAGAAAGGGAAAGGTAAGCAGTATTAATTGTTAACTGCCCCCCCTCAGATTCCAATAACAACTATCCTACTGAAAAAGTGATGAAGCCTCCCCTTAGCTAACTTTTACTAATTAAATAGTCTTTTCCCACTATTGTACCTTTATTGCCCCTATTTGAACAGGGCTCTACTTTCTTTGATAGTCTATCGACATATTCTATACATATTTTGCAAAATTACAGAATTAAGACCTGAAGGGGGTTTTAGGTTTCATCTATCTTCTGGAATGTAAAACATATCACCACTTGCTAATTTGGAAAACATAATCTTTCATGTCTATAGTCACCAATATCAAGTATCTTGTTATAATGAACAATAGTAACGTCCTTCCTATCAGAGTTTGAGCCACCAGATGGTTTCGCCAACAGATCCCAAAACTACTGACTAAATCCAACCCCTCTTTCAGCCAGTTACAATAGCACCTCACCTAAATGGGATTTACACATCCGACCACTCAGTAGCGGTGCCACTTGGATTCCAATCACAGCACAGCTCCTAGGCCCCACTCAGAGCCTTTTTACTTTTATTTTACATATAATCTAAGAAGCCAGGATAACACACAATAAACTGGAAACCACAAATCAGATCTGGGACTATGGCTCTTACAGGGAAAGTCTTGGGCTATTTGATATGAGGCAACTTCCTTATACTTCAATCAGCTCTGAGAACATTATTATGAAGAATATTACTGGGAGGACTTCCCTGGTGGTCCAATGGTTAAGACTACACGCTCCCAACGCAGGGGGCCTGTGTTCGATCCCTGGTCAGGGAATTAGATCTCGCATGCTGCAACTAAAAGATCCCACATGCTGCAATGAAGATCCCGCGTGCTGCAACTAAGACCCGGCATAGCCAAATAAGTATTTTAAAATATATATATATTATTGGGAATTCCCTGGTGGTCCAATGGTTAGGACTCCGTGCTTTCACTGCCAAGGGTGCAAGTTCGATCCCTGGTCAGGGAACTAAGATCCCACAAGCCACACAGAGCACCATCCTCCCCCGGTCCCCGCCAAAAAAAAGAATATTATTATTGGGAGTTCTCTGGTGGCCTAGTGGTTAGGATTCTAGGCTTTCACTGCTGTGGCCCGGGTTCAACCCCTGGTTGGGGAACTGAGATCCTGTAAGCTGCACATTGCAGCCAATAAATAAATTAATTAATTAAAATAGGAAGAAGTGCAAAAAAGCATTAACAGTGGTTATTTTTTAAAAGAATACTAACATTATATTATTATTAAGAATAACTCAAGTTTCTAATTGCAGCCCTACTCACGAAGAACCGATTCAATTAGATTACTTTTGTACTGATGACTGATATCCTGTTTCAGAAGGCACAGAAGTGTTTAACACATGTGAGTAAAATTCCTATCCAAAACAGGCCTTTAAAACTTATATTTAAAAAGCAAGGGGCTTCCCTGGTGGCACAGTGGTTGAGAGTCCGCCTGCCAATGCAGGGGACACGGGTTCGTGCCCCGGTCCGGGAAGATCCCACATGCTGCAGAGCGGCTGGGCCTGTGAGCCATGGCCGCTGAGCCTGCGTGTCTGGAGCCTGTGCTCCGCGATGGGAGAGGCCACAACAGTGAGAGGCCCGCGTACCGCAAAAAAAAAAAAAAAAAAAAAAAAAAAAAGCAGGACTTCCCTGGTGGCACAGTGGTTAAGAATCCTCCTGCCAATGCAGGGGACATGGGTTTCGAGCCCTGGTCTGGCAAGATCCCACGTGCCGCAGAGCAACTAAGCCCATGTGCCACAACTAATGAGCCCGCACTCTAGAGCCCGCGAGCCACAACTACTGAGCCCGCATGCCACAACTACTGAAGCCCACGTGCCTAGAGCCCGTGCTCCACAACAAGAGATGCCACCGCAATGAGAAGCCTGTGCGCTGCAACAAAGTGTAGCCCCCGCTCGCCACAACTAGAGAACGCCCGCGTGCAGCAATGAAGACCCAACGCAGCCATAAATAAATAAATAAATAATTTCTTTTTTTAAAAAAAAAAACAAATTGAGATAGTAGTGTGTTTTTCCCCAAGTCTGAAATGTGAAAAGGTGTTAAATAATTTTAAACAGAAATATCTCAAGATAAAATTTTTAATAATTACTATTAGTATTTTAAGTGATCACTCCCATAATTACTTATAGAGCCGATAAAATACAAGAAGTCTGGTTTTCTCTGTGAAGTCTCAGAAATATAGTATTCCAAGAGAGGAAATGATTCTAGATTCCAACATTTTTTTTTTTTGGCAGCACCTCTCGGTTTGTGGGATCTTACTTCCCTGACCAGTGATCAAACCAGGGCCCCGGCACTGAAAGCACCGAGTCCTAACCACTGGGCCGCCAGGGAATTCCCTAGATTCCAACTTTCTCATCAAAACATTGAGTCAACAAACTATAAACTCCACTGTTTATAGTGTCTAGAGAATATAACTAGGGCAGGGAATAGAGGGTCAGTATGCTTGGTGTGCTGCACAGTATTTAAGTCTCCATGAAAATTTAACACCCATAAGGAAGCAGTAAGTTAAGAGTAAGACAGTTTTGCTCTCTAGGACCATACCACCAGGTCATTTCAGTCATTTAATTACGTTAAGAAAAAGATCGGGCTGACCCGGTGGAGCAGTGGTTAAGAATCCACCTGCCAGTGCAGGGGACACGGGTTCGAGCCCTGGTCCGGGAAGATCCCACATGCTACGGAGCAGCTAAGCCCGTGCGCCACAACTACTGAGCCTGCGCTCTTGAGCCCTCGAGCCACAGCTACTGAGCTTGAGTGCCACAACTACTGAAGCCTGCGCGCCTAGAGCCCATGCTCCGCAACAGAAGCCACCACAATGAGAAGCCCGCACACAGCAACGAAGAGTAGCCCCTGCTTGCCGCCAACTAGAGAAAGCCCGCACGCAGCAACAAAGACCCAATAAATCAGCCAAAAATAAATAAATAAAAAGAAAATTTAAAAAAAAGAAAAAGATCAAGTGGAGATACAAGCAACAAGAATCAACCCAGCAGTACTCTGATAACTATGATTAACACTGCTTTGATATTCTAGCTCACCCCCAATCACTAAGTGTCACCTTTTCTTAAAGCCAGTAAGTTTCCTCCTCTCGAACAGCAATCGACAGCAGGAAAAAAATGGCACTCATGGTTCAATGTAATAACTATTTTACCTGATTCCTTATCAAAAGTTGTAAGACTATTTAAAAGATAAGAATGCTAATTACATTTTCTGTCTAAATGTCAAAAGCCTACATATCCTTTGACGCAGCAATTCCATTTCTAAGAATGCATACTAAAGAAACAGTACCACAGGAAGTATGTGCAAGAATATTTCCCACAGCACTGTTTGTAGTGTAAAAAGACCGAAACAACCTAGTACATTTATAGGATGGAATGCCATAAATAAGGCAGATCTATATGGATTAATAGGAAACAATCTCCAAGATATACTGTGAAGTTAAAAACCCAGTTTATAGAACAGCATGCTATCATTTATGTAGCAAAAAAGAGAGAAAGAGAGAAAGAGAGAGAGAGAGAGAGAGAATACACACATACATGTACAGACGATATCCAAAGGACATGCCAAAAACTGGTATTGCCGTCCCTAAGAGGAAGCAGTGGGGGAGCACAAGAGGTCAGGCGAAAAGGAAGACCTCTCACTGAATATACACTGTATACGGTTTTGCACTTAAAAAATTTTTTTTTACCATGTACCTGTATTGTTTATTTTTTTAAAACATAAAGGTCACATAGGTTTACTCAGTTTCTCAACGAACACCTCAGGGACGTTCAGTTTCTCAATGAACACTTCAGGGACTTACCAGTTCTCTCTGATAAAGCTTCACAATGCACAATCAGAGATCTGAAGCCTCTGGTTAGCAGGCATATATGGCCTCAAGCTTAACTTACTACTACTTTGACTCAGTGTGCAAACAACCAAGCTCTGAAAATTGTGATTTGGAAGTTTCACCTGAATGCAAAGAATTAGAAAAATTCTCCTCAGGAAAGTGTTTCCTGACTCCCTAATTTGGGTTAAACGGCCCTCTTTCATGTTCCCCCAAAGCACCTGCTGCTTCTACTATCATATCACCCTATCCTGAAAGCATTTATTCCCTAATACTATTCTTGCAACTCGTCTGTAAGTCTGAAATTATATCAAAATAAACAATTATACCGCCCCAAACACATACTAGCTATAATAAATGCCGAACATTTAATTAATAATAATTCCATGTGTTCTCTTATCATTTACAAGAACTCTAGAAGAACAATTTGGATAGCCCAAATCAGTTTTTAAAATTGCCACCAAGAGGACTTTCCCGGTGGCGCAGTGGTTGAGAGTCCGCCTGCCGATGCAGGGGACACGGGTTCGTGCCCCGGTCCGGGAAGATCCCACATGCCGCGGAGGGGCTGGGCCCGTGAGCCATGGCCACTGAGCCTGCGCGTCCGGAGCCTGTGCTCCGCAATGGGAGAGGCCACAGCAGTGAGAGGCCCGCGTGCCAGCAAAAAAAAAAACAAAAAATTGCCACCAAGAAAGTATGAAATACTGAGTATTAAAGCACATATATAACTTCAACTTAAACGTTTTCCCCCTATGGTTAAAAAGAAGTTTGAATTTAAATTAATTTTTTTCTTATAAAATTCTTCTACAGAGAGCAAAGGCACCGCAAACCATTTCACTGATTTTAGAATTGCGTTCATTGTTGCAAAGGTCTCCCTAAAATTAATTTTAAGTTTCGGAGAGGAATGTCTTTGAACAGTCCTCTAATTCCTCTCCCCTTTTTTCCTCCCCCCACCTTGTATAAATAAAATCAGAGACAACATTAAGTAGGAAAAGAAGTTTCATAGAGGCAACTAGAGAAGTGTGCATGGAATCAATTGATTAATGTGACCAGGAAGGGCTTCCCTGGTGGCGCAGTGGTTGAGAGTCCGCCTGCCGATGCAGGGGACACGGGTTCGTGCCCCGGTCCGGGAAGATCCCACATGCCGCAGAGCGGCTGGGCCCGTGAGCCATGGCCGCTGAGCCTGCGCATCCGGAGCCTGTGCTCCGCAACGGGAGGCCGCAACAGTGAGAGGCCCGTGTACCGCAAAAAAAAAAAAAAAAAAAAGTGAACAGGAATGTTTAAAGTTGCTGCCAAAGCCATCTCTTCTCCCTGTTGATGTTTCCTAAGCCAACGTTCAGTGCCATGCTGGTGACAAAGTGGAAACTGCCAGATGTACAGGCTTTAAAAAGTGATCCCCAAGTTGTTTATTAGAGAATAAAAAGGAGCTGTGATAAAAAAACAATTCCATTTGTTTTGAAGAAAATGTAAAGATTTCCAGATCCTTCTAAAATTCCCTTTTCTCTAAAGGTCTACTTTTAAGGCTAAAGCACTTGATATTCCTACTAAATCATGACTGTTCATCTAACATCTATGCTGTGCAAGATGTTCTTCATGAAGGTGAGCTCCTGCCCCTGATGACTGGGAGTCAACAAAACTGAAATATTCAGTGGTTCAAACAGATCTAACTGCTGTCTGAACCCTACGTATTTTAATAAGGAATATTACTAGCCATTTTTTAAAATGAGAAATTATTACTTCCTCTGTTTTTCCATTCCAGGTCAATAAAGAAGCACCAATTTCCGAGTCTTTCCATCAGGATATACATCTAATTAATTCCAAAACTCAATTTGCCCCCACTGGGGATGATGGGAGAGAAACAGCTTAGAAAAGCCATGTGAATTTCTAAATTATAATTGAGGATGTGAAGTTTGGAATTATTTTTTCAATTTGAATAAAAAATAATCCTATTTTTCTCTCATTAAAATGAATTTGATATAAAATGACAAAATGAAAACAAGGTTGGAGACAGATTACATCTACTTCCTGACATAAGAACAAAGCGAAAAGCCCCTCTGGTGTTAGTTTAAGAAAAAGGCCTGGAAACTCTAATCCCCTCTACCTAAGTGAGTAATATTTCGGTAAGCTGAAAGTCACACAAGCACACCCAGTTCATAAAGTACAAACAGTGTTGCTATTGTACAATGTGCTTAACACACATCAGATCCTCTCTCTCTCTCTCTGGCACAATGGCCACTGAGACAGACTGCTCATGTTACTGACTTTGTATTCCATAGTAATAATCTCAAAATTGGAGACACCTCCCTTAGTCTACCAGAGAACTACAATTTTCAGCTCAGCATCAAGTTTGCCACTTCCACCTGAGTTAGACTTTTGAAAATCTGTTTGACGGTTGAAAGGAAAACCTGACATGGAGAACATCTAATGATAAAGAAAGAAGAGAAAGAGAAAATCTTAAGCAGCAAGACTTAGAGGAGAGAGGGGGTAAGATAAGGGGAGGAAGAGTACAGTTGATAATAAAACCGGCTGCCTGGGTGTCAAAGATGATAACAGTGGGGAGAAACGTGGCCAGGCTGTCAAGAAGTACTGAACTTTTAGACAAAAATATCACCCATCAACCAGAGACTTCAGAATTACAAGGGCCCAATTAATACCCGTTAAACAGAGCTCTTCACTTTCTCTGCTCAGAGCTCTGAGGCTTAGCCAGCTTCAAATCTCCTTGACTGCTCACACATCAGGGTCACTAATATCTTACTTCCAGAAACTATAACTTGGTCTTTGTTCCTCCCGACTCTCACAGTGTGAGGCTTCCCCCGATTTCCTCCCAACCTGAAGTTTACAGCACTGCATTTCCCTTTCGCGGCCCAACCTGGCCTCCTGGCGTGACACATCTACCCCGGAACACAACTCCGAGCTCTGTGAAAATTTCAAAGACCTCTTTACAATGAAGTAAGAAAGTCTATTAAATCAGTCTATACCCACTTCTTGCCTCAGAAAAAAAGTGCTTTGCCCTTATACTTGCTTAAGTAGCTGTTCTCTGGCAAATGTGAAGAAAGATTATTATTAGATTACATTCAACTTATTTATTCCAATGACAGATACTGGCCCCCCAATGCAGACTGACCTTAACAATTTTAAGTACATATCTTCCTCAACGTTTCTTTGCTTAAAGCAAAGAAAAACTGTCTGTAAAGACAGACAATACATATAAGATTCTCCAGCCTCATACATGCCTCCTTCCGCTCTTTGGAACCTGCTACAAGTTCAATAGTTAACGTGTAGCCTCCTTTCATTACCTAGGAATTTTAATAGACACTTGATTGTTAGTGATAAATGGGACCAAAACAAACAAAAATAACCCACACAAGATGACCTACTAGCAATAAGCACAAAGACAAGCCTGAGAACCCTAATTTCCTAATTTAAGTCTTTACTGGGAACTGGTCCTTACACTAAAAAATGTAAGTTACTCTGACCTTAAATTAAAAGTGGAAGACTTCCCTGGTGGCGCAGTGGTTAAAAAATCTGCCTGCCAATGCAGGAGACCCAGGTTCAAGCCATGGTCTGGGAAGATCCCACATGCCTCGGAGCACCTAAGCCCATGCGCCACCACTACTGAGCCTGAGCTCTAGAGCCCGCAAGACACAACTACTGAGCCCACGTGCCACAACTACTGAAGCCCGCGCACCTAGAGCCTATGCTCCACAACAAGAGAAGCCACCGCAATGACAAGCCTGCGCACCACACGAAGCCTAGCCCCTGCTCACCACAACTAGAGAAAGCCTGCGCATAGCAACAAAGACCCAACGCAGCCATAAATAAATTAATTTTTTAAAAAGTGTAAGAGGAACTAGACAATAAATATATTTTTATCATCCCTGGCCAACTGTTTTATATTCCATTCTGATGTTATTATAGTTCATAATACATTGTTGTTTTATTATATCCATGATATTCCTGATGATACCCGGAGGCCTTGTCTTTGTGTCTCCAGGGGCCAATAAATGTTAATTGTTCAATACATGTCTGTTACATTATCAAAAGAATAAATGGCCTCGGATGGGTGAGACAACAAGGATCTAGGACTTCTAACTCCTTACATTCGGTACAGTCAAATACTCCCTGCCTCTTCTTTTCCAAAATATTTTATTAAAACCAGAGGGACTCACATGATAAAGATGACAACAATATTAAGGCAAAAGGTCTTCCCTTTCTGCCTCAAACACTCAACTCTTTAAAGGTGTCACTCCCTGTCCTTATTAAAGCACAGAGGTTTCACAAAGACACTGTCCTCCACTCTCACCAAGGCAACATCCAACTTTCAACCTTATACAAGTACTAAACTATCTTACTCCAAAGCTAAATAACTAAACTCACACTATGTGTACTTCAGTCAAACTGGGCCAGCAAGACTGTGCAGTAAGCGATGTTCTTTTTAGTAAACTCAAAGTTTCTCATTTTGTGATTAGTTCCCAGTAATGCTACCTATATAAACAGCAGCTTTCTTGGAAGGGAAGAACTGGAAGACAAAAAAGTCTTCCATTAGAGCCTTCCGGACAGTACCAAGAGAATCTGAGAGGGACTTTTAAGCTCACAGAAAGGGCATAAGTATGGCAGCAGACATACACAGTAAGGAAACAGGGAATAAAGATGTCTTTGATTCCACAGCACCCACCCAAGCTCTTAGCACTATAAGTCAAGTAGAAAAGATGCTGCTTTGTATCAATAGATACGACTCTCTAACCTCTAACCTTCACTTCACTGAGTCAAAACTGAACCAAAGCTGCTTAGGAGCTCTGTGGAGTATTCCAAGGGATCACCGCTGATTTCCTAACAGTAGAGGAAGATTAGATTAGAATTAGAATTAGAATGGGGAAGATTAGAAGCTTCCCCATTCACTACCAGAAGTGCTGCCAGGCTGCCCAGAAATTCCCCGCCCAAGTCCCAGCCGTCCGGGAAACATGAGAAACCAAGAATGCTGTAATCATGGCCTTTTTGGTATTGGGTCCAAAAAAAACTGTGTCTAGGCCAAGACTGTAAATGAAATATCATCCAATGAAAAACTAAACAGTCAAAGAAGTTTTCATTTACCCAACACAGCTATCATGGACAGACCCAGTACTGTATAGAGGAAGTTTCCAAACTTATTTAATGATAAACACCCAGCAGAAAACCTCTAGTCACACGTTAACTATACTATAGCCTCAGATCATGAATGACGTGGATGGAAAACAGGCCTAAGGGTTCATTGGCAATAGGCTCACAGGAATTTGAAGAAGGATAAGTAATAAGGTCAGAATTCTTTTAGTGTGGAATCTTTTAGGGGGAAGAAGGCACTTGTAGGTAATAATAAAACTCTTAAATGCCAGGAATTGTTCTAAGCACTTTAAGAATATTAACACATTTAATACTCACCACCAACTCTTTAAGATTGATATTATCAATCCCCATTTTAAGTATGTGGAAACAAAAGAACAAAGAAGCACCTTGCTCAAAGGTTTACAGAGCCAAGAAGTGCTGCAAACTAGTCGGGGTTCAGATTCCACTGGAGTCAAGGTAGAAACACAGTGTCCCCTGGTTTCACCAATATTCACTAGAATTATGACCTCTGGAAACCCGTCTCCTCTTGCCTCTCCTTCCATATAATTTTTGCTTTTGCTTTCCACTTTAAAGAGATGTCACATTCCCTTAACTTCATAACGCTCCTTTGAAAGCAGTGCACGATATGAGAGTATCTTCACTTGACACACAGGAAATTCCAAGCCCAGGTTCCCCAACTTCTCCCCCAATGATGCTCTTTGAAATAATCTGATATATGAAGGGAATTTGGGGAAACCAAGTGAAAATGAACCCAAAGGCGTAACATCAAAAAAATTAGCATAGCTTTAAAAGCAGGGACATATGAAACCAAACAGATGGAGAGCTGCCACCCCACTCACATACCGTGCACAATAATGCCCCCTACAAAGGTGCCTGGAGGCTGCACAAACAGCCCTAAAACCAATCTACACACAAGTACTCAGCGGCCTGCCCAGGCCCCTCACACGAAGGCGCTCCCTGGATGTCGGCTGAAGTAAAATGAATTCTTTTGTTGAAGTGGGGCGAAGGGAAGCCCAGGGAGCAGACGGGCGCCAGGTCTCCGCAGATAAGAAGGCGGCCGCGGGGACCTTGCCCCGTGGCCGTCGGCCTCTTCCGCGGCGTGAAACGGGGTCAGCGCACCGTCGATCACGGGTCCCGGCCCCGCGGCTGGTGCGGCCGCGGGTTCGGCCATTTCTCTTAGGCCGCGAAGGGAAAGGGGTGAGGCCGCTGCAACCTCTGGCGTTTTCTTCCCGCCCCCCCGCTCCCTCCTCTCGGTCTTCCTTCGAATAATGCGGCTCCATCTGGACCCCGCGCCCAGGCCCTCAAAGCCCGTGCCGCCCCTCGCAGCCCCGCTCGGCGCCCCGCACGCCCCATTCTGGCCCCGGCGCCAGCTCCCAGGGCAGCCCTCCATCCGGGGAACCCGGGGAAAGCCGGGCGTCCGCGTGACCTCTGACCTGCCCTGCACCCCACCTTACCGGCTCAGCAACCACCTGACAGTCTGTCCCCGCGCCAGAGGCTCCATACCCCGGGAACCAGTGCCACGCCAGCCTACCCCCTACACGCCCCGCGATTGGCCGACAGGACCGCAGCTGCACCTTCCTATTGGCTGGATTCTCCGTATTCCCCTCGGCTGCCGGCGAGCAAGGCGGGCCGACGGCAAATTCCGGGGCTCCGCCCTCCCCAGGTCAGGCTGGAGGCGGGGCCACGGCGGCCCGGGCGGGAGCTGTCTCCTGCAGAGCTAGTGCTCGCGCTGGTCCAACCCACAGTGTGGGTTGGAGTCTTCCACCCCGCGGGCAACCTGCAGACACGTTAAGTTTCCTGCTGTAGTTCGCCGCGGCCTCACGTTAGGTCCTGGAAATCAAGATCATTTCTTCTGAGACGCGGCTCTGTGAGAGATACAGCTCCATCCTACAAAGTATAGCCACCTGGCAGGACCATTTCCTCTCGCCCCCAGAGCCACATCATAGTATCTGCTGCCCCACCAACAGCACCCCACACCTGGGAGGAACCGCGAAACATCAGCTAGTGCAGCCATTTCGGCTGCATCAGTTGCCCTATTCCCAAGCTTCGGTAATGAATTGTTTTCCGCTCTCCTACGCAGCTGCCTCACTTCTTCCCCCAAACTTTATTCTCCATCTACCCAAAAGTAGTGCCACTCCATCCGCAGTTTCAATCTCACATACCAGAGTCTTTCTCTGAAGATGATGACCAGACTTGTGGTGCTTTAGAGTGGAGAAAATAGTCTGACTAACCACCCTAATTTTCTACAGTGTCGTTTAGAGCTAACAGAAACATTCTTAGACACCCCTCTCCCCGCGCCCCCCATCGCCCCCATAACTGCTTATCTAACCAAGTCACAGGCCTAGAGAGGAAAAGCATAAACCCCTCCAACATCTTTCTTCCTGTAAAAACTGCTAGGAGAAATTTTTATTAGTTGGTAAAAGAGTCCAAGAGAAGAGGAAAGGAGAGTAAACTGCAAAAAGGAAAATCCAAATAAAGTACAAAGTAAAAACAAATTCAAGGACCCAAAAAAACTGGGCTGAGCATCATCAGTTATCTGGTACAGGCTAGTTTCCATACAGAATTTCTCCTAGAGAGAAAAGAAAATGCACAAATTAGTTCTGAGAATCTCTCTACAGCACATATGGGGAGTTTCAGAAAGGCTTGATGAAGTCCCTCCAGACCAGAACCTTTCCTTTGGGAACTTCTACTGCAACTAGAAAATAAAATGGCTGGAGCCATCCTTCTCTCGTTCCAGGTCTGCTCAGGTGGGCAACTTCCCTGGGCTGTTGCATACTTACTTGCTGGCTACTTACTTAGCTCTATGTGTGGAGCTGCCTCCTTCTTAAGCTGTTTCTTCATCGTGCAGGCTGGGTTTAACTTTTCCCAGTGCCGGCTCCTGTCTCCTGCCTCTATATATGCACACAAATGTGCCTCCCCTTGGTTAGATAAGGGCACTTTAGGCTGCTCTGGGCAGCACATTGTTAAAGACACCGCATGGAATTTCAAGAAGCAAACCACACCCTTCAAAGCATAAATTTCATCTTTGACCTCTCATGAAAAGGGAAGCATATATACCTGCCACTCCTGGGTATTGATGAACAATGAATTGCATTTGAAAACTTTTATTCTAAGATTTCATCTCTGTCTCATTTCACAGGAGCTAGAGGCAGGCCTGTGTGTGCCAGTGGTTGAAAGGGGTGGAGAAAAAGGAATTGCTTTCCTTCAGGACGCCACTCCCCTTGGAGGGAAGCTGGTTTGGGCACTTGAACCAGGGCTGCATGTGCACTAGGACTCTGCTCCCCTGAGACGTAAGCTGAAACCAATTAACCCCAAGCCTGACAGTCCAGATATTTTCCACATAGGTATGTGCAGCACCAATGCAATTATAGGCAGTCTCAGAGTATGGGCGAAAATGCCACCCAGTCCATCCCTTGGGATCGGAAGGACCCGCTGGCATCAGCCTGGTCAATCAGTGATCCACAGGTGGACAACAAAGCCACACAAACCCAGGACTCTGTTCCTGATGTCAAAGGGAAAAAGAAAAAACACCTGAGACTGACAAAAAAAAAAAAAAAAATCCAGAGCAAGCCAGGATTTCTCAATCCAGGAAGAGAGGAGCTGGAAAAAAAAAGGGGGGGGGGCGTGGAATTTGCCTCAGACAAATATAGTTTAGTACGCCAGCTGGAGGCAAAGCTGGAAAGGAGAGGCATTGGAGTGGGGTGAGGAGAATGGGTAGGATACTGGAAGGAGGACCTTGCTGGCTTCAGGAAGTTTTCTGGTAGTTTTAAGGAAAATCTGCTTAAAAAACATATGCAATAAATGTGATAGAAAAAATTACGTTAGAATGGAAAAGAAAGAAAAGCAGCAATCAATTCATATCCATCTTCTAGCAAGAGGCTCTAGTGCCTACACAGAACAGCCATAGAGTCAGTAGAAGGAACTATGGATCTTCTGTCCTCGACCCAAGATGAAGATCTCTTCATTCAAGTACTAAAAGTCATCTCATTACAACTTGACCTATCTCTTTGTCCTTGTTCTACAGCAGACAAGTTCCCTAAGGCAAAACTGCCTTAGAGGGCTTCCCTGGTGGCTCAGTGGTTGAGTGTCCGCCTGCCGATGCAGGGGACACGGGTTCGTGCCCTGGTCCGGGAGAATACCACGTGCCGCAGAGCGGCGGGGCCCATGAGGCATGGCCACTGAGCCTGCGCATCCGGAGCCTGTGCTCCGCACCGGGAGAGGCCACAACAGTGAGAGGCCCGCGTATCGCAAAAAAAAAAAAACAAAAAAAAAAACTGCCTTAGATTGGGGCTCAATTTGTTCCCCTTCATGGGAAAGTAGAAGAAAAAAAGAAGAAATATGAAATCACCCATGAACTAACCTGTTGCAGGAAAAGGCCCTATTTTGGTTTAGGACTTCCAAAATAGGAATGCATTTTACAATGAGACTCTACCATAGCCCCCTCTATTGCCTCAGGAATTGCTCCCAACGTACACACTCCACTCTTTCCTACTAGATCCCCACTGTTCACTTATAGTAACTGACAACATTAATGGAATTCTTATTATGTATCAAACCCCATATTTAACACGTTATAAACAGGAATTAATCCTTGCAATAAATTTGTGAGGCAAGAACTGTAATCTTTATTTTGCATATTAGGAACCTGAGTCTAAGGGAGGTTAAGTAACTTGCCTAAAGACACACAGCAAGTTAGTGACAGAGCCAGGCTTTGAACACAAATTGGTTAGATGCAAGAGCCAGCACTCCAGCTACCATACCATAATGCCTCCATCTTACACACCTAAAACAATTCGCTTCCATTCAAATCTCTAGCTCGGAAATGATCTCTTTTATAAAATCCTATTAATGTAAATTCACTGATCATTCCACATTACCACGATAGCCAACTGATTTCTAAATAGATGTGAATATGTATCTGCATTATGTGTGCTCTTTATTTAAACAGGAGACTTTTCCTCCCATAGTCACCTCCCATCCATTCTCCAAGTATTCTTTTTCATGCTTTTGTTTTCCCCAAAACAACTGTCTGAAATTAACTCCTTCCAACCCTCCCTTTCTGTTGGAGGACGCAGGCAACAAAAAGTGCCCATCAAACTGAGAAAGCACCTCGAGACACAAAAGCAAGGCACGCAGCTCCATATAATCAATGGATCAGTTTATTATATGGTAACTTACTCACAGGGTGGGATTGGGCAAATAACGATCCAGAGGCATTCGCAACTGCGCTCCACACCACCAAAGGGCCGTTGGGACAATTTTACAGTTAACCTAGGGTATGGGGGTAGGTGCTCGAAACAGGATGTGCATTCCTAAGCCAAGATTTACGAATGGGTAACAAGTCTCGAGGGAATACATCAGCGAAGGTTGTTGTCATTGTTTGGGGACCAACAGAGCATCGGGGCCACCTGGTCCTAATGATTATAAAAAAATATCTATTAACTACAAACCACTTGGTAACAGGGAAGTGATTCACGGCACAGTACAGTCCTGGGTTGGGTCAGGGGAAGGACAAGAGGAACTGTAAGGGTCAAGATGGCGTCAGTTACGCTAACAGCCATATACCTTCCTTACCTGGAAAACTCATTATTGTTGTAGTTACTGCTATTGTTATAGCTTCCACTAAAATATCCCCGTGTTGGAGCATTCCCTGACTCCTCCAGGCAGCATTAGCTCTACATTCTGTCTGCTACCCAAACACTCCTTACTCTACTCTAGCCCCAACTCATTCTGAATATATTTATTGAAAATAACTACACACCAGGCAGAGGATGGGTGGTACAGATACAACACAAATAAGATAAGCACAGCCCCTTAGTGGGTTAATATTTGTGTGCTTTCTTCTCCCACTAAAATGTGAACTTCTCAATAGGGGCGATTATCTTATCTTTGTACACCAGGTGCTAACAAAAGCCAGATACATAGGAGGTGTTCCATAAATATATTATCCCATTTTTTAATATGTTATGGCTGTCAGGCAATGAAGACAAATAACTAGGCTATATCTGTTTATATTTATGTTTCTATTTCCAAAATTGAGTCTTCCTCTATCCTGAAAATATTCTTCCCTGTGATAATGCTGGAATGCACAGGAAGGATCCCCTTTGAGAAAGAAGGACTTATTACCCCTGTTTGGAGTGGGGATGCTGCTGGCCTCAGGCCTCACGTCAGGCCCCTTTCTCAGGCAGCCCACATCAAATGACTGATCTATGTGGGAATGTAAAGATTCATCCCTCTCATCCCAACCGGGACAGCTCTGAAGGTTGGCTAAGCCTTTATCCTGTATCACAGCTCAACTTCTCCTGTGCAGACTGCTTCCTTCCCTTCCCTTAGTGTCTATCCCAAGATCACTTCCTAATAAACATACTGCCTCCATCTTGGAGTTGGCTTCCCATCCTACTACTTTCTGTATCCGGAAATTAATGTGTCTGAAAAAGTGATCTGCACTCCTCTACTTCCTTAACACTCATTTTTCCACCATTTTGTGATCCACCCTAGAAATTACTTTCTCGTTAGCTAATTGAGATCATCATTGCCAAGTAGAGTCAGAACCCACGAACTCTTCAACTTTCTCCATATTTGAAAGGTGCTACCATTCCACTTACAACTCTTTCTTCGGCTTCCATCACACTCTACTCTTTGGGTCGTTTGAATTGCTCTTTCCCTACTACCTTCAACTGGGACTTTTCTTCCTCCTACTCCTTACATGTAGGCATTCCTTAGGTTCACTCCTTTGTCGTCTTCTAATTCGAAACAATCTGTCTGCAGTTTCAACGTAATAATACTGGGGACCCACTCAGCATTAGAGACATTCATGGGACAGGTTAGAGTAAAAAGAACAGCCTCTTAAGGGTAAAATAGACCTGGATTCCAGGTCAAGCCAACTGAGAAACCATGGGTAAATTATTAAATCTTTGTGTTCCATTTCTTTATCTGAACTGGGTACAATACCAGCCTCATAAGGATGCTCGCCATATTTTTTATTCCCCAAATGCACCAATGTTCTCTTTTCCCTTCCTGTCTTTTCACATATTGTGCCTATGCTGCAACATTCTTGCTCTGTCTATCCTTCATCTAGCTAACTCCTACTCACCATTGATATCTCACTTTAGATGTTCCTTCCTCCAGAAAGGCCTCTGTGATCCCAATATCTGCGTGAGGTATGTCTTCTGTGACACCGTATAGTGTATTCTTCCCTTTCCCGTAGCGCTATCCCATGGAATTGCTTGGGCTGTTTGTCTCTAATCCTCTTTGAGGGCCAGGACTTTGTCCTGTTCACTCCTGTATCCTCAGGGAGGACTCCAAGGCTGGCAGCATCCCTTCACAGCCCCAGCACCATTTCACCTTCCTGAGGATGAGTCTTGAGGGCTACTCTCTGTAGCCTCTTTCCCCGAGCTACAGCTGCCACTTTGTCTCTCTTCCCGGATATCCAGCTGGAAAGTCAACATTGCTGTATCCCAAACTATCCTCCTCTCTGCTCAGACCATCTTGTTCTTACAATCTGCCTATATTTGCAGTTTCTGGGGCTTGAAAATGGAAAGTTCTCATGGATTCCTCATCCTCCCTCTCATCAAACGATGCCATGACTATAGCGTATCTGCACAAGGTCAGTTGTCCCTGTCTTTCTATTTCAGCTGTCACCTTCCTGCTTAGGCTTCCACTCCTCTGACCTCAACAACCTCAAGGTCCTCCTGATCAATCTGATCTTTTCTCTTCCCCACTTAGAAACTTCCAAAGGCTCCCTATTGCCTACAGAGAAGAGGAGAAGGAAGGGGAAGAGAGCACACATTAACTGAGTGTTAATGCCCACATTATCAAATTTAAATACAGAATAGATTTTTCGTCTGACATTCAAGGTTCCCCACACCATGGTTCCAGCCTTCTTTCCACCTCACCATCTCTCCACCATGTAAACCCTTCATTACAGTTGAATTTCATATTCTCTCCATCCTGAACACAACCTGGGCTTGCCTGACCCTGTGCCTTGGCTCCTACTGTTACCTCCACCCACACTTCGAGTATTGAAATCCTGTCCATTTTTCAAGACCTAACTCAAATGCGACCCACCCCTTAAAGCCTTTCCTGATTCTCATGGGATGTGACCTCTTCTGCTCCTGAATCTTTGTGCTTTTTTTGGCTCATATTTTTTCTTTTACTAATTATTTGTTTATTCTCTAATTTCTGCCACTAAGTTGTGAGCCTCATAAAGACAGTTGTACATTAATTTTATATCATTTACTGCACCTATCACATCATTAGTACTTAACAAGCATTTGAAATATTGAACTTTGGCTTGGATTTGACTTTATATATATATGTGATCTATAACAGTGCTTGTCAAACTGGGTCTCAATACATGATTGGATTATGAAATCAATTTAGTGCATCACAATCAGAATTTTTAAAAAATGGAATAGGAAGTATCAGAGACTGTCACAAGTACTAAGGTAGGTATTATTTTGTGAAACTTTATTTTAATAATGTGTGTGTGTGTATACTGGGTTGATGTAAAATTTCTTACTGTAGTAGTCTAAAAAAGGTGGAAAAACACCACTGTAATACATATGCATTATTTCAGCCAGCTGATTACAAGCTCCTTGATGAGAGAACAGACCTGGCAAACTCTACCCTTGCAATCTGTGAGAGCCAACCCTCCACACTGAACCCCGCTCATTCCAGGGAGCTGCCCTAGGGATTAAGACTCAAGGCAAGGAGCAATGTCCTGTCTTTAAGAGAGTTTCTCTTCTATTAAGAGAAAGAAAAAAAAATCAGGAAGAAACTCCACAGATACTTAAGAAAGCAGCTGAAGAGCCACAGACTAGGCTTTGAACTTAGAGCCAAATAACTACTTAGAGTTCTTGCTCTGCTATTTATTAGCTGTGTGTTGTTGGATAAATTGCTTGATTTCTCTGAGCTTCAGTTTAGCCTACTAAAAGAATATACCGTACCTCACATACTCATATTAAAATTAAGTGATACAACCACCTAGAGGGGTGGGATAGGGAGGGTGGGAGGGAGACGCAAGAGGGAGGGGATATGGGGATATATGTATACGTATAGCTGACTCACTTTGTTATACAGCAGAAACTAACACACCATTGTAAAGCAATTATACTCCAATAAACATGTTAAAATAAATAAATAAAAATTTTAAAATATATGTGATACATATATACAAGATTATTTTGTAAGCTATATAAATGTTCAAAAGTTTTAAGTAAAAACCTGCATGTGTCATTTAGTAAACAAGTGAAAACTGATGTAGTACAGCTAAATGTGCATTAGACATGATTTTCTTTCCTTTTTTTTTTTGGCTGCATTGGGTCTTCATTGCTGCGCACGGGCCTTCTCTAGTTGCAGCAAGTGGGGGCTACTCTTTGGTGTGGTGTGCGGGCTTCTCATTGTGGTAGCTTCTCTTGTTGCGGAGCACGGGTTCTAGGCATGCGGGCTTCAGTAGTTGTGGCTCGTGGGCTCTAGAGCGCAGGCTCAGTAGTTGTGACACTCGAGCTTAATTGCTCCACAGCATGTGGGATCTTCCCAGACCAGGGATCGAACACGTGTCCCCTGCATTGGCAGGACGATTCTTAACCACTGCGCCACCAGGTAAGTCCCATAATTTTTTTTTTTTTTGGCCACTCCTCACAGCTTGTGGGATATTAGTTCCCTGACTAGGGATCAAACCCGGGCCTGGTAGTGAGAGTGCCGAGTCCTAACCACTGGATCGCAGGGAATTCCTTTGTTTCGTTTTTTGATTACTAGTGATAGAAACCCAATTCAGAATGATTGTGTTCAAAGCAAACTGAATCACTCACGTTAACCAATGGTATAGCTAGCTTTGGGCAGGGCTTCATCTGGGGACTCAGATAATATCAACCAAGCTGCTGTCCACTTGTCTCTTTCTTTCTACCTCCCTCTCACTCTGGGCTCTACTTCAGTTCCAGGGCGGTTTTATTCTCAGACAGGTTCCGCCTGCATGGTGGGATGATGGCCACCATCTGCTCTGGGCTTGATGGAATCCTCCCCACCAGCAGGCAGAGTATCTTTTCCCCTATTGTTGCAGCAAAAATCTCAGGGCTCTGTCTGACACCTAGTTTGGGTTACGAGCCGAGTCTCAAACCAAAAATAGTGGTCAGGGGTGCCTGGGACATGAGCTGACCCTTGGAGTTAGAGGGTGAGTCACCTGGACTGAAAAAGAGATTGGTGAGGAGTCTTCTCAAGAGGTGGGGTCAGAGATTCAGAATGACCAAGTTTCCAAAGCTGAATAGGGTTAGTTTAGGAAGACATCTCGGTCTCTTCTATTTAATGTCACCATACAACATTAGAAAAAGGACACACAAACACATATGTTTGTTCCATTTCATTTGATTGCATTCATTTCATACAGCGTTGAGGATCTACTATGTGCCAGGTACTGTTTGGACATGGGAAAATAGCAGTGATCAAGACATACAAAGTTCCTGCTCAAGGAACTTACTTTCTGGGGACAGGGGAGCAAATAATGAACAAGTCAGTAAGCATATGTCAGGCAGTGATAAATTCTATTTAAAAAATAAATTTAAAGAGCAAGGTAAGGAGCAGCAAAAGCCAGCCGTGGGAGGTAAGGACTATTTCAGAGGGGCTGGTTAGGGGAGACCTCACCTTGAAGGATAAATCTGACCGAAGTGAGAGAGCAAGTCACATGAATAGCTATCTGGAGGAGAACTTCCAGGCAGAGGGAAAAGCAAGTATAAAGACCCTGAGACAGGGCCAATGAGTTCCCCCTGAGCAATACGTGTGCATTTAGCAACATACACATTTGCATGTGTGTGTGAACATATTAATCCTTTATTTTCCTACATTAGAACATTTGATAGTGATATTATGAGAGTGATATTAAACTGCAAAATCCATGGAGTCTTTCTAATATTGACTCAGCTAGGTAAGACATTTAGGAATCTTGCTGAATATGCAGATGTGCCTGGACTGAGAGTACCTTGAAGCAGGGGCTTCCTTTTTCCCACAGAGTCTGAACCCAGGAGAAGCTTAGTGAATGGTGCAGGTGGAATAACGAGCCATGTGCCACAAGAAACATCAAGGCTGATGGTAGAGATCGTGGGTGACCCTGCCAAAGCTGGGTGGGGAGACCTTCTCTCCAGGAGTGTCCTCACCTCTGTCCTTTTGGTCTAAGTGCTGTGGATGTGCCCGGCAGCGCAAAGTGGCTCCTGAGGGTGGTTCCTACTGATGCTGGGTAAAGGTCCCCTCATTCAAAGACTAACGCAAAGTAAAAATTCCTCTGATCTTCAGCCTCAGCAAGGGTTATGTTGCCTAGAAGAGGAAAAGCTTGGGGTGGGGCATGTGTGTGGCAGGTGGAAGGGAGTGGAAGAAGTCAGAAGGCAAGAGATCTGCCCTCCCTAACTGGTTGGTAACAGTTTCCCTGAACTTGGAACCCCTATAACCTATCCCTACTAGGCACTGCTCTTCACCCAGCGATGCTCTTTTCCTTGAATTGCAGTGACTTCTGACATGTTTGACGTTAATTCTTTACTGTCCACAGTAGCTAGATTGGTCTACCTCTTCTTTATTGTCATAAAGATATGTCCTTTGTTATCTGTTTATATTAATCTCAGAGTATGAATTCTTAGACCATGTTCATGAGCAATACATTCTAAATTTAGTTCAGTGTCTACCTTAATTGCTCATTGCAAGCAGGCACTGATAAAGGCTTTCTGATGATGAATAAGACCGCAATGATTACACTAGAAATCAAAGACTACTTCTCGTACTTGGGGATTCTGCTCCTCTGGAAATGCTAGCCTCCTCTCTTACAAATCTCTCATAAATTGGTTTCAAGCTGAGCTTGCCTGAAACCTTCCAATGTGATGATCAGGAGACCTGGGTTCTCCATTAAATTCACCAACAAATTCTATGTGACTCTATGTGCCTCCGTTTCACAATCTGCTAGTGCAAGACAAAAAAAAAAGGCTCACAGGGCTTGAAGGTAGGGGAGAGAGGTAAAATAAGAAAGTAGATGTGGAAGGACTTTAAAAGTAGGACATAAGGGGACTTCCCTGGTGGTCCAGTGGTTGAGACTCTGTGCTCCCAACGTGGGGCACCTGGGTTCGATCCCTGGTTGGGGAGCTGGATCCCACATGCTACAACTAAGAGCCCACATGCCTCAACTTAAAAGATCCCGCATGCCGCAATGAAGATCCTGTGTGCCGCAACTAAGACCCAGCGCAAGCAAATAAATAAATAAAAATATTTTTTAAAAAAAAGTAGGACATAAGGATCCTGTCTCAAGTACACACCTCCTTTCTTTCAGGGCCAGCCCTCTCAGAAACTCTTCTTTCTCCCCACAGGCATAATTCTTCTTCAGGAGCCTTAGGTTCTTTGTGTAAAGTAGGAAGAACCGCTTGTGTATCATCTTTTGCAGAGATTCCTCCCAATGACTCCTTTTACCGCATCTCTGCCACTTGCTTCTTCTTTACAGGCCTTCAAAGAGCTAGTTTTGTAAGCCTGGAGCTTCATTTATATTCCCATTCTGTTATTTCTAGGAGAAAAACTCAGAAGGAGGAGGTAAGATGCCTAGAGTGCCAAAGATTTCTCACTAGAGAGAAATGTGATGAAGAATCAAATGGTGAGCCCCAGAAGTTTCAGAAGACAGAAAAGGAACAGGCAAAAATAAACTCCAGGTGAATGAAACACCTGAAGTTGTAAACAAAACAAAACAAAACAAAACAAAACCTTCAAAATTATCTGAAAAAAAAATAGAATATCCTCATGATCTAATTTCTTAAATCAAATTAAGAAAAAGCAGAAGTATGAAAAATGGACAATTTTGATAAAATTTACTATAGCAAATATTAAAATCTCATACATAAAAGACATCTCAAACAAGGTTAAAATACAAGTGACAGACAGGGAGATGGGGAGAAGGTATCTGCAACATACATGTATATCAGAAAAAGATGGGTATCTGTAAAGTACTCCTACAAACCAACAACAATAATAATAATAAAGAAGAAGAAGAAGAGAAGCAACTCGATAAAAAAATGGACAAAAGGCATGAATAGTCAATTTCCAGAAGAAGAAATCCAAATAACCAATAATACATAGAAAAACCTACTCTACCTCTCTAGTAATCAGGGAAATGCAAAATACCCTGACAATGAGATTCACTTCACATCTACTGGATTAGTAGTAACCTGAAAGTCTGACCATTTTAAGCATTGGTGAGGATGTGGAGAAACTAGGACTCTCAGAACCTGTAACTGACACAATCACTTTGGAGAGCAACTTGACAATACATATTTATTGAGGTTGAAAATGCACATATCTTTTGACCCAGAAACTCTACTGCCTTACAGCAGTGTTTTTCAATCCATTAGTAGGTCATGAAATAAATTTATTGGGTCACATCCATCATTTTACAAAAATGAAATAGAATAGGAAATAGAATGCATTTAGCAAAAATAGGTATTATTTTGTTAAACTTTTATTTCATAAATGAACTGGGTCTTGATATAAAATGCATTTCTTATTGTGAGTTACACTTAAAAAGAAATAAAAACACTGTCTAAGAGAAACTCTCATTAATAAGGACAAGAAGGCATGTTTGAGGATGTTCCCTGTGATGTAGAGTTTGTAATAATGAAACATTGAAAACAAAGTACATGTCTATTAGCAGCAAACAGATAAACAAATTGGAGTGTATTCATGTGATGGAACACCACACAGAAGCTACAATTAATGAACTTGTTCTACATGGATGAATTCTGAAAAGAAGTTTGAGGGGAAACAAAACAGAAAAATGTCACACTAAACCAATTATATGAATTTTTAAAACATATAAAAATACTATATCCTATATATATATATACCACAAGTAGTATATGGTACACATATTTTTTTAAAGTATTAAAAGTGGACTGGTATAAAAGGGATGCCTAAAGGAAGGAAGGGAAATGGAACTTGGGAGGAGAAAATAGGTATGATGTTATTTATTCATTTTGGGTGGTGGACACATAGATGAATGTAATAATATTCTTTGTTCTTTTCCTTTAAAAAAATTTTTTAACACGTAAGAAAAAATAAATGGAATTATAAAGTTTTTAATCTTGCTCTGAGATGCAATAAAATAAAAATTGCATTAACCATTGGTTATTAAAACCCTTTGGGGAATTCCCTGGTGGTCCAGTGGTTAGGACTCTGTGCTTCCACTGCAGGGGGCATGGGTTAGATCCCTAGGTCTGGGAACTAAGAGCCTGCATGCCGCGAGGTGTGGCCAAAACAAACAAAACAAACAAAGAACTCTTTCATCCCGCGATTTTTTTTCAGTGCCTTAAGAATAATCTGCCCCACATCAGTCTGTCAAACTCAATAAATTAGTATCTAGAGGTGGCAAGTCACTATGTTTATTATCTGTACTAGCAAAAGAGATTTATCTTTCCCTGAAGCTTCAGTCTTTGCTCTTCACACATGCTGTTCCCTCTTCTCAGAAAGCCCTTCCTCTATTGTCTGCCAGTCAATCTCCCAATCTGCCAGTCATCTAGTTCAGACCTGACTTTTCATGGTGAAGCCAGAGGCTGAGACCTATCTGGCTGTGGGTACAAGGCCACACACCTCCCCAGGCCTCTCCTAGATACTCTCGCAGTTTCCCTCCCCCCACAGGAAAGTCTGAGGTCGACACTGAATTGGATATCCTTGTGCAACAGGGGTTAAGCAGTTTGGGACATGGAGATTAACATCTAAAATGAAAGGGATGGGCCAGAGGCTAACCCTATTCACTGCATATGGTTTTCAACATATGAGCTCTATAAATATACATGCAGACAAAATTAAGTAGATGACCTTCTTTTCTCCCTTCCCTTCATCAACTCCTGGGGATGAGCTTCTCCTCCTCTTCCTCAAAAAAGAAAGTCTTCATGGATGACCCCACCACCACCAGAATTTAGCAATTTACTACTCCTTCCTTTAACTTTCACTGTACCTTGACATTTCTCTGTTATAGCATCTATCACATTAGAGCTCAATTATTTTTGAATGTCGATCATCTCTACTAATCCTCTGAGTTTTTTGAAGGAAAGGCCTGCCTCGTATTTGCCTTTATTTTCCTGGAACCTAGCAGAATGGCTGCAGAGCAGGTCCTCAGTGTTTGCTGAATTAATAGCAAATGCTGATGACAAGCTAAATGACGCACAGGTTTGGGGAGCTCAAATTGGTTCCCACTTATTGTACCACAAAACTGGAACCACTTAAAGATGGTCATCATTTGGGGGCAGTCTGATGGTTTCTCACTATCTCTTCTCCAGACCCTTGTAATAACCTTACTGGTATCCTTAACCTCCCATCTTTTCCCACTCTTATACATCCTGGAGGACACTTCTCCAGGCTAGTTTTTACAAAACACCCCTTTCATCTTGTCACTCCCTTGGGCAAAATGCATTATGATTCCCTAATACCTTTCAAAGCAAATCCAAATCCCTAATCTTCACACATAAGTCTGCCCAAGCATCCTCCCTTGCTCTAGTATTCCAAACGTATCTCCCAATCATTTTATTTTAATATGTTCCTTATTAATTAATACTGTATCTTTTTAATTGGAGTATAATTGCTTTACAATGTTGTGTTAGTTTTTGCTGTAGAACAACGTGAAAGAGCTGTATGTGTGTATGTGTGTATATATCTATATCTATATATATATATAGATATAGATATAGATATAGATATATATATAGATATATATATCTCCACTCCCTCTCGAGCCTCCCTCCCACCCCCTCTCCCAATCATTTTATCGTGTGAAATATACTGGGGCTGGAATCTATCTGTCTGACTTCTGATTTATTCCAATCAATAAGAACAATGCCTGGCCTGGGGGAGATGCTCAATAATTGTGGAATTAATGAATAAACAGACTATTTCTAAAATATAAACATTTGTTTCAGCCAAGCTAGTTTTCTTTTTGTTCTCTGCAAGCTCCTATCAGCCCATCTTTGTGTCTGCTAATACTTAATAAACAACACCTAATAAAATGTACTGCACATGTTAATATATGTGCCCAAATATAAGGCAATCCTTGTTTCCCCAAAGAGAAGAACTAAAAAAATAGTTTTTGGTCAACCTGATATACATGAAATAGTCATATGTCTACTTTAAATAGTTTTTAATTTAGTGAAAATTTAAGTCTAATACTATTTAGCAACATATATTTTAAATCATTTATAAAATATTTAGATATAATGCTTTTTCACTCAAATTTCCTAACAATTTAATTCAAATTATCAGTGCCTTCATCATCATTCAAGTCACTTTTATTGTCAACTTGCTCAATTTGCAGATCATGTCATCCTACATATACCTGAATTGTTTGAGGACAGTTGTTTTTTCCTTTTTAATTCATGCTATGCTTGCATATTCCTGATATCCACAATATAACCTCTTTCTGTTGCTTTTTTTCTGTTGCTTTTAATATTTATTTATTTATTTGGTTGCACGGGGTCTTAGTCGCGGCTCCACGGCTCCTTAGTTGCGGCAGGCGGGCTCCTTAGTTGTGGCATGCTCACTCTTAGCTGTGGCATGCATGTGGGATCTAGCTCCCTGACCAGCGGTTGAACCCCGGCCCCCTGCATTGGGAGCACGGAGTCTTATCCACTGCGCCACCAGGGAAGTCCCTCTGTTGCTTTTAAAACGCTTATTAGTAACAATATCTAATACTTAAAACTGTGAGGTCCTAAAAAATAAATAAATAAAATAAAATAAAATAAAAACCAAAAAAAACCTGTGAGGTCCTAACCCCAGAATAATTAATTAAATCTGTGTTAAATTTTTTTCCTTTTCTTTTTTTCTTTTTGCCACACTGCTCGGCTTGCAGCGTGCAGAGATCTTAGTTACCTGACCAGGGATTTAACCCAGACCACAGCAGTGAAAGTGCCAAGTCCTAACCAATGGACCACTAGGAAATTCCCTCTTTTGTTTTTTTAAGTGATTCCATCCAGTGACCTCTATACGCTTGCAGAACTAGCACTGACTGAAGTTATCTCAGGCAGCATCCTCCCAAGCAATACCTTGATTCAAAACAAAATATCATATATAAAAAAAATCAGACATTGTGGACTATAATAGGAGACTTTATAAGAACACAAAATATAAGGCAACTTCCTTTCTGAGGAATTATTTTGAGAGGAAAAACAGTACCTTATATTCAGGTATATAAGGTATTTATTAATTTAATAAATATTTAATGAGCACTGCTTGTGTGCTAGGCACTGTGCTAGGAACTGGAAATACAGTGAGCTTAGAATCTCACAGGGAAGACAGTCATTAAATGTATCATACCACAGTTAATTAATTATGATCATTTAAGTACTATGAGGGATAAGTTTAGATAGCTACAAGATGAATAACTGGGGAACCTAGGTCTGTGGGGTTAAAAGTCTCCTATACCATGCTGTTTACGTACAGTGCAGCAGTAATTCACGTGCCCAGTCAGTCTGGGTTTAAATCTTGACTCAAACCTTAAGTAGGTTATTTAACCTCATTTTCCTCATTTATAAAGTGGAACTAACAACAGTATCTACCTTATGAAGTTATAGTGATGATTAAATCAGTTAATACACTTATAACAATGATGGCACTCAGTACCTGCTCAATAAATGTTAGCTATTGTTGCCATTTCAGCTGAAACCTGAGAGACAAGCCAAGAGGAAGGGAAGAAGGAAGAAACTCTAAGCAGAGCGACATGTGCAAAAGTCCAGAGGCATAAGGTTGCCTGGCCTATTCTAGAACTGAAAGGCCAATGTTTCTTAGCATAGGAAGCTAAGGGGGATTCACTTTGTTATAAAGCAGAAACTAACACACCATTGTAAAGCAATTACACTCCAATAGAGATATTAAATAAAAAAAAAAAAAAAGAAAGCTAAGGGGAAAGAGATACCATGAGATGTGAGGCGAGGCTGGGAAGGTAGGCTGAGATCAATTATGCAAGGCCTTGTAGGCCAGGATAAGGAGTCTGAACTTTACCCTCCAAGTCAGAGGAAAGTTGAAAGGTTTTACAAAAGGGAGTAACAAGCTTAGATTTGCAACTTCAAAGGCGGTCTCTGGCTACAGCATAGAGAACTGGTTGGAGGGAGGTCAAAATAGATGAAAGGAAAACCAGTAAGGAGCCTACTCTGGTAATCTAGATTAGAGGCTTGTCGCTTAGACTAGGGAAGTGGCACAGAAGAGAGAAGGAAGCTGGATGATTGAAGAAACAGAAGACAGAACCAACAAGGCTTAGTGTATGTATGGTAGGGTGAGAGGGCATGGAGGGAGAGGCCCTGAACAGTATATAAATATTTGAGGAAGAAATGAATGAATTTCTGTGTTCCTGCCATATTGTTTTACCACATGAAACGTCTTCCTTCTACTCCATCCTTCCAGGCAAAATTCCTTCTCGTTTCCTCCACAAAACTGTCTGAATGATCTTAGCCCCTTCTTTCTGGGAGTGTTCTAGAATTTTGGAACTGAACTTCTTTTTGGCCTTAAGAAGCGGCATGTGGAACTTCCATGAGGAGGGATTGAACCCGTGCCCCTGCATTGGAAGTGCGGAGTCTTAGCCACTGGACCACCAGGGAAGTCTTAGAACTGAACATTCTTGAGAAATACATTGAGGGCTGTTGAGAGAACTTAGAAATTGTCTGAAGATGGAGATGATGTTTTAGTCAACTTTCTATCCCACCCACTCCCATATACCTAATACTTATAGAAATCCACCCATTTATAGAACTTTTCCTCTGAATACATGAGTGGTTCAAGCATAAACAGCCTATGCTAACATAAAGCTCTGTGACCCATAAAGCATTATACAGATGTGGGAGCTTTCACAACCATTTTCTTCTCAGGTCTTCACAGAACTCTTATAAAATAGGTACTACTATAGAGGAAATAAGCTCATAACTAAAGTGACATGTCCAGGGCTTCCCTGGTGGTGCAGTAGTTTAAAATCCGCCTGCCAAGGACAGGAATAAAGACACAGACATAGAGAATGGACTTGAGGACACAGGGAGGCAGAAGAGTAAGCTGGGACGAAGTGAGAGAGTGGCTCAGAACTCAGAAATATTTCCAATTCAGTGTCTATTCTCCAAATTGAGGCAGGACTATGTCCCATTTTAGCAGGAAGTGGCAAGAGCCATCGTCGCCCAGTTTCCTGAATTAAAACTGAACAGGACTTCGAGGGGCTCAAGAATACAAATCCTTTCTGTGTCCCCTGTTTCTTGTTTATAGGATACAGACTTCATTCAACCTCCTTGACCTTCCTGGAATTCCAAAGCGCAGATTCAAACAGTTGCTAATCAGGAAAGGGAGGGGATGCAAAAACAGGGGAGAAACAGTCAAATGGTGGTTCAGCCTTGGGCAGGCACCTGGTTCCTCCTCAAGGAGTGTGCATAACTGTATCTTTGAGTTCTTCTGCAGAACCAGGACCCCACCCAGGTGGAGGATGGTAACTTCAGGCTGAGTGCAAGATTCCTAGAGCACCATCCTGTTACCTCACCTCCAACCAATGAGAAGAACCCTGTAGCCCTCACCCCAAATTTTGCCTTCCTTTTCTGGGCCCAGCGATGACCATCCTGTTAGGCCTCCTGTTTGGCCCATGTGTTTCAACTGTTTACAAGGTTCATCTCCAACAGGGTCCAACAGTTTCAGGCTAAATTTAGCTAAATTTGTTACTATGAGGGTAAACGCTAATTTCGGGCACAGAATTTAGATCAATTTAGATCAGGTGGCGAGACACTTCTACTCTACTAGGCAGGACTACGCCCACCCTCAGCAGAAAGTAGTTACAGAAGAAAGAGACCTCCGCCCCAATTCCCAAGCAGTATCTTGACTATGAAGTCTCTCAGGGGGGGAGTTGTTAGGGGAACCACTGACTGAAACCACCCTCCCTGGCTGGGCAAGATAGTAACCACGTGCATGAGTTATCTTACAACAGGAGGTCCTGGTAACGAACGTGGAACTAATGAGCTAGAATTCAGGAAAGATCAAAAGAAGAGAGGAGACGCCAGTCCATATGTCTTACCAACCTCCCAGAATCCTTCTCGCTGGAATCTCGCTGGATGAGCAATGCCTGCACCACCGGGAAGGACACTGAGTCAGAGCAATTGGCCAGAGACAACCCAGAAACTAACCCCATCACCATAAAACCTGAGGCTGTGAGCCACCACGTGGCAGAGCAGTTCTCTTGAGTTCCCTGACCCTGCTGCTCTCCACCGGGGTGCTCCTTCCCAATAAAGTCTCTTGCTTTGTCAGCACGGTGTGTCTCCTCGGACAATTAATTTCCGAGTGTTAGACAAGAACCCACTCTCCCCCTTCCTGCAATACCACTTCTGGGACACCTTCCCAGTTTCAGGTATTAATTAATGTAGTCAAACATATTTATTGGGCTTCCCTGGTGACGCAGTGGTTGAGACTCCGCCTGCCGATGCAGGGGACATGGGTTCGTGCCCCGGTCCGGGAAGATCCCACATGCCGCGGAGCGGCTGGGCCCGTGAGCCATGGCCGCTGAGCCTGCGCATCTGGAACCTGTGCTCCGCAACGGGAGAGGCCACAACAGTGAGAGGCCCGCGTACCGCAAAAAAAAAAAAAAAAGCTTATTGAGCAACTACTAGGTGCCAGGCATGACACCTAGCGGTGGGGATAAGGTACAGCAGTGAACAAGGCAAGAAGGTGCTTGCCCTCAGTGTGATTCAGGGAGCCGGTCAAAGGAAACAAATGTATAAATGATGCGGTAAGTGCTATAAAAAAAAATACACAGGGTGATGGGAGAAAATATATGTCCCTCTGGTCGGAGAGAACCTCTCAGAAAAGTGGCATTAAGGTTGAGACCCGAACTTGGTCTTCAGGAGGCACTTACCTTAAGACATTATTCCCACAGACCTACTTTGAAAAACGCCTACAAAAGGAAAGAGCGGACTTGGTCCACAGAGGGGCGGCTTCCAGGCATCCAACCTTAGCTGCAAACTTTGACCGGCACTAGAGGGTGCCGCGGGTCCTCCCAACCCCCAGGAGGCACCGTAGACACAGGCCCTGCCTAACTGACCTCTGGCAGCTGCCGCGCCAAGGCCCCGAAGTCCGCAAACGGACAGAGAGCAAGGGCGGCGGCGCTAGGAAGCCCGAAGGCCCTAGAGCATCGCGAGGGGTCATGAGGCCCTCAAAGAGAGGACATTCTCAGGATCACAACCCAACCAAGAGCAGATACTCTCTCGCTTCCTCCAGGACAGCCGGTTTCCGGCGCCTCTAAACCAGGAAGTGCCGGCGGCGTCCAATCCTGGCCCTCCTTCCGAACTTAGCCTTAGCGTACGCTCTTTGCCCGGGCAGCGCGAGGCGAACGGTCTATGGTTACCAATCAGCTCTCAGGAAAGGCGCATGCGTCGTCAAAAGAACGCAGCGTACGGGAACTTTGACCTGAAGACGATTTACTCTCGTCTGCCCCTCCCTCACTGCGAAGATGGCGGTCTCCAGACTGTGCTGTGCGCGGGCTGCTTTGTGGGGTTCGGCGGGGCCCCCTGGACCTTATGTCGCCCGGAGGCTGCAGTTTGTTCGCTCTGGCATGGCCTGGGGGGGCCCTCGGTGAGGGATTTGGAGAGAGAAAAGCATTTTTGACGTTCAGGCTCTTCCAGTGTCTCAGTTTTGTTTGCATGCTGTGTGTTAATTCTCAGGGCTCCACGCCCCGGCCCCTGGATTTTTATTGTGCCGCGCAGAATTCGCACCGGGATCCCTGCTAGAGAGCTGGCTTCGTGACCCTCTCAATTCTCAGTGCCCCATGTTGTCTGAATTCCCCACGTGTCCTGAGCCTCCCTTTTTCGGCTCAGATTTTACTACTGCGTATCCGGATCTCACCTCTCTGGCTTTAGCCTGCTGGTCAGATTGCCCCTCAGGCCTTCAGCTCTCTCCAGACTCACCACTTCCCCGACATCCATTCTTGCCTGGCCTCTCATCTGCCCTATCTGTTTTTCTCAGTCTGACTGCTTATCTCTCCATGATCTCAAGATCTTTGGATTTCAGAAGTTTCAGGTCTTAGCATACATTCTCTGAAGCAGATGTTTTACATTATGGACCCCAGGCGTGAAGGGGCTTCCAGGCTGGTTCCCAGATAGTCTCTTTCATCTTCCTTGTAGGTCTTCAAAGCTTCACCTTTCTCCAAAGGCAGATGTGAAGAGCTTGATCTCTTATGTGGTGACCAAGACAAAAGTGATTAATGGGAAATACCATCGTTTCTTGGGTCGTCATTTCCCCCGCTTCTATGTCCTGTATACAATCTTCATGAAAGGTAAAGACAAAACTAAAAAATCCATTGAATCAGCCCTTGGGCAGTGTCAGAGAGTTAGAATAAGTAAGATCACTTGCAGGCTCTGCGATGGGGGTGTAAGCTGGTATGTCTTCTGTTTCATAAATGCTTGAGCATTAAACTATTTCTTATAAGTTAGCCCTTCTTGATGTTTCTAGAAAGTTATGTTGAGAAACAACTTCTGACAACACCCAGGAGGATTATAGGTATTTTTGCACTTTTCCTAACCACACATCTGACTATAGTAGAAATTATTTGTCGTGCACAAGGGCAGAGATCTATAGCTGCACAGACCTGCCCTGTGATTTACCAGTTGACTTGGCTTGTAAGAAAATGTAGTCTAATGTTTGTCACAGATCTCTCCTGGGTAGCACGTTGTGGAAATAGCACTACACGTACTTGGTTTCTGAATGTTTCGGTTCAGATCAGAGCTCTGCTAGTTACTAGGAGATGGTAGAGTGTCACGTGTCCACTCTGGAGCCAGACTGCCTGGGTTCAAATCCCAACTAGTCACTAGCTGTGTGATTGGACTTGTTACTTAACCTCTCCGTTCTTTGGTTTTCTCATCTGTAAAATGAGGGTAGTAATAGAACCTGCCTATTGTCTGCATGGCTATGAAGATTAAATAAATCCATACATGTAAAGTCCTTAGGACCAGATTCATAGTGACTGCTCAGTAAGTGTAGCTAGCTGTAACTATTATACTCTACTTTTTTTTTTTTTTTTTTGCGGTACGCTGGCCTCTCACTGATGTGGCCCCTCCCGTTGCGGAGCACAGGCTCCGGATGCGCAGGCTCAGCGGCCATGGCTCACGGGTCCAGCCGCTCCGCGGCATGTGGGATCTTCCTGGACTGGGGCACGAACCCGTGTCCCCTGCATCGGCAGGCGGACTCTCAACCACTGCGCCACCAGGGAAGCCCACTCTACTTTTTTTATCATAACACCAATTATAGTAAACTCCCACATTGTCAGCTCTGAATATTATAATTATTACTAGCTTCATGTACTTGCAAAAGCTGTAAAGTGGAGATAAGAATGACTGCTTTGTCTGCTCCCCAATTTATAACTAAAATTAAATGAAAAAAAGAGTCTGAAAGCATTTTGGTTGTTTGTGTTTAAGCCTTTTATTACAGAAAACTTCAAACGTAACACAGAAGTAGAGTAATACAATGAACTTCCATATTCTCAACCTCACTTCAACAATTATTGACCCACGGCCTTATATCATTTATACACTGGCTTTCTCCTGTATTTTTTTTTTTTTTTTTTTTTTTTTTTTTTTTTTTTTTTTGCGGTATGTGAGCCTCACTGTTGTGGCCTCTCCCGCTGCGGAGCACAGGCTCCGGACGCGCAGGCTCAGCGGCCATGGCTCACGGGCCCAGCCGCTCCGCGGCATGTGGGATCCTCCCGGACCAGGGCACGAACCCATGTCCCCTGCATCGGCAGGCGGACTCTCAACCACTGCGCCACCAGGGAAGCCCTCTCCTGTATTATTTTGAAGCCAACCTAGACATTATACCATTTCATTCATAAATAGGAAAACATTTTTATAAACTAAAGTTCTAGGTCAGTGTAAGGATTATCTTGGAATGCAGTGAAAATGCAATCTTAGAAATATGTTGAATTCCAGTAATTATAAAAGTGTTCTAGAAAGGAGAAAAGTTAATATCTGGTTGAGATATACAAAGGGTTAATTGAGCAAGACTTCCTGAGGTTAAAGAGCTTTGAATTTTTATTTTAAAAAGGGAGTGAGTAATGAACCAGAAGAGGGAGACCATTCCCTGGTAGATCACAGAACGCCAGCTTGGCAGGAAGAGAGGTGATATGCTGGGGGCAGGGGGGTGGAAGGGGGCCAGGGGGTGGAAGGGGGCAGAGGGGAGAAGGATAAGAAATGAAATATAGGTCAGCTTCACAAGAGTTTCAAGTGACCTAGTTTAAAGCTTTGATTTAGAGTAGCATTGGGGAGGGAGGGACAAGTGTGTGTTGTGGGTGAACATGGAACAAAAGGCTGTGGTAATCAGATTGGGATAACATCACACTCTGTCCTCTACTTTAATGAGGTAGGATTGCAGATGTTATGGGCTGATGCCAAAAAGGCTAGAAGAATAAAGACAAATATGTGGAAGCACAATATAAAGTTTCATCAACTTTCATACCGGGAGATGGAGCATTTGAGACAGGTATGCGCCAAGGGCAGATATCCAGAAGTTCACGGTGATATAATTAAAGTTAACCCAGAGCTCAAGTCTTTTCGTTCCTATTTTCTTCACCACTGACCAAGCTGTTGCCCCTTGCCATGAGATCAGATCATTTGTCAGAATCAGTTCATTCAGAGTTGTGAGCCTCCATAGCAGAGCTCGGTAGAGTTTCTGGAACACTTTCTGAATAAAAGTGAACAGTAAAGTCCAGTTCGTTTCTGAACATATAAAAATCTGCAAGGAAGGATCCAAAGGCAGCAGGAAAGTAGTATTTGGTGATAACCTGATGGTAGTTTTGAAGCTGAGAGTAAGAATCTAGGACCATTCTGCAGATCAGGAAGAATTTACTTAGGGATTTGGTATACTGTCAGGCCCTGTACTAGACATTGTTTGGGATACAAAAGTAAACAGATCAGGGCTCCTGTCCTTAAGGAACTTACCAACTAGAGGTAGATAGAAATAACCTTGATCCTTACCTGGGCTCTAATAGAAGTTTACTGCACAGTGGGGTGGAGGGATTGTCCATTGTACTAAAAACTTACTTGGGTTAAAACTGCATCTGTGTTTATTTCTGCTTAGTTCCGTCGAGACGTCACCAAGTGTCTTTTCCTAGGTATTCTTTCCATTCCACCCTTTGCCAACTACCTGGTCTTCTTGCTAATGTGAGTACAGAGTTCTGTCTCTCCGGCATACTGAAGATATGTAGATTTTTTTAAAATTACAAATTAAGAACTTTCCATTTCAGAAGTTAGGCAGAGGTTATCAAACTTCTGCTCCAATTTTCTCATTAGCCCAAGGTTCATAAAAGCCACCTGGGTTACTGAGACGGCTGTAGGAGTAGGTGGCCTGGCTTCTCCCTGTCTCTTAGCTGCTCCTGTGTAATGTGAAATAAGATAATGATCTTTTCCATCATCCCTAGAGGCAGCAACCCACTCTCTTAGAGGCATAGCAACTTCGGACAAATTTTTTTCTTCAGGAGAAAAATGCATTTCATATTCTGATAATACCAATCTTTATTACTTTACCTTATATCTGAAGATGACAGTTTTAAACTATGACCTTGCATGTTTTTCTAGTTATCTATTGTATAACAAACAACCTCAAAGCTTAATAGCTTAAAACAACCACCATTTTCATGATTTTATGGGGCAGGAATTTGGGCAGGACTCAGGTGGCGGAAAGATTTTTCTCCCGTGTCCTTCAGTGATAATTAAAACTGGTGAATGGACTAGTCTGGACAGTCTAAGGTCACTCTTAGGTCTGGTGCGTTAGCCGGGATGGCTTTGGAAGACTGGAACTGTCAACTAGGGTGCCTGCATATGGCCTCTGTAATGTGGTGGCTTCAGGTCAGCAGGACTTCTTACATGGCAGCTTAGGGCTCCAAGAATGAGTGTTCCAGCAAATAAGAATCTGCATGGGGCTTCCCTGGTGGCACAGTGATTAAGAATCCGCCTGCCAATGCAGGGGACACGGGTTCGAGCCCTGGTCTGGGAAGATCCCACATGCTGCGGAGCAACTAAGCCCGTGCACCACAACTACTGAGCCTGCGCTCTAGAGCCCGCGAGCCACAACTACCGAGTCCATACGCTGCAACTACTGAAGCCTGTGTGCCTAGAGCCCTTGCTCCACAACAAGAGAAGCCACTGCAATGAGAAGCCCACACACCACAACGAAGAGTAGCCCCTGCTCGCTGCAACTAGAGAAAGCCCGCGCGCAGCAACGATGACCCAACACAGCCAAAAATTTAATTAATTAATTAATTTTTAAAAGTTTCAAGAAACTTTAAAAAAGAATCTGCATGGCCTTTTAATTTTATTTATTTATTTATTTTTTGGTTGTGTTGGGTCTTCGTTTCTGTGCGTGGGCTTTCTCTAGTTGCGGCAAGTGGGGGCCACTCTTCATCGCGGTGCGCGGGCCTCTCACTGTCACGGCCTCTCTTGTTGCGGAGCACAGGCTCCAGACGCGCAGGCTCAGCGGCCATGGTGCACGGGCCTAGTTGCTCCGCGGCATGTGGGATCTTCCCAGACCAGGGCTCAAACCCGTGTTCCCTGCATTGGCAGGCAGACTCTCAACCACTGCGCCACCAGGGAAGCCCTGCATGGCCTTTTATAACCTAGCCTTGGAAGTCACAAAGACTTCTGCTCTATTCTGTTGGTTGATGCACTCACCCAGATTTTAAAAACCAGAGGCACAGACCTCACTTCTCAATAAGAAGAGTGCCAGGGAATTTGTAACCATGTTTTAAAACCACCGCCCGTATAGAGAAATGAATTAGAGGAATTCCATTTTGTATAAACATAGGGACTGTGAACAGTTTGAGGTTGTCAACATCACATACAAAGTCCAGCTCTGTCTGCAGCTTTGTCCAAAATATGTTCATCACATGCTTTGATTCAAAAGGAGTCATTTATCTGATTGCTGCATACAAGGCTGTTCCCTTACTGCTTCCTTTTACATAACCTCAGTAACGTTGCTTGAAATTGGGCTTCAGTGTATCTTTAAACCTTGGTCTGACACTCATTTACAGGAAAGAACAGTAAGGTAGGGAAATAGTGTTTCCATCTCTTCCTCCAAGCATTCATGTCTGCTAAATGCTTTCTTAGCTCACTTTGAAAGATGCCCGTTTCAGCAAGTGACTTTGTGATTCCTTTTCTTTTCAGGTACCTGTTTCCTAGGCAACTGCTGATCCAACATTTCTGGACCCCAAAGCAACAAATTGATTTCTTAGATATCTATCATGCTCTCCGGAAGCAGTCCCACCCGGAAATTCTTTGTTATTTAGAAAAGGTTATCCCTCTCATTTCTGATTCAGGACTCCGGTGGCATATGACAGAATTGTGCACCAAGGTATTCCTCCAATTAACCCTTCCTGCAAACCAGGAATCTTGTTAGATCCAGCGTGCACTAAAACTGGGTAAGAAGGCTAGTCTGGACCTTCCTAACATCTGCCCATCTCTTACCTCTCCCAAGATGCAACGTGGTACCCACCCAGCAATACATGATATCCTGGCTCTGAGAGAGTGTTTCTCTAACCATCCTCTGGGCATGAACCAGCTCCATGCTTTGCAGATGGTGAGCACTCAGCCTTTCTCTATTCCATGGCGTCACCTCGCTTCAGGTCTTACTTGCAGTAACACCGAGTTGACTTTCTCCCCCTATATTGTGTCACAGAAAGCCTTGAGTCGAGCAGTGCTTCTCACACCTTATCTGCCTCCTGTCTTGTTGAGATACCGTTTAAAGACTCATACCACTGTGATTCACCAACTGGACAAGGCTTTGGCAAAGCTGGGGATTGGTCAGCTGACTGCGCAGGAGGTGAAGTCGGTAAGTGCTTGATTGCAATATCAACCTGCAGTCCTTAGTGGGCTTTTGAGCTCACGGGGCTGGGAGCTTCCAGGGAGCTCCTTGTCTTGCTTGTTACAGCAGAGCCCAGGCTCTTTATTCTCTCACCTCATTTCTATGTCTTTTTTTCTGAGTGAACTTAACTAGTGGGAAGGAGTTGCCCACAATAATTTTGGTTTATGTATGTTTTCTTCTGGCCCTTCAAAAAGCAAGGACACTACACTTTAGATGTATTGTTTTAGATTGTATAGGCCTTTTTGCTTCTCATCCTGTCCATCAGAGTTCATATTGCCATGGTGAAAGGTTTCTTGTGGGGATGAGGTGTTAACTTATTTAAAGGGGATTTGGGATTCTCTGTGGGTTTATACTTCCTTGGCATACTTGCTCTGTGATAATTAAGGATTGTTTCTCTTCTGAGCGATCTAGGCGTGTTATCTTCGTGGCCTGAATTCCACCCATATTGCTGAAGAGAGGTGTCGAACTTGGCTGGGAGAATGGCTGCAGCTTTCCTGCAGCCTGAAAGGTGAGACAAATGCCGGTGGTTATGCCACTAAGATCCAAGTCATTTTTGTGTTTTATTCTGAGGTTTTATTTGGGAGTTAATTATTAAGTAGTGTGAGACCCTTATCTAATATATATGTCTAACTGAAAAGGCGCAGACTCACTTGCCTACAGGGGCTAGGCAGGTAATGAAGTAGACTGTGCAAGACAAGAGGGAGGACTACGGATTATGGGAACCCGAGTGTGAAGCAGGGTTGCCCAACCTTGGCACTACTGATGCTTTGCTGTGGAGGCTGTCATGTGCATTATAAGACGATACAGCAGGCATCCCTGGCCCCTATCCACTAGATGACAGTAGCACCCCCTCACCCAGTTCTGACAACCAGCAATGTCTCCAGACCTCGCCATGTAACTCTGGGAGAAGCGCCAGCCCCAAAGCGTTCAAATTCAGAATGAAAACACTCGGTTGCCTAAACAAAAAGTATCTGCGGGTGGGTATTAGACCTATGGGTCTCCTGTTTGGAACCTTTGGCTAGGCCTCGATATCTTCTAAGCCTCTGAACATCAGGGTAGGCCTACTAATCTCCTTGGGGCTGAGAAATGTCCCTGGAGGACCAGCTTCTACCGGAAAATTCCGAAGGGTGACAGTGGGGTTTAGTACCATTACCGTCTCTGAATTTTCTACTGCCATCACATGAGAATCAAGTAGATACAGATATTCGGTGGAAGGAAAGAAAGTGTACATGCAGGGACTGGAATGAAGCAGGGGAACTCTGAGAACAGTGGCCTCTTAATGTCACACCTCCCTGTACTTGGTTTTCTGCCTCTGGTGTCAAGCCCCACATAACAAGGTCGCTGGAAGGCAGGCTCTTCCCTGGCCAAACCGTTAACGTTGATGTTGTTTTCAGAAGCTGAGCTGTCCCTCTTGCTACACAATGTGGTCCTGCTTTCCATCAACTACATTGGGACAAGGCGCTGAGCCGACAAGGAGCGGGTGGCATTGTCCTGCATGCAGTCACATAGTCCAGCAGCGTGGGACCAAACAGCACTTGTCAGCAAAGAGTGTGTGCCCTGTTAGGCGTGTGCAAGGCAGAGGAGCAGGTGCCCGTGTGGCAGCTGGAACTGAAAGAGACCCTCCTGCTGGGGCGGCCCACGAGAGGTGTCATCCCAACTTCCTCAGAATTTGCTGGAGCTGGCTGCAGGCTTTGTACTGGGCTTTTACTGTGGTGTTTTAAGTTCGGATCCGAGGAAGTGAGCTTTTGCCCCAGGTGGGAATCCTCATTTGGCTTAGGACTTACCCACTGCCACATTCGTTACAGCTTTTTTTTTTGTTTTTTTTTTTTTGCCGTACTCTCACTGCTGTGGCCTCTCCCGTTGTGGAGCACAGGCTCCGGACGTGCAGGCTCAGCGGCCATGGCTCACGGGCCCAGCTGCTCCGCGGCATGTGGGATCTTCCCGGACCGGGGCACGAACCTGTGTCCCCTGCGTCAGCAGGTGGACTCTCAACCACTGCGCCACCAGGGAAGCCCCGTTACAGCTGTTTTTGTTCAAGACAGTTTCTGGCTGATGAGGGGAACAGCACTACTTAAACTGGAGCCTTTATATCCATGCATGTACTTTGATGCCTCCGTCAGCACTTTGATATGACCAAAAATGGGAATTTTTATTTTTTGTTTCCCTCACAGGGCTAACCACTTCCCTTTTTTTCAAATCCTTTGAGCACCTTAACTTTTTTTTAAGTAAATAACTTATGGGAACATTCTAATGGAAAGATAAAAGAAAATACAAGCTCTTCTTGAATCAAGTGTTTACAGCCTTCCCCTCCCTCTCTTCATTTCTGGACTGGGCTACAGCCCCTGTGGATCTTAAACGCTTTGCTACTTCCACTGTGTTGCAGCGATCCAACTGTAGCTGACAGTGGCCGCCTTTGGGCCGTGGATCAATCCTGTAAGGTACTAATTACTGCCCAGCCCCAGAGACCAGGAGAGGTCTACTTTGAGATAGTAAGTTGGGTTCAGCTTTTGTCTGTGTGCATCAGTGACCTGTAGTAACTTATTGTAAACGCATGAAGCACTGTTTTTAAGCTCAAGTAAAGACTGCCTGCAACCAGTTGCTGGAAATTACTTATGCATACCCTAATCATTTTACTAAGGCTCCTTTTACAAGACTGACTGACATAAGCTAACTAATGGCAAGATAACTGGTTGGAATAGAACCTTCTGATGTGATGGAAATGACAAAGGAGCTAATTTGAAGTTGATCCTCTTGCTGGATTTTAAGATGGTAACCAGGAATAGAGAATATCATATATATATATATATGTGTGTGTGTGTGTGTAAAGTAATGGAATTACAAAGTGGGCCCCAAGAGTAGGGACTGAGGAGGGAAAAGCTCCAGCAGGGCAGATCAAGGCCTGCTTCAGCTGAAAAGGTATGTTAGGGCATATGATGCAAGTCAAGCTCTTGATGCTCCAAAGAATGTTCTATTTTTCCACCATAAAACATTCCTATTGTTAACATTAATCCTTAACTGACCTAATTAGTTTTATATACAATGCTAGAGAAGCATCTTTTCTCTAACAAGTAACTGACTTGTGGTCTGCCAAGATAAAGAATAACACACCATTCTTTTGAATATTTCTTTAATATTACATTTAAATATTCTCTTTAAATACAGCATTATCACAATGTAAAGGACCTAAAAGGCAAAAAAAAAAAAAAAAATTTTTTTTTTCAGAGAACCAGACAAGCTTTGGATTCACATTGAAATACTACCTGCGTACAGTATGTGAGAAAGGAAATTGGAAAATAATTAAGCGTTGTAATAATCATTTTTTTATCTAGGCCTAGACTAAGCGGACTGAAGCTCTCTGCCTCTGTGATCAGAGGCCTAGCCTTTCTAGCAACCATGAACTATAATTCTGTCCAACTCAGGTAGCACCAGAAACGAGATGGATCAGTTTTGTAGAAGAGGCCCTTTGCTTGACAAGACAGTTAATGCTAAACGTTAATATTTAGCATTTAAAAGCTTGGGATAGGTGAGTCAGAATTGCAGAGTTAATGAAGGGATGGACTTATATTAAACTAGTTTTTCAGAAAAATCAAATTATCTTGGAGGTTGGCAATGAGTCTAGTTAGATGCAAATTCTTGGTTTGATCCCAAATGTGTGTCTTACTGAACAGGTGAAATCCACTCCCTAGCTTAGGCTGGAGCCTTCCTAAGGAGGGAATGTACAACGCTCACCTTCACCTTCCAACACAAACTTCTAGAAAGATTTTTCTCCAAATTCCCAATTAAACTTCAGTCTTATATCTGAGGGGACCAGTCTAAGGTGGCAGAGTGTAGCTCAGTTCGGGATAGCACCTAGATCTCAGGTACTTCAGACTCTCAACTCCATTTCGAGACTAGAGAATGGGGAGAGATAAGGGCCTATGACTTATTAACTCCCCTGCAAATGTAAAACCCAACAAAAACAGGAATGAACAGGAGAGGCAGAATGCGTTAAAAGATGTAACTGTGTTAAATACGAGGTCTTTCAGGCTCAGTTTAGGTTTGATAGGTGAAATGCTGCTGCGATGTACGTGAAGGTTGCTTTCAGACACCAGGGCCTTAAGATCCCACAAGAAAAGGCTTTATGAGCAAGATAAGTAGGAACAGTTATCTCCTCCACCAAAAAAAAAAAAAAGGTTTTTACTTTTTTTTTTTCTGGTTAATAAACCATAGCGGTAATGAAGCATGGTGTAAAGGATGCTAAAGAGTGTTTTGCTCCCCACTGCCTCCCTCTTCAAACAGAGGCCATAAAAAAAAGAATGAAATAAAACAGGCAAAGATAACTTTGCTAGTAAAAAGAATTCAGTGGTGGTCAATGGAGGATATCCTGGAACGTAAGCAGGACATAAGAGAACAGGAACCGTATCCCCCCCTAGTTCAGGTACAAACTGAATGTGAGTCCCACTCTAGACCTCAAAGGTTACAGTCAGAACCTGGAAGTTGTATGTAGCATTTAAGAACTGGTTTGGCTTCCAATCTTTATATATCGAGGTGGGAGGGATCCAATAAGCATTTGCAGTTATTGGGGGTGAACAGTATAAGAATACAGTATAAGAACTCTAACCCTGTATATCCAAGAGGGACCATGAGGGCAGATACAAAAAGGAAACAAAAACTAGTTGGTGAACTTGCCACATTCTACATTCCTTTAAAGCTCAAATTTCTCAAATTGGGGTAGGGGGGACAACCTGGGTGAAAAAGCAAGCATGGCAAAAAGTCATCTTTCTAGACAGCAGCCTGTTCCTGCTGCCTCCTTTGGGCACAGGTTAATGCTCTATATAGGCCTCCCGTGGGATGTGTGAGCCCCAGACTAAAGCTGCCCGATGGAGCTGGGGTTAGACGTACACAGAAGACTCGGGCTCTCGATGCCACAGCCCCAGCCAACCTAGCTCTTTCCCTTCAAAGGAAAAAGGACAGAGGGGTAAAAAAAAACAAGACCAGTTTAACTCTAGTACCTAAGAACATGTGAAAGAAATAATTCAAGTTAAGACCAGGAATCCCCAGTGTGGGGAACAGGTCAGAGAACACCAAACATGTCAAATATTAACTTATTTACCAAATAGGGGCCCAGGGAACGCAGGTTAAATTTATATAGATCCTGGATGTTTTGTACAGAAGCAGAGACCCTTTCACCCCCTCCTCTCTAGACTCAACCAGCTGATTCCAACTGTATTATTATGATACACCAAAGTGGGATATCCGAGTAACCACTGAGGAAAATGAGCTTGTTCCCCGCCCGGAGCTCAGGAGAGGGAAGGGGCTCTGTCATGCTGTTCCAATTGTGTTCTGGTCCCTACGTGAACAGCTGTTTGAATTACCCAGCTTCTCCTGTGAGATCGTAGTGCGGTTCCAATGGCCCAGAAAGCTCAGTATGCAGCCTCCTCTGCCCCAAGACTCCATCCCCAGATGGAGCTGAGGCTGGTCTCCTTGGTTCTGTTGGCCCTTTAAAAAATACTTGTACAGACAATCCTTTCCTACCCGTTCCCCAAAGACCCCAATAAAATAACATGGGAGCAGCAGCTGCTTCTACAGTTTTGTTTTTGAAATGGTGTTAGATAAAATAAGGGAATAAATAGAGAATGGGTAAGAGGCATAATCTCCATCCCTGTGTCACACTGCCAGAGGGAGCTCCAGGGAAGGCTCTTCAGGGGGCCGGTCCTCATTCTGCCGTGCGGTCTCCACCACACAGCTCTCTTCGTTGTCCGTGCGCAAGGGGAGGTTTGAGGGGCACCAAGAGGGGCGGAAGTCTTCATCCTCAGGCTCCTCGGGGTTACGATCTTCGGGCACTAGAGCTTCTAGAGTGGATGTTTTCCCCACCTCTGACTTACAGAGGGCAGCCGGGTCTGTGGGGCCACAAGCCACCAGTGAGGTAACCGGGAGAGAGAAGACACTCAGATCCTTCTCCTTGGGGAACGAGGGCGGGACTTCTTCCGTACCAGGCTCTCCTTTCACCCCCAGGACTGGCCTCTGCTCCACCTGGTAGTAGACCAGGGGCCCACTGTTCAAGTAGGATGGGTGGTTCACGGCTGAGGCAGTTGGCTGGTCTGAGTTCTCGGCAAAACACAGCACGGAGGAGCCTGGGGGCAGCTGAGCCTGGATGAGGATGGGGGCTGTCAGGCCTGGGCACAGCTCTTCGGGAACAGCCAGGGGCTCCTCCAGGATGCACACGCCCAGGCTCTCCATGCTGGAGTCCAGGCTGGCACTGGAGCCGCTCGGGTCCTCCTCCGCCTGGAGCCGCTCCAGCTCCTCCGCACTCTGCAGGTGCAGCACCGCCGTCTCATTCTCAGCGATGAACTCCTGGAAGTCCTGTGTCTCTGAGCCCTGTGCTGCCGCCAGGCTGCAGCCGGCAGCGGGGGAGGGCTCCTCGTCTGGGGCTGGCAGGCGGCTCACCTGCCGCTTGCTCTCCAGCTCCAGCTTCATGATGGTGTGGAGGTAATGAGTCCGGACCCGGATTGGGTTGAATTCAATGCGCCCAGCCATGTTCCCACAGCCGTCCCGGGAGCAGCCACATGGAAAGGACATGCGATCCACCTGAGGAGGGGACAAGGAGGTTGAGGCCAGGTGAGATACGAGACGTTAGCTGGCGAACACAGGGAGTCAGGGTTTGAGGTCCTCTTACAAGAGAAACCACCAATTCAAAACACAAGCTGCAGCGTGAGCTACCAGAGCACTAGATGGGAGTTATCAGACCACCTGCCTCTCCATTCTAGCACAGCCACTAATTAGTAGTGTGACCTCAAGAGAGTCATTTCTCTCTCTAGGGCTTTGTTTCCTCTTCTAAATAAAAAGAAAACAAAGATCACGTCAAAGGGCCCTTCCAGTCAAAAGACCAGAGATACCTCTCTGAAAGCTGACGGTTCGCAGAGAAAAGAAATGTTTATGCCTCAGAGACTTTTCCAGAACCTACCTACTTTATTAAGAAAACAAAAGGCCAGGGCCCAAGCCTACTGTGTTCTTTGATGACAGGGATGGGAAAGGAGGTAGAAGATCTCGCTAGTCCAAAGCAATACATAATGGGGAAACTAGGCAAAGGTGCCTTTGCCAAGGTGCTATAGTGAAGGTTTGAACAAAATAATGACCAGCTTTTCACTACCTGCTTCATTTTCCCTTGATGGTTGGCCAGCTTGGTTTGGAAGCAGTTATCAAGATAATTAACTTCTACACCAGGGATATCTGGAAAGGAGATGCTTTCTACCTCCTTATCTCCCTTTTGAATCCCCCAAATGAAAACACCCCATACGTATCAAAAATAAAATTAAAAATGTGAGAAGACAAATAAGTCTTCTGTACAAATACAGTGTCTTCCTATGAAATCAGCTTCTAGAACTCTCCCTTCCCGTTCTTAGGAACAATCCATTTCTTAGGACTGTCCTCAGGTCTGTGTGTAACAGAGTGATTCATTACAGGACTCGGTCTGAAAAGCATTATCTGGTCGGACCTGCTATAGCTATCTGATACCAACCTGAAAATAAGAAAGAAAAGGTTAAGATAACTCCAACCACAAGGACTCAGCACCACAGCCTCAGTATACAGGTTCCAGATAAGTTTCATTCTTTGGGATGGTACTGCCATTTTCAGTTGAGATGTGTCTTCCAAACTGTCCCTTGTCAGAAGGCCCTCTGGGGGATGACGCTTTCTATCTCTTAGGACACTATGGATTTAAGCCCAAATCTGATCCTGAATTAGATTCTGAGGACTATTCTGATCTTTACAAAATTGGAGTAGAGGTACTGTGAATAAGTGTTTGTAGGATAAAATCTAAAGGCCTACCTCAGTTCTCTGCTTCCACTTACCTCAAGGAATCAGTCCACATTCAAGGACAGCTATTAAATATTAAACTCACTAACCCCCGTTCCTCCATGTGCCAGCAACTGCTGCTTATCACCTCTGAAGTGAGATACACAGAAAAAAAAAGATCATTGCTATCTCCACAGCCTAAGAATCCCGTCATACTTGTTTTCTTTGTTCGTGGAGGAGGGCTGTAGAACTGAAGTGTTCACCTGTGCATGGGCATCTCCCACATTCACTGGCACCCACACTAGACACCCCTGACTCTAGGGTGGATATACTATCACAGCAAAATGTGGACCGACCTGGCATTTAATCCCAGCCTGGCTACAGGCACACGCTTCCGGGTCACAATACAGTCGACAGTCACAACCACACTCTTCCCGTGACAGTCGGATGGCTCGAAGTTCTTGCTTCTCTTCCGCATCAATGCGGTGGACCCCAGAAGCCCTCAGCAGGGCCCGTCGCCGTTTGGTGGGCAGAGGCTGCAGGAAGAAGTAATCATCCACCTCCACGTTTTCCACGTCAATATCTTCATCTGAAACATCATCCAATGTCAGGCAGTCGGCCTCCACCGACTCCACTGTCCCGTTCTTGGTCAGCTGCCAAGAGACAGAGCACTGTCAGCGGGAGCCCTCCCACCGGGTGCACCTAGAGCAGCTTGGGCCAAGGGAACTTTCTGCCGTGACGGAGATGTCCGTGCCGCCCATCCCGACGCACGTGTGGCTACCGAGCACTATAAATGGGGCTAGTGCAACTGAGAAACTGAACTTTTACCTTTATTTAATTTTAATTACGTATAAACAGCCACTAGTATGGCTGGTGGCTACCGTACAGGATAGAGTCGGTGAAGAGAACAGTTCTAGAGCAGGAAGACAGGAAGCCTGTGCAGCTCTAACACCAGCCCGTCAACACAAGGGACATCACCTTTCTGGATCAACGTTTCTTAAAACCTCTGTCTCACCTTCCCTCCCAGAAGATGATCTTTTCCCAAAAATATACCCTCCATTCCCAGGCTTGTGTCCCTTAGCTTCGGCTGACCTGCCTTCTCATACACGGAAGAACAGAAGGTATTTCAATGGCTGTATGTTCCTTGGATGTAAACAACCTTGCAAAACACCCTCCAGTTTGCACCCTAAAGGGCCCCAAACCACACTGTGGGAAGAAGAGTACATTGAAGTATAGCACAAGACTACCTACCAGTCTTTGTCAATGAACCTGAATCCCCACAGTGTGAATAATTATCTGTGCATACACAGAAGAGCTTCATTTTATGTGGAGGAGAAAAAAAATGAGGAAGTTATTATTAATGGCTGTCAAGAAAGCCCTCACTTCCAAGCCACGCCTAGAAGAAATATATTCTTTCTCCTTTCTTTTTTTTTGGCCGTGCCGTGTGGCTTGTGGGATCTTAGTTCCCCAACCAGGGACTGAACCTGGGCCCTCGGCAGTCAAAGCACCAAGTCCTAAACACTGGACCACCAGGGAATTCCCTCTTTCTCCTTCCTAATCCTTTTTTATTTGGTTTCAAAAAAAGTCTGTGTGTGAGGCAGGGTGGCATACATGATACTGAGTGTACTCTCTGCAGGCAGAAATCTGGGTTCTCTGGATAAGAAGGACAGAGAGCCAGGAAAGGGGATCTTAGTGGAAGGACAGGCTGAAGACAATCTGTGGCTGAATGAGTTTTGAAAACTCACTAGAGAATTCAGGTAAAGAAAACGAGGCCTCACAATCCCCAGGGCTCTGGAAGGTACTAGCAGGATAAAAGCCAAGCTTTTGGCAGGTTTGGCTTTTTCATCAGCCAGCCAAAAAAGTGCTGGTAAAGGAACAACTCCTGGGAGAGACGTGATGCAAGAGACCTGGCTAGTAAGGCATACACCTGTTTTGTTTGTTTGTTTGTTTGGGGGGAGATGATAAGAGAAATGAGAGAAATAAAGTGGTGCTTCTGGGGATCCCCTAGACTATTATTTCTGTCCCAGGCAGGCCAACTACGAGGGGCCTTTCCACAGGCCTTAGCATTGCTCCTGCCTGTTTCACCAGGGTTGGCCTCCTCCGAAGCACCCTCCCTCCTTGCTATCCTCTCAAAGGAAAGAGATGAGACTTGCAATAGAAAGAAACCCATGTAGATATGAGAATTTAATATATTCTAACAGAGGTGGCATTTCAAATCAGTAAGGAAAAGACTCTTCTAGTCATTAAATGGTATTGGGACAACTGTATATTCTTTTGAAAAAAAAGTAAGTTAGATTCCCAATTCATACTATTCATAATAATGAATTCCATATGGATAAAAGGCCAAAAAAAGTAATAAAATATTAGAAAAATGATAGGTACTAATACTGATGCAAAGCAGCAGCAGCTTTTTTTTGGAGGGGGTGGAAGTCCAAAGGGAAAACAAATATTAGATGGCATATGGGAGAGGCAAAATGTATATTTTTTGAGACCAACTGCCTCCCCTATAGAGCGCTAAGGAAGGAAAAATTTCTAAGAGTAAAGTGGAGCAAAGTAAGGGTGTTCTCTCGACATAGAAGATGGATTAGATGCTGCTCATTAAATTGTGCTGCTCACTAAATCTGCTTAATAAGCAGCAGTCCTGTTTCTCAGTCTCAAGTTTGCCTGGCTTTGTCCCTAGACCTCCTACAAGGGAGGACACAGAACAGGGTGTCTGCTTTGACATGTCATCCCTCTACCAGATTTAGGGGAGATGTTTCTTCTTAGGGAATAGGAAGAAAACCTTCATTACAAATGATAAGAAGAGTGTTTATCTGCCCACCTGTTGCTATAGCAGCAGGAAGGTGACAGGGTCAGTGACGGAATTCCTCAGACAGAAGAAAGGGAAGCCTGAATGTCCTTCTAGTTAGAAAAACAGGTGTTAAGTCTTTAGGCATAGACTTCGGGCAGCAGACATAGAGCTCTCAAAGGGAGAGAGCAGCGAGATCTGGTTCACATACATCCTCTGCCACCAGTTCTCCAACCCTACCACATTCTGGTGTGTCTCATTAGGATTTCACCCACAACCCTGGAAATAATGCAGCCACCTGTTTTAATGTGGGTCCGCATACTTTGAGCCCAGAAGAACTTGGCCAGGCCTGAAGCAGTGTTCTCCAAATTTGGAACTAGGAACTCTGGGGGCAATTTTTGCAGACTGGCGGAAACTATGGCTGTGGAGTGCCAAGCAGTGCTGAGAGCAAATGTGTAGCTATAAAGAGCCATCTGAGATGGGTCTTCCAGCCCTGTTCTCCTCCTAAACTTGAAGAGCTGGTGCGGCATCAGACTGCAGGCCCAGTACTAAACAGATCGAAATAACTATTTGGTAATGCTATTGTTTATACCCGAAAAACTATCACCTAGCAATGGGAGTTACAGAATCAGCAGGATCCTTCCAGAGGATGTAAAAGATCCCAGGCCAATGGACAATCATCTGATGAGAAACTGAAACACTGCTTCCTCAGGGTCCAGGGGTGGCAGACTTGAATACCTGCAGGTATTCACACCTTAAACTTTAAAAACACTTGCAGAGCGGGCGACAATAGAGAATTCTAGGGAAGCCATTTTGCTATCTCTGCTAGACTCCCTACCAGAGACAAAAAGAATGGCATCTCAGACTGAGATTTGAATCCAAATCTGAGATTTCTCACTAGAAAGATACGGAATCTCTATGTACCAAAGGCAACAGTCCAAAACCGAAACAAAACAAAACCACCACATGATAGACCTAGACGGTTTCCTGCTTTATCTTGGCACATGGGAAGTACCAGACCCTAGACCCCTTAGGCACCTTCATCTTCTTGGCGTGGAGCTTCTCCTCCTTCAGGTGTTCACGGAGAATCTCCCGATGGTTCACCTCCTGCTCCTGAGCAAACTCACAGAGCGTGTAGCTGCGTACAGAGTTATGGCGCTGGGCCATGCCCAGAGAGCTGCCGCCCTGGCTGGGCACGCTGGTGAAACCCTGGCGCCGGGCAAAGTAGTACACAGTCACCTGGTCAAAGCGCACATTCTTCCTCCGCAGCTGCTTCTGCCGCTTCAGGATGGATGTGGCTGAGAAGGGAGCACAGAAAGAAAACTTTTAACCCAGAGATGGCCTGTTTGGGGACCTCATTCTTTCTCATTCATCTAGGCTCTCAACTCTTCTCCAAAAGTGCTCCCTGTATCTAGAGACCTTCCTAATTTTCAAATCTTAAAAGCACAGTGGGAAGGGACCTTGACCATCTGCTGGTCCATACCACTGCCTCCAGACTGACTTCACCCAAACAGATGATCACAAAATCTATTTTTAGACATCAGCTGGGAAGAGAATCTCTAGGTAATCTTTTCAGGATGTAACAATCTACATAGCTTCACTGTCCAACAGCAGCTACTAGCCACATGTGGGCAATTTAAATTAATTAAAGTGAAATAAACCTTAAAATTTAGCTTCTCCGTTACAACTAATCACAACTCAAGTGCTCAATGGCCACATGTGGCTAATGGCTGTCATACTGGACAGTGCAGATATAGAACATTTCTATGATAACAGAACATTCTTCGGGATGGTGTTTTGTTGTTGTTTTGGCCGCACCACATGGCTTGCGGGATCTCAGTTCCCTGACCAGGGACTGAACCCGGGCCACAGCAGTGAAAATGCCGAATCCTAACCACTAGATGACCAGGCAACACCCCCTGGATAGTGTTGCTCTATAGCAGGAGATGGCAAACTTCTTCTGTAAAGGTCCAGGTAGTAAATATTTTAGGCTTTGCAAGCCATGAGGTCTCTGTTGCCAACTACCACTCAATTCTGCCACTGTAGCATGAAAAGCCATCATAGACACTGGGTGTGGCTGTGTTCCAATAAAACTTTATTTACAAAAACAGGCAGTGAGCCAGATTTAGCCCACAGACAACCCCCGATCTACAGAATCCGAAGTTCTTTCCAAGAAACTAATTGAACCATAAGAATTAAGAAGTGCGGAGATGCCCCAGTTGTCCAGGCAGTAAGCATTTATGTCCTGCTAGAGCTACAATTTTGTGGAACTCTATAGGACTCTAGTGGGGAAGCGTAGACTCCTAGACAACTCCTTCAGTTGAATTCAACCCATTCTGGGGACTCACAAAGCACAGCATAAGTAAAATCAGCTAGAATAATTCACATTTAATATAAGTCTATGATATTAGAGCAATGAGGTCCTCCAAAGAGCAAGGCTGAGCTACGTGTGGGAGAGATTACGAATAAGGGCAAATCCCCAAGCTGGACAAAGGGTGTCTCAAAGAGCTGCAATGGGCTCCAGTGCTTGGGGTACATGGGGGTAGGCAGGGAGGGAGCAGCTCACTCACGTGTGAAGCTGGCAGTTGTGGGAGGATTGAGGCTGTCGCAGCTGTCAGCGCTGTCACTGCTGGAGATCTCATCATCGGAGTTGGAAACTGATGAACCCACATCCACATCATCAAACTTCCTCTTGAGACCCGAGCCCGTGAATGCATCCATTGGTTTCAAAGGGGTTTCCTTGGGGAACCCACCACGTTGGCCCCAAAGCCCCTGCTCACCACCAGTCAGCCAGGTGCATTAGGATTCTGCCCAGGGGAAAAGAGTAATCAGCACTCCTGTCCTAAGACAGACCCCTCCCAAGTCTATACACACGGCTCTCCAACTGAAGAAAGCACCCGAGCTAGCACTGATGTCTGCTCTCTAGAAACAACGTCATCTCTCTCCAGCCAGCACTCTCCTACTTTTGTCTCTCCTCAGCCCTCCAGTCTCAGTCACTCTTAGGATAATGAGATGACTAGCGGCAGCACCTTCCCAGTGGAGTGAAGGCCTTTGCTTCCAAGCCGGCTGGCCTCTAGGCTTCATTAGCCCTGGGGTAACAGTAGCTGTTCTTCTGCTCACCCAGGAGAGCTCTCCACGGGGTCAGCAGGAGGGACTGGGGATCAAAGGCAGAATTAGGCTGTGCCTAAACCTAGACTAGATCCAATTATTATTCCTAGTGGAAATATAGCCTGGCATTTCCTAAAGCGTATCCATTAAATAAACTAGTTCCATAGATATTAATAGCTTTTACATGGAAATGGAACCGCTGTGTCAAAATACTTTAGAAAACTGCTTATGGAAGACCTTTTAGAGGCTTTTAATATGCTAATGAACCTGGTGAAGGGTGGGAGGAAACAGAATGCAGCGTTTTGCACCCATGATTAAGGAACCCTTTGTTTCTAGAGCATCTTGGTGGGGGGCAAATGATCCTGGGAACACACTTCGGGAAATACTGCTCTAGGCTTTCAATTTCAAAGTACATTGGCAGTCAGGGAAATGCTTTACCCAGATCTTCACAAATGTAAAGTGTCTCACCAGCCTCCTAAAAAGGTCAAATTGGGTTCTAAAGAATGGACTGAAGATTAGAATCTGCACTGGCTTCAAAACCCAGACTCTTTCCCAATCGCCTACTGCTCCATAAAATAGGGCTCAGCTGACCTACCATCATCCTCTGTGCAAGGAAGACGTAGCTTTACAATCTTTGCTCTAATAAAGAAACCAGCAAGGGCACAACAAACAGCAGAAGGAGTGACAATTTATTCTGGTTACACTGACATGGCAGGCAGTGTTTTCAACATGCTGCCACACAACCAAGGAATCTGGGATATTCCATTTCCCAGGTACAAATCTTTCTCCTCCATCTTTGGACTTAAATTCCCAAAGATATGAATCTGCTCAGCAGAAACGCTGTCAAAGCTGGAGCCACAAGTGATGATCTGAAACCTCCCTGCTTTTGCCTCAGTAATGCCAGAATCTCCCCAGACTATGATCTCACTAGTTGCTAATTATGCAGCAGGAATAACAACACTGCCCAGAAAGCCAGGGCTGCATTACTGCAGAGCAGCTACCCAGAATATACTGTGGTGTCAAGAGATGCCTGCTACAGAGCTGTTTTTCTGGACTGTCTCTTGGAAGCGATTTGCCTGCTCTTGGGTCAGCTCTACACAGTCAACCAGACCTAATAAGTACTTTAGGAACTTCCTAATTTATCTAGCCAAATCTCATCAAAATTCTGCATTCAAGTCACAAGATGCACCTAAGAAACCTGTCATCATAGGTCTCAGAAAAGCACATTCCTGAAATAAACTGGCCAGAAAGAAAATAATCAAGCACTAGATAAGAATTGTAATTAAATTTAAAAATGAAACCAAAGTATCAATTTTGTTCTTCAGGTTACTGATCTTACCATCAGAGGTCACATTCCTAGGACATGGGTGAGAATGGAGACAGCCAAGGACTTTTATGGGTTAAGATTTCAGCTGGGCTTAAAGATACCTATTAACTAACAAATTTCTCATTCCATTCTATTACTGGGGGAGCGGAGACCTTTGCTATTGAGTACATATGTGGGTGGAATAAAAAAAATAAAAGAATGTTGACCACTGAATTTAATATTTCCTCCCCACTTAAAAATCTTATCGACCACATGAAAAAGCAGACTGAGCTCAAAATCCTTCTCAGAAAGGACGTAAGTCTGGCTTCAGTTTTAACTAAGATCCAGTTAGTGTTGCTACTAGGAAGTGCCTTTTTCCTCAGCCTGGAAGCACTCGGGGATTGACAACTGGAAGCAAATGTGCACCCTGTCCTTCGTTCAGGTGTCCCTTTGCTTCCGGTAGTGTGGTTGCCTTTGAATATTTCCTGCGGGAGGCTGGGTCTGGTCCAAGATCATCTTTTACTATGAGGATTCTCCACTGTCTTAACCCAGGTACCCTCAGGGTATCCCTTCTCTTCAGGTCACTTTTTGTGCACTCTGTTGCAGCCAGGATTGCAGGCTGCTTGTTCTATTCTCTTTCTCTCTTTTTTCTACGTCTTCCTCACTTCCACTTCTGGAGTAGAGGTTTCTGGGCAATGACAGGAGGCAGGTAAGAAAGTAGAAAAAAGATGTGAAACCTAGAAAAAAAGTATTTTCCTTAAAATGTCTGAACGGCTATATATGTAAATAATGTCCATATTGACTGAGCTCTCTTTACCATATCCAGGATGTTAGCATCATTTTCTCTGCCATTAACCCATTCTTTAAAAAAAAAAAAAAAAAAAAAATACGACAATTCTGTCCTGACAACCAATATAAGTTTAAATTTCAACCCAGCTCTCCTCATCCAACTCTCTGGTGTGAATTTGACTTGTTAGATAAAGATGTCCACTGGGCACCAAGAAACCTCCCATCCACTTCCACTGTGGCCTGAAGAAATCTTTCTCTGAAATGGCAACAAGAATGGGTTCCACTTTCCAGTTCATCAATTCAACTTCCTTTCAAACCACAATCAGAAGTCAGTCATTCCCACTTCTCTCAACTATTTATTCATTGGCAGAGGATCAGTGCTTATGTTTGAGAAAAACACTTCTAAGTTATACTCCAAGCACTTAAACCCTTACAGAAATAAACACGATGAGACTGGAAATGCAGGTCATAACTGACAGTTAACTGTCAAAATGACGAACTCAAACAACAAATGCTTTTGGAGAAAATAATGCAAACCTCTATAAAAGCTTTTATGCCAGTAAAATGAAAGGTCAACTGACCCTTTCTAGCTACATGTCTTTCTGTCTTTTCTCAAGTGTTTCTACTAGTTGAACATTTCCCAAAGGTACATGAAATAATTTAGATCCATAGTATATAGAAGTTTTTAGGCTAGCACCAAATAAAATAGATCTATATCATATCTGTACTTTAGTATTAGACTTAAGCCTTTTCAGGCCTATGTGGATTCCTATAACCACCCCCAAAAACAAAAGCCCAAATACGTGAGACTAGCAAAAAAGGAACTGCCCCTCCCCCCCAATTTTGTGGATGCAGAATGTATTGACAAAGTTTAGGTAATGAAAGCCTCTCTCATAAATGAGTCCAAAATAAGACAAGGTACATCTCACAGGGGAAGGCCTCTCTACTCAAGTGAAACCCAACCTGCTAAAGGTCAAGGGCCAAAAATCTCTAGTAAGATCGTCTGTGCTACCAGCTGTAGGGTTAGAGGAAGGAAGGCTTGCTGCTAAGTGTCAGGATCAACCTAAATAAGATGACAGGTCCTGTTTCTCCTTTTACAAAACACTGTGAGTTGCTTCTCAAATACTATGAATTTCGTGGATCCATGTGTCCGTGTGATTTACCAGGATCGTGAACTTACAAAGTGCTCAAGTGAAAACATCTTGTTTAAACTAGGTATTTCAGGGAAGCCCCCCTCCATCCGTCACTCCCTGGTTTTTATCCCTTCACTGACACAAGGTTAGAATTTGGCTTTCCATGTTTAACCTCCCATCGTATGAAGGACATGAGATCTTTGTGGTAGAAATGGAACATGATGCTGCAGGAGCCATTAACTCTCAAGGATATCCAGTCATTTATAAATCTGGCACACACCAACATCCTCCTGGCTTTGGACATTTGCAAAATGGAAAGTCAGTAAAGAAAAGGAAAATCTGAATCAACTATGGATTTACCTTGAACTGAAAACTGCAGGACAAGGGGACACTGTGTCTCTTAGGGATAACTTCTAACGTTTCATACTGAAGAACGGTTTGTGTGTCACACTGCCACTCTAAACCCCTTTAAAAGCATGAATCAAGACCATGGCACTAAAAGGAATGGATGGCAGTCAGCTGCGTGTTTGGGCCTGTGAAAAAAGATCAAGCTAGCAACCAGGGAAAGTGATGCTTTCGTTTTCCCACACAACGCCAGAAAAAATGGGAGACATCAGGAACCTGGGTTGAAAGGACATGTCAAGTCACCAGTTCCCCTTAACGGACACCCCCGCTGAACCCTTCAGCTCCGGGGCACCTTTCCTGATTCCTGCTAACCTTCCCGCTCATTCCAATCGTCTGCAGCCCCTACCCGGTTTCCCATCCCTTCCTGCCTGCTACTCACAAATTCCCAACCACTCCTCCCACATTTTCCTCTATTTCCCCCCTCCCCTTCCTTCACTTCCCTCCATCGTACATCATCTCCACTCCATTCCGAACTCAACCCGCATCCGAATTCCTGCCGGCTTCTAAGCCCGCCCGTCGGTCTCACTCAAGCTGCCCCCGCAGTCCGGGCCCGCGTCCTCCGTGCCCCTCGCTCCCACGCCTCTCCCGACTCCTTCCCTTCCCAGCGGCGCCCTAGCTCCCCGCCCCCCCCGCCGACCGCTCCCGTTCGTGGCTCCCTCATTTCTGACCCCTCCATCCCCGCGGCTCTGGGTTGACCACTCCTCCACAGCTGCCGGGAGGCCGATCCCGAGAAAGGACAAGGCGGCACCCTCCGCCCCGCACCCCCAGGCCCATTACCGGCTCCGCCGCAGCTGCCTCCTCCTGTGATGGTCTCTGCCGCCCCCGCTGCCGCCGCCGTCGCCGCCCTAGCCCGAGTGGGAAGGAGGGAGGAGAGAGCGAGTCCCGGGGCCGCGGAGACGGTCTGGGAGTTCCCAAGGCGGCAGGGCGGGGAGAGACGGTGGGTGGGCAGGTCGGCCGGCAGGCGGCGGAGGGCGGGCGGCGCCGGCAACTCGGGCGCCCCCGGCAGCAGCCGCCCAGAACCGCCCCGGCTCCGGCTAACAATAGGCTTTGGCCGCAGCGCTCAGGGTCTTATAGGCGCCGGCACGTCCGGACCGAGCCCCGGGGCAGGCTGGGAAATGGAGTCTACGTGCCGGCCCCAGGCCCAGCGGCATGCCGGGAGTTGGAGGCGGCTACCAGCGCAAAGCCGAAACTCGCCCGCAAACAGGCTCAGGAGGCTGTGAGTCCGCAGCAGCGGACCCTGGGAAAGCAAGCGAGTTGACGCCACAGCAGCCTTTTGAAGAGGAAAAGCGGAGACCCTCAGCTACAGATCTTCGGTGACTAAACAAATTGTCCTCTATAACTCCCCTTTTCCTTTCGCCAGGCCCACACTCCCATGCCTAAGGAACTTAATCCCCCTTATCCTTGCTCAGGGGATCTAAGTCTTAAGCAGCATGACGTGCTGCAGCCTGCCCAAGGTATAAAGAACATACAAGCAATGCAGAGTAATCTCAATATGTATTGATGGATTGTTTTCCTTCTAGAAATTTCTTACATGACTTCTGATCTTCACAACTGTGCAATCCATTTTCAAAACGGGAAAAAGACTCAGAAATCAGAAGTTGTTACGTCTAGAGTCGCTTATTCACCATATTTCATTGTCTTGATAGCATCACTAGGTAAGTTATTACAATGGTGCCAGTTCGCCCCTTACTTCCCCGTGCCTTGGCTTCCTCATCTGCAAAATGGGGATAAAAGTATCTATCTCATAGGGTTTTGTGGAGATTAAATAGTTAGTAGTATAAAATGTTTGCAACACAGTGCAATGTGTTTTTCCTGGCCACACAGAAATCAAAAAGGAAGACCCCAGACTCTGTAGAATCAGCGGGCTGAGTAACAAAAAAAAAAAGCAGCCTAAAGGCCATGCTGGGTAGGCTAAAAGTGTTTCATATGCCTACACATCTAGAATTTGAGCAGTCATAGAAATCTGTCAGAGTACCATCAGCCTCAGTGCCCAAGCTTTGTTGGTTAATGACACCAAACTAGAAGACAGCCAAAGCAAAGTTAGGCACATCCTTTGAGGAGACAGCAGAATCCAATTTGGCAGTAATCTCTAGATCAGTCAAAAAGATCATCTGGACTTACAAACATCCCAACTGCTTATCACAGAGTCGCTTATTCACCGTATTTCATTGTCTTGATAGAATCACTAGGTAAGTTAAGCTTAAGTGCAGTAGAACAGAAGATACAAGGAAAAGTGAAAAGAAATGCTAATATTATTAATATGTAAATTATAACAATGGACATCTAATTCTAAATGTGACTGCTTTGTTCCAGACCATGCATAATTCATGCATGGGTGTGTTTTAGGGACAAAAAAGTCAAGTGGGAAGAAAAGACAGATGATCAAGAACAGATGAAGATGAAAACCAAAGGTCAGATTTTATGTCCTGGGCAGTGTTTATACGTCTGTCTTGCAGTCTTGTCTACATGTAAAGGTGATCTTGTAGTCAATAGTATCCTAAATTTATTAAGCAACTGAATAAGTATATTATGTACAAAATAAAACTGCTTTATACTCATTATCCTTTGTAATCTCCCTAACAACCCTATGAATTAAGCATTATCTCCTTTTTAAGATGAGAAAGTTAAGGTTTAAGAGATTATATTGTCCAAGGTCACATCCAGGAAGAGCAAGATCTGGGATTTGAACAGCGGCTTATCTGACACCAAAGTATGTACTGCATCAACTACTCTTTACCAAACAAAAGATAAAGAGTACTCTCCAGGGAGGTTGAAAATGAATAGATCAGAGGATACTATGTGCTGAGCTTCTTAGAGAAAAAGAGTTAAGTAAAATCTAAGCCATTGCATGTACTTCCCTGGTGGTCCAGTGGTTAAGAATCCCCCTGCCAATGCAGGGGACATGGGTTCGATCCCTGGTCAGGGAACTAAGATCCCTCGTGCCGTGGGGCAGCTAAGCCTGCATGCCACAACTAATGAGCCTGCATGCCACAACTAGAGAGAAGCCCGTGCACTGCAAGAAAGAGCCCACACGCCGCAATGAAAGATCCCACCTGCCACAACTAAGACCCGATGCAGCCAAAAAATAAATATTAAAAAAAAATTTTTTTTTAAATCTAAGCCATTGTATTTGTTTTTCTGATAGGGAATTCGTAGATTTAGCCCTGAAGTTGTATGTTACTTTACTAATTTACATTTAATTAGAATCCAGATCTAGAGAGACAGGCACCTCTCTGTGACTAATTCCACACTAACCAAAAGAGATCAATAGAGCAAATCTGGGAAAAAGACGGGGCCACAGCAATTTAAGAGCACAAAAAATCGAAGAAGCTGTGTGTTTTATCAAGGAAGGTTTCAAAAAAAGACACACAAATTGATCTATATATGTGCATAACACACACAAAAACCCTATTAAAAAAGCAAAATAACAAACAGGTTTGAGGGGGTAGAGTGCAAGGGTGAGTTTAGAGAGGTCAAGCTTAATAAGCTTAAAAAAGGTGAATGAAAGTCTGAAGTAAAGTTATAAAGATGTCTAGGGAAAGATATTAACTAAACCCTTAAATGAAAAATTAGACATTAGAACTCAGAAAGAGGGGATTCCCTGGCGGTCCAGTGGTTAGGACTCCGTGCTCTCACTGCCAAGGGGCTGGGTTCAATTCCTGGTCGGGGAACTAAGATCCCACAAGCCACACAGCACAGCCAAAAAAAAAAAAAAAAAAAAAAAGGAAGAAAACAGGAATCTGTAGTGATTAAAATGAGGAATGTGTATCTCATCTTATGCAAATATATGAAAACACAGATTTACAAGATAAACTGGTTATTACTCATGTCCCAAAAGATCCCATATAATACAAAATAGTACAATACAATAGTATTTTTTAAATAGCAAGTTCCTTTATAAAATTGACTTTAATCCAACTGAAAAATTTAATTCATATACAACTTTTAAATCTCTGAATTTGAGAATGCAAATGCTAGACTTCGTTGCAATTTCCAAATTAATTTGTTGAACAGGCCAGAATTCATAAGGAACAATACAGAGGAGATCTGGAAGTGAAGAGGAAAGATGCGGAAAAAAGAAGGAAGTAGAAATAGATGGAAGTTCAAGGTCAAAGGCAAAATACAAAGTCATTAAAGAAGCATAGAGGAGAAATAAAGTATTAACAAAACAGAAAACAAGTGCTGATGGCATTAACCTCACATCACATAGCGCATCTTTCTTCCTTATTTAAGTCTTGGAGTTTGTATAATGAAACAATAATTTAATCACAAACTAAAAATAAATATTCTAGCAGGAAAAGCCTTAGCTCACGACTAAGAAAACAGAGCATTTTTAGGAGAAGCAGAAGAATGCAGCAGGATTACTTTATACGAACTAGTATATAAACAGATGCAGCTAGGTGGGGCATTTGTGCCATTCCTGCTGAGACTTGGAGTTCTCATAACAGAGCAGCAGAGGCCATAACAGATCAAATTCCCATAGAGGAACCATCCATGGCCAAGTAAGACAACTAAAGATTCAGAAAAATGATAAAAAGGCTCAACTGCAGCTCTCTGGTTCCAAGTTATCTGGAATTGTTAGGTATTGGCCAGAGAAAAAAGCTTCAGCGAAGGAGGAGAAACTCGGTCTTGTTTTCAAATATTTGCACCTGAAATTTGTGTTACTTTCAAAACTGAATGCTGAAGCTTCAGTCAGTCCTTCACGGTAGTTTGAAGATAGCCCAAATGTCTGCAGCAACCCTATATGAAAGACTTTCTCAGGAGACTTGGAGATACAAAGGGTTTTCAGAACACTCTTTCATTAGGCCTAAATGAGAAATGGCGAGGCTCATTATGTCAAGCCTTCTTCACTTGCCATGCTCCTCCAACTCACAGTGGTGAGATCATGCCCTGCCCCTCACAGCGTACCCAGTGCCTGACAGTGCCTGACTTCCAGGAATCACGTCTGCCCCCTCAAGAGAACCTCACCACCTCAGGTCTTTCAGACTCTACTTACTTGTCTTATATCTGTCGTACTGTAATCTCTTTCCAGACAAGATGACCACCCCCATTTCCCCTCCGTTTAAGTGGCGTCTTAAATAAATCATATATGTGGGCAAACATTCTTATTATGGGGGCATAATATTGGACAATCTTATTACTTAATAGCCACATTTTACGTAGTGACTGGTATTCAGTCCTTAAGAGTTCTGCAGTGACCCTTTTACTTCCCAATGACTCCCTTTTAACTATCAAGTCTTTATACAATAGATTCTTTTAGATGGAACCTATTATACTTCAAGGAAACAGTACAGACAATACTAAGTTAAACAGGATGCTACTCCACTTCTCAGGAGGGCCTAAAATCTAACCATTCTCCTTCTCATATACCCTCACCCTAATGGAAACATTAAACCATCTCCTTTATTTTAAATATCAACCATCACATGGTTAAAGAGGTAAAATCCAGCAAATTTTACTTTTAGGAATATATCTTAGAGATACACGCAAAAAACTTAGGAGAATACATGTTTAAATGGGCTTAACCTAAATGGCAACCATAAGGAATGGCCATTTTTTTTCCCCAAAAGAATGATGTCAAACTATAAATCCTAACATAGAAAGATGTTCAGGATATATTAAACATAAAAAGAAAACTGCAGATCATTAGTACTACATGAGCCCATCTGGGTGTGTGTGTGTGTGTGTGTGTGTGTGTGTGTGTGTGTGTGTGTGTGTGTGTGTGTGTGTGTGTGTGTGTGTGTGTGTGTGTGAAACATTTTTGCAATGGCTACCTCTATAGAGTGGGACAAGGAGATAAGTAAGTTATACCTTTCTTTATTGTTTGAATTTATCACTTTGTGTATTACTTTCATCATGAAAAAGCTAGTTTAAAATGTTCATTTAACTGCAAGGATCAATAGTGAACAAATGCAATTTTTTAAAGCAAGTTGAATAATTACAATGTTCTATCACTACACCAATTCTTACCAATTACATGGCATTAGCACTATAAATATTTGTTCGAAGCTAAAGAAAGCCTAAGAGATTTTCTAGTTAATCTGAGGATCTATGATTACAAACTTACATAAATTCATTTCTATATAAATTTGAAAACTACTCTTAAAAAACCCTCTATCTCCAAGTAAAAATTAGTAAGTGTAAATTTATAGTAAATATATTAATAGAATTCTGTGTATCATTTACAGTAAACAAGAGTCACAGATGCAGATTTAGAAGGGACCGTAAAAGTCCAACCCTCCCAGCCTAACATTCAGAAAGAACTGGAATAAATAAATAAATAAAAATAAAAAACAGCAGCCTGCTGGGGAGAGAGCTGACTTCCCCGAGCTGAGAACCAGTCCTATGAACATAATATAATTAGAAATGTCCCCCCGGAATGAGGACATCTGGTAATCAGTCACTAAAAAAGTATTTTGGCCTAATATGTCAAGTTGTCCAGGTCGATTTTAAACAAGTCATTTGACTTAATTTTCTGGTTTCAAAATTTTCAATTTCTTTCAAACCAAAAGAAAACAGACCATGTTGAAGGTGGATTTTAATGAACGAAAATCTCTGTATAAAAACATTTAACCTTTATCAAATGCTTTAAAAATACACACACACACAGATTCAAATCCAATACAGAATCTTTTGAACATTATCATTTTTCACCTCAGCATAACACGTAGAGGGATTTCTGGATAAAACTTTACATGTGAAAAAAGACCCATAGTCTTACACATGCACACACACAAGAGCACACAATCACAATCAGGAAGAACTAAAGTATATGGTAAGAATGCAAACAGGATGGGAATGAATTTCTTGTAAAGCTTATAAAAAAGAACGCTACATGAGTAAAAGAACTTTCTATACCAAGAGAAGATGCAGAGAGGGGAAAGAGAAAGCAGAGGTTAGTCTAACTCATTAATAGTTTGAGAAGGTCATTCAAGAACAGTGAATTTGGGGAGTTACAGATAATCCCTAGTTTTCACCACCTCAAATTCTGTGAATCTGATAACTGATGATGCTTTGAAAGTGTCTATGTTTTCATTTTTTTGTAGGTCTTGATTTGTTCATCATTATTTAGGTGTGGTTTGTCCCTTTTGGTGTTAATTCCTCAGTTCTCGCTCAGTGTTAGATCCAATTCACCAGAAGAGCCACAGTAGGAAACGGTGGCAAGCACAGAGGACTGCAAGGGTGGCAGTCACGGATGGCTGTTAATAAGAGCCAGACGGCCTGGGTTTGCATTTCAGTGTCACTAGCTGCTAGCTGCCTGTTACTCAGCAAGCTCCTCGGCCACTCTGTCTCCATTTCCTCATCTTCAATTAGGGATCATTATTACCTACTTCATATATAGGGCTATTAAGAGGATTTAAACAAGGTAATCTATTTAAAGAATTTATCACACTGCCTCACACAACTAAATGTGCAATAAATGTTACCTAAAATTACTATTAGTCATAGAATTACAGGGGAATCAAAAGAAGAATTTTCTTCTTTCTCCATATTTCTCTTTAATGAGGTTTTTCAGGGGCAAAAAAGGTTGAGGATCTAGTCTTATGAATATAGATGTTTGCTTTTATGTTAGAAAAAAAAATTACGTGGCTCCATGTCACAAAATTTAACATCTTTCCATTAAACATCACACAATTCTCATCATCATTATGCCCTACACACACCCTAAATGATGTGGAGTTTCTATTGATATTCAACAACAATAGGGTCCAGAAATTTTAAATAAGAAATCGCTGCAGAAATGCATGTTGGGCAGTAATCTGTGGGTGCCCTAAGAGCCTGGGCCAACAGATGCCTGGGATTCTGCCTCCAAGGCCTGGACACAGTCAGATGGGTCAGGTTCTTGCAGCCCTTCAGAGCTCCATTTGCGAGACCCCCTTCGAGAGGGGAGTTCCCATAGGCGAAAGCAGCAGCAGCCACTGAGGACGGAATGCCCCACACCTACTTCAGTATGATATGATAGCTATCATTGGTTTCTGCTGTAAAAAAAAAAAAAAAGAAAAAAGAAAAAAGAAGAATCTTTAGTTACCTCTAAAACACAGCAGGAGAAAAATATATGTGGTAAGGTTCTTTAGAGAAAGAAAAAACAGAAGGACAGAGGGCAGTATACTTAATTATCACAGAATACTTGTAATAAACATGCATTATAAGAACAGCATGCCTCCGTTTCATCCTTTGTCCATGGAAGGTGGAAGAAGATGGCAGGAAGTCATCAGTTACACTGTCTACTCTAATAATGGCAAGAAGCCAATTCATAAAAAGGAACAATCTCTAATAATGTCACTTTCTTTACCTCAAATACGGCAGTTAATACTTTCCCTCTCTCCTCAAAGTACTATAAAAAAACCCTCAAACTCCTTCGAGAAAGGCATTTGCCTTACTACTTCATTACCTTTCATTGTGTCCAGAATAAAACAGGCTTCTTCCTGAAAGTTCTGTATCATCTGAAAAAAGCAAGAAGTTTTGCTGATTATTAAAACCTTGGTTTGCTATATTTATTTTGCCTGTGTGTTTATTATACTAGATATAAGTGAAGAATAATCCTTTGTTTTGTTTTCTCTCCTATTTAGTTTTCAAAAGCTTTCAAAGCTAAGCATTCTAAAACTGCTTTCTTAAAATACGAGTGTGCATTTTCCTGGGCTAACCCCAAGACTTTCCAAGGGGCACACAGATACAGATAGGCCCATATGGGAGGAATTAAACTTCCATATCTGTTCTTTCCTAAAACCATCTGAGAACCTCTTCAGTTTTCCTTTCCCACTTCCCTTCTCAAACTCCCTTTTCCCATTTTATAAAATAAAGGCAAGAGTTTCACCTTCCTGAAATCCTATGAAGATGCACTGCCCTGGAGTATAAAAGCCTCCAGGATGCAGAAGTGTAATTGCAAACGGGAACTCAAATGACTGGGTAATAAAGTCTTATTTTCAATTCTTTCCTTTCACCAGAATTGAAGTGATCTAATCACAAATTGTCAAATGACAGATGATTCAAAATAATTTTTGATAATATCACTATGCAATTTTTGGCACATAACTCAGAAGTTAAAAAAAAAATCCAGCAATGCTGTTACAGCAAACTCCATCCATTCCTGTCTATCAATTTATATGGAACAGATTCCACAGCACTTATATCTAGGGGGAAAAAAACAGATGGAATTGATGCTGAACTCTATTTCATTCTAGCAATCAATAGGCAGTATTTATCTATCGATGAATTAATTGTCTGTGGGAGGGAGGGTAAGGAATCAAGTAATCTCATCCATCTCATTAATAGACGCACTTTTATTGTATTTTATTTTATTTATTTATTTTTGGCCACACCGTACGGCTTGCGGGATCTCAGTTCCCTGACCGGGGATTGAACCCCAGGCCCTGGCACTGAAAGCTGAGAATCCTAACCACTAGGCTACCAGGGAACTCCCTAGATGCACTAATGCATTAATAAATTTTTTCTTAATGTTTAATAATTACTTATCAAAACATATAATACATTTATATTATTTTAATCCATTGTATAATTATGGTGATAATTCTATTCAGAAGAGATATTTTTTACTTTTATTGAAGCAAATTTTTGTTTTAAAGAAATATGGTAGGATAATTAATAAAAGATATTCAAGCATAAAGGTAGGTTATGGTAAGATGAAAGTCTGTGGGGGAAATGAATGAAAATATGAGTTTAACGAAGCAGAGAAATGATATAAAAATTCTGTTAAAAAAGTACATTCATGTATTTTTTTAAACAGATGACAGTATTAAATTACTCTTGTATTTAGGTTACATGGAATATAGCTAGAGTAGTGAAGTAATCACTTCATTTTTAAATGTCATATAATATGCCCAGAAATGACATCTTTTGCAACTATTTAAACTTAAAAGTCAACCTAAAAACGTGCAAGGGGATACACAGTTTTAAAACATCATTGTAGGAGGTAAGCAAACAAAAACATTTGAAAACCTCTTGTCTTAGAAAACAGAGCACTCTGCCCCAGTAGAACGGTTCCTGCTCCTGTCATCTGCCCAGACAAATCACTGTCGTCTGGTGATTCAGCTGTGCTGAAAATCTACCTCGTCACTAATGAGCACATGGATTCCTGTGGGCCCCTGCTTGTAGATCTGGCTGATCTGGCAAGGGGAAATGCTGAAAAGCTGAGCGATTTTTTCTGTCAGTTCAACAGCTGTCAGTTCTTCTAGGTAGATGGCATGGTAAACTGCAAAAAGGAGAAAGCAAAGGCAGTCAGTACAGAGTGTCTCTGGTCTTAAATGTAATCTGATCACTAGGAATGCCCACTTTCCTGAAGGACTCAGAGGCAGACTGCCTGAATTGAAATGCCAGCTCAACCACTCGCTAGCTGTGTGTGACCTGGGGCAAGTTACTTAACATCCCTAAGCCTCATCTTCCTCATCGAAATGTTGGCAAGAACAATAAAACCTACTGCAAAGAGGAAACACCGGTTGTAAAAATTAAAACATGTAAACGTGCTGAGAATAGTGCCTGGCATAATATATTAGGAACTCAATAAACATTAGCAATTACCATTCCTTCTAGCAAATGCTGAATCTGCTGTTTGATAAATTCCCATCACACATGCTCATAAGTCATCTCTTCATTTTTCTTCGTATCTGTCCTGGCCTGTGCAGAACGACCTACCGAAGAAAGTACCATTTGAGTCTCCATCCTCATGCTTCTGCTGCTGTTGCTGCTGCTGTTGCTGCTGCTCCCTCAGCTGCAAGGATTCCTGACAAACGTAAATGGTTAGCCTTGGGCGCACCATCCTAAGGAGGAAAAAAGAAAGCTGTTACTCAACTCTTTCATGGTGAGCACATTTTAAGGAAGAACTTGTGTGTCTACATTTTAGCTCCCCACTGGTGTGCGTGTGTGCGCGTTTTAACTGAATTCATTCCAACAGAAGCCCTCATATAAACCTCTGGTTTTCCTTGAAAAATCAGATCTGGTGATCCAAGGCCCCCATTCTTACAAAACACCCAATCAGCTGTTCTACTTGCGTGGTGCATGCATTCTTCAGTACCCCCCAGACTTGACTGTCACTCATTTACATGTGGTCTCTGTAGTCATTTGAGTTTGTAACCTTTGATGTAAAGGTTAGAAAGATTCAAAATGTGTGAGCCACTGTTTTGTGGGTCAGTTCAAGACATACCTTCTATTGATACTTAAAAGTACCAACAGGATAAACTAGAAAATCTTATTTCCCTCATTATCTTCTCCTAAGCGTCTTTAGCCTTCTTTCTGTTCTTTCTTCTTAGACAACAATATTGAATTATCTCTTGCTCTGATCATCTTATTCCTTCCTATTTCTAAATGCTCTGTAGGTAATACTTTTTTTTTTAAATAAATTTATTTATTTTTGGCTGTGTTGGGTTTTCACTGCTGCGCGCGGGCTTTCTCCAGTTGCGGCGAGCATGGGCTACTCTTCGTTGCAGCGTGCGGGTTTCTCATTGTGGTGGCTTCTCATTGCGGAGCATGGGCTCTAGGCGCGTGGGCTTCAGTAGTTGCGGCACGCGGGCTCAGTAGTTGTGGCTCACGGGCTCTAGAGCACAGGCTCAGTAATTGTGGCACATGAGCTTAGCTGCTCCGCAGCATGTGGGATCTTCCCAGACCAGGGCTCAAACCCGTGTCCCCTGCATTGGCAGGCTGATTCTCAACCACTGCGCCACCAGGGAAGCTCCTCTGTAGGTAATACTTTTAAAAATGAAAGAGCCATTCTTTTCCTCCCAGTCATCAACCCTTTGAATTTCACCTCTTTCCTTAAAAGTTTCCAACTTGGGCTTCCCTGGTGGCACAGTGGTTGAGAATCTGCCTGCCAATGCAGGGAACACGGGTTCGAGCCCTGGTCTGGGAAGATCCCACATGCCACGGAGCAACTAGGCCCGTGAGCCACAACTGCTGAGCCTGCACGTCTGGAGCCTGTGCTCCGCAACAAGAGAAGGCCGTGACAGTGAGAGGCCCGCGCACCGCGATGAAGAGTGGCCCCTGCTCGCCACAACTAGAGAAAGCCCTCGCACAGAAACGAAGACCCAACACAGCCAAAATTAATAAATAAATTTATTTTTTAAAAAAAGTTTCCAACTTGATTCAATTATCTCTTGTAATATACACAAACACAAATACTTCACAATCTGTTTCATTATTTAGTCACTGATTTGGTTCTATGGCACTGACCTGTACGTTTTTTCCATCAATATTACTACTTCCTATTTTAAACTGTAAATCCCAAACAGAGACTAGAAGTTCCTCTGTATTACATGTACTATTTGTAAGCAGACACTTAAGCAATTCCTACCCAAACTTAAGAATAATCTCTTCTTTAGTAAAACTGAGTTCAGGACCTTTGCACCCACTGTTTCTTCTGCATAGCATGTTCTTCCCTCATGACTCCAAAGCTTCCATCCTTCTCATAACTCAGTTTAAATGCCCCCTCCTCAGAGAGGTCTTTCCTGACTATATTCTGTACTCTGTAAGACACCACCTTATTTTTGTTTGTTTGTTTTGTTTTCCTTCAAAATACTTATCACTATTCAAAATACTTATAGTTTATAATCTTTCTCTCTCTCCCCATCAGAAAGCTCATCAATGTATCACCAAAGCCTAATGGCTCATAACAGGGACAACGGGTATTTAACTGAATGAAAAATGGAATATCATGAGGAACTCCTTGGATCAAGTACAGGAAAAGATTATTTTTCATCTTTATTTGGCACATAGCTGGCATTCAAAAAGAATGTTTAGACAAGATGTATTTAGCTGTACAAAAAGTATTGCGAAGAGTCCCTGAATCCAAATCCATTTGAAATCCAGCCCCACTGATATTTTAACACTAATTACATACCGGCCTTTCAATGCATTAAAAAGTCTGATTCCATCTGCAGGGCCACAGATTTGAATCACATCATCTCTAGTTAGCTTCAATAAATCTGCCCCTGGAATAAATATAAGAAAATAGGTGATAAAAGCAAAGATTCTCCTTGTTAATGACTTAAAATGGACTCTGTTACAAGGACACCTCATTACTAGTATGCTACAGTCATAATCTCTTGCATGGCATATAAGGCCCTCCATGACCTGGCCCCTGCATCCTCTCCCACCTCAATTCCCACCCAATTAACTTATTCATTTAACCCTATGCTTCCATCATGCTGATCACGCCTAATGAGCAAGTTGTTCCTCCTGCCTGAAATATCCTTCCACTGTCTGACCAACAGCCTCTTCCTCAGCCCTCAAGATTTACCTCACGCATCACACATCACACATGTTCCCAAACTCCAGAGCCTTACACTTATCTATTGCATTACAACTATTTGTTTACCTTTTTCAGGGTTTTGTTTTGATTTGGGTTTTCTTTGATACTAGATGGTGACTGATCAGGAAATATGTCTTATCCATTTGTGTATTCCTACCATACCTGGTACACAGAAGGTGCTAAATAAGAGTGGAATGTGCAAAGAAAACATAATATAGTGATAGCAAGGGGAAAATTTCCGACTACCTGCAATGCTCCTTGATAAAATATTTTATGGATAATATATTTTAAAGTATTGTATAGAATAAATATTTTAAAATTAAAATGAGTTTAAACTAAGAGGTCTTTCTTTTTTGAGCATTTCACAGCACAGCTGCAGCTGGTGAGAAAGTCTGAAGGGTTCAATGAAATTCATTTAATCAGAAAAATGCATTAAGATCTCCCCCCTCTACACACAAAACAACACAGGGATACCAGGAGGCCCTGGAATGTAAAGGAAATCCCATGCTGGGGAAAACAAAAGGACAAGCAAATTTAACCTGAGAAGTTTGTAAAAAGCCTTGTGAATGTGGAAAAACGGTTTCGATGCAACCACTGCTGAGCCTCCTGAGGTGTGGTTGTTGGCAAGAGGTTCTGAAAGAGGGAAAGCATTTTTTTTGGTAACTAAATAGACTCAACTTTAAAAAGGTAAACGTTACATCATTAGGTAACAACAGCCAAATACACCCACATTCAGACAGGCTGAGTTTGCTTGGAAGTTGTTTATACATCAGTCTTCTTTCTCTAACCATGCAAGATATCCATGGAATTCCATCCTTATCTTCCCCACTAGACTGAAAGTTCCTTAAATACAGCACAGTATCTGGTTCAGGCCAAAATTCAATAAATGTTTGCTTAGTGAATGAATAATACTCCCTAAAAGTTGGGCATTTCTACTGAATCACACAGTCACCAAAGTATTATTAGACATCAGACTATTAGACTATAATAACTGACATTTATATAACTTTAGACTTACATCTGTGACTGGAGGGGGTGGCTCTGGCTGGTGGTTTGGTGAACCATTTCTAAAGAAACATTTAAAATGAAAGGATGAGTTCATGACACATACTAGGGTTCATCGCCTCATTCTTCATCATCATAAGTCTTAAGCTAGAGATTTAAGGGAATCTGTGCTATCTCATAAAACATTCTTACTCTTGGATCCAATACTTCTATTATCTATTATTTTAGCATAAAGACTCTTGTGTGTTGGGGGCGGTGGTAGCAGCAGAAACTATGTCATTTTTTATTATTGAAGAAATTGAAAAAAATACCAAAATTCCAGTAAATTGGGACTGATTAGATAAATTATGGCATAAACAATACTTAACATAAGCTTATTAGAATGTAAACTAAAAATATCAGAATATAAAAGTAATCAATATATTACTACTGTATGAAGTGTATAAATGTACACACAAACAGATACAGGAAAAAATTAAAATAAATAGTATACAATGCAATGCAATGTGACATACTTTTATAATAAAAAACACAATAATTATTTTTTAAATAGCTTCAAAAATTAGTGCTAATTTGTGATCCAAGGGTTATCTCCACAGCCTTGATCTTCCCCTATACTTTCTTTTGCTCTACAGATTGTCTCTCTTCCCTAATGATTACTTCTTTTATGGGAGAAAAATTTGAGCCTAATAATGAACTACATGACAGAAGAAAATTTTAAAACTCTCAAATTCTATATAATATTTTAAATTGCCTATAAGTAGACTGCATAATCCATAGTTTGGTAACGGATTTTTCTTTCAAAAAAGATCTTTTTCTTCTTCTTTTTTTTTATTTTGGCCTTAGCTGCAACATTCAAATTCAGTAATCAAATTTAGTAATTAACTTATCTCAGGGCTCTAGTTATCTATTTTTTCTACAATTTCTACCTAGTTTTATTCTTAACTGTTACATTTTGAATATTTAAGCTACTTTTTTTTTTTTTTTTTTGCCGCACTGCATGGGCTGTGGGATTCTAGTTCCCGATCAGGGATTGAACCCGTGCCCCTGCAGTGGAAGCACAGAGTCCCAGCCACTGGACCGCCAGAGACTTCCCTAAGCAACCTTAATTAAATACTTTCAGAAGTAGGATGAACATAGAGCCTAAATAAATTCAAAAACGAACATTACAACCAAACAATATACTCACACATTTCACAACCTAACTATTTCAAATTTCAATATGACCTATGTAGAATATGTGTTAAACGCTGGAACTATAAGACAACTTTCTTTAACTGGAGTAGGCGTCTATACCAACTTTCAATTATCTCTGATGGTAAAACACAGTAAGACTAAATGCATCCCATAGGTAATTCCCAAACTTCATTTTAGCTCTCATCTTCACCTTCTTCCCCCAATTATCAAAGATTCATAATAATTAGGTGTTGGGATCATTCTTAATAAGTAACCAAACAGATTTTACTGTTTGCACAACTGTGTTTCAATTCCCAACGACCACTCTGATCAGGAAGTGAAATAACTTTAAGAGAAGCAGTAAGAGGGAGAAGGGAAAAACACAGAAAATTCATTCCCTGAATCACTAAAAACTGACCATAAATGCTGTTTCCTAATAGTGGGGAAAAGGGAATTCCCTGGAGGTCCAGAGGTTAGGGCTCTGCACTCTCACTGCCGAGGGCCGTAAGGGCAATGAAAAACTAAATCCCATAAGCCTTGTGGCGTGGCCCAAAAAAATGAAATAAAATAAAATAAATAAATAATAGGGGGAAAAAAGGCTACATAAAACTCTTTCAGTCTCTTTTGAAGATAACCCAAACCTCAGTTAATATATAAGTCCATCAAAGACTGACCAAATAGAAGGTCTTATTGATTTGGAAAGATTTTGTTTATGGAGACATAACGAAAGAATACATATTTAGGACAAACACAAGCCAATTTCCCAGACTTACCCTTCCCCAAGAGAAAAACTGTTATGGGAACTGTTGAAGCCAGGTGATGGGGAATTATTGACATATGTGATCTCGGGCCATGGAGAACACTAAAAACAAAGGACAACTTAGACACAGAAAGTACATTTGACTCTTTCTGTGTCAAAATTCCACAAAGATGTACTACTGTTACTCAAATGGCACATCTTTTTTTTTTTTTTTAATTTTATTGGAGTATAGTTGATTTACAATGTTGTATTAGTTTCAGGTATACAAAAGTGAATCAGCTATACATATACATATATCCACTCTTTTTAAGATTCTTTTCCCATATAGGCCATTACAGAATACTGAGTAGAGTTCCCTGTGCTATACAGTATGTCCTTATTAGTTATCTATTTTTTATACAGTAGTGTGTATATGTTAATCCCAGTCTCCCAACTTATCCTTCCCCCAGCTTACCCCCTGGTAACCATAAGTTTGTTTTCTACATTTGTAACTCTATTTCTGTTTTGTAGATAAGTTCATTTGTCGAATAGCACATCTTGATTAGTAAATCTTAATTCCTCAGAGGCCCTCACAACTAAGAGGACAAGTAAGTTTTGACCAGACTGGAAGTGATGTTTCTTTTTTTTTTCAATTGAAATATAATTGACATGAACATTGTATTAGTTTTAGGTATACAACATAATGATATATGTATACAGTTGACCCTTGAACAACGCAGGTATTAGGAGCACCGTCTCCCCCTCCACAGTCAAAAATCCGGGTATAACTTGACAGTCAGCCCTTTGTATCTGCATCCTTGGATTCAACGAACTGCAAACCATGTAGTACGGTAGTACATATTTAGTGGGAAAAAAAATCTATGTATAAATGAACCCATGCAGTTCAAACCTGTGTTGTTCAAGGGTCAAATGTATATTGCAAAATAATTGTATTTTTCTTTTAAGAGTAAAAAGTACTGATTGAAATTGTCACCAAAAGAAATCCTTTTACCTCTGTGAGTATAGTTGTCTCATAGGAAGGTTGATATTTCTCCTTCTCATGAGGCGTTCGTTTCTCCATTTTCTCCCTATCTGTTTTTTGTTTTCTGTCTGCACCTTTGGGCTAAAATGAGAAATATTTTGTTTCAAACTCACATACTCACCCTTCGACTCAACAATATTACTTCTACGAACTTAAAATAGTCACATGTGAAACAAAAAGGTATGTACAATGAGGTAAAGACAAGATCCATCATTACATCTAAGTCTGAAAATAGGATATTTAAATGTGTGATGGAGTTGAAAAAGAATGAGCGATCTATAGCTACAGACGTGGAAACATCTCTAAAGCACATAGTTAACTGAAAAAAACAAGCTTCAAAACAATTCATAAGGGCTTCCCTGGTGGCGCAGTGGTTGAGAATCTGCCTGCCAATGCAGGGGACACGGGTTCGAGCCCTGGTCTGGGAAGATCCCACATGCCGCGGAGCAACTAGGCCCGTGAGCCACAACTACTGAGCCTGCGCGTCTGGAGCTTGTGCTCCACAACAAGAGAGGCCGCGATAGTGAGAGGCCCGCGCACCGCGATGAAGAGTGGCCTCCGCTTGCCACAACTAGAGAAAGCCCTCGCACAGAAACGAAGACCCAACACAGCCAAAAATAAATAAATAAAATAAAAATAGATCTCCTTAAAGTGGAAAGAATCACCCTATGAATAATGTTATCGTGAATATCATGCTAACAATTGAATAATTATTCCAATAAAAATATTAAAAAAAAAAAAAACAATTCATAAAATCCCATTTATGTTTCAAAGAAAAGAAAATATGTGTATATCTAGGTACCTGTGTATATAAGAGCACAGAAGGGAACTAGAAAGATACATATGAAATTATTGACAGTGGTCACCTCTGGGGAGAGGTTGGGGAGTCAGGGTAAGAGTGGTAAAGGGGGACTTCAGTGTCATGCTCTGAATACTGCTGTATTAATGAATCTTTCGCAATGAGAAGGTATTTATCCATATGATCCCTTTTCCAAGTTCCCCTTCTCCCATGACCATCCCTATTTAAATTTCTTTACCGGGCATATCAGTAATTATTTCAATAACTCTAATTTAGGCTGAGCTTTCACAGTTTTTGAAGATGGGACAAGCTGACGTTCTCACTCGGTGACTAATGTTGCAAATGAAGGACGAGGGAGAAAGTTCCAAGGGCCAGCACAGCGCCCAGGAGTACCTTGAAGACTTTGATCTGGCAGCTGGCTGAGTGTAAGTGCTCAGTATATTCCCCGTTCTCATTCTCCTTGAAGGTATCGATTTGTACTCGAAATGGCACTCCCTTCTCTCCACCATGTTTCCTCATAGTGAACTCTGTGCTAATACAATGCACCTGAAAAGAATACAACATCCAGCCAGGTTTCAGTACTGTTAGCTAGCCAAACCAGTCAGCAACATTTTTGGGGCAACTACTAACAGCAAAACCTTTAAACACCTACAAAAAAACTTTTCCTCTCTTTTTGATCATGAAGAATTCACACTCTCATGAGGAAATGAGGAAAACTTAAACGATTTACAAATGCAAACAAAGTAAATGTACAGATCTAATGTTAACAAAAAGCTACTGTGAGGCATTCATTAATCGTTTCAGAAAAGACAGAGCTAACATAAAAGAGAAATGGTTTCTGTTAGTAAAACTTTCCTGAACATTAAGGTAGATTTTAGAAAGCACAGGCACCATCCATGCTGGGAACACTGTAAATATGAAAGCTCACAAGCAATAGGAAGAAAAAGGTTTGCTAGGCTACTGCATAAAGTCCAAGATCTTGGTAATCTTAATAGTGGAATCTTGGTTGACCAAATACTAGCTCGGGTAAGTTATTTTCTCTAAGCCTCAAGGACTATTCTTACAACACAGGATTATTTTTGAAAGTCTTAAGTAAAATCATGTATAAAAAGTATTTACTTAACACAGTGACTACCTGATGAGAAGTGCTCAAACTATTGGTTATCATACAAATAAACTCTAACAAATAAGACTTTTCAAGCAATCTACCCAAAGGACATAATCAGATATGCAAATCAAATTCTAAGTATAAAGATGTTCAAAATAACTTCTTGGATAATAGTGAAAAATTAGAACATTCTCAAAGCTAAATAATTGTTAGGTAAGTACAGCCAAAGAATAAAATATTATGCAACCACTAGCAAGTATTTTTGAGAGAAACAAATAAATAAATTGGGGAAATTAGAAAAGCAATTCAGAAACTCCTCATTGCTTTCAGGCACATGTTGAGTAAGTCTGCACTTGTTGAGAGATTCAACCCTGTAAAGATTTCAAATTCAACATGTTTTATCCTTTAAGAACCAAACTGGTAGTAAGAGATCCTCTTCAAAACTGGAGCCCTATCTGCAGTGTCTTACCTGAATGAACACAGATGTCCTCTTTGCAGGGTCCCACAGGAACTCCACTGTATTTAGTTGGTTTGGATTAGCCCTAGGATCGATTATACCCACAGACATTGGGATATCTGAGAAACAAATGGTTATCATTGAACAATTCTGAGTGCTACTGGGTTTAAATAAGAAAGCACCGATTCTTGTATTATTGGTCCCTAATTACCAAAATTTTTGTGTATCATACCTTAAACCTTTTTTTGCCAATAAAAAGAGTTTGATTTGACCTAAAATTGACCTAAATACTTTCCTTTTGAGTATCTTTTTTCCATTTAAAAAAGTTTTTACAATAAGACAATTTAAAAGTAGTTTCCTTTTAATGTGCCAAAATTCTATTTAAAGATAGATTTAGTCTACACACTGGCTCTAGTGTCATGAAAAATTTAATCTACAATCTGCTTCACTTACAGTTTTAAGGTTAGTATTACTGCTAGAAGTAAACTAAGAGGATTGTCATGGAAGGATAAAGCAGAGTGTCTGAATAAAGGCAGAAAGTGTTGTTATCACAAATGTAAGTGGGGAAAATTTAACGTAACAATTGATGCTGACTTATGAAGTCATCAAAGAATCCTATAACAGAGTGACACATCTTATTCTCAGGAGGGAAGAAAAATGAATGGGCTTTGGAACTTTGCTTTCCATTCCATATGGCATATATTTAAATATCATTCCCTGACTTCTATTAATATTCAAACTGGGGGATAAGGCCAGGCTGATATTTATTATCATAACTATGCTATAAGTTTTCTACTGTTTTAGTATCAATGATTCAAACAAGAAAGCATTAAGTGGGTTCCACTCCACAGCATTAGCTATGTTGGATTTATCCTAAAGCCAGTTTATCAAATATATATCAAGATATCTGTAGGAGAACCAGTGTTTTCTCAGATAAAAATAGTAGTACTTAGATTTGTTTAACAACTATGCTTACCAATAGGAGACGACAACCAATAAGAGATCAAAGACACAGATGCCAGAATTAAAAGTACATTCATGAAGAGAGGCTGCATGTATGTCTGTAAAGATCCTTCCCTTTAGGATTTAAGAAAAAAAAATTCTTTTTTGTTTCATTCACTAGTTTGCTGTATTTTTTAGATTCCACATATAAGTGATATCATACAGCATTTGTATTTCCCTATCTGACTTATTTCACTTAGCATAATGACATCCATGTCGCTGCAAATGGTAAAATTTCGTTCTTTTTTATGGCTAATATTCCATTGTGTGTATATGTGTGTATAAATACATATATGTATGTAAGTGTGTGTGTATGTGTATATATGTATCTCACATCTTTTTTATACATTTATCTGTTGATGGACACTTAGGTTGCTTCCATATCTTGGCAACTGAAATTAAGCTGCTATGAACACTGGGGTGCATGTATCTTTTTTGTTGCGGTACGCGGGCCTCTCACTGTTGTGGCCTCTCCTGTTGCAGAGCACAGGCTCCGGACGCACAGGCTCAGCGGCCACGGCTCACAGGCCCAGCCACTCCGCGGCATGTGGGATCTTCCTGGACTGGGGCACGAACCCGTACCCCCTGCATCAGCAGGCGGACTCTCAACCACTGCGCCACCAGGGAAGCCCCTGCATGTATCTTTTTGAATTGTTTTTGTTTCTTTTGGATACATACCCAGGAGTGGAATTGCTGGGTCATATGGTAGTTCTATTTTTAGTTTTTTGAGAAACCTCCATACTGTTTTCCATAGTGGCCGTACCAACTTACATTCCCACAACAGTGCACAAGGGTTCCCAAAAAGAAAGAAGTTGTGGCACATGCTACTATATGTATGAATCTTGAGGATTATGGTAACTGAAATAACCCAATCACAAAAAAGACAAACACTGAATGATTTCACTTATCTGAGGCACCTACAGTAGTCACATTGATACAGACAAAAAGTAGAATGGTGGTTACCAGGGACTGAGGGGCGGAGGGAATGGGAAGTTATTGTTTCATGGGTACAGAGTTTCAGTTTTGCAAGATGAAAAAAGTTCTAGAGATGGATGGTAGTGACGGTTGCACAACAATGTGAATGTACTTAATGCAACTGAAATGTACACTTAAAAATGATTAAAATGGTAAATTTTATGTTATGTATATTTTACCACAACTAAATTTAAAAAACAAAAACTCACCCTCAAGTTATGGATGCAACTGTTACAGAACTGAAGTGTCTACACTTTCAACTTCAGTTTTGGAATCATTATATCAGTAATTTCTTATGCTTAATCAATAACCACTTCTAGGTTCATGTTAATTGAGCCCCTGAAGCATTTTGAATCAAAGTAAACATCAAGGAAAGAAAACCAATTCTCAGACCATAGTTATAGGCATTTCCTGGGCAATAGATTCTCTTAACTTACCTATGTCAAGAATTCTATCTCCAGGTCGGTTCCACCTCCAGCCCTCCAGCTGCTGATGTTCAGTGTATTGTAGTCGTCTGTCATGGAACACGACACGGAATATACTCTAAAAGGAAGCAACAAAATCAAATGTTAACAGGATCCCTTAAAAATCAGTGCTGACAAAGGAAAACTAGCAGGAGTCACCCCCAGTTGGTTTCCAGACACAACTTAAAATTATTTTTCTTGAGACCTGTTTTACTCCCAAACCCATACCATACTGTATTTCAAGGCAAACTTTATAATTGCTCAAATATAATCTATATTATAGTTAACTAGTACCATATTTAAAACTTGGCTTAAACATCAGCCCTGATTGGTAACTAGGCATAAAGGACTCCACTGGAAGCATTTCTACATGCCTCTACTGTTACCGTGTAACATCTGGCTCAGCTCTTCAGATACATATGAAAATCTCACCAAGTCCCCTGCCTGCTAACCCACCATACAACCTGTAAACATTGAGGGTAGGTAGGGGCTGTTTCCATCAACTTTCCTTTTGTGGAAGTGCCTATTAATATCCCTCTCATCATCTTCTACAGCAGCTGACCAAACTCCTCTGTCTCAATTATACTGTGAATTCATTACTGTCAGTCCAGATTAAGAAAACTGCTATTCATCAACAGTAGCTTCTGGTTTCTTTGCTACTAGACCACGTATCCAAAGAGACACTGGAACTTCTCTAAAGATCTCAAAGAGGTTACTTTATTCCACCCAAAAAGAACTTCAATGAGCCATGAGACTCTCCTGACATGGAGTGCTAAGCTTTCGTTTCTGCAGCTCTGAAAAATCCATGTGAATAGGTGGGCTCACTCTGACCCCAAAGAAGTAACACAACAGTTTACCACTCTGCTAGCAAACTGTAGCAGGTAAGAGATACCACCAAGCCCTTTATGAAAGAAAAAATATTAATCCAAAAAGGGTCAGTAAAAGGATATTATGGAGAGGAATGATTTACTTGTTTTCTTTTACCTTCACCAACTTGCCATTAATTTCTGGAAGTTCTCCAAGTTTCCTATTGTCTAGCATTCGGATTTCATAAGACTGGCCTAGAACAAAAAGTAACTACATATTATATTCATCATAAATTAACTTCCCAAGATTCAGAAAGAATGAAATTCAGTTGGTTGAATATACAAGAGTATATAACATTATTAGTATTAGTAACAACCATAATCCTTTACTTTATGCTAGGCACAGTGCTAAGTGTTTTCATAAATTATATCATTTAATTGATACAATTCTCTAAGGTATTATCAATTCCAGTTTCACATATGAGGAAACTGAAACATAGAATTTAATCAACTTGTCCAAGGCCACACAACTGGTAAATAATAGAGCTGGATACAGTAATACTTCTCAGACAGTGACCACTGGGGATGTCCAGGGAACATGGATTAGAAAGAGGGAGACTGGAACTAAAAATGGACAGGTAGACAAAAGAAACCAGTAATATATATCAAATACGACACTGAGGCTTTGACTTTAACAGGTCACACTAGAAAGATGTACTTTTTACATATAAGTGTACCTAATTAAATATCATGAATCCAGCAGGTCTGCAATAATACTAATGAATAACACTATATCTAACCTTGATTGAGATATGTCAGGGTTTCATCATGGAGTTTCACTGCTGGAGAGGTGGCAGCACAAAGCACGTATTGAAAAGGGAGGATTTTATTCTCATTATCTGGAGGCAAACTTGACTCTTCTTGCTTAAAAATGGGCAATGCTAGGACATCACTGAAATAAAACAAACAAATGACTTACTTTAACATCTGACAATGGTGTAAGAGCCGATTTATTAATGAAACCATTTAACTGCAATTCGCTTTGGAAAACCATAAACATGACACACCTTGGAGAAGTTTCTTCCTAACCATTCAGTTCAGATTACCTGCTGTAATATACCTCTGACCACAACAATGTGGGCAATGACAGACATTCACTACTAAAACCACTTAAGTGTCCAAAGAGAGTGTTTCTAGGAATCATAGACAGGGACTCCTAAAAGGGCTCTGAAAATTGTATGCAGAGTTCCCAAATGTCAATTTAGGACACTCAGTAATGTATTTGTTCCCAGAAAGGTACCAACTGCAGAATCTTTATAACCACATCAGCTCATCTACTCTAAGGATTAAAACAATAACCAAAATTCCAAGAAACCACATGAAAAGCACAAATCAATGACCAGTATATATTTCAAGGTCAGTTTACATTCTGTGGAATACAACTAATATTGATATATCCCTACCAGCTATCTCCTCCAAGAAAAAGCTTCTTATACTTCTCAGTTTATCTAAACTTGCAAACCAAAGAGACACATCCAATGAATTCTAATATGTTGCTCATTCTTATGTGCTAAAGAGTACTGGACCAAGTTTGAAATCCTAGCTTTCAGTCTCTAGAATCTTTGGGCAAATCTTGGACAAGCTCTCTTGAGTCTTCATTCCTTCATCTATAAAATGTGAACCACATTTCCTGCAAAGAGTAAATATATGAGAAAATATTCCAAAAACAATAAGGGGCTAAAATGGATGGAAAAGATTAGAAATAATTTCCCCTCAGGGAGAGATATACCATGTTCTTGGACTGGAAGAATCAATATTGTGAAAATGACTATACTACCCAAAGCAATCTACAGATTCAATGCCATCCCTATCAAACTACCAATGGGATTTTTCACAGAACTAGGACAAAAAATTTCACAATTTGTACGGAAACACAAAAGACCCCGAATAGCCAAAGCAATCTTGAGAAAGAAAAATGGAGCTGGAGAAATCAGGCTCCCTGACTTCAGACTATACTACAAAGCTACAGTAATCAAGACAGTATGGTACTGGCACAAACACAGAAATATAGATCAATGGAACAGGATAGAAAGCCCAGAGATAAACCCACACACATGTGGTCACCTTACTATTATTTTTTTTTTGCAGTACGTGGGCCTCTCACTGCTGTGGCCTCTCCCGTTGTGGAGCACAGGCTCCAGATGCGCAGGCTCAGCGGCCATGGCTCACGGACCCAGCCGCTCCGCAGCATGTGGGATCTTCCCGGAATGGGGCACGAACCCGTGTCACCTGCATCGGCAGACGGACTATCAACCACTGCGCCACCAGAGAAGCCCTGGTCACCTTATTTTTGATAAAGGAGGCAAGAATATACAATGGAGAAAAGACAGCCTCTTCAATAAGTGGTGCTGGGAAAACTGGACACCTACATGTAAAAGAATGAAATTAGAACACTCCCTAACACCATACACAAAAATAAACTCAAAATGGATTAAAGGCCTAAATGTAAGGCCAGACACTATCAAACTCTTAGAGGAAAACATAGGCAGAACACTCTATGACAGAAATCACAGCAAGATCCTTTTTGACCCACCTTCTAGAGAAATGGAAATAAAAACAGAAACAACAAATGTGACCTAATGAAACTTAAAAGCTTTTGCACAGCAAAGGAAACCATAAACAAGATGAAAAGACAACCCTCAGAATGGGAGAAGATATTTGCAAATGAAGCAACTGACAAAGGATTAATCTCCCAAATTTACAAGCAGCTCATGCAGCTCAATATCAAAAAACCAAACAACCCAATCCAAAAATGAGCAGAAGACCTGAACAGACATTTCTCCAAAGAAGATATACAGATAGCCACTAAACACATGAAAGAATGCTCAACATCACTAATTAGAGAAATGCAAATCAAAACTACAATAAGGTATCACCTCACACCAGTCAGAATGGCCATCATCAAAAAATCTACAAACAGTAAATGCTGGAGAGGGTGTGAAGAAAAGGGAACCCTCTTGCACTGTTGGTGGGAAGGTAAACTGATACAGCCACTATGGAGAACAGTATGGAGGTTCCTTTAAAAACTAAAAATAGAACTACCGTATGACCCAGCAGTCCCACTGCTGGGCATATACCCTGAGAAAACCATAATTCAAAAAGCGTCATGTACCACAATGTTCACTGCAGCTCTATTTACAGTGGCCAGGACGTGGAAGCAACCTAAGTGTCCATCGACAGATGAATGGATAAATAAGATGTGGCATGTATATACAATGGAATATTACTCAGCCATAAAAAGAAACAAAATTGAGATTTGTAGTGAGGTGGATGGACCTAGAGTCTATCATACAGAGTTAAGTAATTCAGAAAGAGAAAAACAAATACCGTATGCTAACACATATATATGGAATCGAAAAAAAAAAAAAGGTTATGAAGAACCTAGGGGCAGGACAGGAATAAAGACGCAGATGTAGAGAATGGACTTGAGGACACGGGGAGGAGGAAGGGTAAGCTGGAACGAAGTGAGAGAGTGGCATGGACTTATATATACTACCAAATGTAAAATAGATAGCTAGTGGGAAGCAGCTGCATAGCACAGGGAGATCAGCTCGGTGCTTTGTGACCACCTAGAGGGGTAGGATAGGGAGGGTGGGAGGGAGACGCAAGAGGGAGGAGATATGGGGATATATGTATATGTATAACTGATTCACTTTGTTATACAGCAGAAACTAACACACCATTGTAAAGCAATTATATTGCAATAAAGATGTTAAAAAAATTTTTTTTTCCCCTCAGAAGTCCTAGCCATGGTTAGTGAGAAAGAATATTCTGGGCCTTGGAGACCAACTGTTGTGATCAGCATTCAGTCCAGATCAAACTTTAAAAGGATCTTAAGAGCTGTACCAAATTAAAGAGTATTTCAAATTATCTCAAGACATGCCATGAAATTCTCAAAATAAAATGTATTTTAATTTAAAAAATATGTACATATACTCACTAGAACAGTGAAAATGAAAAAGAATGACAACCCAAATATTGGCAAGGCTGTAGACTAACTAGGACTCTCATACTTTGCCAGTAGGAATGTAAAATGATACAACCACTTTAGAAAAAGGTTAGGCAGTCTCTTACAAGAGTAAACATGCATCTGCCCGTTGATCCAGCAATTCTACTCGTATGTATTTATCCAAGAAAAATGAAACTATAAGACCAACCACAGACTTATACATGAATGTCCACAGCATAAAAGCAAAAACTGGAAAGAATCCAAATGTTCATAATTAAGAAAATGGATTACAAACTATGGTATACTCATACAATGGAATACTACTCAGCAAAACAAGGAATGCAACAAAATGGATGAAGCTCACAGACATGATACTGAACAAAAGAAGCCAGAAAAAAAGAATATATCATGCATGATCCCATTTATATGATGTTCTAAAACAGGCAAAATTAAAGAGAACAGTGGCTTGCTAGCAGGGCGGGGACTGACTTGGAAGGTATACAGGGAACTTCCAGGGGAGAGAAAAGTGTTCTATATTATGTTTAGATGTGTGTGGGTTACACGGTCGTAACTGTACAGCTGAAATTTGTGCATTTCAATCCATATAAATTTTACCTAAAAGAAAAAAATAAATTATTGACTGGAGGATGGGAAATGGTATAAATGATAAAAGAGTAGTAACATAATTTTTAAAGCTGGGGGATAGGTACAAGAGGGTTCATTACACTGTTTTGTTTATATATGTTTGAAATTTTCTACAATGAAGTTTTTTTTTTTAAATAGAAAAAATATGTATAGGCCACAGAGTACTTCCAGGTATAAAAGAAAGGCAACAGATACATAACATAAAAAAACCAATTGAGATTCTAAAGGGTTAGAGGTCAGGGATCCAGTGATTCCTGTCAACATTCCCCACATTCAAAATGAAATACACTCAAACCTTTACCTGTAATTTAAATATTATGCTTATACTGTAAAACAAAGAGATCAAAATCAATTTTACTATCTACAGATGGAAAGGCATTCCTTATATGCACCTATATCCCTCAGCAGTCTACGTTATCCCCAAACATTAGATTATAAGGTTATTACATTCAGGCAAAAACAACAATTAATAGAAAAGTGACTGCAATCATATGAATCATATATATAAGATTATAAATTCTTACTGGAATATAAAACAAGCAGCAAATGTTCTCATTATTGACCTAAGAATACACATAGGTACAATAAAAATTTAATGGCATGAATGTTAAAAAAAAAAAAAAGGGAGGGCTAGAAAAAAAGAAATTTCTCTTTCTGCTGATGTCTAAATAGCAAAGACATGTTATGAGTTGAATCCAGTCAGCAGAGATATAAACCAGTGTTTATGAAACACAGGTTTCTTGTTGCTAAAAAGTATTTCAGAGGCAAGAAAAACAAAGGGTGCTTTTCCTCTTCCTTAGGCCTGAAGGTGTGTGTGTTTTGCTTACAGGGGTGGGGTTAAGAGTGGAGAAGGTGGGGAATCCTTTCTGTCCATATTATTTTGTCAGGCGAAACATACTATTGTTCCCTTGAGATTATACAAAACTGTAGAAGCACTGGGGTTTCTAAAAAAGTACTGTCCCAGTTCTTCCTCTTCTCAAAATCAGGAAGCTACCACTGTTCCCACAGCAAACAGTATAGAAAATAAAGCAAAACACTACAAAATTAAGAAACATGAGATTAGTCTTTAGGAGACTTTGTTGCCTTATCATCCTCAAATGCATCATAGCTGATAATTCCTTGAAAGATTAGTGGCTATTACCAGGAATCAAGGCAAACTGGATTTTGCAACATAGCAACAGCTGAAACATTATGAATGTAGGGGTTTTTTTTCTTCTCAAGTATCAGTGCCTAGTAAGGTTAATATATAACAACAGTTCCTAATCTTCTCAATATAATATGGCATTACACCTAACCCCTCACGACTAAGCAAAGGACTGTCACTTGAGGCTGGAATTCTAAAACTGATTCTAAAAGTTACCCCTAAAATTACCTCAAAACAGCACAGCCAACCGAAATACACAAAACTGTGTTATCTCATGAGAGATTTTAAAATCTAAAATGCTCAAATATATTTGAATTACTCATGTTCCCACCACACTGTGTTGCTTTCACTCCGCTGCAGGAGCAAGAATACCACTCAGTTCCACATTCCCAGAGGTGGAGGCTAAAGGTCACTGGCAAACCCAGCTCTAGGCCCCTGTTTACACCAAAACTATAACAAACAAATTCAGCGAGAAACAATTTTAGAAATACAGAAGGCTGCTCCTTCTCAGACATAAATTGAGCACAGATTTGGAAAACCAACTCTAGTGGACTCTAAGTAGTTGCTACCAATGTATAATTCAGCATTTTATTATATCCTTTGATTGCCTCATATACTTATTCATTCCAATGAAACATGAGCTATTTAAAGGGAGTAACTTCTCTTTTGTGTGTTTAGTAAATACGTGTTGACATGATTTATATTTTTATTTGTTTCTCCAGAATATTCAGCCCTAATACATTTTTTTTAAATAACTTTATTTATTTATTTTTGGCTGCATTGGGTCTTCATTGCTGCACACAGGCTTTCTCTAGTTGCAGTGAGCGGGGGCTGCTCTTTGCTGCATGCGTGGACTTCTCATTGCAGTGGCTTCTCGTTGCGGAGCATGGGCTCTAGGCACACGGGCTCAGTAGTTGTGGCTCACAGGCTCTAGAGCGCAGGTTCAGTAGTTGTGGTGCACGGGCTTAGCTGCTCCACAGCATGTGGAATCTTCCCGGACCAGGGCTCAAAACCGTGCCCCCTGCATTGGCAGGCAGATTCCCAACCACTGCACCACCAGGGAAGTCCAGCCCTAATACATTTTGATCATTTTCGAATTTTCAACATCTCACAGTATCTCTGATCAAATATAAGGATATAGAAATCTCACCTGTTAAAGATAAGTATATGTTAAAAATGTGCACTGCTAAGCAGAAATCCACACCTGAGAGTAGAGGCCTAGCAGAAAGCATTTGAGTGGAAGTAACTGAGGAACAGAAACAATATCAGGTATGATCTTTCCTGTACGTAACTGGGATTCCATGAAGAGCTGCTTCAGGGTCCTCTGAGGTATAAGTTACCCTGTGACATAAGACAGCCTCTTAATGGTCTCTACTAATGCACAGCTATGGTTTAACCTTCTCCCCCAGGCTTACCATCTCTTGAAACCCTCTTCTAGAGAGCCTGGAGTAAAGAGAGGGTGAGGTTTGATGAACTTTAACCTTGAGTAAGAGGCAAACAGACAGATGTCCACAGCACCTAAGGAAATTAGAAACTAACCTGGGACAATAAGATGCCATGAACTTCTGGGCTTCCCTGATAGCGCAGTGGTTAAGAATCCGTCTGCCAATGCCGGGGACACGGGTTTGAGACCTGGTCTGGGAAGATCCCACGTGCCACGGAGTAACTAAACCCGTGTGCCATGAGCCTGTGCTCTAGAGCCTGCAAGCCACAGCTACTGAAGCCTGCACACCTAGAGCCCGTGCTCTACAGCAAAGCCACAGCAATGAGAAGCCCTCGCACCACAATGAAGAGTAGCCCCTGCTCTCTGCAACTAGAGAAAGCCCACGCGCAGCAACAAAGACCCAATTCAGCCAAAAATAAATAAATAAATTTATTTTTTTAAAAAAGTGCCATGAACTTCTAACTTCCCTATTTATAACACTTATTTAGACTCCATCATTATGAAAATAAAACATGAAATAAAACATGTCAATATCCCTATGTTAGTTACAGAATGAAAAGGCAAGAACTGAAAAGACTACACCCTACACTGGGGTCAGCTTCAAAAGAAAAAAATATCCAGTAAATAACTGGTCATAACACTTTTAAAGAGGAGACGACAGCAGACTGATTTCCTTGGATTTGTGGGAAGGATGGAAGGGCAGATCAGGGAGGACACCTGGCCAGGAGAGATAGCCCTGCAAGTTTTAACATGAAGCCAGTGAGATGCCCTAACTACCGAGTAATGGTGAAATTAACTGACTTTCTTGGTAGGAGCCCTCTGTCACAAAGTGGTAGAAGATTTTTGCTACCTGAACATCTGGTGAAAAATCTCAACTAGAAAGCAGCATATATAGTAAAAAATTTGCCTTGCTAATTGTTCTATCACCCAGATGGCAGAATAAGTAGAATTATAATTCTGATCCTAAGTTTGACCAATCAACTTAGGTTCAGAAAGAGAAACTGATCAGAAAAGAGGAAGTGGTGAGAGCCTCAAAAGAAAGCAACCAAACCAGGCAGGCTGGAAGAAGAAGGAACACAGTGAGAGCAGGCTTCAAACAGTGAAGAAGACAGGACTCAAGCTCAAGGTCTGAGATGGGAAAAAGTTCTCACAAATGAAATCTGCCAATCCCACATTATCTGAGATAGAGGGAGAAAAGAAGGGAGGTATCTCAAGAGACTGGATGGAAAGGTCACCAATCAACTCAGACTTAGAAGGACATGCACAAGAAAACTAAATATATAAAAGGAAAGAAACCATTTTTTAGAAAGTGGCAACAATATATATAAGAAGCAAGCTTGAGCTGAAGCCCAGAATGTGCTGAGGCTTGCAAAACAGAGAAGGCACAGGTGCACCCTTTGATGTAAATGGCATATTACTAATTAATATAAAGCAGAGACAGAAGAACATCTCAATTCCTGTTCTTTCTTCTATCTTTTCTGTAAAGAAAAACTATCTTGAGAATAGAAAAAGACCACCAAATATGGGATTAATAGATCATGATATATAAGACTATCAAACAGTACCTGGAATGAAATTATATACCTGGATGAAATTATATATCAGGAGAATCAAAGAATGTGCAGATGAGATCCATTGGTGACACTCTGTGTGTAAACTCAGACAAATCTCATGATTCTGATAATGCCAAATATCATATTAGCTTTTTATGTCTGTAGTAGCAATTTTCAAAATGAAAAAAGAGTATATTCTTCCTACCTTATACCAGAGCGATCTGATATGAAGTCCAAGGCAAGACTGCAGAAAAGGTTATTCAAAGAATAGTTTATGAGTTATTTAGGCAGGGCACCAAGAATCACTGGAAGCCATAACCAAACTATCTCATTTTCCTTTTTGAATATGGTTTGACCAGGGAATGCTATAAGCATAAATATATCTAGATTTCAGCAATGTATAAACCAGTCTCTCTCGATATCCTTGTTGAAGGTGAAAAATATGAATTCTATAACGTAAGTGGCTTTAAGATAACTACACAACTGCACCTAGAGTGCAGGTAAGTCTAGAAGAAGGTTTAGTGATACGCCACAGGACCCCAGAGAAACCTGTCCTCTGCAACATGTTTTAGAAATAAATGACTTCGATGAGGACACTAAAGAGGACGATGATCAAATATGCAAATGACAGGAATCTGGGACGGGAAAGCAATTTCATATATGATAGGATCAACTTTTAAAGTAATTCTAATTGGCTGGAATAGGAGTCTAAATCTAACAGGATAAAATGTAATAAGGATAAATATAAAGTCATGCACTTGGTACTAACAACAGCAACAACAAAATGGCCCAATATATGTGAGAAAGACCAGGACTTAAAAAAAAAAAATTATTTGTGAGACAAGCAATGTAACATGGCTGCCAAAAATGCTGATACCAGGTTTCATCAAAAGTGAAGTCTGAGGGGCTTTCCTGGTGGCGCAGTGGTTAAGAATCCGCCTGCCAACGCAGGGGACACAGGTTCGAGCCCTGCTCCGGGAAGATGCCACATGCCGCGGAGCAACTAAGCCCGTGCATCACGACTATGAGTCTGCGTTCTAGAGCCTGTGAGCCACAATTACTGAGCCCGCATGACACAACTACTGAAGACCATGCATCTAGAGCCCGTGCTCCACAAGAGAAGCCACCGCAATGAAAAGCCCACGCACCGCAACAAAGAGTAGTCCCCACTCACCACAACTAGAGAGAAGCCCATGCACAGCAACAAAGCCCAATGTAGCCAAACATAAATTAATTAATTAATTTAAATAAAAAAGTTATAGGGCTTCCCTGGTGGGTGGCGCAGTGGTTGAGAGTCCGCCTGCCGATGCAGGGGACACGGGTTCGTGCCCAAGTCCGGGAAGATCCCACATGCCGCGGAGCGGCTAGGCCTGTGAGCCATGGCCGCTGAGCCTGCGCGTCCGGAGCCTGTGCTCCGCAACAGGAGAGGCCACAAAAAAAGAAAGTTATAGATAAGATCCCCTTACAGAGCACAGAGCATCACTGTCATCTAAATTTCTATCTCTGCACAGCAACAAATCTTACTAAATTATTCTACAAACACCTAGTGTTTTCCTACATTCCAGTTCATTGTCCTTACAGTATTACTCATACTTGAGGAAGCATAAATGAATTATTTAAAAATAGTAAAGATTACGTAACTCAACAGGGCCTACTACGTTTATGGTAGGTGCTTTATACAACTCTACCCTGAGTAGCTTAACTCTACTCCCCTGGAACTTCAAACTTCAACTTCAAACCTGGAAAAGGGACTGTTCGGTATGACCTCCAAACACAAGGAAGCAGTAGATAAAAACAACACATCTGGATTTTATGCTGATGATGTCCTTGAAAGAGATATTGGTCATCTGACAGTCTTTCTTTATGAATACTGTTTCTGGAACTTTTTCCCAGAACTCAATACTGGGCTTAATGTTCTTTAAACACTTTAAGAAATGCTTCTAGGTATAAACCATTCTACAGCAGTTAGGAGACCAGAAATTTGAATTGTTGTCATTTATTATGTACATCTCAAAGTTTACCCAAAACTGAAGCTCATTTCTTTTTTCCCTCCAAGTCTTTGTTGTTGTTGTTGTTGTTTTAAATATTTATTTATTTGGCTGCACTGGGTCTTGGTTGCGGCACACGGGATCTTTTTAGTTGCAGCACGCGGGATCTGTAGTTGCAGAATGTGGGATCTAGTTCCCTGACCAGGGATCGAACCCGGGCCCCCTGCATTGGGAGTGTGGAGTCTTAGCAACTGGACCACCAGGGAAGTCCCCCTCCAAGTTCTTGAATCTCCCTCATTTCTACCATGCTGAATTATTTGCCAATTACCACTTATTTCCTTCTATAAGCAATGTTTTTTATTTTCCTTTGACTTAGAAAGTCACTAAAAACTTCTCATTTCAAATCTGTCTAGAAGCCTTACTTACTTTGGAAGCTGAAAAGTATCTGACCAATATCAGATACAAGTTTACTTCCAGAGAGCTTGTGAGATATTAAAAGTTTAGTCAAAGCAACCTGAATCAGCAAAGCCCGCCCTCAGGAGATTTGCCAGATATAGGCCTGCTTTCTGTTTTTTTCCAACATTACAGGATTAGCTCCTACAGCCTACAAATCTCATTAAAACACTGCTAATTGAAAACATCACCTGTGGCATCATTAGTACCAGGCTCTTTCATTAAATTTCTGAAATCACCGACTCTTCCCATTTAGGTGATGGATGACAACCATGGGTTCTATATTCCAGGGAATCTGGCAGTTCTGATATAAAAAAAATAGAGCTCCCATTTCAGTATTCAAAGATCTGATATCCAGCATCATATTATGACCTATCTGGGAAAACAACAATAGTTTTTTGTTTTTGTTTTCCTGTGACTAAGGGAAACCACGCTTAGCCCCTTATATTGCCGAACCTCAAAGCTTCTTTTCAGGTCCAAAACGTCTACCAGTTCTTTTGTTTTTGTTTGTGTTTTTGTCTTTGTTTTGCAGTTAAGCTTCCCTCCCTCTTCACTAGCAAGAATCACTCACCACCTTTGAGGTTCTTCTGCCTTGCTCATTCCATCCCCGCTACCAAGCCCAGCTAGCTAGCTTCAAAGCTGGACAATCTCCCTAGTCCCCCATTCCTCCCTGCAGTGAAAGACAAACACAGACATTTTTCTGTTTGTTAACGCTTTAACCACTAATGACTTTGGGGGAAATCCTTAAAAGTATCAGAATACCAGTCCCATGAAGTGGTAAAAAGACTTTAGCTATCCCTCTCCCCTTTATGCTCACAGTGGCAGGGCTTATGAAAATTTCTCCTCCTTCAGACCACATCTTTGAGGAAGGTCCTTTCTTCTAAAATGGCCAACATATTCCCTGGAGATGATGCAGTCAAAGCAGATCTGTTATTTGCTCCCTTCCTCTTGTAGACAGAAGGCAGATAGGTAGGTAGGTAGATAGATGAATAAACAGATGATAGAGAATTAATTTGCATTTCTAAGGATATGCAGAGCAAAAGACACCCAGTTCACTAAGCTTCAACCCTTCTCAGGAATGATAACTAGCTTTTTATCATTACCCTCCAATCTACAGCCAGAGTAACCTTTAAAAATGTAAATCTAAAATGTCACTACTCTGTTTACAATGCTTCAGTGGCTTCCCAATGAAATCGTGATGAAGCACTAGCTCCTCAACACAGCACTCAAGGCCCTTCCAAACGACCCAGGTTACTTGTTCAGTCTCATCTCTCATTATACTCCCCACCTCTCTTTTCCCTCTTTAAAAGTTTCAGCTGACAAACTGTAGCTCTCTTCCCTTGCTCCCCTCCACTCCCACTCAACTACTACCATTGATTTTTTACATGTAAACTAGCACTTAATCCACACAATAACACTGTGGGGTAGGAGCAACTGTCTCCCCTCCTTATTTGCCAGTTGAAGAAACTGAGGATCAAGTAATTTGAGATGTTAAATAATTTGCCCATGGTTAAACGGCTAGTAAATAGCAAATATAAATCCACATTTATTTATCCATTCACTCAATATTTTGTGTGCACTTATGGGCCTGGCACTGTTTTAGGCAGAGAGGAAACAGTAAACAAATTTTATCCAAGTTTTATCCTTCTTTATTATCACTCAATGCCTGGCATAAAGCAGCACCTGTTCAAAACATTCCTGAGGAAAAAATGTGATCAAGAGCTCCTGTTCAACGCTCCGAAGATATTTCTAAAGGCGATGCACGCTAATACTCCGCACATGGCTATCTGTGCAATTCATACTAACAGAACGATAGTGTCAATTAACTGATTTCACAAAAAGGGCTCAAAGCTTTTGCAATGGTTGATTCCTCTGTCCAGAAGCTGAACTTCCAGAATTCTGCCTGCCTGGTTCGTTTTCATCCTTCAGGTCTCTGCTATACTGTCAGGTCTACACAGAGACATTCCTGGTCACTCTACCTAAAGCAGATTGTACGCATTTTCATCAGGGCACTTTTTTCTGAAATTTCCTTGTCTATATATCCGTCTATCTATCTATCTACCTACCTATCTATTTACTACTCCTCCCTCCATAAGAATGCAAACTCCAAAGAGTGCAAGGACCTCATCTGTCTTCTCATCCTAGTGTTAACAAAGCCTGGCCGTAGTAGGTACTCAATAAATACTGTTTAAATGATTACAACAATAGTAATAATAGGAATAGTAATAATCCCATTAGAAAATCCAGGTCGTTATAATTAGGCTACTCAGCAATGACTGGGTTATACCTGTGGATGAATAGTCCAGAAAATGCTGCTATCATTTATTATCAAATCTCTAGTGAGCACTTGGCTGTCTACCACCCCTGTGAAGAGCTTCTGAGTATTTGCATGTTACTTACAACTGCCTCCCCACATACAATTTTACTAATTAAATCTTTCATACGATATTTCTAAGCATCTTTCACTACCAAACCTACAAGCCTTGAAAGCATCTTTTCTTTTGCTCCTGATACAATGAACGCAAAATTCCTCCTCCTAGGAAAGGCTAATCCTTACCCACAGACTTACAATCCATGCATTCTCAATTCCCAAGAACTTTATTCCCTTGTTTGTCTCCATGCATGTACCATCAATCTCCCTTTATTGGATTATACCCATTAGCATATATTCACGTTTGAGTATCTCCTATCTTTAACAAAAAAAAATCTTCTCACATCTCCCTTCAACTACTACTACTACACTTTCATAACTAAAATTATCTATATGTATTGAGTGTCCATTTCCTCATCTCTGATTCATATCTCAAACCATGACAGGCTTTCACTCCCCATGGAAAGTGCTTGTCTTGGTCACCAATGACCTCCATGTAGCCGAACTAAAAGTCACTTCTCTGGGCTCATCTTACTTCGACTCTCAGCAGCATTCAACATAGCTATAACTGGGACTTCCCCGGTGGTCCAGTGGGTAAGATTCCGAGCTCCCAAAGCAGGGGGCCCAGATTCGATCCCTGGTCGCATGCCGCAACTAAGAAGTCCGCATGCCACAACTAAAGATCCCGCATGCCACGACGAAGATCCTGCGTGCCCAACTAAGACCCGGTGCAGCCTAAATAAATATTAAAAAACAAAAACAAAAACCATAGCTGTAACTCCTACACTGGCTATTCTCCTCTCTGGCCTCCTGAATATCCTCTCCTAATTTTCTTCCTGCCTCACCAGCAATGCCTCCTCAACTCCCTTGTGGCAACCCCTCTTCCTCCATAAAACCTCAGGACTTGATTTGGGCTCTTCTCTTTCTACACTCCCGGATGATCTCATTAATTCCGATACACTTAAATAATACCTTATTCTGATGACTCCCAAACATATCTACTAGGTCCAGACTTCTATTTTGAACTCCAAATTCCATTTTTAAATATCTATCTAACATTGCCTCTTTGATGTCTCTCAAGGATATCAAATGGGCCAGGTCCAAAAGAGAACTCTCAATCTTCCTCCAAACCTGCTCAGCCTACCTCCCCTCCCCCTAGTCCTCCCACCCTTGTACTGGATGCCAAACGATTCATCAGCATGCTCAAACTAGAACCCTTGAAGGAATCCTAGATTGATACTTTCCCCTTATCTCATGCCCATTAACAAGTCCTATGAATTTTTATCTGAAAAATGTATCTTGAACTCATCTTCCTTTCAGTAAAGTATAGGAATTAAGAGTGTAGGCACTGGAGTTAGACTACTAGAATTTAAATCACAGCAATAATAACAGCTAGCATTTATTGAGCATTTACTCTTTGCCTAACACTGTCCTGTTTTAAAATACGTATATTAACTCATTTAATTTTCATAAGAACCTCATGAGGTGGGTACTATTATTATTATTTCTATTTTAAATTAAAGCAACAGAGGTTAAAGAACTTGTCTAATCCTGATAGAACCAGAACTCATATTCCTAAATCTAGCTCCAGATCTCACTATGCTAGGTTGCCTCTTGGAAAAAGGAGACAAAAGATAGGGGGAGACCAGTTTAAAGCTAAGGCAACAGTCTGGGTAAGAAACAATGAGAATCTGAATGAGTAATGAAAGTAGGGACAAATTTATGAAATATTCAGGTAAGTCTTAAATAGAGAGTTATATCATGTTCAAGGACTGAAAGACTGAATATTATAAAGATGTCAATTTTTCCCAAACTGATCTGTAGATTCTATCCCACTCAATATCCCAACAGATTCAACTTGACAAGTTGATTCTAAAATTTTATCAATTAACAAAACCAAGAATAGCCAAGATACTCCTTAAGAAGAAAAAACATAAGAAATTTACCCTGTCAGATATCAAATATTATTTCGAAGTTTTTAGTAATTAAGACAGAATGGTATTGACTCAGATAGACAAATTAAACTATTTCACGAATACAGAACCCATAAACTGACCCCACATATACAAAAATTTGATTTATGACACAGCTGATATCACTGGTCAGTGAAAAAAGGACTGACTTTTTAATTAACAATGTTGGAAAAACTGGGTATCTATATGGGGAAACATGAAACTGGATCCTTAACAATACCCAATACAAAATTCAAGTAAAAAAAACAATCCTGGGGGCTTCCCTGGTGGTGCAGTGGTTAAGAGTCCGCCTGCCAATGCAGGGGACACGGGTTTGAGCCCTGGTCCAGGAAGATTCCACATGCCACGGAGCAACTAAGCCCGTGCGCCACAACTACTGAGCCTGGGCTCTAGAGCCCACAAGCCACAGCTACTGAAGCCTGCACCTAGAGCCCGTGCTCTGCAACAAGAGAAGCCACTCAATGAGAGGCCCGCGCACCGCAATGAAGAGTAGCCCCCGCTTCCCGCAACTAGAGAAAAGCCCCTGCGCAGCAACAAAGTCCCAACACAGCCAAAAAAAAAAACAATTCTGGGAGTTCCCTAGAGGTCCAGTGGTTAGGACTTGGCTCTTTCACTGCCATGCCCCGGACTCAATCCCTGGTTGGGGAAATAAGATCCCACAAGCTGCATGGTGCACTCAAAACAAAAACAAAAACAAAAACAAAAAAACTAAGTGGATTAAAGATTTAAGTGTGAAAAGCAAAACTGTAAAACTTTTAGAAGACAATATAAAAGAATAATTCTGGGGGCTTCCCTGGTGGCGCAGTGGTTGAGAGTCCGCCTGCCGATGCAGGGGACGCGGGTTCGTGCCCCGGTCTGGGAAGATCCCACATGCCGCGGAGCGGCTGGGCCCGTGAGCCATGGCTGCTGAGCCTGTGCGTCCGGAGCTTGTGCTCCGCAACGGGACAGGCCACAACAGTGAGAGGCCCGCGTACCGCAAAAAAAAAAAAAAAAAAAAGAAGAATTCTATGGCCTTAGAGTAGGCAAGAATTTCTTAGACATTAATGTCATATACCATAAAAGAGAAGATTGATAAATTATAATACACTAAATTAATAACTTTGGAACCAGTGACACATAAAATGAAATGATAAGCCATAAACCGAAAGATACCAGCTATACACATAAATGATAAAAGATGAGGATCCAAAATATATTTTAAATTCCTATAAATTAATATACAAAAGACCAACCCCTCTGCTCCCCACAAATAAAAACTTGAATATTTACTTCTCAGGAGACAACATAAATAACATAACATATGAAAAGGTGCTCAGACTCACAGGAAATCAGGAGAATACAAATTAAAACCACAATAAAATCCACACCCACTAGATTGACAAAAATTAAAATTCTGACTAAATAAAGTATTGGCTAGGATACAGAACAACCAAAACACTTAAAGTATACCAGGAAAAACAATTTAGTATTATTTTTTAAGAAGATGCACAAACTTCATAATCCAGCAATTCCATTATTCCTACAATCCCTCTGCCTGGAATAGATTCTCTAACTTTGCATGACCAAATCTTACTCTTGAGATACCATCTTCAGAAGGTAGAAGTAGTATTTCTATGTTCTGAACTCCTATAGCATTTTATAAGTGTTTCTAGCATACCAATTTCTAGCCGGCATCATACATATTTATATTCAAGTCTTATCTTCTCTACCAAATTGTAAGCAAACAGAGAACAAGAACCTGCTTGATTTGTCTTTTAATCACCATAGCACTAGACACAGCACCTGCATAAGGGAGCATATGATAAAGACTCAAAGCTACAGAATCAAGCTGTACAAAACCTAGCACATAGAAGGCACTCAAATATTTGTTAAATGGGTGAATAAAAATTTGCTTAGTGACTAACTGAATCAGCCAGGAATTGCTGTGCGTACCAAACATGAACTAGTGGTAAAATAAAAATGAGAACGCTGATTCGTGTATCCAAAGCCCCAAATGAATTTTTCTCCCAGATTCCAGCCTGATGATGCATAGTGAGAGTCAACTACCAGCTACAACTGGAAACTACTGCCAACAAGGCAGATAAAGAATGAGGGCAGGATAGGAGGAGGTGGAAAAAAGAAAAAGAAGGTAATAAAGTAGAATAAGTAAGGAATGGCAACATTATTGGATTGTAGGTCATCTTCCATAAGAATTTTAAGAGGGCAAGAAAACTAAGAAAGCAAAGAAATATTTATAGGGGCTTCCCTGGTGGCGCAGTGGTTGAGAATCCGCCTGCCAGTGCAGGGGATACGGGTTCAAGCCCCGGTCCGGACCAACTAAGCCTGTGCACCACAACTACTGAGCCTGTGCTCTAGAGCCCGTGAGCCACAACTACTGAAGCCCTCACTCCTAGAGCCTCTGCTCCACAACAAGAGAAGCCACCACAATGAGAAACCCGCACACTGCAACAAAGAGTAGCTCCCACTCCCGCAGCTAGAGAAAGCCCGTGCGCAGCAACGAAGACCCAACACGGCCAAAAATAAATAAATAAATAAAATAAATTTATATATATATAAAAAGAAACATCTATAGACCTTTAGTAACAAAACAACAAATGGGATAGGACGATTTTAAAGATGAGGAAAGCTAGCCAGCAATAGATCATGCAGTAGAGACTTTTTTCCTTAAATTTATTATGCAGTATTTCAGACATATAAAAAGGTTTAAAAAAAAAAGTATAACAAATACCTGTGTATACTCCACTCAGCTTAAGAAATAGAGCATTAACAGTTAAAGCCCTCTGTATACTTCCTCAGTTATAGCCCCCTTCAACTCTCAGAGGCAACAGTATCCTGAATTTGGAGTTAAACATTCTTACTCACTTCTTTATATTTTTACAGCAGTGCCATTTTTTTTAAAAGTAGTGGATAAATTTTGTGACAAAGGGAGGAATTTCATCTGTCCATCATAAGGGACTCTGAATGAAAGGGAAAGAAAAGGAACAGTTAGTAACAACTGATCAACTCAGGACAAAAAGATGAAGCTTTGGAAGATGGATAGGTGACAGCTGAAGGGGAAAAAAAGGAAAGTAAACAGTACTGAAAAAGTAGCACAGCAAAAAAGAAACACCAAAAAAGAACAAAAATCAGTGTGAATGGAGAGAAACAGCTGCCTCAGAAAATGTTGTACTATTGTACTTGCCTTTGAAACAAAACAGAGTGAGAGTGAGTTCAGTTCATTCACTCAACAAATCAGCACAAACTATTTACTAGACACTCTTCTAAGGTACTAGGGATATAGCAGAGAACAGAACAAAGTCTCTGCCTTCAAGGAACATTTATTGTAGTTGGGGAAAGAGGCAAACAAATGAATAACACATCAAATATTGCAGAAAAGATAAAGAACAGAGAAGGCAGAGTGCTGGTGTGAGCGGAAGGACATGCTTGCTATTTTATGTGAAGGTAGTTAGAGAAGGCCTCTCTGATAAAGTGACATTTAGGCAGAAACCTAAAGGAAGTGAGGAACGTAGAAGACTATCTCAGGAAGAGTTACAGCAAATACAAAGGCCCTGAGGTGGGAGTGTGCATAGCATTAAAGGAACCGAAAGAAGGCTAGATGTGGCTGGGGTCAGCAGCAAGAAGGGTAGACATGGACAAGATGGTCACAGAGGCACCACATGTGGAGCAATGCCAGAACTGAAGCTTTTATTCAAAGTGAGATGCAAAATCACTGGAGCGTTTCCAAGAGAAAAGTAACATGATCTGGTTTACATTTTAAGTAAGATAATCATATAATTTATCACTCAAACAGGGACACTGGTGAGTGAAGGAGGGTGCTATTGATAGTTATGTTAGGACAAAAGGCATTAAGAAGACTTTAATTTTTACAGGCTGCTGTGTGGAGCCAGCCTGAAGGGGTCCCTCCGGCCAAATCTGGAACAATTGACCAAAATATACAGTGATAGTAAAAGACTGCAATCTATTGAATAAAGTAAGAATCTATGAGGCTACACTGATAAAAATAAATAAGAAGGAAAAGCTCTTTTTTTAAAAAAGTGATTCAGTTATATATATATATATATATATACACACATATATATATAAATTTTTTTTCATATTCTTTTCCATTATGGTTTATCACAGGATATTGAATACAGTTCCCCCATCCTATATATAATAGTTTGCATCTGCTAACCCCAAACTCCCAATACTTCCCTCCCCCACCTCCCTCTCCCCCTTGGCAACCACAAGTCTGTTCTCTATGTCTGTGAGTCTATTTCGGTTTCATAGATATGTTCATTTATGTTGTATTTTAGATTCTACATATAAGTGATATCACTTATTTGTGATATTTGTCTTTCTCTTCTGACTTACTTTGCTCAGTATGATAATCTCTAGGTCCATCCATGTTGCTGCAAATGGCATTATTTCATTCTTTTTTTATTGCTGAGTAATATTCCATTGTATATGTATACGACATCTTCTTTATCCATTCCTTTGTTGATGGACATTTAGGTTGTTTCCAAGTCTTGGCTATTGTAAATAGTGCTGCTATGAAGATAGGGATGCACGTATTTGGAAAAGCTCTTTCATATAGTAGAAAGCCAACTAACCAATTTAGAAGGAAGGATATAATTAGAAAATCATCTATTAGCAACCACCATAATGATAACTGATTAGGGCAAGAATCATCAATAAACACTAAAACTGATAGATAAAAGTTTGAAAAGTAATAGGATATTTACATAGTCTTGAAGTATCTCCCCACAAGATACTTATCAATTACAAAAGACAAATTTACAAGGGAGAAAACTGGCATATGCCACTTTCACTAAATGGCCAAAGTTAACATTGCCAGTAATGGAACCAATCAATAGCATGTGCATCCTAATATGATACACAGAGAAGAATTCAGCATCACTTCTTAGGTATTACTACCCAAAGTACATTAACTGAATTTAATCATGAGAAAACAACAAACCCAATGTGAGGGATATTCTACAAAATAACTGCCCTGTATTCATCGAACTGTCAATGCCATGAAAATACAAAGGAAGACTCAGGAACTATTCTAGATTAAAGGACAAGAAAGATATGTCAGATGACTGACATGAGATGACTAGCGAAATATGGATAATTTCCATAGCTCGATAATGGTATTGTGTCAGTGTCGAGTTCCTGATTTTGATCATCGTACTGTGGTTGCATTAAGACAATTTCTTGTTTCAAAAAAAGGCACATTGAAGTATTTAGGTGTTAAGGGGCATCATATCTGCAACTTACTCTTTAATAGTTCATTAAAAGAATAATTCTAGGTGTCTGAAAAGAGATAGGCAGAAAGCTAAAGCAAACTTAGTAAAAGTTAACATTTAAGGAATCCGGATGAAGGGTATGCAGAAATTCTTCAGATTATTTTTGCAAATCTTCCACAAGTCTGAAATTATTTTTTATTTAAATGAACAAAGGTTTCAGTGTAGACACACAAAGGTTTCAGTGTAGACAATAGACTGGGTGGGGGGTGGTGCGTGCAGAGTTAAAAGCAGGGTTGGACCATTTAAAAGGCTATTGTAGATTAAGGACAGAGGTCATGGAAGATAGCAGAGTAGGAAGCTCTAGGAATTGGTCCTTTCACCAAAAGAACTATTGAGCTGACAAGAAATGCTTAGAGTAATTACTTTGAAACTCTGGAATCCAGTCCAACACTTTCAGCATCCAAGGGAGTGCCTGATGAAGAAAGAGGCTGGTAAATTTTATTTAATTTCAGCATTTGGCATAGCACCTATCATCCTCCAGCTCCCAGTCCCATGGGAGGCAGCAGTGGGAACAACAGCCCAAGATCCTGTTGCAGCTTGCTGGTGCTAGGGTGGGCAATAGGGATCTTGTCCTCCAAAAATAAAGGTTATGTGTCTTTCTTTCTTTCCTTCTTTTTTTTTTTGGCCACACTACACAGCTTGCAGGATCTCAGTTCCCCAACCAGGAACTGAACCCAGGCTACAGCAGTGAAAGCCCAGAATCCTAACCACTAGGCCACCAGGGAACTCCCAAGGTTATGTGTCTTGATCACTGCTTTTGACTGCTGAGGAGCTGGCAAAGAGGCTCACCATTGTTTCAACCCCCATGGCTGAAGTGGCTTCCCTAACAAAGTGAGATGAAGAGATTCAAAAAAAGAGAACACTCTCTTTTTTCCTTGTCTTTTCTTATTGGATCCAGGCATTTAAGGAAATCTCTGTCAAGTCACTGATGGGGTGGAGATAACAGAAGCGACTTCAGTGACCATATACAGCAAGGAATATAGTCTTTGCAAAACTAGTTTGGAAGAGTCACTAAACTTAGAGACAACTGCAGCTTTCACCCAGTAATGACAGTAATCTCTAAGAAGGGAGTAGAATCTGATTTCCAGAGTTACCACATTACAATACTCAAAATGTCCAGTTCTCAACAAAAAATTACAAAGCATACAAGCACATGAAAAAATACTCAATGTTGCCAATTATTAGAGATATGAAAATCAAAACCACAATGAGGTATCACCTCACACCAGTAAAAATGGCTATCATCAAAAAGTCTACAAACAATAAATGCTGGAGAGGGTGTGGAGAAAAAGGAACCCTCCTACACTGTTGGTGAGAATGTAAATGGTGCAGCCACTGTGGAAAAAATTATGGAGCTTCCTCAAAAAACTTAAAATAGAGCTACCATAAGATCCAGCAATCCTGCTCCTGGGCATATATCCAGAAAAGACAAAAACTATTATTCGAAAAGATACATGCAGCACTATTTATAATAGTCAAGACATGGAAAGGACCCAAGTACTCACCAACAAATGATTGGTTTAAGAAGATGTGATATATGTAGATACACACACACACACACACACACACACACACACACACAATGGAATACTACTCAGTCATAAAAAAGAATTAAATATTGCCATTTGCAGCTACATGGATGGACCTGGAGAAAATTATACTAAGTGAAGTAAATCAGAGAAAGACAAATATTATATGATATCACTTATACACGGAATCTAAAAAAATAATACAAATGAATCTATAGGAGAAACAGACTCACAGACATAGAAAACAAACTCACAGTTAGCAAAAGGTAAAGGGAGTAAGGAGGGATAAATTAGGAGTATGCAATTAACAGATACAAACTACTATAAATAAAATAGATAAGCAACAAGGATTTACTGCGTAACACAGGGACTTAACTATACTTCAATTAAGAAAAATTACGAAGCATACAAAGACAAAGGAAAATACAGCCTATTCACAGCAAAAAAGAAATTGACTGAAACCATCGTCTAGCAAGCCCAGATACTAGACTTACTAGACAAAGGTTTAAGTTAACTGTCTTTAATATGTTCAAAGAGCTGAAGGAAACCATGGACAAATAACTAAAGGAAACCAGGAGAACAATGTATGAATAAGTACAAAATAGCAACAGAAAGACAGGAAGTATAAAAAGGAACCAAACAGAAATTCTGTACAAAAAAGTACAATAGCTGGAATTAAAAATTCACTAGAGGGGTTCAATATCAGATTCAACCAGGCAAAAGAAAGAGTTAGTGAACTTGAAGACAGGAAAATTGAAATTACTCAGACTGAATTATAGAGTATTGAGCAGAGTTCCCTGTGCTATACCATAGGTCCTTATTAGTTATCTATTTTATATATAGTAGTGTATATATATCACATTTTGTTTATCCATTCATCTGTCCATGGAGCCTTGGGTAACTTCTGATATTTGGCTATTGCGAATAGTGCTGTCATGAACATGGGTGTATAAATATCTCTTTGAGACTCTGTTTTTTTTTTTGTTTTTTTTTTTTTTTGCGGTATGTGGGCCTCTCACTGTTGTGGCCTCTCCCGTTGCGGAGCACAGGCTCTGGATGCACAGGCTCAGCAGCCATGGCCCACAGGCCCAGCCGCTCCGCGGCATGTGGGATCTTCCCGGACTGGGACATGAACCCGCGTCCCCTGCATCGGCAGGCGGACTCTCAACCACTGCGCCACCAGGGAAGCCCGAGACTCTGTTTTAAAAAAAAAAAAAGAAAGAAAGAAATTACTCAGGCTGAGGAGCACAAAGAAAAATGAAGGGACTTCCCTGGTGGCCCAGTGGGTAAGACTCCACGCTCCCAATGCAGGGGACCCAGGTTTGATCCCTGGTTGGGGAACTAGATCCCGCATGCACGCTGCAACTAAGAGTTCGCATGCCACAACTAAGAAGTCCGCATGCTGCAACTAAGAAGCCCACGTGCAGCAACTAAGAGTCTGCATGCTGCAGCTAAGAAGTCTGCATGTTGCAACTAAAAGATCCCACATGACACAACTAAGACCCAGTGCAGCCAAAATAAATAAATACATAAATATTTTTAAAATAATTAAAATTAAATAAAATTAAATAAATTTTTAAAAAAAGAATGAAGAGGGCCTTCCCTGGCAGTCCAGTGGTTAAGACTCCATGCTCCCACTGCAGCGGGTGCAGGTTCAATCCCTGGTTGGGGAACTAGGATCTTGTATGCCATGTGGCATGACCAAAAAAAAACAAAGAAAAAGAAAAATGAACAGAGTGTAAAGGGCCTATGGTACACCATCATATGTATGAACACACATATTCTGGGAGTCCCAGGAAGAAAAGAGGAAAAAAAAAAATTTTAAGAAAAAAATCATCAAAAACAGTCCAAATAGATGAAAGACATGAATCTACACATCCAAGAAGCTCAACAAACTTCAACAGGATAAATCTAAAGAATTCCACACCGAGTGCATTATATTCAAACTGGTGAAAAACAAAGAGAATATTCAAAGCAACAGAAAGGAAGTAACTCATCATATATGAGGGACCCTCAATGAGATTAACAGCCAATATCTCATCAGAAACCATAGAGGCCAGAAGGCCGGGGATGATACATTTAAAGTGCTGAAGGTAAAAACTATCAACCGAAAATTCTAAAATAGGACTTACCTGGTGGTGCAGTGGTTAAGAATCCACTTGCCAATCCACCTGTGCAGGGGACACAGGTTTGAGCCCTGGTCTGGGAAGATCCCACATGCTGCAGACCAACTAAGCCCGTGCACCACAGCTGCTGAGCCTGCATGCTACAACCTGCGAGCCACAACTACTGAGCCCACATGCCACAACTACTGAAGCCCATGTGTCTGAAGCCCATGCACCTGAAGCCCATGCGCCTAAAGCCCATGCACCTAGAGCCCGTGCTCCGCAACAAGAGAAGCCAGCCCACAATGAGAAGCCCGTGCACTGCAAAGAAGAGTAGCCCCTGCTCGCTGCAACTAGAGAAAGCCCGCACACAGCAACAAAGACCCAATGCAGCAATAAAGACCCAAAAAATAAATAGCCATACGTGGGAAATGTTTTTAAAAAAAAAGAACTCTAAAATAAAAGAGAAATCAAGACATTCCTCAACAAAAGCTAAGGGAATTCATCACCAGTTCACCTGCCCTATAAGAAATACTAAAGGGAAATGAAAGGGAAAGGCTAAAATGAAAGAATACTAAGTGGTAACTCAAAGTCATACAAAAAAATAAGGATCATTATATCATCAAAAGTATACAAACAATAAATGTCAGAGAGGGTGTGGAGTAAAGGGAACCCTCCTACACTGTTGGTGGGAATGTAAATTGGTACAATCACTATGGAGAATACTATGGAGGTTCCTGAACAAACTAAAAATAGAACTACCATATGATCCAGCAATCCCACTCCTGGGCATATATCCAGAGGAAACCATAATTCAAAAAGACACATGCACCCCAATGTTCACTGCAGCACTATTTACAATAGCCAGGACATGGAAGCAACAGAGGAATAGTTAAAGATGATGTGGTACATATACACAATGGAATATTACTCAGCCATAATAAAGAATTAAATAATGCCATCTGCAGCAACATGAATGGACCTAGAGATTACCATACTAAGCAAAGTAAGTCAGACAGAGAAAGACAAATATCATATGATATCTAGAAAGATGACACAAATGAACTTATTTACAAAACAGAAACAGACTCCCAGACTTCAAAAACAAACTTATGGTGACCAAAGGGGAAAGGTGGGGGGAGGGATAAATTAGGAGTTTCAGATTAACATATATACACTACTATATATAAAACAGATAATCAGCAAGGACCTACTGTATAGCACAGAGAACTCTATTCGATATTCTGTAATAACCTATATGGGAAAAGAATCTGAAAAAGAATGGATATATGTATATGTATAACTGAACTACTTTGCTGTACACCTGAAACACAACACTGTAAGTCAACCATACCCCAATATAAAATAAAATTTAATGATTTCATATTTTAAAAAAGATCATTACAAAGTTTATATAAATAAATACACAAGATAGTACACCGTATTTTTGGTATGTAACTCCTCTATTTGTTTCTTATATGATTTAAAAGACAAATGCATAAAATAATAATTATAAATCTACAGTAACAGGTACATGATGCATAAAGATGTAGTTTGTGACAATAACAACATAAAGAGGGGAAATGGAATTAATGTATGCTCTTTTTTATTAATTGAGATATAACTGATATACAACATTATATTAGTTTCAGGTATACAACATAATGATTTGATATTCATATATACTGCAAAATGATCACCACAATAAATGTAGTTTAATGTATGCTCATGAAGCTAAGTTGGCATCATTTCAAATTAGATTGCTATAAACTCAAGATATTAACTGTAATTCCCAAGGTAATCACTAAGAAAGTAACTTTAAAAATATACAAAAAAGAAAATGAAGAGGGAAACAAAATGGTACAACAGAAAAAAATCGAATACAAAAGAAGGCCATATTGGAGGAATTGAGAAACAAAAAAAGATATGACATATAGAAAACTATCAATGGCAGAAATAAGTCCTTCATTATCACTAATCACTTTAAGTACAAATGGGTTAACTGACCAATTAAAGACACAGATTGGCAGAAAAGATGTAAGGAAAAAAAGGCCAACCACATGCTGCTTACAAAGACTCACTTTAGATACAGCACACAATAGGGTGAAAATGAAAATAAAATGAAAATATTCCATGCAAATAGTAAACAAAAGAGAGCTGGAGTGACTATACAAGTATCAGACAAAATAGAACTTAAGTCATAAATTGTTACAAGAGACACAAAGAAAAAAAAGAGAGACACACACAAAAGACATTTTATATTGATTTAAAAGGCCAATTTATCAAGCAGACAGAATAACTATAAACATGTACACACCCAAACAACAGAGCCCCCCAAAATAAGAATCTAAAACACTGATAGAATTGAAGAGATAAATAGACATTTCTATCATTGAGGACTTCAATACCCTACTTTAAATAATGAGTGGGACATCTGGACAGAATATCAATAAGGTAACAAAGGATTTGAACAACACTATAAACCAATCAGGCCTAACAGACATATACAGAACAACACTCCACCCAACAATAGCAGAATATATTATCTTCTCAAGGACACATAAAACATTCTCCAGGAGAGACCACGTTAGGCCATAAACCAATTTTCAGTAAGTTTAAAAAGAGCAAAATCATACAAACTATCTTCTCTGAACACAATGGAAGAAAGCTAGAAATCAGTAAAATAAGGAAAGCTGGAAATTTTGCAAATACATGGAAATTAGCTCAGTTTTTTTTTTTTTAAGCTCACTCTTAAACAACTAATGGATGAAAGAAGAAATCACTAGGGAAATTTAAAAATACTTTGAGACAAATGAAAATGAAATCACAACATACTAAAACTTATGGGACACAGTGAAAGCAGTACTTAAGGGGAATTTTATAGCTGTAAATACCCACATAAAAAAGGAAGAAAGACCTCAAATCAAATAAACTAACTTTACATCTTAAGGGACTAGAAAAAGAGCAAACTAAATCCAAAACTAGCAGAAAGAAGGAAATAACAAAGATGAGCAGGAAAAAATAGAGAATTTAAAAGATAGTAGAGGGGACTTCCCTGGTGGTCCAGTGGTTGAGAATCCACCTTCCAATGCAGGGAACACGGGTTTGATCCCTGGTTGGGGCACTAAGATCCCACATGCTGCGGGGCAACTAAGCCCATGTGTCACAACTACTGAGCCTGCACACTCTAGAGCCTGCACACCACAACCAGAGAGCCCACGCGCTGCAACTACTGAGCCTGTGTGCTCTGGAACCCACACACCACGACGAAAGATGCCGCATGCCTCAACGAGGATCCCATGTGCCACAACTAAGACCTAACACAGCCAAATAAGTAAATAAATATTGTTTTTTAAGTAGCAGAGGATCAAAACCAAAAGTCAGTTCCTTAAAAAGATAAAATTGAAAAACTTTTAGCAACAAAAAGAATAGATAAATTGGACTTCATCAAAATTAAACTTTTGTGAATCAAACAAAGGACATTATCAAGAATGTGAAAAGACAACCTGCAGAATGGGAGAAAGTATCTACAAACCATATATCTGATAATGATCTAGTAACCAGAATATATAAAAAACCCTTACAGCTCAACAACAAAAGGACAACAACCCAATTTAAAACCGGGCAAAGGACTTGAAGAGACACTTCTCCAAAGAAGATATACAAATGGCCAACAAGCAGATGAAAAGATGTCAACATCATGGTCATCAAGGAAATGTAGAACAAATAATAACAGATACTACTTCACACTCACTAGGATGACTTTAATAAAAAACAGAAAACGACAAATGTTGGTAAGGATGTAGAGAAGTATGAACCCTTGTACATTGCTGGTGAGAATGTAACATGGTTCAGCTGCTGTGCAAAACTGCTTGGCAGTTCTTGAAAAAGTTAAGCATACACTACACACCTTTTACAATGGCCATAATCCAGAACAGTGACACCACCACATCCTGAGAAGATGTGGAGTAACACAGGAACTCTCACTCATTGCTGGTAGGAATGCAAAATGGTACAGCCACTTTGGAGGACAGTTTGGCAGTTTTCTACAAAACTAAACATACTTATACCATATGATCCAGCAATGCCATTTCTTGGTATTTACCCAAAGAAGATGAAAAGTATCTGCACACAAAAATCTGCGCAGAGATGTTTATAACAGTTTTATTTAATAATGCCAAAACTTGGAAGCAACCAAGATGTCCTTCAGGGTTTCCCTGGTGGTACAGTGGTTAAGAATCCACCTGCCAATGCAGGGGACATGGCTTCAAGCCCTGGTCTGGGAAGATGCCACATGCCACGGAGCAACTAAGCCCGTGCGCCACAACTACTGAAGCCCATGCTCCTAGAGCCCATGCTGCGCAACAAGAGAAGCCACTGCAATGAGAAGCCTGCACACTGCAACGAAGAGTAGCCCCCCACTCGCCGCAACTAGACGAATCCCGCACACAGCAACAAAGACCTGATGCAGCCAAAAATAAAGAAAGAAATTTATTAAAAGAAAAAAAGATGTCCTTCAGTGGTGAATGGATAAACTCTGATACATACAGACAATGATATATTATTCAGTGCTAAAAAAAAAAAAAAAATGAGCTATCAAGCCATGAAAAAGACATGAAGGAACGTCAAATGCATATTACTAAGTGAAAGAAGCAGATATGAAAAGGGCTACATACTGTATGATTTCAGTTATATGACATTCCAGACAGGCAAAACTATGGAGACAATGAAAAGATCAATGGTAGCAAGGGGTTGGGGTAGTCGTGGGTGAATGAATCAGCAGAGCACAGAGGATTTTTAGGGCAGTGAAAATACTTTGGATGATACTGCATTGATGGATACATGTCATCATATATTTGTCCAAACTTACAGAACATTCAATACCAAGAGTGAACCCTAAGATAAACTATGGATTTTGGGTGATTATGCTGTGCCAATGTAGGTACAGAGTGTGTACCACTCTGGTGGAAGATGTTGATAATAGGGGAGGCTATGCATGTGTAGAGGCTGGGGGTATATAGGAAATTTCTATACCTTCCTTTCAATATTGCTATGATCCTAAAACTGTTCTTTAAAAACAAACAAACAAACAAAACCTCTTTAAGTTACATAAAATTTAAAAAGTTAAGTGTAGCATTATCATATGGCTCAAAAATTCCAATCCTAGGTATATACCCAAAAGAAATGAAAACATACGTCTAGTACAGCATGGTGAATATAGTTAACAATATTGGGCTTCCCTGGTGGCACAGTGGTTGAGAGTCCGCCTGCCGATGCAGGGGACACGGGTTCGTGCCCCAGTCCGGGAGGATCCCACATGCCGCGGAGCGGCTGGGCCCATGAGCCATGGCCGCTGAGCCTGCGAATCCGGAGCCTGTGCTCCGCAGCGGGAGAGGCCACAGCAGTGAGAGGCCCGCATACCGCAAAAACAAACAAACAAACAAAAACAATATTGTATTGCATATTTTAAAGCTGCTAAGAGACTAAACCTTAAAAGTTCACATCGTAAGAAAAAAAAATTTTATAACTATGTATGGTAATGAATGTTAACTAGACTTATTGTGGTGATCATTTCACAACATATACAAACGTGGAATCATTATGTTGCACACCTGAAACTAATACAATGCTATGCGTCAATTATACTTAGATTAAAAAATGTCTACACAGAAACTTGAACACAAATGTTTATAAACATTTTCTTTATAAACATAGTGCTATGTTGGCATTATTTGTAATAGTCGTCCATCAGTGGATGAATGGTTAAACAAATTGTGATATATACATACGATGGCATATTATTCAGCCACAAAAAGGAAAAAATTACTGAAGTATTGATACATGCTACAACACGGATGAACCCCGGAAACATTAGGCTCAGTGAAAGAAGCCAGACACAAAAAGTCACACATTATATGATTCCATTTATGTGAAATCCAGAATAGGTAAACGCATAGAGACAGAACGCATGTTACTGGGCACCAAGGAGAGGAGGGAGGGAGAAATGGGGAGCAATTGTTTAACAGGTATAGGGCTTTCTTCTGGGGTGATGAAAATGTTTTGGAACTAGACAGAGGTGGTGGTTGTGCAACACTGTGAACATACTAAATGCCACTGAATTGTTCACTTTAAAATGGTTAACTGTATGTAATATGAATTCCACCTCAACCTTAAAAAAATGAAAGAAAAACGTTTTAAGAAAATTTTAATGTTTACTCTTTTAATAATAGCTTTATTGAGATACAATTCATATACCATACAATTCACCCATTTATAGTGTACAATTTAATTGTCTTTACTGTAGTCAGAGTTATGCAATCTTTAGATTTAAAACATTTTTATCAGCGCCCCCCCCCCAAAAAAACCCCGGTACCTATTAGCAGTCACTCCCCATTCCCTCCTCTCCTACAGTCAACCACTAATCTACTTTCTGTCTCTGTAGATTTGCCTATTTTGTACACTTCTAAGAAACAGAATCATATGTAGTCTTTCGTGACTGGCTTCTTTCACTCAGCATATTTTCATGGAATTTGCTTTATTTTAAATATAAAGTTTGTGCCATGTATTAAAACATAAGGATAAAAGTAAGGAGACTATTAAAGGAACACTTATGAAAAGAATACAATCACTGAATGCAATGGCAGATCAAGAATCAAAAACAGGAATCCAGCTAAGATGAATTTTTATAAAATATAAACCAATAGATGTGAAGCAAAACCATTATAAGATGCAGTAGAAGCAAATCAAGGTAAAACAAATACGTTAGGGAAAATATTTTACAAAACAAATTGCTGTCAAAAAGAGAAAATTTTCCCTAAAAAAGGTTTAGGAAAAGTAATCACAGGTTTAGTTAAAAAAAGAAACAGGGAGAGCAAAGAATCATTGTCTTTGAGTATAAAAACTCCTCCAATCAGTGTTTCTCAAAATGTGGTCCCTGGACTATGTGCATCAAAATCATCTAAGAACTTGTTTTTAAAATATCAGGGATTCCCTTGTGGCGCAGTGGCTGGGAATCCACCTGCCAATGCAAGGGACGTGGGTTTGAGCCCTGGTCCAGGAAGATCCTACTTGCCGCGGAACAACTAAACCCGTGCGCCACAACTACTGAGCCTGCATTCTAGAGCCCTCAAGCCACAACTACTGAGCCCACGAACCACAACTCCTGAAGTCCATGCACCTACAGCCCACGCTCCACAACAAGTGAAGCCACCTCAATGAGAAGCCTGCACACCGCAACGAAGAGTAGCCCCCGCTCACCACAACTAGAGAAAAGCCCACGTGCAGCAACGAAGAGCCAATGCAGCCAAAAATAAAATAATTTATTTTAAAAAGAAATTAGATTTCTGGTCTGTGCCCCACACAATCACCAAAGATGGGAAACTGTAAACTATTTTTTATAAGTTTCCAGATGACTCTCATAAACACTAAAGTTTGAGAACTAACTTAATATCTAATTAACACAAATTAATGCAAATAATTAAATGTGTGTAAGAGACAAGAGAATCATGACAGCAGTAAAGTGCATGAAAAAGAGCAAGGTGAAAGAGAGCAAAGAAAAAAATTTTTGCACATTGCACTGTTGAGAAAACGTAAAGTGATGTTTGAAAACTCTTGTCGATTTGATCTTGAAAAAAAATTCCAAATGTGTAAATATGCAAGCCATTCTACTAATACTTGTGAGGACCACGCAGGATATGAATAGGAAGGCACTCATAAATGTAAAGTTGCATGGCAGAGAGAGCACATACCCATTTGATACCCAAATGTTTGTTGATGTCAGACTATTTTTATAACAAGTACTGTTACATTTAATTATCTCCATTCTTAACTCTGATAACCTAGACAAAACTAAACTTTTTGCAGCAGTAATCTTTACAGGAACAACAGCATAAATTGTCAACTATTATGTCACATACTGACGTGCAAGTTCAGGGTCAAGACATTTACTTTCAGACCAAGTTAATCTCTGTTTTTATGGTAAGATTTATGTAAACAAGGACAGACAAAATTAGAGTTAAATTTCTCAAGGCTAAGAGCACTAGATGCTAAGAGCATGATAGAACTCAAATTTCCCTGAAAATCACTAAAATATGCATTCAAGGATAGTCTTTATTATTTTAACTGTAAGCAAAGATTCCTGAAGATGAAGTATTAAGTTCTAATTCATAATTTTACTTCAGTGAGGAAATTCCACTTTGGCTTAGCAGAGTTAAAGAAAGGAAGTTCACTTTTATAACTCTCAAAGGAGCTCACTAACACAATGCAAAATTTGTCCATTTTCCCCATAAAAGGCATCCTCCCACTATAAACTCATAAACCAAATTAAAGTGCTAAATTCTAAAGTCTCTTTGACTCATTTAGATTAAGCCTTACAATGTATCTGGAAACCCAATTATATTCCATCAAACATTAAGAAGCAGATGTTTCAACATTTCCAGATATGGCTCTTACACATCTTGTAAATGAAACAAACTATACTGGGGGAATGAAGTAGGTAACACATGCAAATATATTACATGGGAGGTTATGTTGCTTTCAAAGGAGATTTTTATTCCTTATCAACATTTGGCTTGATACATGAAGGTCTAGAAGCATCTAAGAGCTCTTTTTGACACTTTTTCATTTCACAGCTTATGTTTCAAAAGTCAGAAACCCTAGAATTGAGTAAAGCCTGAAAGCAGGTTAAGATACAGATGTGTGGACTTCTTCATTAAAGGTTTCACATTTCCTCCCAATAAGCAGTCAACCAACATTCATCATTAAGCCCCAACTCCCTAAACACCTCTCACATGTTCAATGTGGCCTCTTCTTCACACAAGTCCAGTGCAACCTATCCACACGCGCACACACACCAACAGTCTCCAAGTCACCCACACTGGCACAAAAGCCTCTCAACATTCATCTGGTTGCTAATCAAGGGCTATTCTTGACACTGCCTGTAATCTCTTTTTCCCTTTCCACCGCAATACTCACTACTCAAAACAACAAAAGAAACAAGTTCGTTTTCTCTAACCACTGAGAGCTTCTCTAACTCTATACACCTCTCTCTCCTTTCCCCCCTTATTCTCTATCCTACCTTTGTTATTCAGAAGGTGCAGGGTCTGGGAAAATCTCACTCACCTCATGCTATAGGCACCAGCACCCAGTTCCTGGCCGATCCCGGAAAGACTAGCATCAAAGTCCTGCACCAGCCCGGATTCAATCACCTCATCGGCCAGAGGCAGCTTCAGAGCCCAGGCCATCCTGGCTCCTTCCTTGCCTCAGGAGACACCGTTTCTTGTACAAAGGCGAGCAGTGTGATTCTACCCAACGGGGGCAAGACTGCAAGACTGTAGAAAACTCCAAACCAAGATCTCCCCCGCAGTACTCACCAGCCGCCCCCAAGCCCCACCCGCACTGCCCACACAACTAATCTCCCGCACCCTTGTCTCCTTGCTCTTGGCTGCCCTGACTTCCAAAAATCCCTACCCCCACCCCCACCCTCACCTCCACCCCCGCCCAGCTCTCCGGAGCCGCGCGAGGGTCCTCTGGCTTCACTCTTCCCGACTGCCCAAAGGCAACCCTGGACTCCTCGCACTCCCACTCTTTGGGCTCTCCCCTTGAACTCGTGGTGGTCACTCGCTGCTTTCTAAACAGACCAGCAGCAGCGACCCGCTACCTACCCTGCGCGCCCACGCCGCTTTCCCACCTTTTCCCCCCGCCCCTTTCTGCGGGAAACCCCCCCTCCCTCCCGGGAACCAGTCTCCCTTTCCCCTCCAGGCCTCGCTTCCGGTCAGTCCCAAAATCACTTCCGGTCACCCCTTCTCAATCCCACGGCTCTTAGAACCAAATCCAGGTTTCCGCTGAGTCGACTCCCAGCCCTCTGCAGCCCCCCACGGCCTCAAAGCATGGGTGGAGAAAGCTCAGCACCGGCTTGAATCCCAGACTCGCCAGGTTCCTCCACCGCCCACCGCCCCAGCGCCAGCCAATCATGGCGTCCTCTTCCTTCTCGGGTCCGAAGAACGTGTATCACCCTGACGCTAGCCAATGAAGAAGCGACTTCGCCGGCCTCGGCAGTGATGATAGGCTAGCTACGCCACGGCTCTCTGCCCGCGGGAGATGGGCGGGGGGATCTGGCAGAGGAAACGGCGTGCTTTCAAACGTCCCTCCTTGGGGCTACCTGAGTTCTGGCGTCCGCTAAGTAAGCGAGTCAGCACCCTACGGCGTGGGTGGAGCTTTGGCTCTAGTCTTATTGAACCCACACCCACACCCTGGCTGACTTACCTAAACGCTCCTAACAAGCGTTTGTTTGCTCGTGGAATACTGTCTCATAAAACTCACCTCTTAACGGGGTCAAGACTGCTTCAGTCCCACTTCCCTGGATAGTCTTTTTTTTTTTTTTTGTGGTACGCGGGCGTCTCACTGTTGTGGCCTCTCCCGTTGCGGAGCACGGGCTCCGGACGCGCAGGCTCAGCGGCCATGGCTCACGGGCCCAGCCGCTCCGCGGCATGTGGGAGACTCCCGGACCGGGGCACGAATCCGTGTCCCCTGCACCGGCAGGCGGTCTCTCAACCACTGTGCCACCAGGGAATCCCTGTATCACATCTTATTTATCCATTCCTCTGTTGATGGACATTTAGGTTGCTTCCATGTCCTGGCTATTGTAAATAGTGCTGCAATGAACATTGGGGTGGATGTATCTTTTCAAATTACGGTTTTCTCCAGGTATATGCCCAGGAGTGGGATTGCTGGATCATATGGTAGTTCTATTTTTAGTTTTTTAAGGAAACTCCATACTGTTCTCCATAATGGTTGTACCAATTTACATTCCCACCAACAGTGTAGGAGGGTTTCCTTTTCTCCACACCCACTCCAGTATTTATTGTTTGTAGATTTTTTGGTGATGGCCGTTGTGACCGGTGTCAGGTGATACCTTACTGTAGTTTTAATTTGCATTTCTCTAATAATTAGTGATGTTAAGCATCTTTTCATGTGTGACTATCTAGTTTTAACTCTTCACATCTTCCTACACTCCAGACAGCAAGCCTTTGAGGTCCAGTCTGGCTTTTTTGATGGACCCTGCAGTTAGGAGAAAAGGCATCTGAAGTATAGGGCAGTCTTTTGGGACTGAGCCCTTTACCTGTGGAATCTGATGCCATCTCTGGGTAGGTAATGTCAGAATTGAACTGGGCTCTCAGACACACTGCTAGTGCCTGAGAAATGCTTTTTGGTGTGGGGAAGCCTGCACACATACCCATTGGAGTTGGGTTCAGGAGCCCAGAGGAACATCCCAGACTTGGGAATAGAAACTGCAGTCCCTCCACAAACCCACCCCTCTTCCTTTAAAGATTTCCTGGGCCAGTTTGCCAAGAACCACACTCAAACTGGTCTGAGCCAGTGGTAACAGCTTCCACTGACTCTTCTGCTGGGAGCTGTTGGGAGATGCCTCTCTCCATTCAGGGCCAGTTGCGGCCCAGATTCCATTCACTCCCACACATCACAGTCCAAACCTTGCAGCGCTGATGCTGAAGCCTCTGTACCTGCTTTCTCCCAGTAGCGTGAAGTCAGGGACTCAGCTCCTGTTGTTTCCTTGAAAGGGAGGGTACAAATGCATTCAGTCATCTATCTGATGTTTATCAAGCACCTGCTCTGTGCCCTTGGCCTCGGTCCTGAGGGGTTGCAGTCTAGTGTGGACAGCCAATATTAGGGTTGTGAGATCTATGCAGAGGTGAGTGCTGGCTTCTGTGTCATTTTGGGCCTCATTATTTCGAGTGCTGTAAAGCCCCTCTGATCCCCAAGCCTGATGTCAGAGTCTTAGGCATCTCTTGTCCCTTGGGTTGGGGAGGGGGGCGGAGCATGATCTAGAGCCCAGCACAGTGCCTGGCCCAGGAATGCCGGTTGGGTGGAATCAAAGGTGATGCCTTGTCGTCACCAGTTTAGATTATGTAGCCCAGACCTCATCAGTACCAAGGAGGTGGAGTGGGGAGGAGGGAGGGTTGCAGGGGAGCATGGCATGAACCCTACTCCTAGGAGGGAGAGACCCTTTTTACAGCCATGCTCTCCCAGCCCTGAGCTCAGGTGGCAGGCCTGCCCATAACATTTGCAGGCCTGGGGAAAAGCACAAAGGAAGACCCACTTACCATATATCTAAATTTTTATGAAGCATAATCAACCTAATTGTGACTGTTCTCGCCTCCTATCATGATAAGCATACCTTCATAATGACCGGGAAGGCCAGGTTTGAATTTGGACTTCTAAGACTCCTTGATGTTCTGTGCTAGAATGTGACCCAGTCCTGGCCCCCAGCCTGCAGCCTGCCTTCTCTTCCCCCTCGCAGCCCCCCCTCACATTTAAAAGGGCTTTGTGTATACGTATCAGCATTCAGTCTGCACAGCCAAGCTCCATCCACCCAGCTTTCTGACAAACAGCTGCCTCTCGGTCACCTCTTGGGCCAGGAGTGTATACACCAACAGCACAATCTATTATCAGGACCCAGGGAAGAGGGGCTAGAAAGTGGGCTTGGCAGGGAATTGTGGGGTCCTAGGTATCAGGGGGTGATCTAAAAGGAAAAAGGGCACATCCCCGGGCTTCCCTGGTGGCGCAGTGGTTGAGAGTCTGCCTGCCAATGCAGGGGACACGGGTTCGTGCCCCGGTCCGGGAAGATCCCACGTGCCGCGGAGCGGCTGGGCCCATGAGCCATGGCCGCTGAGCCTGCGCGTCCGGAGCCTGTGCTCCGCAACGGGAGAGGCCACAACAGTGAGAGGACCGCATACCGCAAAAAAAAAAAAAGGGCATATCCCCTTGACCCTGCACCCAATAAGGAGAGTCCCGGCTGGAGGGCCTGGGCGGGGAAGTAGGAGTTCAGGGCACTGATGCTCTTGCAATGGGATTTTCCCGGCCACAGACTCTGACAGCAAAGCCAGCTCCTCCCCTGGTCTCTGACACTGATTCCCTCACATCACCCTGAGAGGTAGAAGAGAAACAAGCAGACCAGTACAAAAGAAAAAATACTGTTTATTCCACACAACTACATCAAGTGCTTCTCCCCCATTCTCCCCTCCTGACCCCTCACTCCAGCTCTCAGCAGACTTTGTCCCACGTCCGGGATCAGTCAGAACGTCAGCGTCAGAGCCTGGCCTAGGAGACAGGAAGGGAATCTAGGCATCGGAAGGTGATTGGATTTCCAAGGACACAAAAATGTCAGGGTCTCTCATTCCAAAGTCAAATGGGTTCCTTAACCCATTGGACTGAATTCTCTCCCTGGACCCCACCTGGATAAAATGCCTTGATTAGTGCAGGGTCAAAGGCCCCAGCCAATTCATTAAGCCATAGAAAGTTTTGGTCTTTGAAACAATAACAAACAAAACACATGCAAACAGTTAAGCCGTTTCTGCCCTTTCTCCTGCCTTTCCACGGTAAGGGAGCCACTGAGATCTGGCTGATAACCAGAAAGGTGCTTTCAAAACAAAATTGATATCAACTCCCTTCAGAACCTGATGCTACTCCAAACAAAAATATAAACAAAACAAAAAACCCACCTCAGGGCCATTGCTGCTCTCTGGGGGCCCTGTGGTAGGGGAAACAAGAGCAGAGATCAGGCCAGTGAGCTCTGGTTTGGGCACACTTCAGGGGCATCCTGTACCCCCCTGCCTGGGGAATTCAGCCTGCAAACATTCTGCCCCTGGACTTGTTCCTCTGAAAGACCAACTCGTCATTCCAGCAGAGGAAAAAATGCTTTAGTTCTAGCCCAGCCTTGGGAAGACACATTTAGATGCAGGAGGAGCTAAGAAAGCATGGCCAGGCCTCATTTAGAGCAGCAGTGCATCCGCTTTTTCCTGCCGTGACACAGGACAGATGGTGTCCTCCTGCATGTCCACTGCCACGGACACGCCCTGGGCTATATGCTACTCCCAGGGCACCAGCCACGACCCACTTGTCTCTCCCAAAAAAGAAAGCATATCTGAACACAAGGGCTCGAGGGTAAAAACCCATATCTGTCTAATTTATTGAACTATAAGTGATCGAATCCTTTACAAACTCTGGCACTACTTCATTCTTACTGAAAACTTGTTTACAACACCCCTCTTAAGTGAGCTCGTCATCTCATTGAGACAGGTTGATAACCCTGAACTTGAGTGCGGAGCCTTACCCTTGGAGACGTAGTCTCTCCTGGGAGGCTGGGGCAGACAAGGTGCCCACCGGCTTCCTCATCCTCCACCACACTCGAGCGCGTTTCGTTGGTCAGGATGCAGTGGCGTGGGGTAGGCGGGAGCGGGCCATTGGACACACAACTGCCTTCTCACTGGCAGAGCTACCAAGAGGGCAGCCACACTGGCTTTGTAGGGCCTGGGAGGGGGCAGCTGCAGGCAGGAAAGGAAACACAGCATGCCAGAGGAAGCGAGGCTAGGCTCTGCACCAGTGTCTGACAGAGGTGGTGATGTGCCCTCGCCTGGCAGTCACCTCTTCAGGGTTTATTGTAGAGACCTAGAGACCTGGCTCTGTAAGGACAGGAGTTGTGAAAGGAGGGGGTGGCTCACCCCTGTGACTTGTGTGTGACCCTTTAAGTCTAGTCTACACAGCAAGTCTGGGCTCATCTCAGCAAACCTTGCAGTGCTCTCCTGATCCCCTACTGAATTCCAGGGGAGGCCCAGCCACAGTGAGGCTGGGAAACTCACTTAACAGCTCGGATGAGATGCCAACCCCCAGTGTACCATAGCTACCCTCTCTGAAGGCAAACCCCAGCCTGCTCCAGGGGTATTCTTAGCTTAGAAGCGCACTGCGGGGATTGTTTACACAAACACGTGGTCTAAGACTCTGGACAAAGTTAGATTTCTCCTCCAGTATCGAAGACTTCAAGTTCCAAAGAAAATTAGAGTTAAGTCACTTTCCACAAAAAGACCTTCCAGGGCTGCCATCAGCTCTTTCTGGATCTTGGCTCTTTTCCCCCAGGGCCTTGCTGTCTGGCTTCTTGTTTAATTTGCTGCTTCTGAGAAGGGCCCAGGACTGGGGGGGCGGTGAGTGTGAGGACAAGAGAGAGTCAGCATTCCTTTCCTCATTCCCCCCACACACACACACACCAGTGCCTGCTTAGCTGGGCCGGGGGATTTTCCAGGCTGCAAGCTCTCTTAACCACACCATTCTGATGTGGAGATGGCCAGGGACAGAGATCAGATTAAAATCTGGGCAGATGGCCTTATTTACTAAGTTCCCAACCTGCTATAGACCCAGGTCAACTCCAGGACAGCTAGAGTTCACTGTTGCTTCCTTCCAACATGATTTACAAAAGAAAAGATTCTGTTTTAGGGCAATTTTCCACCCTCCCAAAGGAACCAGGGAGAGATGGGGAGAGGAGATCACATGTTCTGGCCCCAGGGCTGTGGAAACCTTCTGACCTTGAGGTCGAGGCAGACATGGCATCTGACCTTCCGAGCAGCACATCACCCTTTTCAGAATTGTATGTGTTGGGTTCTTTCAGGGGACAGTGTACCTGCAGGCAGAGGGTGGGGGACGGTGTGCGGGGGGTGTGAGGCTGTGTTTCTGCTGGACTAGCCACCGTACCTGCCAGAGGAGCAAAGGAGGAGGGAGAGTGGAAAGAGAATCCTGTCGGAAACAAGAGCTAATGGCCAGTCGTCCTCAGAGGCTGCAGCAGCCCTGCTCCAGAGAGGGGAGTTTCCGGTTCCCAACCAGAATTCACCCTTCAAAAACCACATTAGCAAAGTGCTTCTTCAAGTGACACCACAAATCCCCTCCCTTGGCGTGACCATGCCCAAGCCTGGAGGTCTCAGACGGGCCCCACTGCCCTCCCCAGGATGTGGACGATATGGGGGGAGGGGGAGGTGGCTGAAACACAGGCGCACAGTGTAGTCTCACGACCCAGGGCAAACATAGCCACGTGTGGCAGAATGACAGATGCCGCAGGGCGGTGGCTGCAGCCGGGTGCCAAGGGAAGGTACAAAGTGCTGGAACACAGGGCTGGGGGCTCAGCCCTAAGGGATCTGAAAGACATTCAGCTTGCTGGTGTTCTTGAGCGTCTGACGCCGGTTGCAGAACCAGACCCGCACGACCTCCCGGTCATAGTTGAGCTCCTTAGCAATCTCGGTGATCTCCTGGCCTGTGGGCAGCGGGTTCTTCTCGAAGTAGGCGTTAAGAGCCTCTATGGCCTGGGGGGTAAAGGAGGTGCGGCGCTTGCGTTTCTTGGAGGGCTCGCCTCCCACAAATTCCATCAGGTTCTGCTGGCCTTCCTGGTTCCGGAGTTCGGCTTCATTCAGCCACTTCTCCAGCACTGGCTTCAGCTTCTGCGCGCTCTTGGGCGTGATGTCCAGCTTCTCAAACCTGTAGGTGACCCAAGCCCAGGAAGGAACAGTGAGAGTGTCTTGCTCCCCACACCGGGCGTGAGCGCTGTCCACAAGGGGCTGCTCCTCTCGGGGCTGGTGGGGCTGTGCTCAGTGCTCCCCTCACCACCCCCACTAAAACGCCCTGGCTCGGCCAAGCCCAGACTTCTCGGACTGTCCTGTACCCCAGGTCATAACAGGGAGACCATTCCCATGGCCTCGGTTCAGTAGTGCGATGATAACAGGGCAACTGCTTTGATGAGCACCATTCCAGAACTTTCATATCCCAATGGGTGAGGTCCTTTAAGGAGTCATCTCGAGAGGCCTCCGGAGATGCCAAACGGATGTCGCAAGTACTGTCCTCCTCCAACTGCAGCATCTCTAAGACAGAATACTCTTTCTGGCTGAGCCCCGATGTGACTACAGAATTCCCAACATGGCACGGTAGTCTAATAGTCACTCTAGTCTAATCTATATAATTGGCAGGCAGATGAAACCTTTTGGCCATCCCTGGACCGTGTGTTTTTTCGTGTTTGAAACCCTCGGCTATCCTTCATTTCTTTTCTTTGTTTGTTTGTTTGGTTTGGGCCATGTAACGTGGCTTGCGGGATCTTAGTTCCCCGAACAGGGATTGAACCTGGGACCCTAGCAGTGTCCTAACCACTAGACCGGCAGGGAATTCCCTACCCCTCCTTGAATACCGGCACCAGAACCGGTCTGTACGCTGCACACAGAAAAATCAGCTACATCACTTTATAGTCATGCCTCAAAAGAGGGCGAGATGGGAGCATGATGGGGTGATAGTGGGTTAGAGTTGAGAACCAAGCCAGAACTGAAGCTCCCACTTTTGTGACTAATTTCGTAAGTTGTTCTCCTGTCCCTCTAGGATTCCTAAGTGGATTATGATCCTGGCTTTCCCATAAAAGACAATATAAATGCTCAGGATTTGGGGCTAAACTTCAGAGGGCCCCCAGAAAGACTTTGGCTACTCGAGGATTTTCATGTCTACCCTTAGAACAGCTTTCCTTGTCCGGAAGAGGGCGGAAGCCAGGGAGAATATGGAAAAGGGCCGGATCACCTGGGCCCCCGTGAGTGCCCTGACCTTGTCCAAGGCAGCCTTACTCACCGGCAGATGGCTGACTGGCTGTAGGCTGGGCCTTCCGTCGCGGTCAGAGCCTGACCCACCTGGGTCTGCGTGAGGCCCAGGGATAGCCGCCGGATCTTAAAGTTCTTGGCAAACTCCCGGATCTCTTCTAAGTTGATCCCGTCCTCATCCAGACTCGGGGTATGTGGCTCTAGGCCAGAGGAAGGGGGCAGGGGTGTGTGTAAGACAGACAACCTTCACTGCTTATCTTGCCCATTGGCCTAGCCTGGTGCTGTAGTGAGGGATAAGGACATTTGACAAAAGACCTATGTACCCTTAAGACCCTCATCACCCCTGTCCCCAAGACATATAAAACTTGGGGGTAAGGGGCCAGGACCAATGTGTATAGAGGTAGAGGCCTATTTTCAAGTTCTTCCAGCTCTCACTGTTGACCCTCCCCCATTCTCCCCAGCCTGGCCCCAAGCACACCTGTTGGCCATCCACATTCCTCAAATGCTGGGTGAGAGACCATAGGGGAGACAGCCAATGGCTTGGCTTCTCAGAGAAGCAGCCAGACAGCTGGCTAAGCAGCCTCCACCATCATCATGCATAGAATGCAGCTCCACAGAATGAGAATAAGAAAGCCAGTTCCTGGCAATGGGCCTGTGCCCTTCCCCTGTGGACTCCAGGAAGTTTATTAAGGAGAGCGTCATCTAATGAGGTCATCGTGTCCAAATAAACGCCTCTCCCCTTCTCCACAACCTCTCTAGAAGCCACTTACTGGACACCAGCTGGCTGACAGTAGGGGTCTCTGAGCAGGTGATCGGGATAGGAGCAGAGGCAGCTGGCTTGGCCGCTGGGGCTGGGCTGGCGATGACCACAGCTGGCTGGGGCATGGCTGCCGGGGGCTGGATGGGCTGCACCTGCGAGGAGAAGCGCCAACAAACCCCACTGCCCGCCTGCCTGTTTCAGGGGGGTGGAGTCTCTGGTGGGGCCAGAGGCAGGGCAAAAGTGGGCATGGAGGGACTTCCCTGGTGGAGCAGTGGTTAAGAACCCGGCTGCCAATGCAGGGGACACGGGTTCGAGCCCTGGTCCGGGAAGATCCCACATGCCGTGGAGCAACTAAGCCTGCGAGCCACACAACTACGGAGCCCGGGTGCCACAACTACTGAAGCCGCGCACCTAGAGCCTGTGCTCGGCAACAAGAGAAGTCACCACAATGAGAAGCCTGCGCACCGCAACGAAGAGTAGCCCCCGCTCGCCGCAACTAGAGAAAGCCCACATGCAGCAACGGAGACCCAACACAGCCAAAAATAAATTGATTAATTAATTTTTTTAAAAAAGTGGTCATGGAATCCTCACTCACCCAGCACACTCCTACCTGTGCCCCACCAAAAAGCAAGACTAGAAGCTACACATTAGCACCCACCCAATGATAATGACCTCCAAAATAAGCATAGAACGTGCCCCACCAAGCCGGGGCCTGGTTGCTGCCTATGACCCGGGCAGGTCAGAGGCTCAGAAAGGTTCAGCACACCTGGTCAAAGCCCCAACAAGTGTCCGCCCTTGAGATAACTGCTCTCAAATCTCTGCCCTCAAAGGAGAAACCTCGGGGCTTCCCTGGTGGCGCAGTGGTTGAGAGTCCGCCTGCCGATGCAGGGTGTGCCCCGGTCCGGGAGGATCCCACATGCCGCAAAGCGGCTGGGCCCGTGAGCCATGGCCGCCGAGCCTGCGCGTCCAGAGCCTGTGCTCCGCAACGGGAGAGGCCACAACAGTGAGAGGCCCGCGTACTGCAAAAAAAAAAAAAAAAAAAAAAAAAAAGAAGGAGAAACCTAAACCTGATTCTAGAGCCTCCAGGCCCCAAATATCCATTAATAGGGAACTGGCAAATGACTTCTGAGACCTCTCTACATTAAGATACTGTGCAGCCATGACAAAAAATAAGGTTTCGCTCTTAACTGCTGCCATGGAAAGAGCTCTGAGTCACAGTGCTAAGTGAAAGAAAAAAAAGTAAGGTGAAAAACAGTTTTTATGGAATAATTCCTTTAAAAAGACATATGAATTACCCGGAAAAAAAAAATCTTGAGGCATATAAAGCAAACTGTCAACAGAAGTCATCTCTGGAAGTAGAGTTAGAAGGGATTTTTACTTTTTGACATCACACATAATGTTGGAATTTTTATAAATAACATGTATCGAATTTATAATCAGGAGAAACTATAAAAATATGAAATTAGTATTTTTAGTATGATTCTTTTTTGTTTTGTTTTGTTTTTGTGGTATGCGGCCCTTTCACTGTTGTGGCCTCTCCCATTGTGGAGCACAGGCTCTGGACGCGCAGGCTCAGGGGCCATGGCTCATGGGCCTAGCCGCTCCGCGGCATGTGGGATCTTCCCGGACTGGGGCACGAACCCGTCTCCCCTGAGTCATCGGCAGGCGGACTCTCAACCTCTGCGCCACTAGGGAAGCCCTAGTATGATTTTTTTTAAAGCTTCCTGAAAGTGCAGATTCCTTTAGGATGGGTCCTGTTCCCTGAATTCTACCTCCTGGTAGCTTCAAGTCATTCCCTCGTCATCCCCAGGGCCTTGTTCAGAGCTCCTTGTCTCTGGCTAGAATTGTTTAAGCTGTCTCCTAACAGGGACGATGACTCAAGTCTCACCACAGTCCAATTCTTGACTCCACCTGGATAACGGAGGGAATTTTTTAAATGCAAATCTAATCAGCCACTTCCCTGCTAAAAACCCTCCCGCGCCTCCCCACTACCTAATACGAGTGATGACAATAAAAGCACGATTTTTCAAGTGCTCTCTGTGTACCAGAGTATAAACTGCCTTATGTGTAATCTACCCTTTAACATTCATAACCTTCTGAAGTTGGTACTCTTATCACCTCCATTTTATAGATGAGGCTAAGAGGTTATTCAATGAAGCTGGGAAGCTACATACCACTAACTTGTTAGGGATGTGAATTCTTGGACGCCACTCCAGACCTACTAACTCAGAGGCTCTGGGGTCGGGCCCGGGAATCTGCATCCCAGCAAGCCCTCCAGTTGGTTCTGCCGCACGCTCACGTTTGAGAACCTCTGCTCTGGCACACTGTACTTCCTGCAGTTCTGTGGAGGCAGAACACTCTCTCATCCAACTCATCCCTTTAGATTAGTTCAGTGTCCTACTCTACGAAGCCTTGTCAAACTCCCCAGTCTGCTGAGAGCTCCCTTCTCTGGGTTCCCAAAGCACCTTATCCTGACCCTATCACAGCCTTTGCCACGCTGACTTATAATTGTCTCTGATGCTGGGCTGCCTAAGGTTAGGAAGGGCATCTTATTCAGCTCTACATCTTCGGCACCTGGAATATAGTAGGCACTCAAAAACTGCTCCTAGAATGAACACATAAATGAATAATCAATGCCACAGTGCGGGGCGGAGGGGTGGAGGGATGAAGGGGTGAAGAGGGAGAGGGTACAGAACGAACCTCCCAGGGCCTTTCTAGCGATTTGTTCACCCTGGAGCTGACGGAGGCCCAGTTTACTTTGACCACCCCTGCCTGGCTTTCTCAGACTGCTATTGACCTCTGAGGGCACATATACACATGCTGGGTGTGTGTAGGTAAGGGGTCAGGGGACGGTGGTGCTGTTTTCCCAAGCAGAGAATGCGTGGACTCGTGTGAACCTTCTACCCTGGAACCTCCCCCGGCTTTGGGGAGGTGCCCTGCTTTCCCAGGGGCTTCAGGAAATAGTGTCGTCCAGCTCACAGCCTGGAGGGAGGCCACCCATGCCAGATGGCACTGCCTGCCCCCATCCCCCAACCCAGCCCTTGTACCTCACTCTTAGCGGGGGACTCAGGAGTGCTTGGCTTCCGGACAGCCACGGGAGAAGGCAGGGGGCTGCTGGCCAGGGCTGCGATCACCTGGCCCTGGGCGTTCAACAACAGCTGGGGGGTCACAGCCTGGACCTGCAGGCTTTGGGCTGGTGCTGGGGCCGCCATGCTGGCCGAGTTCACTACCCACGGAAGTGTTCCAATAACCTGGGGGGAAACATAGGGACCCCAAGCGTGAGGGCAGCGTCCAGGTCCACCCCCAACCCAAATCCCCACATCGGCAGGAAGGGACTGAGACAAATCACTTAACCCCTCTGGGCCTGTGTCCTCACAAGAAAGTGAAGGATTCCCACTCTAGGGGCCGCTTCCTTTATTCTCTCTCCAGAGCCGTGGTGGGGCAGGAGTAGGTTTGCATGTGCATTCAGACAGATCTGGATGTGAATCCCTGCTCTGCCACATTTTAACGGTGCGGCTTAATTTCTCTGAACCTCAGCCTTCTCCCCTGTAAAACGGGAATAAAAATCTCCACCCAGTAGGTGTGTACTCAACAAGAAGTGGGGTCGTGTATGAGAAAGCACCCAGCACAGAGGCTGGTCACAAAGCGAGTGTTCCGTAAACGAAAGCCCCCAGCTAGAGTGAGTACCACCAGGGCCGGCTGGGGGCTACGCCCCTGCCTGGCCTCAGCATCAGCAGAGAGCTGTCACACAAGAGGTGTGAACAGCAGCTCGTCACCCTAGTTGAGCTCCCATGGCCCTCAGCCCACGTCCTGCCCCTCGTCCACAGCCAGCATCTCCACCAGACCCCACCCCTCAGCCTGGCTTTGACCACTTGCCTGTCCCTGAGCGTTGGTGAGGATCTGACTGCTGATCCCCGGCATGCTGGGAACGGCGTTGGCAATGACCGGAGTGGCAGTGAGGGAGCCCAGGATCTGGGTCTGTCCCCCGAGGGAAGCAGCACTGATCTGTGGGTGGAGGAAGAGCCTTGCTCAGAGGCGATGGGGCGAGAAAGAGCCCGAGGCAGAGGGAAGAGGGCCGAGGGTACTGGGGCAGGGGGGATGGATGCTGGGCAGAGGTAAATGTGGGCTGCAGGCCCAAGTCCACCAGCTGAACAGTGTCCAGGGCCAGGGGCTGCAGGGGGTGAGCAGGGAAGGGTGGGGTCGCAGTCATGGAGGAGTAACTCTGGCTGATCTTTCGGGCTAGCCCTGGGAGAGTAGAAAGGCCAGGCTGGAGGGGCTGATGTGACTCTAGTCACATCTAACAGCCTCTAACTCCACCTTAGCGACAGCTCACAAGTTTGCAATCCCCAGACATCATCCCACCCTCCAAGGCTGGTCCAGTGGTTCAGGTTCTGGAGGATTTGCCCAGCCCTCTTGGCAGAGGTTGTCTGCTCTTGTCTGGGACGGATGGGCTGGCAGCTGCAGGGGAAGGCCTCAGAAGGAGCCCATCTGTGCCGAAGTGTTGCAAGAGAGCCGTGTGCAGGGGGCTGGTCCTCTACCTCCTTCCTCCCCCGAGGGAAGGGTCAGGTTCACCCTTGGCCAGAGATTCGGTCCATCCCCGTTTAGCCCCTGGTGGGGGCAGCAGCTTACGATTCCTGGGCTAAACGCGAAGCCTGCAGGCTGAACGGTGATCTGTGGGGGGCTGTCCACTGGCTTGGGGGTGGGGGCAGTCGCGGTGGCAGCAGTGGGCTGCGGCAGAATGGCAGGTGTGGTCTGCAGCAGCGGCTGGGTCTGGATCAACGTCTGGGGCTGGGCTGGCGGTCGGGGCCGGGTGGGCGAGGAGGCCTGGGCCGGTGGGGCAGCTTGTACAGGTGCCGGGAGAGCGGCGTTCAGCACGGCAGCTGCTACGGAGCAAGGCAGAGACAGAGGTGCTCAAACGCCTAGCCGTAGCCCAGGGAGGCTCCAATCCCAAGGGATCTGGCACGAGAACGAGGGGGGGTTGGGGCAGGGGGGACAGGCAGCTGTGATTCACTTGATCTTGGCGGGGGCGGCACACGCCAACTTCTCTCATCCCCCCTCCCTTGGGCCTGGAGAGGTGTAGATTGAAAACCAGAAGTTGGATCTTCTTGCAGTCCTTCTCAGGAGGCTGGTCACGGGGTGAGTTCTGGCGCAGGGGGGAGGGGTAGTCTCAGACAGTTGGCTGAAGGAAGAGAGGCCTGCTGGGCCAGCATGGTACCATGGCCTAGAGTCCCAAGGTGGTGCAGCAGCTCTGTGGCTGGGTGCCTGGGACACCAGATCCAGACTCCAGGGCTGTCGCCCTGGGAGGGCCGCGGGTTTGGAGTCCAACATGGCAAGCACACGTGCAGGGATGGTAGTGTAAGGTGGTGGGGAGCCTGGTGCAGTCCTGGGGAGAGTTGCCGTTACCTTGGAGACCGGCTAAAGGTGGCTTGAAAATTCCCCCCGTGGGAGAAGCAGCGGTCAGTCCTGGGAGGGCGGCCACGGTTGCTGTAGGAATTGTCCACACGGCCAGCCCCTGCTGGCCAGCCACTTGACCTGCAATACCGATGGGGATAAGAAGAGGTTGAGTAACTGCCCCTGCTGGAACCATAACTCCTGTCAGAGCTGTGGCTAAGTTTTCCTGAGTCAAGACCTGCAAAAGCAAACGAGATTTCAGAAAGAAAAGAAAAAATACAAAATCAACACCGACAGCGCAGACACTGGGTCTCTCAGACCCAGCTGAGCGCGCAAGGCATTCTGAGGGCAGTGGGAAAAGGCCGCATGAGCACGGGGAAGAGACAAGCCCTAGCTGGAGGCCCAGCCCCGCCGAGGGGCACCTGGACTGGGCTACACTGCCTTCAGAGAAGCAGCTCATATCAGGGACAGGGCCTAGCCCTGCTCAAGGGCCAGGAAGGGCCACAGGCCTCTCCCACCACGGTCTGGTGCCTCCCAAGCCTTCCCCGGGCCCTTGCCCCCAGGACCAATGCTTTGTGGCCAGGAAGCAGGGGGCAGGGGCTGGTGGAACCAAGTGGTCAAGACCCACAGGGGCCTCCAGGAGGTTCTGAGGGAGGACAATCCTGATGGATGCCTCGGAGAACTGTGCTTGCAGTGAAAGGTCACAGGGAGCTCAGCATGCCTGGAGGCCCCTGGAGACAGTTTCTCACTGAGCCGGGGCTGCCCCTGGCTCTAAATGAGGACCAAAAATCCATGAACTCTTCTAGGCATCCCCTAGAGGGGCTGACAAGGGTATTCACTCACTTAGTCATTAGATGACTTGAAGGAGTTAACGTAATCTCTATAATCCTTCCTCAACCCAAGGAGATTACCTGGCAAATGCAGATCTACTTTTCCCAGGGGGCCTGACCTGGGGCAGGGGAGAGGCCAGGGGTACCTAGTAGGAGACTCCCTCCCTCCAGCCACAGCCCCTTCCCCGTCCTGCCTCATGGAGTTCCCAGATCCCGCGGCCAGCCCATGTTGGCCATCCCATGCCTTGCTCCTGCCCACTGCCCTCTGCCCAGCTCCCTGGGGTGGCCCTTACCTGGGGGGCAGCTTGTACAGCCAGTGGCGTCAGGGTCTGCGATGCCTGAGGCTGGCATGGGGCTTGGCTGAAGGTGGCAACGGCAGGGGCAGGGCTCGGAGGCATCCCCGGGAGTGACTCCACTTCACGTGGCATTGGGACAAAGAGGGACAAGGAGTGAGCCTGGGTGAGCGTGACGACCCTCAGCCCTACATTGTATTTCTGCATAACCCGAGGCCAATCACTGGCCTTCCCTGGCCCACAGAGGCAGCTTCCCAAAAGCTATGGGCAGTGAGAATAGGAGGCTGGAGAACCCTGTGCCAGACCTGGAAGGTAGGCCACCCTCTTCTCACAGGTGGATGAAGAAAATGCAGACCCAGGCACAGCTGGGTATCAGTCTCTCATCTCCTGGCTCTGTAGGATGCTAGGACCTATCACATAATCAGTAGCAGAAAGGAACATGTGTCAGGGAGAGAAGGAGCTCGAATCAATGGGATCGACTGGCTCATCCAGCAACTGGATCATTGTTCAACCTTCAGGCTACTTTTTGGACGCAGGGGCTGGCTTGGGGAAGGGGCGGGACTCCTGTAGGGTGAAGTCTTGGAAGTGACATGTCTTGGATACACTCAGGATTAACGGGGCTCTCCAGGCCAGGCAGCTTTTCTTCTTGCCATTCCCTGAGGTCTGAAGTCTGGGTGACCAGCTTCTAGGAAGTTCTAAAGGAACTTCCTATGCATTGGAGCTTTTCACCCAGGTGAGAGCTTCCTCTTGCCACCTGGATTTAGTTAGGTACTGGGACCCGTACCAGGAAACCTCTTTAAAGCCACACAACAATGCGGAGAGGGGTTATTATTTAATATATGGTGAGACATTAAAGAGAATCTAGGTGTTGTGTGTTCGACCAGATCAGTGGTTCCTTTTTTAATTTTTTTTTTTTATACAGCAGGTTCTCATTAGTTATCCATTTTATACATATTAGTGTATATATGTCAATCCCGATCTCCCAGTTCATCACACCAGTGGCTTCTAAATACTGACTGGGTATAGGTTTCCAGGCCCTAGTCTAGGCCTACTGAGTCAGAATGCCCAGGAGTGGAGGCCAGGAACCTTTCATCTCTCTCTTTTTCTTCTAAGCTCCCTTGTGATACAGCACACAGACAAAGTGGGAACCACTGAACTAGATAACCTTCCAAGGTTGCATTCCCAGCCTGTGCTTTAATCTGGAAAGGCACCAACCTAACTAAGGACTAGACTGTTTACAGTATTTAATTTAAAAATCCAGATTGCTTAAAGAATGAAAGAGACAAGCAACGACCACAAAAGCCTTATAAAATACTAAAGAAAACAAAATGGCAGATTTATCTCCACTGTGAAGGGGAGATACATTTCTAACTATTGAAAAAAAAAAAATCAGAGAAGGATAATCTGAACCTCTGGAAATTTAAAAAATATTTTGCTTGACGAAGTGTAATGAAACCTAAAAAGGAAAGTGAGGAAATGGGAATGTGATAGACACGAGTGAGGAAAGCTTACCATGTGTACAGTCATTTCATTAGGATATGCTGTATTTCCAGAGTAGGACCATGGGCCCTAGGGTCTGCCTACATTTAGGGTTTTTGTAGCTTCCTGCTAGACTGCTTTTCAGGAAGACTGAACCAGTTTACAGCACCATCAACAATGTACCTGTTTCTCACAGCACCACCCAATTTAGGTTTTATCACTGTTTATTTATTTTCCTGGCTTAATAGGCATAGGTGGTACCTCATAGCCAATTACTTTTTCCCTCATTGACGGCAAGATTTTGTATTTTTCCATGTGATGACTTCCTCCTATGTAAACAATTGGCTTCTCTTCAAAAGGAATTTGGGTGGACTACACCTCAAAGAAAAATAAAATTAAAGGGCCATTCAAAGCAGCACTGTTTATGACAATGAAAAATCAGACAGTTTGATAATAGCCAAAACCAGAATCAGATGAGTGAATCTGTCAATAAAGGACACGGAATATGAAATAATATGGTGGTAAGTGTCATGCTACTTAGCCTGCCCTCAGGGGCCCCACCTATAAAAATGTGTATGTGTGACAAGGTTTGGGTAATAATTTAGAGTGACACAAATCACTAGATTCTTTTTTCATCCTGAAAGTTTCCTATTACTTAGTTTTATTTTGTTTTAAGAGGAAACACTTCTCAATATTACACACACAGAAACGTTCCGTCAAAGCCACAGTTTAAGCTGGCAGCTCCTTAGGAGGTACCATCAACGTACCACCCTTCCCTGCTTGACAATGACTGAAATTCCTTTATAAAGAAGACTTTGGTGAAAAGCTTAAGTATACAAACCTCTGGAAGAAGATGCACACTACCATGAACACTCATGCTAAGTTGTAAATAATTGATCTCTGATCAATTCCTGAGAGCAGGTTTTGGATAAGGAGCAGAATTAAGGCGCCAGAGATACGGAAGATGGATGAAAGGGTAAAAAAGGCAGTTAAGGCACTGTGGATAAACCTGGAAAGAAATGGAAAGGGTGGCCGAGATGGAGAATCCTTGTCTTTCCTGTCTGCTCACCAGGGCACTGGCCCATGGGAGCAGGTGGTGGCTCATCCTGGCCTCAACAAGGAAGCAGAACATTTCCAGGCTAGGGGAAAGTGGTCACGTCTCTTGTCATTCCTTTACTCAAAAGGAGAAAAGATAACCCGGGTTACTAGGGTCCCAAATGGATCTGCACACTGATTTGCGAGTAGAACGAGGGAGGTGAGATCTGGCACGGGTTTTGTTAAAGAGTTGCCTGTTCTCTTTGCTCTCTTCTTGTCTCCCCCTCTTGGCCTACACCCTCTCCCCCAACCACATCTCCAATCTAGGGAAGGGGCGAAGTTCAGCAGAAAGCAAGGGGAGATGAATCATGGCTTTCTGGGGGAATTGGCAAGAGAGGCCCCAGGCTTCCTGCAAAAGGTGTTAATAAGGTGTTAATGAGGAAAGTCAATGAAAGGGTGCCCTGTGCCCAGAGAGCAGTGCCTAGGACCAGCCCCAGCTTCTAGAACAGCCCAGGCGTTCTCACAGCTGTACTGCAGGGTCATTAGGGGAGACAGCGTGAGTCAATCAGCCATATACATTCCACATGCAGGAGAATCAAACTCATGCCCTGAAGTCATCTTTGGAGAATAAGAGCACAAATAAGCCCACCAGGCTAGACTCATGCCAGCCCAGCTGGGAGTGAGGGGCTGGGATTCTACAAGGCCCTCCCTAACACACACATCCTTAGTCCAAGGTAGGTATGATGGCCTCCCATCCCCAACTCCTGGCACCGCCCAGCTCTACCACAAAAGGTACTGATTTGGAAGGGCCGTCAGGATCCTGAAGGCTTAGTCCTCTCCGCCTTGAGCTTGAGGGTCTGGTTTAGACCTGGCAGCCCTCTCTGAGGTTAATTCAATCCCCTCACCCTGACCCATCCCAGTTTAGGTCTGTAAGTGACTGAAACCAGAGCTAAAGTTCCAGGGACAAGGAGTGGCCTAGGAGCTGACCAACAGTACAGATTGTGACCAGAGGCTGTCCAGTGGACAGGATGACAGTGAGACCCTAAAGCCACCTAGCCCCCTCCGGCTTCGCGCTGGCTCTCCAGGGGGGAACACAGGAGGGGACTCAGGCGGAGCAATGCCACATGGGAGCGGGTAGCCTCATACCAGTTGCCTCTGCGGAGGAGTCTGGGTTGTCTGGCCCAGCTTCACCAGCAGCTTCACCGGCTTTGGTGGGGCCTCCGCTCTGGGAGCCCTCGGCGGCCACACCTTCCAGTGCTTTGCCCTCCTCCTCAGCAGGGATCTGGGCATCCACTCCAACCTCCAGAACTCGGATGGTCTCATGGCCTGACATCACGATGACCTGCAAACAGAGGACGGGGACACTGCTGGGGGGAGGGGCGGATCAGCCCTGGGGAACCGGAGCTCTAGGTATGGCTGAGGGAGAGAGGAGAGAGCATGTCAGGATGCAGACCTCCTGGCTCAAGGACTGTGTGCTCTGTGAGAATTCCAGAGCCTGGAGCAGACTGCAGCTCCCTGATTCCAGGGAAGGAGGTACTAGGAGAAAGTAGGCCCTGGTGACAGGGAGAAGGGCCTGACACGAGCTAGGAAAAGTCCCACAGAGCCAGACCACTTGGGGACATTTCTGTTTGTTTCCTCTCTTGGGTTCAGTTCAGGGAGTGGTAAAGTCCTCTCCCACAGCCTTGCAAGGTCGTCTTCTTGGCTGCTAGGATATCGGAGTGTGACTACGATGGCCCCTAACACCATATCCACAGCTTAAGCTGGGACAAGAAGCAAATCCCTCTTCACGTCCCTTGAGTTATTACAGGAGTGAAAAATGAATGCTCCACGATACCGAGTAACTTTTTAAGCTCATGGTTCCTTTATTTCCAAAACTCTGGGGTACGGGCCAAGATTTCCCTCCAAGCCAACTTCCTGAAGCGAGGGTCAGGAATCCTGAAGACGTGGCCTCTCGCTGGCCCTCCTGGACTGGAGCTTTGTACCCTGTGGGCCTGCAGCTCCAGTGTGCCTTCTGCTGTGGGCGTGCTCCAACCTGGAGCAGAGCCCCCACGCCCAGCAATGCAGGCAGCCCCTGGGCCTCCTCGGAACACTGGGTCCCCTTTCCTGCTGAAAGAGCCAGCACTCAGTGCTTTACCTCCAGCACTGACATGCTTCCAACTGGGCCATTCAAGAGTCAGGGACACCCGGTACATTAAAAACTCTGTGTCAGGCCTTGCTCCGCCTAGGCCTGAAGACACTCCCACAACACGCTCCTTAGGCCTGAAAACTGGATCCAGCCAGAGACTGCTGGAAAAAAGCAACACTGTGACCCATCAGGGGAGTAAGAGTGCAATAACCACCCCCCCCCAGCCGTTCCCTTTCTGACTCAAACTTGACCTGTGAAGGACTTTACTCCCATCACATTTTAAGAGATGTTAGTTAATCTTTTTTCTCCTTTTAAAAATTACATAAGTCGGAAATTCCCTGGCATCTCACTGCCAGGGGCCTGGGTTCGATCCCTGGTTAGGGAACTAAGATTCCATAAACCACGCTCTCCAAAGAAAAAAAAAATTACATAAGTAATAAAAGGTCATTGCAAGAAAAATTAGAAAATGATATGTAAGCAAGAAAAAAAATTAATTCCCTGATACCCAAATCTTTCCCCATGTTAACTTATACATATTTTCACATTTTAATTTCACTTTTTAAAGTCACAGCTTAAGTCCCCAAACCCAGCCCCTGAGAAATCCCAGCTGACAACTACATCTGGATAGGTAAAGTGACGATCTGGACGGGTGTTTCTGGTAAGAAACAGACGAGGGGCTCTATGGAGTTTTCCTCCTTGGTCCATTACCCTCACTCCCCCACCTCTTCCTGCCCCAGAAGATACCTGCTCATTGACAGTCAGAGATGAGTCTGGCCCGGCTCCAGGATCCATGGTCACTTGTCAGGGTGGGGTGGGGCTGGCCCACACCTACACATCCTGCAGGGTGAGATGGGATGGGAAAAGCAAAGGCTGATGCGACACAGTAATAAAATGTCCATGCCATCTCAAAAAGTCCGAAGTAGAATGGAAGGAAGAGAGAGGAGCTAAGGTCTCCCAGGTATGTGTAGAAGTAAAGGAAATAGGATTCTAAGGACTTTAAAACTAAAGTGTCTCACTTCCTACAGCATCCTAGGAGAACCTACACTCAAGAGGAGCGAGTGTGACAAGAGGAAAGAGGGGGCCAGGCATCTTTCCCTGGGAGTTCCCCAGTCCAGTGGGAAAGAGCAGACCCAGCAGAGCCCAAGGTGACTTTGACCCAGACTCTCAGAACCAGACGCAAGTAAGGAGCACACTGGGTATCAGAGCATGTCTCAGGGGAGGGGTCTGAGTGGACTTCCTGGAAGAGATGGTAAAGATAGGAATAAATTAAAACAGTTGTCTCAGACGAATGTGTCCAATTATCACCTGGAACACATCAAAAATGCAGGACCCCCCTACCCCGATTTCCCCAGACCAAACATCCCCAGAGTCTGATTTAGTAGGTGGGTGCCCCAAAATCAGCACTCAGGGGATTCTGTGGCAGTGGTCCGAGAACCATACTGGCCTTTGACATGGGAGGCAGGACAACATCCCAGATGGTGCAGCAGCTGCCACATGCAGTGAGAGAGAGTGAGACAAGCCCTTGCAAGAAACAGGCGGTCCTGCTGGAGCCACAAACCACAGTCACAAGAAACAGAGGTAATCAAGGGGACAACTAGTTTTAGGCACTTATATAGAAAAGAGTAAGTTAACCTCTATTCTGAGTGCCCACTGTGCTAAGCATTTTACGGAACACTAACTCACATCATTACTCATGCCAGCTGGGGGATGGGAGCATTAGTATCGCCATGTTATGGATGAGGACACTAAGCTCGGAGAAGTGTTCCGGATTCCTCACCATTCTCTTCCTCTTCCTCTTCTACCCCTGGGTCTGCTTCGTTTCTTTTCCTTTTTTTTTTTTTTTTTTTGTTATTTTATTAATTGAGGTAAAATTCACATAACATCAAATTTACCATTTTAAAGTGTATGACTCAATGGAATTCAGTACATTTACAATGTTGTGCAACGATCACCACTATTTAGTTCCAGAACATTTTCATCATCCAAAAGGAAATCCCATACCCATGAGCAGTGCTTCCCCTGCCAACCCCCAGCCCCTGGCAACCACGAATCTGCTTTGTCTCTGTGGATTTGCCTATTCCCAATATTTCACATAAATGGAATCATACAATATGGGGCCTTTTTGTGTCTGGCTTCTTTTACTTTGCAGAAGGTTTTCAAGGTTCATCTGTGATGCAGCATGTATCAGTGCTTCATTTCTTTTCACAGAAAAGAGCTGTGAAAAAATTCCATTGTACGGGCTCTCGCACTCTCTGGGGAAGGCGGAAGCACAGGTAAACCAAGATTTCATTTCCAAGATGGAAAGTCCATCAGACTCAGCTGTGACTTTACCCAGCGCTCCACAGGGCTGTGCCAATCCATCACCTCCCCCACACGAATAGTTCAAGAAAACAATCTGTGAGTGCAACACTTAGAGAACGATTAAGGAAAACAAGAACTTCATTTAATTCCCATAATTAAATGGCGTGGTAAAGTGTCTTAAAGTCAAGAATGAAAAAAACAATCATTTTGACCCACCTCCTAGAGTAATGGAAATAAAACCAAAAATAAACAAATGGGACCTAATGAAACTTAAAAGCTTTTGCACAGCAAAGGAAACTATAAACAAGACGAAAAGACAACCCTCAGAATGGAAGAAAATATTTGCAAATGAATCAAGGGACAAAGGATTAATCTCCAAAATATATAAACAGCCCATGCAGCTCAATATTAAAAAAACAAACAACCCAATCAAAAAATGGGCAGAAGACCTAAATAGACATTTCTCCGAAGAAGACATACAGATGGCCAAGAAGCACATGAAAAGCTGCTCAACATCACTAATTATTAGAGAAACGCAAATCAAAACTACAATGAGGTATCACCTCACACTGGTTAGAATGGGCATCACCAGAAAATCTACAAACAACAAATGCTAGAGAGGGTATGGAGAAAAGGGAACCCTCTTGCACTGTTGGTGGGAATGTAAATTTACACAGCCACTATGGAGAACAGTATGGAGGTTCCTTAAAAAACTAAAAATAGGGCTTCCCTTGTGGCACAGTGGTTAAGAACCTGCCTGCCAATGCAGGGGACACAGGTTCGAGCCCTGGTCCGGGAAGATCTCACATGCCTTGGAGCAACTAAGCCCGTGCGCCACAACTACCAAAGCCCGCATGCCTAGAGCCTGTGCTCCGCAACAAGAGAAGTCACCGCTATGAGAAGCCCACGCACCGCAAAGAAGAGTAGCCCCTGCTCGCCACAACTAGAGAAAGCCTGTGCACAGCAACAAAGACCCAACGCAGCCAAAAATAAAATAAATTTAAAAAAGAATTCCACTATAAAAAAAATAAAAATAAAAATACAATTACCATATGACCCAGCAATCCCACTACTGGGCATATACCCAGAGAAAACCATAATTCAAAAAGCCACATACACCCCAATGTTCATTGCAGCACTATTTACAATAGCCAGGTCATGGAAGCAACGTAAATGCCCATCGACTGATGAATGGATATAGAAGATGTGGTACATATATACAATGGAATATTACTCAGCCATAAAAAGGAACGAAATTGCGTCATTTGTAGAGATGTGGATGGACTTAGAGACTGTCATACAGAGTGAAGTAAGTCAGAAAGAGAAAAACAATATCGTATATTAACGCATATATGTGGAACCTAGAAAAATGGTACAGATGAACTGGTTTGCGGGGCAGAAATAGAGACACAGATGTAGAGAACAAATGTATGGACACCAAGGGGGGAAAGTGTGTGTGGGGGGTGGTGGTGGTGGGATGAACTGGGAGATTGGGATTGACATGTATACATTAATATGTATAAAATGGATAACTAATAAGAACCTGCTATATAAAAATAAATAAATAAATAAATAAAAATTTTTAAAAATCAGATCTTTTCAGAGAAGCCAGCATCTTTAGCAGAAGAAAACTGGAATTTCAAGAAAATTTTAAACACATCGTGAGGTAGAAGAAAATACATATTTGAAAAATACTTTTAAGAATATCGATGCAAGTGAATCTATATCACTGGATACTGGGTCACGCAGAGGTCTCCAAAATGATTTTGTGAAGGAGAATTCTTCCCAAACAAGGATTAAATGAAGAAAAAGCAAAATAGGTGGAGATTCGGGAGAAAGAAGACCTTCTTCACAGGCTAAAACTAGTCAAACTGTATCACTCAAAGAATGACCTGTCCCAGTTACAGCTGTTAATAAGGAAGTGAAGAAGTTGTAGGCAGATGTTACTCTGTGAGCTGCAATCAACTATGTCTGAAAAGAACAAGAAACTGAGCCTCACCCATTTGATAGATCACTATGTGTAAGATGATATATTGCTACACTCTAACAGAAATGAAGAAGAATTCGTACGAGTTTCATTCATATTTTTTTCTCCAGAGTATCTTTGAGAATGACAACATAATAAAAAAGATGCTTATATATTTTAAAGAGAAGGTATCAACCACTAGAGCTTAGAGAAAGGTATCCTGATGAAAGCCAATTTGGGAACTCTGTTATGATCTAAATATAAACCAAGTTCTAAAATGAAAATTCAGTATTTTGGATAAATTTGCTAAAGGAAACAACATTTAAATAAATATGAAAAATGTTAATAATGATTAAAAAATAATTTGGACAATCCTGGAAGTAGTTTTAATGCATTGTTTTGTTTATTGTGGTAAAAAAAAAAAGTTTTATTGTAAATGTTAAAAAACAGTCCAACCAGGTGAATGTCTAAACCAAAATGGGTCTAAAAATGCCTGCCTCTCTCATTTTATGACCCTTGTTTCCATCCATTTACCACATATTTCCGTCTGGCTGGTCTAGTAGATAAACTCATATGTCAAAAAAAATTCCAACGTATAGATATGCCATATATTGTTTATCCATTCATCTGCTGATGGACGTTTGGGTTGCTTCTACCTTTTGGCTACTGTGAATAGGGCATCTATGAATCTTTGTGTACAAGTGTTTGTTGCAACACCTGTTTTCAATTTTGGGGTATATACCTAGGAGTGCAATTGCTGGCTCACCCTAGGGGTTTTAGGGTTTCCACCCCAATGACTGTGGTAAATAGTACATCTGGATGGCCTCCTTTGAGCTCATGATGCCATGCAGTGCCCACAGCCTGACAGCAGTGAAGAGAGATGATCGACTGTCTGTTTTAAGAGAAGGGGCTCTTATGATCACCCCAGCAGTAGAACTCCAGTACACACATAGATCATGGTTAAAGCTGGGACAGGAAGCAGTGCCCAGACAGAGCCTCCTCCTTTGCCTTCTTCTTTTTTTTTTTAATTTATTTTTGGCTGCATTGGGTCTTCGTTGCTGCGCGCGGGCTTTCTCTAGTTGCGGCGAGCGGGGGATACTCTTCCTTGTGGTGCGCAGGCTTCTCATTGCAGTGGCTTCTCTTGTTGTGGAGCACGGGCTCTAGGCGTGTGAGCTTCAGTAGTTGTGGCTCGTGAGCTCTAAAGCGCAGGCTCAGTAGTTGTGGCACACGGGCCTAGTTGCTCGGCGGCATGTGGGATCTTCCCGGATCAGGGCTTGAACCCGTGTCCCCTGCATTGGCAGGCGGATTCTTAACCACTGTGCCACCAAGGCGGTCCCGGGATTCAGACTTTTAACTCAGCCTCATTTCTGTGCTTTTAATCACTTTACACTTAATGCGTCTGAGGTTTTCAAGGTGTAAAGTACCTTCTCATTATAATCATTTTTGGGGGTGGAGAGCACTCTGCGTGTATTGAAAGGATGGCTGGTTAAACTGGAATGAGTTTTACTGGTATTCACGGGAAAGAAAGTTACATTTGTTATGGGAAATTACCTTTCAAATTTTTGACATAATCCTCTCCAGCAAGGCTGTTTGTTGACATCAGCATCTCCAGCTCTACACCACATTTATATTTAAATTGTGCACCTACTTACCTCCTGCAGAGCTGCCATCTAAAAAGGCCACAAGGACAGGAAGCAGGAGATTAGTACAGATTTGTAGCTGGGCTCCCAAGACGGTCTCACCCAGTCTGACAATCACCAAGTCTTAACTCTCCGGCTTAGACCTCACCTGGGAACTTCAGACTCATATATCCAACTACCTACTGATTGCTCACATCATCTCCTACTCAACATGTTCAAAACCAAACTCCTGACTTCTACCCCAGACCTGCTCCATCTGCCTGTAGCCTTCCCCATCTCAGCAAACGGCAGCTTCATCCTTCCACAGGTGCTCAGGCCCCAAGCCTTGCCATCATCCTTGCCTTCTCTCTTACATCTACCTATACATCTAATAGTAACTCCTTCAAATCGTGTTGGCTGTCTCTTCCAGTGCGCCCAGAATCCCCCCACTTCTTATCACTACCACCATGGTCCATGCAGATGTAGTAGCTGGTGTAAAGAAACACGAGACGGCCTCCCCTCCTGCTTGGCAAGCATCGTCTGCCTTGTTCTTAAATCGTGAGTCTCCAGGCAGGTTGCTACCTCTTTCAGGTTTTCATTGTCTGATGGATTTTCTGCCTATCCTCCCACCCTTCTCCATTTCTGGCCCCAGGACATAGATTTCCCTTCCCACCTGCTGAAAAATAATCATCATCAATAGTTTATTGGTCCTGGGATAAACCATAATGGAAAGAATATAAAACAGAATGTATATGTGTGTGTAACTGAGTCACTTTGCCGTACAACAGAAATTAACACAACATTGTAAATCAACTATACTTCAATTAAAAAATAAATTTAAAAAATAGTTTATTGGAACCCAGCCCCCTAACACATAGTATTACAGTGAGCACTCTTTGGAGACAGACTTCTGGGTTCACCATCTCAGCTTTGATATTCACTAGCTGTGGGACTCGGGTCAGATGATTTAACCTCTCTGCCTCAGTTTCCTCATCTGTAAAAATGAGAGTAATAACACCTACTTCATAGGGCTATTATGAGGACTGAATAAATTAATGCATGTAAAAAGTTTAGATCCATCCCTGGCACATAGTAAGTGCTCAGAAGATGGTAGGTATTATAAAAATTTACATACATTATCTCATTTAAATTTAGTATAGCAGTTAGGAACCTAGGTTCACCTCTCAGTTTCACCATTTCTTAGCTGTGAGGCCTTGGACAAGGACCTAGCCTCTCCATGCCTCAGTTACCATATTTGAAACGGGGATAGCTAGCGTTGTAGTAAATTGTATAAGGGTTCAATAAATGTTAACTATTGTCATTCAGTTTTGACACCAGCCCCATGAGACCGCAGAGCAAACACATAGTGAAGCTTGACCAATTGTGTCACTGTCTGCAGGTGGGCGGATTACTCTCTGTTTTTTCAGGGATAAATAATAAGAGAGCTTATCGTGGAATTATCGTACAAAGCACAAATAAAAATTAGCTATTACGATCCCCATTTTTATTGATGAGAAAGCTGATGATCAAAGAGAGGTAAGGGCATAGGCTTAGGATAAAAACCTAAAACAAATCCCAGCTTGGTCATGAAACAGCTGTGCCATCCTGGGCAAATGATTTAATCTCTTTGAAGTTTAATTTCCTTATCTTTAAAATGCTGATTAAATGGGCAAGACTTGTGGGGTTGTTATGATGATGATATGAGATCTGTAAGTAAAATGCTTAACATGGTATTCTTACTATGATTCTCATTTTTATCTACAGGAAGATGGAGGTTGAGAGAGGTCAGGTGACTTGCCCAAGGGCACAGAGAGTCTGTGGCAGATTCAAACTTCAAGGCCACATCCACCTGCTCCAGATTCCTGTCCTCCTGACACCACATTAAGCCTCCATTCAGGAAATGGGAGGAAGGCTGACGGGGGCTGCTCTGGCCCCCAAGGCTCAGGACACACTGGAAAATGGAAGCTCTCAGTTCTGCTCCAGACTTAATTTATTAACTTCCCTCCCCACACCCCGATTCATGGACAGAGATAAATGACTTGCCAAGCTATTGGTAGACCGGCTAGGCACATACATGGGCCAGAAGGTAAGGAAAGGGCAAAAGATAGGAAAGTCGTGAACAACCTTACTTCTCCTTTCCCAACCTACCATTTGTAATCTTACACATATATAGTCAAACAGTAAAGACTAGTTTAATAGGATAGATTTAGTTTCTGCCCCCATCCCTTTGTGCCCAAACTTGATTCACCCAGGCAGGGGGAAGGGAGGGGGCAAATGAAACGTGAACAATAACAAGTAGGTATGTTCCCCCACTAGACTGTAAGGACCAAGAAGGCATATCCACTTATCATCATATCCCAGAGTCTAGTATAATTCCTGGTACGCAACAGAGGTTAATGAATATGAGAGGAAAACATAAATTATGATGTCGGATCATATCATTTAGCCTGCTCATATTTCCTACCTCCTCCTCAAAACACACAGCCTATTTCAAATTTTGTGCCCTCGTTCCCAATGCTAGGGCTGCTTAAAAACGATTTCAAAGTAGTGTTAAGTTCTGGAGAACCCCAGTCACACTCGCCGCTTCCTAATGTGCCGGTCCAGCTCCTCATTCCCAAGCCTTCCGTCATTTGTCCAGTTTCTCCCGAGTCCCACTCTATCTGTGGCCTGACTGACCCTCATTTTGACACAGAAGGAGCTTGGGGTTTAAAGGCAGAAGACCCACACTGAGTACTGCTTCTGTTTCAGGTAACCCTTCAAAGCCTCAGTTTCGTTATCTATGAAATGGGGCTAAATTATAGTACCTACCCCATTGGCTATTGTTAAATCGATAACATTTATGGAAGGCTCTTAGAACAGGGCCTGGCACACAGCAAACACTATGTAATTGCTTTAAATTGAAGTAAAGCATGCATATAAAATGTTTTTAATTGTAAAGTGTTATAAAAAATGTGTAAGATTACTACTATGACTTTATAGTGAGTAAATCTTTGGGGGGGGGGGGATATGATCTTGTCCCAAGTTCCTTCATAATGCAGAGAAATCTTAGAGAAGCAAATTTCTTCTGATTCATTTCTTTTTTTTTTTTTTGCGGTACGCGGGCCTCTCAGTGCTATGGCCTCTCCCGCTGCGGAGCACAGGCTCTGGACGCGCAGGCTCAGCGGCCATGGCTCACGGACCCAGCCCCTCCACGGCATGTGGGATCTTCCCGGACCGGGGCACGAACCCGTGTCCCCTGCATCGGCAGGCGGACTCTCAACCACTGCGCCACCAGGGAAGCCCCCTGACTCATTTCTTAATTGCTAGGTAGTAACTCCAAGAAGAGAATAGCCCACCTCTCTCTCTCTCTCTCACTCACTCTCTCTCTCTCTCTCTCTCTCTCTCTCTCACACACACACACACACACACACACACACACACAAACACACACACACAGTATCACTCTATATTATCTTGTTTGTTTTCACATTTATGATCTGCCTGTCCCCACCTCCACTCCCAAACTGGAATTAAAACTCCAAGACAAGGGAAGTTCTGTCTGTATTGTTCAGAACTGGCACAGAGTGGATATTTTTGTTGCACTAATGAACAAATGAATGAAGGTATACCGCAGATATGCAAAGAAGTACCAGGTCACAGAAATACCACTATGAGAACCAACCCGGACTTCAATCAAAATGGAATATACAGCGCTTCCCTGGTGGCGCAGTGGTTGAGAGTCTGCTTGCCGATGCAGGGGACATGGGTTCGTGCCCCGGTCCGGGAAGATCCCACAGGCCGCGGAGCGGCTGGGCCCGTGAGCCATGGCTGCTGAGCCTGCGCGTCCGGAGCCTGTGCTCCGCAACGGGAGAGGCCACAACAGTGAGAGGCCCGCGTACCGCAAAAAAAAAAAAAAAAAAAAAAAAAAGGAATATACAAAATTATTCCTCAGAAGGCCCTGCTGGTCAATGGTGGCTGCCTTAGATTATCAAGAAAAGGGAGGTGGGATATTGTCTATGAACAACTGAAGACCAGCCTTCTACTTTTGGAACAAGGAATATGGAAGAGCAGATTCTAGCTCTCTGCAAAGAGCTTCTTTTCATTTGCCCACGAAGGCTGCCCGACCGCGTTTTATTCCGCCCCCCCACGCGCCCGCACATGAGGCTGTTCTGTGAAGATTTGGGGCTTCCAATGACAAATGAGTAGGGGATCCCAACGCTAAAGTGGAAGTTAAAAGGCACCCTGGGGCTCCCCCGGCCTTGCCAGGTGAGAATGCCCAGGGAAGCACATATCAGGTCCATTATGATGACTATTTATTAATAATAATATTGTCACTAAATATTTATGAAGTGCTCATGCTCAGCTATACGGTGACACTCCCACCACTCCGCCACCCTTCCAGCAGCACCCAGCTCCCTAACCCCGAGACCCACAGTCCTCCCGGTGCGCTGTGGTTGGAGAGAATTGTGACAGGTAGCTCTGGCCGCCTCAGTTGACCTTAACTGCTGGGAACCCAGGCGTCCGGGCCCTCCAGTGGCGCGAGAATACATTCGCGGTCGCCACGGGGTCTTGTAAAAACGTCCCCTTGGTCCGTACCCCACCTGGGCTCCAGGAGCAGAAATGGGGAGGGGCCAGGTCCAAGCTCCCCACGGGGTCCACCTGGCGGCTGCCCCCTCCTCTCCTCAGTCCAGACCAGCCCGCAGGCAGGCGAGGGCGCGGCCCCCGGGGTCTCCGGTCCACAGCAGGCGGCCGCTAGCCATCCCACTCCCAGAGCTCCCCGCCGCTCCGGCCCAGCATCCAGGAGCCGCGGCCCCGCGGCATTTTTTCTCTTTATCATAAATATATAAATTATGCTAATTACGGGCATTGCATATTAACCAAACCCGAAACCTCCCCTGCCCGGCCCCCTCCCCCTCCGTGCAAACCCCTCCCCGCCCCGGACCCCGCTACTTACCGGAGCCCGAGCCGCCTTCGCCCCGGGTGCCCGGCGTCCACCGATTAGAGATTCATCTCACAGCTCGAGCCAGGGGGCCGGGGACCGGGGCCGGGGGCCGGGGCCGGGGCGGCCGCCGCCCTCAGACAAAGAAGCCAGTGCGGCTTGGCTGGGCTTGGCTCGGCCCGGGAGCCGGTCTGGACCCGCCGCCGCCCCCGGGCCCCCAGCCCGGGCTGGGCAGAGCCGAAGGGGACCCCGCGGGCTGCGCTGGGCGGAGAGGGGACGGGCGGGAAGCGAGAAGGGGGAGCAGTGTGGGGGGCGGTCAGGTATATATATATTTTTCTCCTCTCCCCCCTTCCACGGCCCCCCCCTCCTTTTTCTCCCCCCCCCCCCTTTTTTCCCTCCTTCTGCTACTTGGATTTTTTTAGCTGCTGCGTCATGAGCATAATTTATGCAAAGAGCTTTGCCGCATGCTGCACCGCGCGCGCCAGCCGCCGGGGGCGGCGGGCTGGGCGGACCGGCGAAGAAGGGAGGGGATCTGGGGAGGCGAGAACGAGCGATTGGGGCGGGGAGCCGGGGGGCTCAGACCCTTGCCACCCCGGAGGCCCCAGAGGCCCCCTCCCCGGACAGGAGTGGAAGGCCGGTGGGGCGGGTCACGCAGCCCCCCTCCGAGGTGCCGTTTCAGGTCGTTCCATTTTGGAAGGTGCGAGAGTGGGCGCGGGAGCACGGGAGTCCGGACTGGGGACCCTGTGCCACATTCCCGTCAGCCTAGGATTGGGGCCGTGACTCCCAGTGGCCGCCTTTCCTCTCTGGGTTAGTCAGTTGCCCTCCTCAACGTTGAAAGTCAAGTCCATGTCCATTCCCAAGCCCCAGGCCGGAACCTCACTGCGAGAAAAGGGAGGGAACGCAGACATCGCTCAGCCAGGGCCTAACCAACCTTTTGAGCAGCTGTGCCTCAGCTCCATCTCACGGAGGGGACCCTGGGCCTGAAAGCTCCCTCACCCCCACCTCAAGAGCAATTGTGGGCTGTCTTGACTAAAGACAGCTTTCCTGCTTTCTTGACCAAGTAGCCTAGGAAATGTAAAATATAGATAAAGTTCTGTGGCACGGAGAAAAAACAAGTTTCTGCTTTGGTGGTGGTGATGGCGAGGAGGGTTTGGTTTATTTAATATAGGCGCTTGAAGGTATGGAAAGGGGAAGGAATAAGACGAGGCACCGTTTGGGGCTGAGGGCAAATGGACGGAGAAGTAGTTGACAAAGAAGCCTGTGCTCCGCCACGGGAGAGGCTACAACAGTGAGAGGCCCGCGTACCGCAAAAAAAATAAAAAAAAAAAAAAAGAAGAAGGAGGAGTTGGAAGAACAAAGGGGAAGAGAAAGAATGAGGGGAGGCGAGTTGGGGAGGAGGGAGCACTGTAAATCCAGTAAGCTGTGGATCCCAACGTTGAGGCAGCCTGCCATCAGCCTGGGCTGCTTCCCCTTTGCCCCTTCATCCACTGCCACCCCTCCCCCCTTGTGATGAGCTAAGCATAGATGAGTTAGAGGTAGTGTGGGAATAGAGGTGGAGCCCTCAGCCCATTGCTGCTTAACGCCTCCTCCCATGGAAGGACACTGGGAGGGGAGAGGAGAAGAGAGCAGCACCAGATGGTAGACCATCACTACACACTTTTCCAGAATGTTACCTGCACCTGGCAGATTTATGAGTAACCAAACGGATTAGGAGTCAGAATATTTAGGTTTTAGTCCCATCTCTTCCACTAGAAGTTCAGGCAGGTAGTTTAACTTCTTCATTACTTTTAAAATAAAGAGGGCGATACCTATAATCATTACTTCACAAAGTTAAGAAGTTTAATTGTGAGCCTGTATATGAAAAAACTTTGGAAATATCTGTACAATAGTTTTAATCTGTTTTTTAGGCTCCAGACGCGCAGGCTCAGCGGCCATGGCTCACGGATCCAGCTGCTCCGCAGCATGTGGGATCTTCCCGGACCGGGGCACGAACCTGTGTCCCCTGCATCGGCAGGCAGACTCTCAACCACTGAGCCACCAGGGAAGCCTCAGTTTTAACCTGTTTTAACTGGCCTTGTGAAACTAATACATGACATGGTATTATAGCTCTTGGGCGTTTTTGTTTGGTCTGTAGTCCCTATGGTCCTTCCTCTCAGACTGTAAATTCCTCAAGAGCACAGATTGTGATTTACTAATTTTCGGATTTCCTACTGCTCTTTATGTGAAGAAGAGGCTCAGTATTGTTATTGAATGTTGTCACACGAAGACAAAAACTCTTAAGTCTATGTGACTTGGTTTGGTGCTACACACAGATAAATCAAATGCTTTGGATGACATGAACATCAGGGATAGTATGAAGAAAGAAATGGATGTGATCAAAGGGGTTCATGGACACATACATCAAAATGTTAATTGTGGGGCTTCCCTGGTGGCGCAGTGGTTAAGAATCCTCCTGCCAATGCAGGGGACACAGGTTCGAGCCCTGGTCCGGGAAGATCCCACATGCCGTGGAGCAACTAAGCCCATGCGCCACATCTGTTGAGGCTGCGCTCTAGAGCTGGTGAGCCACAACTACTGAAGCCCACGCACCTAGAGCCCACGCTCCGCAACAAGACCGCAAAGAGAAGCCCACGCGCCGCAACAAACAGTAGCCCCTGCTCGCTCGCCACAACTAAGAAAGCCCACGCATAGCAACGGAGACCCAACACAGCCAAAAGTAAATAAATTGATTATTTTTTTAAATGTTAATTGTGGTTTTCTTTGGGAAAAGGAAGCCTTAATTTTATATTGTATACACTTCTGCTTAAATTTTTGATGCTGAACATATACTACGTTTTTGTTGAAATTTTTTATTGGGGTATAACATGCACACAGCAAAGTACACAAATCTTAAATGTACATCTTGATGAATTATTTATATATATATAAAATATTATCTACATATATTACTTGCATACATCTACATATATAATAGATTACATATATTATTTATATATTTATTATAATCATTATATTTTATATCACACACATATATATATTTTATAAATATATACAAAATCGGGCTTCCCAGGTGGCGCAGTGGTTGGGAGTCCACCTGCCGATGCAGGGGACACGGGTTCGTGCCCCGGTCCGGGAAGATCCCACATGCCGCAGAGCGGCTGGGCCCGTGAGCCATGGCTGCTGAGCCTGCGTGTCCGGAGCCTGTGCTCCGCAACAGGAGAGGCCGCAGGGGTGAGAGGCCCACGTACCCCCCCCCACTATATATATATATATATATATATATATATATATATATATATATACAAAAAATATATATATATACAAAATCACCACCCACAACATGATGTAGAGCATTTCCAACAGCTGAGAAGACTCCCCTGTGTTCCTTGTTAAGTAAACTTCCAGTTATCACCATAGCTTAATTTTGCTGGTTCTTGAACTTCATATAAATGGAATCAGACAGCATGTGTACTCTTTTGTGTCTGGCTTCTGTTACTCAGCATATGTTTTTGAGATTCACCCATGTTGTTGTGTCTAACAGTATTATTTGTTCTTTTTTATTGCTGCATATATTCCATTGTATAATTATACCACAGTTTATCCATTCTACTACTGATGGGCATTCAGGTTGTTTCTTTTTGTCTTTTATGAATAAAGCTGCTGTGAACATTCTTGCATAAGTCTTTTAGTGAATGTACGCACATATTTCTCCTGGGTAGATACTGAGGAGTGGGATTGCTAGGTTTGTGGTATATGTTTAACTTTTGTAGATACTGCTAAATACTTTTCCAAAAGGTTTGAACCAATTTATATCCTTACTAGTAATGTATGAGAATTCTAGTTGTTCCACACCCTCACCAATACTTGCAATACAGTCTCTGTTTTTTGCAATATTGAAATATAAGATTTTTAGAATAAGTATATATTTTATAATCAGAAAAAAATGTCAACAGTACAAATATTTCCATGGCTGAGTTGGGAGAAGATGTCACTAGTGATATGCCATGCCAAAGAAAACTCATGAACAGTATCCCCAGCCCAGCACATTTTCTTTTTTTCTCCTTCACTCCACTTCCCATGCCTCTGAGCCTACATTTATTCAACAAATATTTATTGTCTACTATGTGCCAAACACTGGGCTGGATGCTAAGTGTTCAGTGGTAAACAAAACAGACAGCTTTCTTGGAATTTATGGTCTTCCGGGGAAACAGATGTTAAACAAAAAATAAACACAGAAATATATCATTACACGTGATGATTAAGAAAACCAGAAGGTGATATGAGAGAGAATAACACTGGGGGCAGGGAAGGCCTCCCTGAGGAAGTCATATATAAGGCAAAGTTTAAAAGATGTAATAAGCAGGAGACCGAAGGAACAGCAGAGGCAATGAGGCAGGAATAAATTTGCTGTTCAAGAAACTGAAAGAGGATCAATGTGGCTGGAACACAGCAAGTGACAGGGGAGAATTGCACAAAATGCAGTTGGAAAGATAGGCAGGGCCCAGATCAGGAAGGCCTGGCCATGTACACCTCCAATCTTTCCATTCAGTTGGGTCCTTTTTTTTTTTTTTTGCGGTACGCGGGCCTCTCACTGCTGTGGCCTCTCCCATTGCGGAGCACAGGCTCCGGACGCACAGGCTCAGCGGCCATGGCTCACGGGCCCAGCCGCTCCGCGGCATGTGGGATCTTCCCGGACCGGGGCACGAACCCGTGTCCCCTGCATCGGCAGGCGGACTCGCAACCACTGCGCCACCAGGGAAGCCCTGGGTCCTTTCTTTCTTTCTTTCTTTCTTTCTTTCTTTGCAAACTCTACTCAAGAGGTCTTCTTGAATAATACTGAATTGTTCTAATTAATATTATTATTTTAATTACATCATTGCTCCAATAACTTCATTATATAATTTGTAGTTAATAGGCCTTTCATTCTGTTTCCTGAGACTATATTGGTTTACCCAACAGATATAGGACAGGGCCTTATGTTTCCTCTTTTACCCAGTCTCCTCCAAGCACCTAGCATATCAGGGATGCTCTGTTGACAGTAAGAGTCTCCCTTAGCCCCGTACTCTATTCCTAGAAAGCTCTTGGAATCTAAGTAGATAATCCTTAGGATCCTGTTTTACCTGGTTTGAGAACTGACCCAATTTCAAATCTTCAACACTTGCCCTGGAGCAACCACATTTCTCCAGGATCCAGACATATTTTTCCAAACACCTTCCTTAACTGCGTAGTTAATCTTGCCCCTCCCCCCTCCAATCACCAGATTAAAGGCATCTCTGCTGTTGCTAAGGGAAGGAGGCTTGGGCAGGTGGTGGGAGTGAGTTGAAGGATGATACAGCAGGGAGTCAGGTTGGTCAGCAGGGAAAAAAACCTCTCAGCTGTGAGGAAAGAGAGCAATGCAAATGCATTTTCAAGTGCTTCTGGGCCGGGTCCCGCCCAGCCTCCACCCGCCCCCCCACCCCCACCCCCACCCCCACCCCCGCCCGCCATGTGTTTATCTGCTTGTTCTCTGAAAGCTTTTAGGACTTTCTTTTTTAAAAATCTCTAATGTCTTTAATTTTACAATGTCAACAGTCTGTGGTTAGCCAGCTTTCCTAAAACAAGGAAGCTATTGTCCACCTTGACTGGTCATATTGAAGTCCTTATGAGAAGAATGGGCCATCAAAGAAAAGGTGCTGTTAACAATACAGGGCTATTTTAAGGTGAGAAGCCAGAGTTCTGAAAAATTTGCATGTGGCAAGGAGCGTGGCTGGGCATGCTCCATTTTTTATAGACTTCCCACCCTGAAATGCATATATTCTATTTAATTTTAGCAATGATGTAAAATTATTGCTGGGCTGCTGTCACTCTGACAGATCACCTTACCAGCTCAAAGGGTAAATAAGGGTTTTTTTTCCATAATTTTGTACAGTAACAAGGTGAGGAACATTTTAGCTCATAAATTATTCACCAAACCTCACAGGCATAATAGGCTGTGTGCATATTCATCAGGTTATCATCCATTATTCATAAGAAGTTCACTTCAACTGTTAGAAGAAAATGAGGTTGTTGATTGAAATCCTGAAGAAATGTGGGCTTTTATTCTCCCCCCTCCTTTTTCCCATCTGAGTAAGTCTGGAAGTTTCCATCAAAAAATGATATTGTAGGGAAAAAAATTTATTCCTGACATGTAGATGTGTAGATAAGAGGAAATAAAACTTGGAGCAGGAAATAAATTGGCAGGATCAACCATCATTCATTTAACTTGGCTAAAGGCCTCTGACTCCTGCTTCCACAGAAACTGTGTGCAGGAAGTGGCCAAAGGGGGTCCCCTTTCTTGCAGCAAAAGAGTAGCTTCATCAAATCTGATAGACTTAATACTTATATTAAGATCCAGGTTGCCTTCTACAGCCCAAGAAGTATTATCATTTATCTTCTTATTTGACCTTCACACCAAGTCTGTGAGATAGGAATAATTTTCAAGATGAGAAAACTGAGGCTCAGAGAGGTTGAGTGACGTATCTAAAGCCAAACAGCTGGTGAGCAGACCAGGACTGGAACCTACATTTTCTTCCATATTCCATGTTCCTTATACTCTGTCTTCCTAAATCCTCTGGATGATAAAACTCACCACTCCCAAGATAGAGGCATTTCACATTGTTTTCCAAGAACCATTAATTTTATTGTTTTCTCTTTTTATTATTTATTTATTTATTTAAAAATATTTATTTATTTTGGCTGTGTTGGGTTTTCATTGCTGCACGTGGGCTTTCTCTAGTTGCGGCGAGCCTGGGCTACTCTTCATTGCGGTGTGCGGCTTCTTACTGTGGTGGCTTCTCTTGTTGCGGAGCACAGGCTCTAGGTGCACAGGCTTCAGTAGCTGCGGCATGCGGGCTCAGTAGTTGTGGCACATGGGCTTAGTTGCTCGGCAGCATGTGGGATCTTCCTGGACCAGGGCTTGAACCCATGTCCCTTGCATTGGCAGGTGGCTTCTCTTGCACTGCACCCCCAGGGAAGCCCCTGTTTTCTCTTTTTAATACCTTTATTATTTCTGTGAACTACAGAAGCAATACAGGCTTGAAGGCATCAAATAAAACAAAGTTCTATAGAATAGAGAATAACAAATGGACAGTTTGCCACGACTGCCAACCTCCTTCGCCACAGGAGCCAGGAGGAGATGATATAATTCAGTCAAATCCACAGATCTGGGTTCAGATTTGATCATGGTCACTGACTAGCTGTGTAATTTGCGGCAAGATAGCCTCTTTAGGTTGTAGTTTCTCATTTGTAAAATGGGGATAATGCTTACTTCTAGAGTTTTTTGTGTTAAATGAGATAATGTATATGAAACCCAAGTGTCAGCATTTTCCTCCATTTTAAAGGTCCCCTCCTTCTAGCACAGTTGGCCCTCCAGTATCCATGGGTTCTGCGTCAGAGGATTCATCCAATCAAGCATTGAAAATATTTGGAAAATAAATTCCAGAAAGTCCCCAAAAGCAAAAGTTGAATTTGCCTCAAACCAGCAACTATCTGCATAGTATTTACATTGTATTTACAACAATTTACATAGCATTTACATTGTGTTAGGTGTTATAAGTAATTTAGAGATCATTTCAAGTTACACATGAGAAAGTGCATAGGTTTTAGGCAAATACTATTTTACCATTTATGCAAATACCATCTTATGTAAGGGACCTGAGCATCCTCGGATTTTTGTATCTGTGAAGGGGAGGGGGTCCTGGAACCAATCCCCCCGTGGACATGGAAGAAAGACTGTACGTTTGGGGAAGTGGAATGGAAGGTAAGGCTTGCCGCATGCCTGTCCCCCAAGTCTTTCGCTTGACCCTCTGTTTCATTCTGTTTTCGGCCACTCATTTGGCTGCTAGTCACCTGGTATGGTCCCCCTGCATGAAATGCAGCTGTAGTCACAGTGGGGCACAGCTGTGAATTCTCCCCAACATGACTACACAAGGTGGTTCTTTACTGAAGAGTTAGGGAAAAACTAAAGAGAATTCCAAAGAATAGAGGAGAGCATTACATTTTTTATTTTAACTTTCCCTATAATCCAAGTGAAAACCAGCTGAGAAGTTCAGCTTCATTAGTTGTGGCATGCAGGCTCAGTAGTTGTGGCTCACGGGCTCTAGAGTGCAGGCTCAGTAGTTGCGGCGCACGGGCTTAGTTGCTCCGTGGCATGTAGGATCTTCCCCGACCAGGGCTAGAACCTGTGTCCACTACATTGGCAGGCGGATTCTTAACCACTGCGCCACCAGGGAAGTCGCAACTTCCCTGGTGCAGAAGCACTAAATGATTCTGATGCAGGTGGTTTGGGATTTCACACGGAGAAAAATTGCTCAAAACCCGAAAAGAAGAGACGCTGCCCCAGGATTTACTAGGCTGCTGTAGCCACAGTGGAGTGAGGCCTTTATATTATCATGCAGAGCAGTGTTAGTGCCTCTCCTACAAAGGCTCTCCAGCAATAAGAAAGGAGGATCCGGGCTTCCCTGGTGGCGCAGTGGTTGAGAGTCCACTGGCCGATGCAGGGGACACGGGCTCGTGCCCTGGTCCGGGAGGATCCCACATGCCGCAGAGCAGCTGGGCCTGTGAGCCATGGCCACTGAGCCTGCGCGTCCACAGCCTGTGCTCCGCAACGGGAGAGGCCACAACAGTGAGAGGCCCGCGTACCACGAGAAAAAAAAAAAAAAAGAAAAGAAAAGAAAAGAAAGAAGGATCCATTTCTGAGTCATATATCTTGTAATCCTTGTTCCCTTAGTTACACAAAGACCAGCCAAAGTTTTGAAAAGGCTGCTTCAGAGCCTGACTGGATTCTTCCACAAACCTCCACACTCCCTCTTTGGGCTGGGGAATAGGAGGTCGTTTTGTTCTCTAGTTACACAAGCGAAGAGCCCAATACATAGTAGATGTTCAATAAAGGTACATTAAAAAGCTCTATCAGCCTAATTAACTGGGACTAGGAGACCCTGCAGGAGGAGGCGTGTCATTCTCTGAGTCCTCAGAGGACAGTTTATCCATCTCTACTGTAGCACTTACCGAGTTCTGCTGTAATTTTCTTTTCAGCATCCCTCTTGCCCAAACTCACTAAAAGAGTTCACTAGCCATCATCCTTGGCTATTCTCTCTCCTTCATCCCAACATTATTTTAAAAAACACCTTTATTAAGGCATAACTGACATACAATAAACTACACGTTTAAAGTGTACTATTTGATAAATGTTGACACTTGTACACACCCATAAAACCATAACTACAGTCAAGATAGTGAACACATCCATGACCCCCAAAAGCTTCCCAAAGTCCATCTCTTCCCTCCTGTTCCTCCCCATCTCTTTACACAGGCAACCACGGCTCTGCTTCTTATCACTATGGTTTGTATTTTCCAAAATTTTATATAAATGGAATCCCTTAGTGTGCACTCTTCTTTTGTCTGGTTTCTTTCCCTCAGCATAACTGAGATTATCCATGTTGTTGTGTGGACCCGCAGTTCATTCCTTTTTATTGTATAGCAACACCACAATGTGTTTATCCATTGACCTGTGGATGGACATTTGTGTTGTTTCCAGTTTTTGGCTGTTACAAATAAAGCTGTAATCAATACCCATGGGTAAGCCTTTGTATGCCCATATTCTTTCATTTCTCTTGGGTTAATAGGAGTGGAAGGACTCGATCCCATGGTATATATAACTTTTTTTTTTTTTTTTTTTTTTGCGGTACGCGGGCCTCTCAGTGCTGTGGCCTCTCCCGTTGCAGAGCACAGGCTCTGGACGCGCAGGCTCAGCGGCCATGGCTCACGGCCCCAGCCGCTCCGCGGCATGTGGGATCTTCCCGGACCGGGACACGAACCCGTGTCCCCTGCATCGGCAGGCGGACTCCCAACCACTGCGCCACCAGGGAAGCCCGGTATATATAACTTTTAAAGTCCTGTCATACTGTTTTCAAAGTGGTTGTATCATTTTACATTCTTATCAGCAGTGCCTGAGAATTCTAGTAGCTCCACACAGTCTCCAACACTTGAAGCAGTCAGTCTTTTCAATGCTAACCATTTTAATAGGTGTGCCAACATTGTTTTAATGTCTTGAATTGGTAAGCATTCACATGGTTCAAAAATTTAAAAAAAATTTTTAAGGTGTACAGTGAAAAGTCACTCCCACCTCTGTCTCCCCACCCTACCCAGTAACCACTTTTGTAGCTATCTTGTGTAATCTTCCAGAATTTCTTTACTCAAATACTAATGAATATAGTTTTCCTGCTCTTTTACACAAATGGCATCATGCTAAGCACATGGTTCTGAACCTTGCCTTGTTTTCATTTATGAACTATTTTGGAGAGCTTCCTCGTTCTTTGTTACAGCCATGCAGTGTTTAATTATATGGATATACTAAGATTTATTTTACCAGTTCCCTATTGATGGATATATAGGTTATTTCTAATCTTTTGCTATTACAAACAATGCTGCAGTAAACAGCCTTATATACACAGTATTTCTCATGAATGCAAATATAACTGTAGGAATCATTCTTAGAAGTGGGGATGGTAATTTGTAATTTTGATAGACATTTGCCAAATCGGCCCTATAGGAGTTGTACTCCCACCATCAATAAATTAGAGCGTCCGCTTATCCACAGCCTCACAATTGAGGTTAGTAAATGTTTGGATTTTTGCCAATCTGATAATGGTATCTGTGTGGTTTTAATTTGCCTTCTTATTAAGAGTGAGGCTGAACATCTTTTCATATGTTTAGAAGCCATTTGCATTTCCTTTTCTGTGAACTGTCTGTAAATGTCATTTGCTACTTTTTTTTTTTTTATAAATTTGGTTAAATTTTTTCCCCAGTTTTATGGAGATATAATTGACATATATCACTATATAAGTTTAAGGTGTACAACAAAATGATTTGACTTACGTACATCATGAAATGATGACCACAGTAGGTTTAGTTAGCGGATATCCGTCATCTCATGCAGATACAAAATTTAAAAAAATAGAAAAAATGTTTTTCCTTGTGATGAGAACTCAGGATTTACTGTCTTAAGAACTTTCATTTATAACGTACAGCAGTGTTAATGCTCTGTATCATGTTACATTCCCTAGTACTTATTTATAACTGGAAGTCTGTACCTTTTGACTACCTTCATCTAACTCCCCCTCCTCCCAGCTACTTTTTCTAATGGTTGGCCATATACTTATTGATCTCTAGGAGCTATTAATATTTAGGGGACTTAGCCCTTTGTGATGTAAACTGCAAAATTTTTTTCCAATTTGTCATTTTTCTTTTGACTTTATGGAGTTTTCATCCCTGACATTAATCCTGTTAATTAACCCTGGACATTAATCCCAATATTAGTCCAGCTGGTTTTGCCTCCTAAATATTTCTGGAATCCCCCCAATTCTTTCTACCCAAATGCCACTTTCCTAGGCCAGTCTGCCATCATCAGTTGCCTAAATTACTGCATTGTATCCTAACTGTGTCTCCCAGGCACACCTCAACTCTTCCCCTTTCTAATCTATTTTACATTTGGTAGCCAGAAAGATATTTCTAAAATAAAAACATAATCATAAAAAAAACCCATAATCATGTCACTTTTCTGCTGAAAACTCCTGGTGGCTAACTAGTGCCTGTAGGACAGACTCCATTATCTTAAGATAGAATCCTCCATGGGCGCCAAGGCCCCCTGCATGGAAAGGCACCTGTTTACCTCTTCAGCTTCGTCTCTGACCAGTCCTCACCTCCCATTCCATGTACCAGCCATACTGAACTGTTGTCACATCCTCCCTCTCCATAAGCCCTCCCACTTGTAGGCGTTTGCGTACACTGTTCCCTATTTGGGGACCCCTCTTCACTTGCTTAAATTCCACCCACCCTTCAGATTTCATCTCAGACATCACTGCCAGCATGACACCTTTAGATTAGATACCTCACCCAGGTGTTCTCATAACACCCCATACTGTCCTTATGGCAGCATTAATCATGCTATATTTCGATTATCTGTTTACTTTTCTGTCTCATCCATTAGGTAGACTAAGTTCCATGAGGATAGGGACTAAGTGTGCTTCTTCACTATTGTTTCCCTAGTGTCTATTACAGGGTCTGGCACATAACAGGTGCTTGATAAACAGTTGTTAAATTAACTCAAGAAAGGATGTTTGATGACTTAATGACATCTTCATCTCATTGGGGGACCAAGGAGAATGAAGAAAACAGAAAGGCTTTTGACGCCTGTTCAAGAAAGTAGCCAGATGCCCCTTAATCCCACCTGCCAGAGAAAACAGTGGCTTGTAGCCCCTTCTTTTCTGTTGTTAATCTCATTTGGCTCCACCCTGGCTTTCCGGAGACCCTGGTCCCAGCGTGTTAAGCAAAATACCTAACATCCTGTAGAGGAGGCACTGACCAATCTGAGGGCAGCTTGTCTTAGCTGGAGCTAGGTCCTGCAGGCTTCCTGGGTGTCAAGAGTTAACCCTTTAGGGACTTCCCTGGTGGCCCAGTGGTTAAGAATCCGCCTTCCAATGCAGGGGATGCGCGTTCGATCTCTTGTTGGGGAACTAAGATTCCACATGCCGTGGGGCAACTAAGCCCGTGCACTCTTGAGCCCTCGTGCCACAACTAGAGAGAAGCCTAGGTGCAGCAACAAAAGATCCCATATGCTGCAACGATGATCCCGACACAGCTAAATTAATTAATTAAAAAACAATTAAAAAAAAAGAGTTAACCCTTTAATTACTGGACCATGGAAAGGTCTGGGGAGGAGGGGTTTCAGTGGAGGGCTGGAGCAGAGGAGGGTATTTGGGGAGAGGGCTTGGGCCAATGGCTGTTTACCATCCGGTAGAAGTATTTGTACTTTTATCTAGGGCCTGATCAGAATTTACAACCTGATTATCAGCTTGGCCTACTTCCCCTCTGCCTTCTCAGGCTCCTCTTTGCTTATTTCCTTCCCTAAAACAGAGTCTAGATTTAGAGCCTGAGGTGACACGAGGGTCATGTGAATTTTCTGGCAGATGATGAAACTGAGACCTTTGGGAGGCAGCAGATTAAAAACAATGTAAATAGATTAAACAATGTAAACATTAGAAACAAGGCTTGTAAAATCAAGCAAAGCTGTGTTTGAATACCTGGCTCTGCAGCTGTATAACTTAGTTCAGCTACTTAACCTCTCTGAAATACAGTCCGCTTGCCTGCACTTTTCCTTGGTCTGCTATGGACACGAGGTGGATAATATCTGCAAGGATAGTGGTGCAGTATCTGATTTCTACATGACAAGGAATAAGTGGGAGCTGAGGAGACGAGGACCAAAGTCAGTTAGTTGGTGACACAGTGAGGTCTGGAACTCGCATCCCTCTCCTACAATCTCACTGATGTGGGCTGCTATAGTCAACACAATTTCAGGGTCCCTAACTGAGGACCCAGTAAGAGAAAAAAGGTAAGTTTCCTTTCTCAGGTTCACTCCTTTATTTTCTGAGGCCCAGAGCACAGGTTAGGATGGGTATAGGTTAATGACCTCTCCAGTTTTAGGCTTTAGGGTGGAATCAGTTTAGGATCTGACTTGTAAAAGTTAGGTTACAAGGAAGAAGATTTGACTGGTCTGACCTCCAAGGATGTTCATTCAAATTAACCAACTACTGCTTGCAAATTTCACGCTAAGAAAAATGCAAGGCCCTGAGGGTAAAAGTCCACTAAAAAAAACCCCAATGTTTTTCAAACTGTGAGTCCTGACTTGTTACTAGGATGTGAAACCACAACCAGAATTGAAAAAAGGAAATAGGAGAAAATAGAAAATATGACAGTGCATTGTACACAGAAGGAGGTATTAGATCATAAAATTTTCAGTTACGTATATTTATAAATGCGTGTGTACTGGGTCACGATTTAAAGTGTATTACTGTCAATTTGGGTCCCAAAAGTTTGCAAGCCCCTTTACCAGAAGGTGAGATTCAGGAGAGCAAGAGCTTTGTTTTGTTTTAGAACAGTGCCTGGCATTTGTAAGTGTTCTCTGAAGAACTGTTGAATGAGTGAATATCTAACACTGTGCCTGCCTTCAAGATTAGAGTCAGAAATACAGGAAAAGGTAAATATCATAGGCTTTAACATACTAATATTAATCTGAACTAAATAAACAATATGAATCTACTGAAAGGGAAGGAACCTAAAAGAACTCCAAATACAAATAGTCTTGGAAATTGGGCTTTTAGAGTATTTTAGCCATGATAGTCAGAGTGAAGTGATAAGAACAAAACAAAACTGACTTGGGAACCTGGGAACCAGGATACAAGACCTGACTTTGTAACCTGCTCACTGTGTGACTTAGGGCAAATCTCTTTAATCAATTCTCTCATTTGAAAAAGAGGAATGATCAAACAAGCCCTGTCTGACACACAGGGCTGCTGTGAAGACCTGTGATGACCCCATAAAATCGTGCATTTTAAGGGTGCTCTGCAAACTGTAATGGGATACTGGAGAGAAAAACAAGGGATTGCTGAGTTGAAGTGAGTACAGCTCTTTTCAGTGGTTTAAGTCATTCATCAGCAAGTATTTATCAGGCTTCTAATGTTTACTGAGGACTTTTCTTTCCAAAGCTTTTCCTTTTCAGATGCTTTTCTAATATTCTTCCTACAGTACAGAATGTAAACTCCATGAGGAAACAGTGTTGGGCTGTCTTGTTCAGCTCCATCTCTGTACTTGCACATAGCAAGCGCTCAGCAGATATCTTAAAATGGAGAACAGAAGGAAAAACTTAATTGCTGCCTTAAAGGATGGCACCTTTGCCCTTAAGAACAATTAAGTTAGAAGAGAAGTGATAACACGGAGAAAATACACGTAAGATGCCGTACTGGTGCCTGTAACAGGTACCAAAGGAAGGGCCGGGCCACAGGCACTGCTTGGCTACCACGAGTATGCCAGTTTAAGTGCTAGCTGCTGCGGGAGGGACACAACACAGCATACCCTTCTTTATGGTGAGAAAGCGACACAGAAATAAATACCGACTGTCGGCAGGACAGGCAGCGAAGATTCGAGTGAGGGGAACGCGTGATCGATAAATCAAGGGTTGGGGAGGGGAGCGTATCTCAGGCAGTTAGAGATGTTTGTAGAAATCTATGCCCCCTTCGTGGAAAGACTGTCAAGGTGAGATGACCTTGAGGTGCTGTGCGTAGGTGGGAAAAGGTTCCGGAGAATAGTTTAATGGTACTGCCTCCGAGCGCCCAAGAGAGAGAAGTTCCTGTTTCGAGACAATACCTGTTATTTGGTTTTCTTCCAGTCGAGAGACAAGGGTAGGGGTTGGAGGACAAGACCCAGTGGGCGGGGCCAACACGAGCGGGCGGGATCACGTGGGCCCTCCCTCCAGCTATTGGAGGCCGGGCGAAGGGGCGGGGTTTCCGGTGGCAGCGGCATTCGGGCGTCGGGTGACGCTAGGCGGACAAATCGTCACGTGACACGGAAGTGACTACGAACAGGAAGAGGACGAAAAAAATAACCGTCCGCGACGCCGAGCCGAACCGGACCCGCAGCCACCATGAACAGCAAAGGCAAGGACAGGGGGCGGCTGAGGCCGCCGGGGGAAGTAATGCTGGCCCGGAGCGAGCGGGCCCGGAGCCCAGGGTCACTGGACGCCAGGCCTGGGGAGAGCTGCGCCGCGCTCCTGGGCCAGCTTCAGTGCCCGGGGCTGCGCCGGACGCCTTTGTCATTCTCAAACTACGGTTGCTCGCTCCCTCCTGGCCCTTTCCCCCTTAAACTCTGTGGCGCAGTTTGGAGCCGCGGGCTCGGGTTGGGGGGGCAGTGGGGGGGGAGAAGGCTTGTCGAGATGGGCATCTGCAGGAGCAAATGGGGAGCTAGAGGTAAGATTTGGGTGGGCCAATGGAGAGCTGGCAGAGGCGGGGCGCCGCGCTCCGGAACCACAGGCAGGCCCCCGGGCTTAACTAGTGAAGTGCCGGCGCTGGTGAGCGGGCCAGGCGGGCCCGACGGGTTTCTTTCCCCTTACCCTCGCTGGCGGCCAGAACGTCTCCTGGTTCCTGTGTCAGGACATTCCCCTCAACCCCCTCTCCGATCTCAAGGTTCATTTCCACCACTCACTTTATTTGGAAGTCGACCTTGAGTAGGAACCTGTGAGGTCGATGGGCACAACCACTGTTACTCATGAGGTCTTGGTCAGTTACAGCCAGACCTTTGGAGACCACCCAGAGTAGAGAGACAGGACACACTCTTGAAACATCAGCAAGAAGGGGTTCCCAGAGCTGCCCTGCATTCTGGAAGGATCTTGGGCCCAGCTAGACTTTCCCCTGACACCAGTCTTCTCCTGGAAAGAGCTTTTCCTGTCCAGTTAGAATCCAGCATCTTCAGTTATAAGGGTGCAAAGAGGATGCTTATTTTCTTGGCTCCAGGGATCAGGCCCTTCAGGGCAGTCGGTCTGTTTGCAGATCTCTTTCTGCTCGTTCCGGCTAGGCTACCCAGCATGCCCTGCCGTATTTTGGTGACTCTGTATTCTAGGCAACATGCATTGTTTTCTTGTCTTCCAGGTCAATATCCAACGCAGCCAACCTACCCGGTGCAGCCTCCTGGGAATCCTGTGTACCCTCAGACCTTGCATCTTCCTCAGGCTCCACCCTATACTGATGCTCCACCTGCCTACTCAGAGGTGCTTCCAGTTTATTAGACTTTATTAATGGAATACTCTTGGATCACGTTTTCAGTCTTTAGCTAAGTCTGACTCCACACATTTATTTACTCTCCACAAACAGGAAAGAATGCTCACATGAATAATCTAAAACATTGTATAGTTCAGCAATTTCTGTTGGGGTTGAGAATGCATTATCTGATTATTTTATGTTGTTTGGCACAGGCTGAGGTTAAGAAGATGAGTTTGCGTTCCTTGAGCCTAACATTAGCTATAGCAGGAAGTGATCCAGGAGAATATTTAGTGGCAGTGGAAAGGCAACTTGTGTAACTCAGAGTGTAATCTGCACAAGGAGAATTAAGAATTGACTCATTAAAGAGATCTGAAATACAAATGTCATAAAGTAACTAGTTGCCTTCTCTTCTGCCTCTTTTAGCTCTATCGTCCGAGCTTTGTGCACCCGGGGGCTGCCACAGTCCCCACCATGTCAGCTGCATTTCCTGGCGCCTCACTGTATCTTCCCATGGCCCAGTCTGTGGCTGTTGGACCTTTAGGTTCCACAATCCCCATGGCTTATTATCCAGTTGGTCCCATCTATCCACCTGGTTCAGCAGTGCTGGTGGAAGGAGGGTATGATGCAGGTGCCAGATTTGGAGCTGGTGCTACTGCTGGAAACATTCCTGTGAGTATGACTTTGTCACAAAAAACTCAACCCTTGGGCTTCCCTGGTGGCGCAGTGGTTGAGGGTCCGCCTGCTGATGCAGGGGACGCGGGTTCGTGCCCTGGTCCGGGAAGATCCCACATGCTGCGGAGCGGCTGGGCCCGTGAGCCATGACCGCTGAGCCTGCATGTCCGGAGCCTGTGCTCCGCAATGGGAGAGGCCACAGCAGTGAGAGGTCCGCGTACCACAAAAAAACAAACAAAAAAACCCCTCAACCCTTGCGTATTTTAACTTTCTGAAATGACTACATAGTTATCCTTTCATCATCCCTGGGTAATAGTTGCTGGTATTGGTGCAAGCACTGACGTCCAGTAGTCAGGCAGAAAGCACTGGAGGGGGCAGAACTGTGGCAAGTCAGTAGCATCTGGCACATTCACTGGTTTCTGAGTTAATCAGATTCCTTTGTTTTCCTGTCCGAGGAGTCCTGCCTGCTGCTTTTCCAGTTCACTTTTGGTACTGGTCTAGTAACAACTGCTCATTCATTCCATAAGCATTTACTTAATATTTGCCATCTGTATGGCATTGTATTAGGAACCATGATGATTAAAGAAGTAGAATGCACAATCCCCATTAGATTACATTTAGAAAGATACTAGGGCTTTTAGTTATGTCTCCTGCTTAGTTCTCTTATGTATGGGAATTAGAGCCCAAATGGTCCTTGCTAGGACCATCTACTCAATAACCACAGGCTAGGGATGAGGTGAGAATGCTGTCATCAGGTAGAGCTTTCAGATTATCCAGGGCCATTTGAAAACTGTTGGACCCTGTGACATAAGGCCCTGGACCTAGTACCCGCTCCCTGTATTTTAGAATGTGAGTAGGAGTGATTTTTTGCCCTGAAAATGCCTATAGGTCTGGACTACCCACACTCAGAAGGTATCCATAGGCTTTATCTTAGACCTGAAACCCTTTAAGTGAGTGGGTTTCCTGTTTATATCTTTGGGCTCACAGAGACTAGAGACCTGCTGTACCTAAATTGGTGGCATAGCTAGCTCTTTGAGATGCCATGGGTTAGCACACTGCCGTCTTCCTGACTGGTCCTCTTTCACCTTTGTCCACTTCCCTTCCACAGCTGCCCTGTGTCTAATCAACCTTGTCTTTTCCTTTCAGCCTCCTCCCCCTGGATGCCCTCCCAATGCTGCGCAGCTTGCAGTCATGCAGGGAGCCAACGTCCTTGTAACTCAGCGGAAGGGAAACTTCTTCATGGGCGGCTCAGATGGTGGCTACACCATCTGGTGAAGAACCAAGGCCACCTCTGTGCCGGGAAAGACATCACATACCTTCAGCACTTCTCACAATGTAACTGCTTTAGTCATATTAACCTGAAGTTGCAGTTTAGACACATGTTGTTGGGGTGTCTTTCTGGTGCCCAAACTTTCAGGCACTTTTCAAACGTAATAAGGAACCACGTAATGGTAGCAGTACCGCCCTAAAGCATTTTGAGGTAGGGGAGGTATCCATTCATAAAATGAATGTGGGTAAAGCAGCCCTAAGGATCTTCCTTTAATTCCTCCGGAGTAATACTGTACCATACTGGTCTTTGCTTTTAGTAATAAAACATCAAATTAGGTTTGGAGGGAACTTTGATCTTCCTAAGAATTAAAGTTGCCAAATTATTCTGATTGGTCTTTAATCTCCTTTAAGTCTTTGATTTATATTACTTGTTATAAATGAACTGCATTAGTTATCTGCCTTTTCCTTTCCGTCCTTTGCTCCACGTCCTACCCTCAACCCTCGTCTTCCATTCCTTCCCACCGATCTCCATTGAATCAATGGTGCAGGACAGAAAGCCAGTCAGACTAATTTCCTTCTCTCCTTGCACTTCTCCCCACCTGTCATCTTTTAACTAGTCTTTCACAAAGGATCCTCTGAAACCCCCTGTGCCCCAAGCACAGACCCCATTACTTCTGCTTTTGCGTCTCCTCAAGCAAAAGTGGAGGGTGCCTTTTGGACCCTCCTCGTAGGTTGTCTCTTCATACATGAACCAAATTTGCAAACCCAAATTTGCTTTGGTGCCAGAAAAACTGAGCTTTGTTTTAACAAAGGATGCAAACTGTTGTGTAAACAGCAGTTTGTTTATAATTTGAGGGGCAAGGAGGAGGATGCATTTAAAAGCCTGATGACTCTAGAGCCAAATTAAGGGGAGTTTTCAGATCAAAAATTGGTTACCATTTCTTGTCAGTGTCTGATGCAGCCACTCATGGCTCCCAAGAATTCCTGAGCTGGGTTAATGGGGTCATATCGTGAATGCCTCACTACTAAATGACTTGAGTCCAGTGAAATCTCATTAGGGTTAAGAATATTTCAGGGATCCTTAATATTTTGATTTTTGTTCTCTAAAATTGGATTTTATTTTATTTTATCATTTCAGTTCATCTAAATTTTGTGTTCTGTACATGTGATGTTTGACTGTACCATTGACTGTTATGGAAGTTCAGCGTTGTATGTCTCTCTCTACACTGTGGTGCACTTAACTTGTGGATTTTTTATACTAAAAATGTAGAATAAAGACTATTTTGAAGATTTGAATAAAGTGATGAAGTTGCATTACACCTCACTTCAAGGATTCTTTACTCAGCTTGTTTTTAGATCTCTTCTGTATATATCTTCTTTTATATCCCACCTAGAATTCAGATCAGTGCTGCTGTCATTCTGGTTTTTTAAATGAAGCTTTTCAACTAAATGCAGGAGTACAAGGCTAAGATTTGACCATTTTCATGAGTTCCATTCTAGATGTTTAGATGTTTAACTTTTCTTCATTTTACTTCCTAAGCTCTTTCAGATTCTTATGAGCCTATTATGCCAGAGGAATTCCGAACATAAACTTAGAAATAAGGGAACAGTTGATTCTAACTTGCCCTTAAGTTTGACTTGAGGAAGATGTTTTTTAGTATTTAACAGTTTGTGTAAGTTCAGGATGACCTTCAGTTTTTCCAAAATCCTGTTGGAGAAATACTGAAAACTCCTGGAACCTAGGTTGCCAAGATTGATCCCTCAACTCTTGGGTCTCACCTTGGGTGGACTTGAGCTTGAACAATGGAGGCAATATATTTAAGACCTCGAAAGAGATACAGCTTAATTCCAAAGTAAACAATACCTGAAGAGCTACTGATTTCTACCAAAACATTGTACCTTTTAAACATACCTCATTTTGAGACGAAGTTAGCTCCAAGAAGCCTCTCTGGGCTTGATATAAAGGGCACTGGTGGGAAAAGTGGTAGGTAGGTTGTTCCTGGTTCCCTCTGTGTGTACGCAGAATGGGTCTGGGAAATTCTGGCCCTTGCCAGGATGGAGGCTAAACAACTAATCCCCCAGGGTATGTTTCTAATGACACTTCTAGGACAAACTTCCCAGGACCATCTTTGTTTCAAGACCCTGAGATTGTTCTGGGAACTTCTGAAACTTCCCTGGGGCCCCCTTTGCTTGGGAGAGAACACAGGCAAAGGAGTTAAGTGAGCAAAAGAAACTGTCAAAGTTTAAGCAAAGGTAAAGTGTAAAGGTAGTTATTTCTTGCACATGAGAATCTGATTTCTGTATCAATGAAAGATTTTAATTCCGAGAAAAATAGCATAAGTCTGGCTTGCTGGGAATATGGAAAGGAAGGGCTCAGATTAAGGGATGTGGCACGTTCATCACGAGAGAGGTCTCCACAGTCTCCTGCCCTCCTGGCCTGGCCTTTCACTGTGGTGTCCGGCCTCTGGGAAGAACTTCTATGGGACACTATTTCCACTTGGGCTGTCACTAGGTGACCAGGTATGGGACAGAGGAGCATCCAGTGACCCCCAACTCTCCTCCTTCCCTTCGACCTGTGGAAAAAGTGAAGATGACTGGGCACATACTCCAGTGTTGCCTGGTACAGCTCAACCTCAGTGGTCAGCCAGAAGCACCGGCTGTATGACAGAGGCCTGGCTAGAGACGTCACGAGCAGCTTTCTTCGTGTCCCTGGTCCCTGGCGTCGGTGATGTTAGCACTTGTGCCTGTGTCCCAGAAGGAGCTCGGTTCTGCCCATATCAATCGATGCTTCTCACCGGTTTCAGATAAAACTTCCACCTAATAAATTGTATGTTAGCACTGAAGCCTGGATAAGCTCCTTGGGGTCCGGGAACCATTAGATGAAATATTCCTCCTTCTCCCTGCCCTTGGCTGAGTTGCTCTCCATCTGGAGGACGGCGCCGGGCTCGCCTTCTGCAGGTTCGTAGGTGACGTAGCTGCCTTTGTTCTTGTACAGGTAAAAGAAGATCAAGATCACGACTGAGAGCAGGGTGAGGAAGACCACTGTGATAACAACTTGGAAAGGAGAGGGAAAATGCAGAGATGTTTCAGGATTGAGGACGTCTCAATAACTCACAAGGTCCCCTGCATTAGACGATTCCCTCACTCCTGGTGAGGGTCCTCCTGCTGAAGTTAACTAGCGTCCACTTCCAAATCCATATTCTCCCACCAAGCCCGACTTCCTTGGTACATGACATCTGGAGTCTCTTTGTGCTTAGGGACACAAGGCTTTTGGTTTCTGACAAAACTGAATTCCCTCTCAACTAGTTCCTGATGATTATGATAGAAACAGGAAGGAGGGAAACAGGAAATCGCTTATCCCAACAGGAAGGGTTTTAAAATTCATAGCCTCGGGCTTCCCTGGTGGCGCAGTGGTTGAGAGTCCGCCTGCCGATGCAGGGGACACGGGTTCGTACCCTGGTTCGGGAGGATCCCACATGCCGCAGAGCGGCTGGGCCCGTGAGCCATGGCCGCTGAGCCTGCACGTCCGGAGCCTGTGCTCCGCAACGGGAGAGGCCACAACAGTGAGCGGCCCGTGTACCGCAAAAAAAAAAAAATTCATAGCCTCCTGTAGGGGTTTCTGATCCCTCCCATCCTCTTTCTCACCCACTCAACAAGCTGCACACATCCTTATCCCTACCCCCATACTCAACTGTAGTGCCCATATGCACTGCAGCTGTTTGTGGCCACCTCCCAACCGGTCATTTACTGGCAGTACCTCTACACGAAGCCTCTAAGAGTCTTTTATAACCTTGTGTGTGTGTGTGTAATATAACTTGCATGCCACAACGAGCCCATTAATGGATTTGGTCTCTAATCTGTGGTGCTTTCCCATGTAGGGAAAATCCTGGTCTATCACATTGTCTCTGGAGCAACAGAGCCCCTGAGCTCAGAAGGTCCCTTGATTTGGCTCAGAGCCTGTTACCTGCAATGAGTGCTGTGCTGGCTTCAGCTTCTGGGGACAGGGCCTCAGTGGCCTGTAGGATTGGGGTGGCCATCAGTTCTTCTGGAAAATTTAGCAAAGTGGAAAAGGAAATGGGGTGAATTCTTTTGTTCTAAAACACATGTTTGTCCTTCAATTTCACTACCCCACCTTCTTCCCTATTCAGACTTTTGTCATTTAACTCCTATAGGACATCTGTATAGAAAAACCGGGAGAATAGAGGAGAAAACAAACCACCACCAAAGACGATAAACATTTTGATGGATTTCTCTCTAACATAGTGGTTAAAGTATGGGCTCTAGAGCTGACTGACGAGGTTCCAATCTGAGCTCTTTTACTAGCTGTGTGATCTTCAGAAAATTACCTAACCCCTCTGTGCATCAGCATCCTCATCTGGAAAACAGAGATAATAGTACCTACTTTATAGGGTTGTTGCGACATGTATTAAGTAATTCAATAAGGGTAAGCTATTATTAGGAATACATTTTTGCATAAATGAGATCAAATGATAAATGTATATACATGTATATATCAATATATTTATATTATATGCCACATGCATTTCTTCACTGTTTTTACAAACTCTTTGTAAACATTATTTTTTAATAATGAAATAACGCTCCTTCCCTTATGAAACCCTTTTCTACGCTTCCAGAGTAAGCCCTGCAATTTGAAAGGTTCTGAAATAAGGCCTCTCCTACCCTAAAATATATCCCATATCTCGTTCTGCTATCGGTCTATCTGCCCTTCAGAGCCTGAAAGTCCCACTCCTAAAGTCACTACCCAGACTCCTAAGTGTTTCCAAAAGAAGTCAGGAAGCCTTCCGTTCTCTCCTAGTTAGCATTTTAGTGTAGGGGTTTGAAAAGGTTAGTTACTGCAGGACAGAGGTATCCTGGGGAAAGCAGTCTGACTGACCCTAAAATCACCCACAGGAGGCATCTCAGTATTCATTCAATAAATAACAATAGCAGCACTCATTAACTCTCTACTCTCTGCCAGGTGTGTTCCAGGCACAGTGGGGGCAAGCGGAACAGACATGGTCTACCTTCCCCGAGCTCAGCCTCCACCACAGCAAGTTCACAGCTAAGAACTGTGATACGTATGGCAAAGGCAACATCTGGGAGCTTAGGAGGGCATGTGGCAGAGGGGCCTGAGCTAGGCTTCCGGCACGAACAGCCTCCCCAGGAAGCAGGATTTGAGCTGGGGGCCGAAGCAGGGGTAGGAGTTTACAGAGTGAAAGGGGCGGGAGGTGGGGCACATTCTAGGCAGAGGGAAGAGCCTGGATCAAAGCTCCGAGATGAGAGGACCCAAAGGCCAGTGTGGCTGGAGCACAGGGCGTGAGCCTGATTCCTGTCTCTCGCCTGACACCTTCAGGATGCCATCCAGGACAAGGGAAATTCAGTCACTAGCGGCGGTCTGGTGAGCCTGGGAGCAGTGCCAAGAGGGGTCAGCGGTGTTGAAAGACCTTCTCACACAGGCCAGGGGAGGCCTGTTGAACCGTCCTGGTCTTGCCACAGGAAAAGCAGATGTGGGCTGCCTGGATCACCACCCCGCTCCCAGGGCCAGGCCAAACCCTTCTCCACTCTTTCTTTAGGAGCAGTGATACAGTCAGCTACTTTGTGGCTTCGGGCAAATGGTTACATCTCCCGATTCATCCACCATTCTCATCTGTAACCAGTAGGAACTATATTAACCAACTCTGCAGGGCTATTGCGAAGGCTAAATGAGAAAACGCACAGGCAAGCATCATTAAAAGGTAAAGCCGCTCTAGGTTTGAATCCTGCCCCAGCATAGTCCTAGGTAACCTTGAGGAAGTTACCAAACCTCTCCGAGCCTCAGTTTCTCTCCCATGCGTAAAACAGGAGTGTGGTAGGCAGCTTCTAAGATGAATCCCAATGGTTCCCACCTCCTGGTGTTTACATCCTTGTGTAAGCCCCTCTCCCCGTGTGTCGGCTGGACCCAGTGACTAGGTTCTAACAAACAGAATACAGCCAAAGGGATGGGCTGTCACTTCTGAGATTATACTGTGACTTCCATCAAAGACAAGGCCTGAAGTTTATCCACCTGATCACTGCTTCAGACTGCTGCCCCTCACCACGCATGCTTTCCTCCCCCAAATGTCCTGGGGCTGCACACCGTCTTCCCACCATTGATCTAGAGTTCTACACAGCTGCTCTCAGTTTTGTCTTTCTTAAACATTTGAGAACTTACGATACACAAAGCACCGAGAAGAATAATGTATGTGCAGAAGCTTCAATAGAAAGATGAGTAAGATTCAGTTCAATCGATCAACAAGAATTTAGTTTGCACCTACCACGTGCCAGGGGCACTGTCATAGATGCTGGGCAAGCAGCAGTGATGAGGCTCACCAAGGACCCAACCATGGAGCTGAATTTTAGTGAGGCTTCAGAGAACAGATATGTATGAGTCCTCGGAAAGGGAATCCAGGAGGGTAGATGATTCCTAGTTGGGAAATTCTGCAAATAATCCCAATTATAACAGCTGCCATTGGCTAAGTCCCTGCTTTGTGCTGGGCATTTCGTATACATAATTATTAATCCTTAGAAGTCCAATCACTTCACAGCAGGTGTTCTTATTTGCCCATGTGGACCCTGAGGCCCGGGAAGAGTTAAGTGACATCCCTCGTATTACACATGAAGGAACAGTGGATGCAGCCAAGATCTGAATCCAGGACTAGCCCCTCCAAAGCCCAAGGTATTTATACTAAGCCTTCCTACCACTGTCCTTTTCTTTTTATTCCAATAGGGAAAACGAGGAAAAGGTAACAAAAGATAACTATGAGGCAGCACAACGAGCTTTCCAAAAGTGCGAGGTTTTAAAAGATACGGACAGTTGCGGAAGAAACACCAGGGGAGCACAATCAAATACAGACCGTTGCATTACAAAGAGCTCTCCTTTAATGTGAACGTGCTCACAGGCGACTGGGCAGCAGGGAATGGTATCAGTCACGTTGGTTCATATGCAACCTCAAGCTTTCCACAACTCAAGAGTACATTTCATCAATAAGGACCTTAAGAAACATAAAATGCACTAGAAGTACCTTCCTTGGACGCAGTTATCAGTTGGTTTCCACTTATACTAAGCCATCTGGTGATTCAGTAAGTACAAATGAAGGAGGTACCAAAAAAAATTACTTCTATACAAAAACATTAGAAGAAGGCAGAGCCATGGAAGAAATTTACCTCTATATGAAATCTACCTCTATGAGAAAACACTAGAAGAAGGCAGATCCTACATCAGATTTTTATTTTTGATGAAAATAATCTCTGTTGAAAGTTAAGTCTCTCTGGAACCAACTTCTAAAAGGAGGAAGCACACTCCCAGGGCACAGGGGGTCTAGGACAGACAGGGATTCAAGGTTCAATGTTGGTGGAGATTTAACTGCCAGTATTTTAATTCAGACTGTTGTATTTTTAGGGTTCTCATTACAAAGTTTCATAAGTTTTGAGTGTTCTGTCCCAATTCTGTCTTTCCTGTAAGACCATTTCCAGTAATGTGATTTCAGAATGTGAATCTTTTCGAAAATGCACATAAAGGTTAAAAGCAAAAACTCAGAAGAATAGTGTCAGGAAGCTCTGTACAGCTCAAGGTGGCAAACACATTGGAAGGACAATTTAAAAAGTGTTATATTTGGAGCAAAAACAAGGAAATGGGCCAGGCTTGCTGCCTGGGCCTGAAGCTAAGAGGTAGGAGGTAACAGAGAAACTAGAACTCTCCCAGCCCGTTTTGCCTCTGTCTCCTATCAAAGAGAATGATTTCTGCACTGAAGGAGAGCAGGAGCCTTGGTGATGTGGGGAAGTGAGCTCAAGAGAAGGGACACAACCCAGAAAGCACCAAGCTAATCTAAAAGGGATCCAGGTAAGTGACAGCCAAGGGCACTGAAAGAACATGTCAATGGGATCGCTATTGGGGATACAGGAGCTTCTGAGAAAGACAGCGGGGTCAGGAGCCTGAAGGGTCACAGAAAGAGGTGGATTCTGTAAACAACTGGTGAAATCGATACAGTGCCTCAGCAAAATTCTAGAACAAGTTATAAGGAACTGCTTTGGGGGTCCTGAACTTGAAACCACAAGCATTAAGAGTTAATGTGAGACCGCTAGGAGCAAGCTGGGTCAGACAAGTCACACGGCCTTTTTTTTTTTTTTTTTTCCACACAGCCTTTTTAGACTGAGGTTCCAGTTTCACAGACAGAGAAATTAAAAGGCTAATTCAACAAGTATTTACAGAGTGCGTACTTTGTGCCAGGGTCCGTTCAAGGTCCTGGGCATAGATTAGTGAACACAACAAGCAAAAACTCATGCCTTCACAGTTCCTTAAACTACACAGAATTATCATATGATCCAGGAATTTTACTTCTGAGTATCTATCCAAAAGAAATGAAAGCAGGAACTCAAACAGATATTCGTACACCAATATTCACAGCAGCATTATTCACAATAACTAAAAAGTGAAACAACTCAAATGTCCATCAACAGATGAACAGATAGACAAAATATGGTATATATATACACACACAATGGAATATTATTCAGCCTTAAAAAGGAAGGACGTTCTGACACGTGCTACTATGTGGATGAACTTTGAAGACATCATGCTAACTGAAATAAGTCAGTCACAAAAGGACAAATATCGTAGGATTCCACTTGTCTGAGGTACCTAGAATAGTCAAATTCATAGAGACAGACAGTGGTTATCAAGAGCTGGGAAGAGGGGAGAATGAGGAGTTATTGTTTAATGGCTACCAAGTTTCAGTTTGGGATGATGAGAAAGTTCTAGAGAGGGATATGGTGATGGTTGCACAACAATGTGGATGTACATAATGCCACTGAACTGTATCCTTTAAAATGGTAAATTTTAGGATTGGTTCAAGATGGTGGAATAGAAGGATGTGTGCTCACTCCCTCTTGTGAGAGCACCGGAATCACAATTAACTGCTGAACAATCATCAACAGGAAGACACTGGAACACACCAAAAAAGATACCCCACATCCAAAGACAAAGGAGATGCCGCAATGAGATGGTAGGAGGGGCTCAATCACAATAAAATCAAATCCCATAACTGCTGGGTGGGTGACTCACAAACTGCAGAACACATACCACAGAAGTCCACCCACTGGAGTGAAGGTTCTGAGCCCCACATCAGGCTTCCTAACCTGGGGGTCCGGCAACGGGAGGAGGAATTCCCAGAGAATAAGACTTTGAAGGCCAGCAGGATTTGATTGCAGGACTTTGACAGGACTGGGGAAAACAGAGACTCCATTCCTGTGGGGCACACACAAAGTAGTGTGTGCATCGGGACCCAGGGGGAAGGAGCAGTGACCCCATAGAAGACTGAACCAGACTTACCTGCTAGTGTTGGAGGGTCTCCTGAAGAGGTGGGGGGTGGCTGTGGCTCACTGAGGGGACAAGGACACTGGCAGCAGAAGTTCTGCGAAGTACTCCTTGGCATGAGCCATCCCGGAGTCTGCCATTAACCCCACCAAAGAGCCGGGTAGGCTCCAGTGGTGGGTCACCTCAGGCCAAACTACCAACAGGGAGGGAACCCAGCCTCACCCATCAGCAGACAAGCAGATTAAAGTTTTACTGAGCTCTGCCCATCAGAGCAATACCCAGCTCTACCCACCACCAGTACCTCCCATCAGGAAGCTTGCACAAGCCTCTTAGATACCCTCATCCACCAGAGGGCAGACAGCAGAAGCAAGAAGAACTACAATCCTGCAGCCTGTGGAACAAAAACCACATTCACAGAAAGACAGACAAAATGAAAAGGCATAGGACTATGCACCAGATGAAGGAACAAGATAAAACCCCAGAAAAACAACTGAATGAAGTGGAGATAGGCAACCTTCCAGATAAAGAATTCAGAATCATGATAGTGAAGATGATCCAGGACCTCGGAAAAAGAATGGAGGCGAAGATCTAGAAGATGCAAGAAATGTTTAACACAGACCTAGAAGAATTAAAGAACAAACAAACAAAGATGAACAATACAATAGCTGAAATGAAAAATACACTAGAGGAATCAATAGCAGAATAACTGAGGGAGAAGAACGGATAAGTGACGTGGAAGACAGAATGGTGGAATTCACTGCCATGGAACAGATTAAAGAAAAAAGAATGAAAAGAAATGAGGACAGCCTAAGAGACCTCTGGGACAGTATTAAACGCACCAACAATCTTATTATAGGGGTCCCAGAAGGAGAAGATGGAGAGAAAGGACCCGAGAAAATATCTGAAGAGATTATAGTCGAAAACTTCCCTAACATGGGAAAGGAAATAGCCACCCAAGTCCAGGAGGCACAGAGAGTCCCAGGCAGGATAAACCCAAGGAGAAACATGCCAAGACACATTTTTTTTTTTTTTTTTTTGGGGTACGCGGGCCTCTCACTGTTGTGGCCTCTCCCGTTGCGGAGCACAGGCTCCGAACGCGCAGGCTCAGCGGCCATGGCTCATGGGCCCAGCAGCTCTGTGGCATGTGGGATCTTCCCAGACCGGGGCACGAACCCACGACCCCTGCATCAGCAGGCGGACTCTCAACCACTGCGCCACCAGGGAAGCCCGCCAAGCCACATATTAATCAAATTGACAAGAATTAAAGACAAAGAAAAATTATTAAAAGCAACAAGGGAAAAACGACAAATAACATACAAGGGAACTCCCTTAAGGTTAACAGCTGATTTCTCAGCAGAAACTCTACAAGCCAGAAGGGAGTGGCACGATATGTTTAAAGCGATGAAAGGGAAGAAGCTACAAGCAAGATTATTCTACCCGGCAAGGATCTCATTCTGATTCAAAAGAGAAATCAAAAGCTTTACAGACAAGCAAAAGCTAAGAGAATTCAGCACCACTAAACCAGCTCTACAACAATGCTAAAGGAACTTCTCTAAGTGGGAAACACAAGAGAAGAAAAGGACCTACCGAAACAAATGCATAACAATTAAGAAAATGGTAATAGGGGCTTCCCTGGTGGCGCAGTGGTTGAGAGTCCGCCTGCCGATGCAGGGGACATGGGTTCGTGTCCCGGTCCGGGAGGATCCCACATGCCGCGGAGCTGCTGGGCCCGTGAGCCATGGCTGCTGAGCCTGTGCTCCACAGCGGGAGAGGCCACAGCAGTGACAGGCCGGCATACCGCAAAAAAAAAAAAAAAAGAAAATGGTAATAGGAACATACATATCGATAATTACCTTAAACATGAATGGATTAAATGCTCCAACCAAAAGACACAGGCTCGCTGAATGGATACAAAAACAAGACCCATATATATGCTGTCTACAAGAGATCCACCTCAGACATAGGGACACATACAGACTGAAAGTGAGGGGATGGAAAAAGATATTCCATGCAAATGGTAATCAAAAGAAAGCTGGAGTAGCAATACTCATATCAGATAAAATGACTTTAAAATAAAGACTGTTACAAGAGACAAGGAAGGACACTACATAATGATCAAGGGATCAATCCAAGAAGAAGATACAACAATTATAAATATATATGCACCCAACATAGGAGCACCTCAATACATAAGGCAACTGCTAACAGCTATAAAAGAGGAAATCGACAGTAACACAATAATAGTAGGGGCCTTTAACACCCCACTTACACCAATGGACAGATAATCCAGACAGAAAATTAACAAGGAAACATAAGCTTTAAATGACACAATAGACCAGAAAGATTTAATTGACATTTACAGGACATTCCATCCGAAAACAGCAGATTACACTTTCTTCTCAAGTGCACATGGAACATTCTCCAGGATAGATCACATCTTGGGGTGCAAATCAAGCCTCAGTAAATTTAAGAAAATTGAAATCATTATCAATCAGCTTTTCCGACCACAACGCTATGAGATAGAAATAAATTACAGGGAAAAAAACGTAAAAAACTCAAACAAATGGAGGCTAAACAATACGTTACTAAATAACCAAGAGATCACTGAAGAAATCAGAGAAAATAAAAAAATACCTAGAGACAAATGACAATGAAAACACGACGATCCAAAACCTATGGGATGCAGCAAAAGCAGTTCTAAGAGGGAAGTTTATAGCAATACAATGCTACCTCAAGAAACACGAAAGGGCTTCCCTGGTGGTGCAGTGGTTGAGAGTCTGCCTGCTGATGCAGGGGACACGGGTTTGTGCCCCGGTCCAGGAAGATCCCACGTGCCGTAGAGCGGCTGGGCCCATGAGCCATGGCCGCTGAGCCTGCGAGTCCGGAGCCTGTGCTCCGCAACAGTGAGAGGCCCGTGTATCGCTAAAAAAAAAAAAAAAGAAACACGAAAAAACTCAAATAAACAGTCTAACTTTACACCTAAAGGAACTGGAGAAAGAAGAACAAACAAAACCCGAAGTTAGTAGAAGGAAAATCATAAAGATCAGAGCAGAAATAAATGAAATAGAAACAAAGAAAACAATAGCATAGATCGATAAAACTAAAAGGTGGTTCTTTGAGAAGATTAACAAAATTGATAAACTTTAGCAAGACTCATCAAGAAAAAGAGGGAGAGACTCATATCAATAAAATTAGAAATGAAAAAGGAGAAGTTACAATGGACACTGCAGAAATACAAAGTATCCTAAGAGACTACTACAAGCAACTCTATGCCCATAAAATGGACAATCTGGAAGAAACAGACAAATCCTTAGAAAGGTATAACCTTCCAAGACTGAACCAGGAAGAAATAGAAAATATGAACAGACCAATCACAAGTAATGAAATTGAAACTGTGATTAAAAATCTTCCAACAAACAAAAGTCCAGGACCAGATGGCTCCACAGGTGAATTCTATCAAACATTTAGAGAAGAGCTAACACCCTTCCTTCTTAAACTCTTCCAAAAAATTGCAGTGGAAGGAACACTCCCAAACTCATTCTATGAGGCCACCATCACCCTGATACCAAAACCAGGCAAAGATACTACAAAAAAACAAAATTACAGACCAATATCACTGATGAATATAGATGCAAAAATCCTCAACAAAATACTAGTAAACAGAATCCAGCAACACATTAAGAGGATCATATACTATGATCAAGTGGGATTTATCCCAGGGATCCAAGGATTCTTCAATATAAGCAATCCAATCAATGTGATACACCATATTAACAAATTGAAGAATAAAAACCATATGATCATGTAAATAGATGCAGAAAAAGCTTTTGACAAAATTCACCACCCATTTATGATAAAAACTCTCCAGAAAGTGGGCACAGAGGGAACCTACCTCAACATAATAAAGGCCATATATGACAAACCCACAGCAAACATCATTCTCAATGGTGAAAAGCTGAAAGCATTTCCTCTAAGTTCAGGAACAAGACAAGGATGTCCACTCTCACCACTATTATTCAACATAGGTTTGGAAGTTCTAGCCACGGCAATCAGAGAAGAAAAAGAAATAAAAGGAATACAAATTGGAAAAGAAATAAAGCTGTCACTGTTTGCAGATGACATGATACTATACATAGACAATCCTAAAGATGCCACCAGAAAACTACTAGAGCTAATCAATCAATTTGGTACAGTTGCAGGATACAAAATTAATGCACAGAAATCTCTTGCATTCCTGTACACTAACAATGAAAGATCAGAAAGAGAAATTAAGGAAACAATCCCATTCACCACTGCAACAAAAAGAATAAAATACCTAGGAGTAAACCTACCTAAGGTGACAAAAGACCTGTACTCAGAAAACTCTAAGACACTGATGAAAGAAATCAAAGATGACACAAACAGATGGAGAGATACACCATGTTCTTGGATTGGAAGAATCAATATTGTGAAAATGACTACACTACCCAAAGCAATATACAGATTCAGTGCAATCCCTATCAAATTACCAATGGCATGTTTTACAGAACTAGAACAAAAAATCTTAAAATTTGTGTGGCGACACAAAAGACCCCGAATAGCCAAAGCAATCTTGAGGGGAAAAAAAACAGAGCTAGAGGAATCAGACTCCCTGACTTCACACTCTACTACAAAGCTAGAGTCATCAAGACAATATGGCACTGGCACAAAAACAGAAATATAGATGTTTGGAACAGGATAGAAAGCCCAGAGATAGACCCACGCACCTATGGTCAACTAATCTATGACAAAGGAGGCAAGGATATACAATGGAGAAAAGAGAGTCTCTTCAATAAGTGGTACTGGGAAAACTGGACAGCTACTTGTAAAAGAATGAAATTAGAACTCTCCCTAACACCATACACAAAAATCGACTCAAAATGGATTAAAGACTTAAATGTAAGACTGGACACCATAAAACTCTTAGAGGAAAATATAGGAAGAACACTCTTTGACATAAATCACAGCAAGATCTTTTTTGACCCACCTCCTGGAGTAATGGAAATAAAAGCAAAAATAAACAAATGGGACCTGATGAAATTTAAAAGCTTTTGCACAGCAAAGGAAACTATAAACAAGACGAAAAGACAATCCTCAGAATGGGAGAAAATATTTGCAAACTAATCAGTGGACAAAGGATTAATCTCCAAAATATATAAAAGCTCATGCAGCTCAATATTAAAAAAACAAACAACCCAATCAAAAAATGAGCAGAAGACCTAAATAGACATTTCTCCAAAGAAGATATACAGATGGACAAGAGGCACATGAAAAGCTGCTCAACATCACTAATCATTAGAGGAATGCAAATCAAAACTACAATGAGGTATCACCTCACACCAGTTAGAATGGGCATCATCAGAAAATCTACAAACAACAAATGCTGAAGAGGGTGTGGAGAAAAGGGAACCCTCTTGCACTGCTGGTGGGAACGTAAATTGATACGGCCACTGTGGAGAACAGTATGGAGGTTCCTTAAAAAACTAAAAATAGAATTACCATATGACCCAGCAATCCCACTACTGGGCATATACCCAGAGAAAACCGTAAATCAAAAAGAAACATGCAGGGGGTCTTCCCTGGTGGCGCTGTGGTTGACAGTCCGCCTGCCAATGCAGGGGACACGGGTTCGTGCCCTGGTCTGGGAAGATCCCACATGCCGCGGAGCGGCTAGGCCCATGAGCCATGGCCGCTGAGCCTGCGCGTCCAGAGCCTGTGCTCCGCAACGGGAGAGGCCACAACAGTGAGAGGCCCATGTACCGCAAAAAAAAAAAAAAAAAAAAAAAAAAGACACATGCACCACAACGTTCATTGCAGCGGTATTTACAATAGCCAGGTCATGGAAGCAACCTAAATGCCCATCGACAGACAAATGGATAAAGAAGATGTGGTACATATATACAATGGAATATTAGCCATAAAGAACGAAATTGGGTCATTTGTAGAGACGTGGATGGACTGAGAGACTGTCATACAGAGTGAAGTAAGTCAGAAAGAGAAAATCAAATATCATACATTAATGCATATATGTGGAATCTAGAAAAATGGTACAGATGAACAGGTTTGCAGGGCAGAAATTGAGACACAGATGTAGAGAACAAACGTATGGACACCAAGGTGGGAAAGCAGGGGGGCGGGGATGTGGTGGTGTGATGAATTGGGAGATTGGGATTGACATGTATACACTGATATGTATAAAATAGATAACTAATAAGAACCTGCTGTATAAAAAAATAAAAAATAAAATTTGAAAAAAATAAAATGCAACAAAAAAAGGTAAAATTTTATTTTTTAAGGTGTTGGGGGTAGGAGTTTATTAATTAATTTATTTTTGCTGTGTTGGGTCTTCGTTTCTGTGCGAGGGCTTTCTCTAGTTGTGGCAAGCGGGGGCCACTCTTCATCGCGGCGCGTGGGCCTCTCACTATTGCGGCCTCTCTTGTTGCGGAGCACAGGCTCCAGACTCGCAGGCTCAGTAGTTGTGGCTCACGGGCCTAGTTGCTCCGCGGCATGTGGGATCCTCCCAGACCAGGGCTTGAACCCGTATCCCCTGCATTAGCAGGCAGATTCTCAACCACTGCGCCACCAGGGAAGCCCCAAAAAAGGTAAATTTTATGTTATGTATAATTTTACCACAACTTAAAGAAAAAACATTTTGTCATACAATTTACATCGTGAGGGGGGAAGATGGACAATGGACAGGTTAAAGAAGTAAAAGATATACTATATTAGACGTTGGTTAGTACCATACAGAAAATAAAATCAGGAAGGGGGATAAGGAGTTGGGATGTGGATAGGGGTGGTCAGGGAGTGTCCCTGACGAGGTGACTTGAGTAAAATAAACACCTATAGAAGGAGAGGGAGGCAGCCATGAGGAGACATGGGAGAGGAACATTCCAGGCAGAGGGAACAGCAAGTTCAAGGTAGGGCCATCAAATAATATTGGAAAGCACCTGGGGCCGTCACAGGCTCAGCATGTTAAAGGTACATCATGGAGGTCACTTGGAAGGAGTAAGGGGGAGCGGAGGAGCAGGTGAAGTCGAGAGGGCTGTATAAGAGGGGTGTTGAAGGTCATGGAAGGCCTTTGGCTTTTTCAGTGAGTGAGATGCAACCCTTTTAGAGGTTTTGAGCAGAGGCTGATTTACATTTCAAAGGGGTGCTTCTCAAACTCTGCAGTGCATAAGAATCTCCTAGGGAGCTTATTAAAATGCAGACTATAGGGGCTTCCCTGGTGGCGCAGTGGTTAAGAATCTGCCTGCCAATGAAGGGGACACGGGTTCGAGCCCTGGCCCGGGAAGATCCCACATGCCGCAGAGCAACTAAGCCCGTGCGCCATGACTACTGAGCCTGCGCTCTAGAGCCCATGAGCTACAACTACTGAGCCCATGTGCCACAACTACTGAAGCCTGCACGCCTAGAGCCCATGCTCTGTAACAAGGGAAGCCACCGCAATGAGAAGCCTGCGCACCACAACAAAGAGTAGCCCCCACTCACTGCAACTAGAGAAAGCCCGCACGCAGCAACAAAGACCCAACGCAGCCAAAAATAAAAAAAAAAAAAAAAATAAAATAAAATAGTGAAAAAAAAATACAGACTATGGTTCATTAAGTCTAGGGTGGGGCCTGAAATTCCAAAGACTGTCCTTTTGAAACACGGAGACCACTATGTTGTAAGGAAGACCAGTCTGGCTCACTGGAGGATAACAGGCCACATGGAGGGAAACTGAGGCATCCCCAGCTCAGCTGACAGCCAGTACCAACTGGTAGACATGTGATGGAGGTCATTTTGGACCTTCTAGCCCAGTGGACCTTCCAGCAGATTGCAGCTGCATGAGTGAGCAGGGGTGAAAACAGCAGAGGAGTGCCCAGCCAACTCCCAGAATGGTAAGAAATAATAAATTGCTGTTGTTTTAATTCACTAAGTGTTGACGTGGTTTGTTACACAGCAATAGGTAATTGAAACAGAAACAGAGTTTTAAAGGATCTCTTTGCGTGTGGACAACGGGCTGTGGGAAGGTAGAGACAGGAGAAGCAGATTATACCCAGCACGTGGACACAGCTGAATCCACCCAAAGGGGGGGGGTCTTTTTCTAGTTTGCACAAAGGCACTGGCTGGGTCTAGCAGCAGTCCCGTGAGAAAGCGGTGGGATTCTGGAGACTTCTCGGGTGGTCCAGTGGTTGAGAATCCACCTTCCAATGCAGGGGATGTGGGTTCGATCCCTGGTCAGGGAACTAAGACCCCACATGCTGTGGGGCAATTACTGAGCCTGTGTGCTGCAATAAAAGATCCCACACGTGTTGACGAAGATCCCACATGCCGCGACAAAGATCCCATGTGCCGCAGCTGAGACCCGATGCAGCCAAATAAATGAATAATTTTTTTTTTTTTTTTTTTAGAATAAAGTGGTGGAATTCTGGATATATTCTGAAGTTAAGGCTGAGGATGTGGGGTGAAGTCACGGATAACACCAAGGTTTGGGGCCTGAGTAACTGAAGGGAGAGAAGGCCTGCTGTTACCTGAGATGCAAAGCCTGCAGGTGGAACAGGTTTAGAGGGGAAGATCCAGAGTTCAATTTTGGACATGATTGCAGACATCAAGACTGGAATTTGGGGGAATTCACTGGTGGTCCAGTGGTTAGGACCGCGCTGTCACTGCTGAGGGCGTGGGTTCAATCCCTGGTCAGGGAACTAGGATCCCATGAGCTGTGTGGTGTGGAAAAAAAAAAAAAAGACTGGAATCTGGGGAAGAGGTCTGGATTGGAGATTTTAAAAGTCAGCATCTTTACAACCATGAGACTGAATGAGATCACCAAGGGAGTAAGTACAGATAAAGAGGACCAAGGACTGAGCACAGGGAGGAAACAGCAAAGGAAGCTGAGGAGTAGCAGTCAAAGAGACCAAGTGCAAGGACCACCAGGTTTTCCCACAGAGGTCATGAGTGACCTTGACAAGAAAAGCTTGGTGAAGTGCTAAGTATAAACCCCTGGTTTAGAGTGGGTTCAAGAAAAAAAGAAAGCAACCTAAGTGTCAATTGACAGATGAATGTATAAAGATGTGGTATATATACATACACACACAAACACACACAATGGAATATTACTCAGCCATAAAAAAGAATGAAATAATGCCACTTGCAGCAACATAGATGGACCTAGAGATTATCATACTAAGTGAAATAAGCCAGACAAAGACAAATATGATATGATATCGCTTATATGTGGAATCTAAAAAAACAAATGAACTTATTTATAAAACAGAAATAGACAGACATAGAAAACAAATTTATGGTTACCAAAGGGGAAAGGGGGGAGGGGTAAATTAGGAGCTTGGGATTAACAAATACACACTACTATCTATAAAATAGATAACCAACAAGGACCTACCATATAGCACAGGACACTAAACTCAGTATTTTGTAATAACCTATAAGGGAAAAGAACCTGAAAAAGAATAGATATATATGTATATGTATAACTGAATCATTTTGCTGTACACCTGAAACTAACATAACATGTAAATCAATTATACTTCAATAAAAAAAAGAAAGAAAGAAAAAAAGGGAAGGAGAGGCACTGAAGGCAGAATGTAAACTTTTTTTTTTTCTGTAAAGTTGAACAGGGAAATAGGGCTATAGCTGGAGGTGGAAGAGAGTTCAAGCTTTTTGTTTATTTTTGCTTTTTTTAGATGGGAGAAATGACAACCTGTTTATGTACGGACAGGAATGACTCAGATGAGAGGGAACAATTGACAGCTGGAGCCATGTCGTTGAAGGGATGGGACCCAGTGCACGGATGAAGGGATTGGCTGCAGACAGCAGAGATCGTTCATGACTAATGTGCACATGGGCATGGAGGTGGGCAGTAGGTACATGGGGGCAGTGGGAGCCTTTGGCAGTTCTCTTCTGAGAACTTTAATTTGCTCCAGAAAATAGAAGGCCGTGTCATCAACTGAGAGTAACCATGGGGAGGGGGTTAGATGAGTTGAAGGTGCTGCCTGAATAGCCAATGTCTCATCCAAGAACCGTGATAGAGTGTTTCCAATATCCCTGTGGAGTAACACAGCCTGGCTTTATTAAGGACTAAGTTGGGTAGGGATTTCCCCAGTGGTCCAGATTCCACCTTCCAATACAGGGGGTGCGGGTTCTATCCCTGGCCGGGGAACTAAGATCCTGCATGCTGTGCAGCGCAGCCAAAAATTTAAAAAAAAAAAAAAAAGGACTAAGTGGCGGGGAGTAACTGGCCATCAGGGAATGGAGTGATGCCAGTCTAAACAGAGCTTCTTCTTCCACTGGGATTTGACCACCTTCTTTTTTTGTGTGTGTGTGTGTTACGCGGGCCTCTCACTGCTGTGGCCCCTCCCATTGCGGAGCACAGGCTCCGGACGCGCAGGCTCAGCGGCCATGGCTCACGGGCCCAGCCGCTCCGTGGCATGTGGGATCTTCCCGGACTGGGGCACAAACCCGCGTCCCCTGCATTGGCAGGCGGACTCTCAACCACTGCGCCACCAGGGAAGCCCCTGACTTTCATTCTTATTGAATTGATATTATGATGTCAGACCATGCCAGGGCCAAATTAAGGCCTTTGTGTAATTCAAAATAAAAATACGGACTTCCCTGGTGGCATAGTGGTTAAGACTCCGTCTGCCAATGCAGGGGACACGGGTTCGAGCCCTGGTCTGGGAAGATTCCCACATGCTGCGGAGCAACTAAGCCCGTGGGCCACAACTACTGAGCCTGTGCTCTGGAGCCCGTGAGCCACAACTACTGGGCCCACGTGCCACAACTACTGAAGCTTGTGCACCTAGAGCCCATGCTCCGCAGCGGGAGAAGCCACCGCAATGAGAAGCCTGCACACCGCAATGAAGAGTAGCCCCCGCCCGTCTCAACTAGAGAAAGCCCGCGCGCAGCAACGAAAACCCAACACAGCCATAAATTTAAAAAAAAAAAAAAAAAATTTTTTTTTAAATAAATAAATAGGGCTTCCCTGGTGGCGCAGTGGCTGAGAGTCCGCCTGCCGATGCAGCGGACACGGGTTCGTGCCCCGGTCTGGGAAGATCCTACATGCCGCAGAGCGGCTGGGCCCCTGAGCCATGGCCACTGGGCCTGCGCGTCCGGAGCCTGTGCTCCGCAACGGGAGAGGCCACAACAGTGAGAGGCCCGTGTACCGCAAATAAATAAATAAAAATAAAATAAATAAATAAAATAAAATAAATAGATAAATAAAAATACTAAATCACAAGACAGATATAAGAAAGTCCAATAATACATTTTCCCTCTATGGTAACAACTCGGCTTTTTTGCTTGTTTTTAAAATATAGTGATGGAATTCCCTGGCTGTCCAGTCGTTAGGACTCTGCGCTCTCACTGCTGAGGGCCCGGGTTCAATCCCTGGCCGGGGAATCAAGATCCCACAAGCCAGGCAGCACAGCCGGAAAAAAAAAAAAAAAAAGTGAATATTAAATCCTTTGTGAGAGCTTTTGTTTGGTGTTCTGCGTTATTGGTGCCTTCCACACAGGCTTAGTGTGGAAGGGTTTAGTGACCTTTGGGTAGACCCAGGGAAGCTTCAACAAATCTCTGAAGGACTCAAAGTTAGAGGGGCAACTAGTAAGCTGATAAAGAGATTTAAAATGACTGGAGAAATTGGCCAAACTGAACAAGATGAGAATTCAACATACACCTTGCTCTTAGGTCCGGGAAATCAACTACTCACAAATAATGGGGAAGCCACAGCTTAGCAGCACCTATAAAAGACTTACAGTGGGATCACTAGAAATTCACCGACACTGGAAGGATAGAACCCAAAAGAGCAGCAAGAGTGAGAGGAAGGTCGTAGAATTTTGGATGCTTTGTATTTTCTTTCTTTTCCTTTACCTTCCAAATTTCTTATGATGATAATTACTTTTATAATCATAAAATATTTATAACTTGCTGCTATTTTAGACACCATGAACATAAATGTGGTCTCTACAATGGCATCAACAGTGCAGCCCTACTCTGCACTATTCCTAGACCGCTGAGTTGCATCTGGGTGCCAGTTTGGAGCTGAGCAGCCAACACACTGAATGGCTTGGAAACCATATCAGATCAGGAAAGCCTGTAAGAGAAAGCTGAGTGAAAACTTAGTTGGGGATGGAGGGTTAGGACTTGAATGCTGTCTTTGAATATACCAACGATGACCTGTACAAGAGGACTAATGGCAGAAACTAATGGGAGATGGATGTCTTCCCCAGAGAACGGAGAGCAAAACTGGGCAGATGCTTCATGGGGAACTGGAGAGAGAGTTCCAGCACAGAATGGGTAGTTGAACTATCTGACCCTCAGGACCTTTCTCAGCCTTAATGTTAGAATTTTTATAAATTGAAAATGTTCTATCAGAATTCACTACAAAATCAAATTTTCAAACTGGTGAACTCTCAATGAAGTCTGTAGTTTAGTTAACAGTATCGTACCAATGTTGGGACTTCCCTGGTGGTCCAGTGGGTAAGAAGACTCTGCACTCCCAATGCAGAGGTCCCGGGTTTGATCCCTGGTCGGGGAACTAGATCCCACATGCATGCCGCAACTAAGAGTCCTCATGCTGAAACTAAACATGCCACAATGAAGATCTCGCATGCCGCAACTAAGACCCAGTGCAGCCAAAATAAATAAATAAATATTTTAAAAATAAATAAAAATAAAAAGAATAATGCATTAAAAAAACCCAGTATCATACCAATGTTAATTTCCTGGTCTTCACAAATGTATTGTGGCCATCTCTATCGACGTCAAATGTACCAAATGACATTTGAGGAAACATGGCTGAAGGGTATACAAACTCTCTGTACTATTTTTGCAACTTTTCTATAAATCTAAAATTATTCCAAAATAAAATGTCTATTAAAAAATCAAAAATTTAAAAGAATCTAAAAAAGAGTGGATATGTGTATATGTATAACTGATTCGCTTTACTGTACAGCATAAACTAATACAACATTGTAAATCAACTATAGTCCAATAAAAACTTTTAATAAATCAGGGGGGCTTCCCTGGTGGCACAGTGGTTGAGAGTCTGCCTGCCGATGCAGGGGACACGGGTTCGTGCCCCGGTTCGGGAAGATCCCACATGCTGCAGAGCGGCTAGGCCTGTGAGCCATGGCCGCTGAGCCTGCACGTCCAGAGCCTGTGCTCCACAACGGGAGAGGCCACAACAGTGAGAGGCCCTCGTACCGCCAAAAAAAAAAATCAGGGACTTCCCTGGTGGTCCAGTGTGTAAGACTCCGTGCTTCCATTGCAGGGGGCATGGGTTCGATCCCTGGTCGGGGAACTAAGATCCTGCATGCCACGCAGCAAGGCCAAAAAAAAAAAAAAAAAAAAAATCAAGAATTTGAATTCTACTCCACCCAGAAGAGCTTTTCTCAGACTAAAAGTCACAGGGTGTCCGAGCTAAGGAGCTGGCGCCTTCGGGCTTTAAGTATCAGAACGATAATCTATATTTGTGACTTACAGTTTGCAAAACATACATTATTTTATCTCTACCCCAAGAATGTGATGTAAGTAGGGTTGGTATTATCATTATGTACAAGCCAGAAAATTGAGGTAGCTCAGCAAGCTTCGTCAACCAGCCCACCGTCACTCAGTGGTTGGCCCAGCCAGCCTTTAAATCTATCTCCTCACTTCAAGGTTCTTTGCAACTTCTGGAACCATCCCTGCTCTGCCTCCAGCTAAACATTTTGTTGATGTGTCCACTGGGTTTGGTTCTCAGAGTTTTATTGCAGGATGGGTGTTCACTAAAGCACTGTTTGCAAGAGTGACACATATCTGAATGTCTATCAGCAGAGGAATGATTAAATAAATGACAGGTCACTCATTCTGGAAATAGTACACAGTTGTTAAAAAGAATGTGGTAGATCTGCAATTACTGGGACAGAATATATGGTTAGACGAAAAAAGCAAATTGCTAGGGCAGTATGTGTTATATGATTACATGTTTGTAAAAAAAAGTAAAGTAGGGCTTCCCTGGTGGCGCAGTGGTTAAGAATCCACCTGCCAATGCCAGGGACACAGGTTCGAGCCCTGGTCCAGGAAGATCCCACATGCCGTGGAGCAACTAAGCCTGTGTGTCACAACTATTGAGCCTGCGCTCTAGAGCCCGCGAACCACAACTACTGAAGCCTGCGTGCCTAGAGAAAGCCCACGCGCAGCAATGAAGACCCAACGCAGCCAAAAATAAATAAATAAATATTTTTAAAAAGTAAAATAAAATAGAACTATAAACATATATATATATATATACACACACACACATCGAAAAAGTCTAGAAGGTTATTCCCTGAGAGGCATGTAATGGCTTTGTAATGAAAGAACAACAACAGCGAAGTAAACTAAGTTCAGGAAACATGGCATACAAGAGGGGAAATGGTTTACAGCTTTCCCATTATCTCCTGTTCCTACCCCATTTCTCTCCTGTCTCCTCTTCCAAACAAAGGAGTAAGAATGTTACTTTGGGGACTTCCCTGTAAGTCCAGAGAGTAAGACTCCATGCTCCCAATGCAGGGGGCCTGGGTTCGATCCCTGGTCAGGGAACTAGATCCCGCATGCATGCCTCAACGATGAGTCTGCATGCCGCAACTAATAAGTCTGCCCACCGCAACTAAAAGATCCTGCATGCCTCAATGAAGATCCCGTGTGCCACAACCAAGACCCAGCGCAGCCTAAATAAATAAAGAAAGAAAGAAGAAAGGCAATATACTAAGGAAAGAAGAAATATTAAAAAAAAAAAAAGTTACTTTGCTCCTTCCCTTCTCAGGCTTAGAAAGACTGTGGCACACATTTTCTTTAAGGAGGGAGGCCTGGGGCTGAGGACCACAAGATTTGAGATTTGAGGCTCCACCCAAACCCTAACCTACAGCAAATGAACTTCAAGATCTATCTGGCTCACTCACCTTTTTTTTTTTGTTAACCTAGATACCTGTTGGTTTGTTTGTGGCCCTTGTTCCTGGGCTAAATCTCTTATCACTGAGGCATCAGATCCTTTGCCACCTGAGTCTGACAACCTATTTATTTGCTCTAGCCCTGCCCAGAAAAGGGCGGCTCCCCCAATTCTCCTTTCCATGGGAACCCGCCCTGGAATTCTGCTCCCTTTCTCCTTCCTTCTCTTTCATGTGCCCCTGCCATGGGGTAGAGTGGCTGAGAGCAGTATACCATGACGGAAAGAATACAGGACTTGGCACAATACCCTGCCTCTGCCATTATTAGCTGTGTGACCTTGGGAGAATTTCCTAACCTCTGAAAATTTCTTAACTTCCCTGAACTTCAGTTTTTGCTTCTGTAAAATGAGAATGAAATGTGCTCACAGGGTTGTGATGAGGAATAAGCGAGATGAACAACACTGAGCGTCTAACCTAGAGTGAGGACAACCTAGGATGTAGCTAGTGTGACTACATGGCAAGGGATGGGCTTTACCCAGTGGGGTGGGCAGAGCGGACAATGCCTATTCCACCCCACTCTCCTTCCAAGAGGGCAACTTATGCACTAGGCACAGCAGGCAACGCGCCTAGGGTCCACCATACTTCTAGGGGCCCATGAAAATGTTTTTTAGTGATCTTAATTTCTTTTAAAATCAGAAGAAAAAATTGAATGTTTACGTCAAGGAAATTATAATATTGTTATATCAATCAATTATAAATATAACCACTAATGATTTTATTGTATATTAATATTGTATTCTTCCTTATACCAACATAGTTGTAAAATACAATTTTTAACACATTACCTTTTTAAATGGAGGAATGCGCCCACAAAGGCAAAAGTGCCAAGGGTCCCTGAAAGTTCTAATGTGGCCCTCACTTTCAGCCCTCTTAAAGGATATCTCCTTTAGGAGATCTTTATAGATTGGGGCAAAGGGATGTGAGAGGTAGGTGGGGAAGAGACATGCAAGACCTTCAATGATCCCATTCTTCAAAGTACAAGTCCTCACCCTGTCTGTAATTTCTCCATTTCTGTCCCTGAACTTACATTTGCTTGGACCCAGTGGGTAGGGGACTATATGATAAGTCCTAAAATACCACTCCACTCATGTCGTTTGTTGGGTTGAAAATGTAAATACACGACTCAACAACAACAAAACCAGACAATTGAAAAATGGGCAAGGACTTGAATAGACATTTCTCCAACAGATATACAGTTGCCAATAAACACATGAAAAGATGTTCAACGTCACTCATCATTAGGGAAATGTAAATCTAAACCACAATGAGACACCATTCACACCCATTAGGATGGCCACTATTAAAAATCAGAAAATAGGGCTTCCCTGGTGGCGCAGTGGTTGGGAGTCCGCCTGCCGATGCAGGGGACACGGGTTCGTGCCCCAGTCTGGGAAGATCCCACATGCCGCGGAGCGGCTGGGCCCGTGCGCCATGGCCGCTGAGCCTGCGCGTCTGGAGCCTGTGCTCCACAACGGGAGAGGCCACAACAGTGAGAGGCCCACGTACCGCAAAAAAAAAAAAAAAAATCAGAAAATAACAAGTGTTGTCAAGGATGTGGAGAAATTGGAACCCTATGCATTGCTGGTAAGAATGTAAAATGGTATAGTTACCCTGGGAAACAGTATGGCAGTGCCTCAAAAACTTAAACAGAATTACCACACTTCTGGGTATATACCCAAAAGAATTGAAAGCAGGGACTCGAAGAGATATTTGTACACCAACGTTCAAGCAGCAGTACTCACAACAGCCAAAAGGTGGAAGCAACCCAAGTATCTATCGATGTATGAGTGGATAAACAAAATGATATACATTATATATATATAATACTATTCAGCCTTAAAAAGGAAGGAAATTCTGACACATGCTACAAAATGGATGAGCCTCGGAAATGCTATGCTAGTGAAATAAGCCAGACACAAAAGGACAAATTTCGTATGATTACACTTATACTAGGTACCTAGTCAAATTTATACAGATAGAAAGTATAATGGTGGTAGCCAGGGGCTGTGGGGAAGGGGGAATGAGGAGTTATTATTTAATGGATACAGAGTTTCAGTTTGGGAAGATGAAAAAGTTCTGGAGATGGATGGTGGTAACAGTTGCACAGCAATGTGAATATCACTCAATATTTAATACCACTGAACTGTACACCAAAAAATAATCAAAATGGTAACATTTATATTATGTTTATCTTACCACAAAATTTAAAAAAGAACGTATATAGTTCTGCTTTTGTCCAAGTCCTAATTTCTCAGCTGCCCAAGCAAGCATCACTTCTCTTCCCTACAGGCAGGTTTATTCTGTAGGTCCTCTGCCCTGTCCCCCAGAATACCCTCCAAGGTAAGCACAGTCTCTGTAGTTTCAGAAGTGGCAGCGCTACCTTTATGTGGAATCCCTGCTGCACCCCTCTTTGCCTGTATAAACCTTACCCATCCTTCAAGGGTAAGGGCTCCATCCCTTCCCCACTCATGAAGCCTGTACTAACTAATCTAGACGGCTGCCCGTTTCTCCCTTTTCTTATCTCCAGCAGACAACTAAGGATCTGAATTGCTACATCACCAGTCACAGAGGACACTGCCTTTGACTTCCCCTGGGGTTCTCACTCACCTGTTTCCACATCAGTAAAGCAGAGAATGTCTGTCCTAATGACAAATGAGACCGCACATGGAAACAAAGGTGTGCAGACCAACCAAGGTTTTGTTCCTCCCTCACCCTAATTAACATGTAATGAAAACAACCAATGTGTATCTGATGGTTTGTCCAGCTCAGCTTGGTTATGAAATGAAAGGTAGGAATCCATACTCATTCTCTTTTTCTTTTTGGGGGAATCCATTCTTAACGTGAAGGGGAAAGAGGGGGATCCCTGACTAGGGAACAAGGGTAACAATAGTTCCGGGGAACAAGGGATTTTTGATGCTGGAGTGAATCATCAGAGGAGTGGAATTAGAAAGCAGGCAGAGGGACTTTCCTGGCAGTCCAGGGGTGAAGACTCTGCACTTCCAAAGCAGGGGGCACCGAGGGTTCGATCCCTGGTGGGGGAACTAAGATCCCACGTGCCGCAGAATTCCTTTCTAGGAATAGGTGGGCTTTTCTAACAAGCACCCAGTAATAATAACCAATGTTACTGAGTGCTTGCTAGATATGAGATACTGTGCTAGGTGTTTTACATGGATTATCTCATTTAATCCTCACAAAGAAGGTACTATTTCCCCCGTTTTACAAATGAGACTGGAGCTTAGAGGGTAGGTCACAAGGTCACAAAGCTCTAAGTAGTAGTACCAGGAATCGGTCCAGGTCCATGAAACTTCAGATTCAAACTGCACTAAAGTGTGCATGCTCGTTCCCTTCTGCTTCCTCCCAGGACCTTTCCTGGTATGAGGCAGGTGGAGAGTAGTGGGAGTCTTCCCACCTGGGCAGAGGGCTCAGGGAATTCCAGGACTGGGCTGGGGTGGGGCAGTTTAAGTGGGAAAGGCCTTCACCTACCTCCTGGAGAAGGCGTGGTTGGGAGGCTAGTCATCTCGGCAGGTGGACGGGCACCTGCAGGGAGGTGCAGATCTGTAGGAAGAGGGACAAAGAGCGGGATGAGGTGGATGGGCCCATGCCTGGGGCAGAAGACGACTGGAAATCCCAGGAAAGCCTTTGGTGCCAGGTTTTCCTGAGTCCCTTCCCCAACTCTCCCCCCACCCCCACCCCCGCCCTATTGAACGTCTATCCGGGGATCCTTTCACTGGGCCACCACATTTACCTAGGAGGTTTCTCAAGGCCTGAGAAAGTTAGGTAAATGTACGCAAATTAGCAGCGGACCCAGTTTCACCCAGGCGCGGTAACAGGTCCCCGGTTCTCTCCCAGCCCGCAGTCTGTGGGGAGCCGTCCACTAGGTGTCAGGAGAGCGCAGGGAGGTCAGGCCCCCGGCCCACGCTCGGGGCCGGCGCGGGGGCAGCGGCGGGGCCGGGCCGGGGAGCCAGGCGCCGGGCACCGGAGGGAGGGTCGTCAGGCGCCCTCAGGCCCGCCCGAGACGGCTGGTTGTCAGGGCTCAGCCCTCCGCCCGCAGTGCCCCCTCGGGCGTCCGCTGCAACGTCCGCGCGGTCCACCGAGCCCCGCTGGCCGGGCCCCCGCGGCCGCCCACCACTGGCCCGGCCGAGACTCTGGCACCCTGGGGCCCTCGCCGCGTCCGCGGACGTCGGGGCTCGAGCCCGCGGCACCGCCCCCCGCGCCCCGACCCCGGTCCAGAGCCCTCCTGCGTTACCCGCGCCAGGCAGGACTAGCTGCGCTCCGAGGGCGGCCCGTCCCGGTCACCGGTTCCGAGGCGGCGAGACGGGAGGCTCCAGCCGAGGCCCGAGCTCGGCCGCTCTCGGTTTCAGTTGTTGACGCGGCCGCGGCGGCTGCAGCGTGAGTGTGGGTGACCGGGCTCGCCTGGCCCTTCGGCCCTGCCCGGGTCCCCACCTCCGCGTGCTCACCTTACCAGTCGGACGGGCTTCAGGGGAAGGGCAGGCGCCGCGCGTCCGGCTCAACTCGACGGGGGCGGGAACCGCAGACACCGCGGGGACCCGCCGGGGACCCAGACCTGAGGAAGCAGCGCAAAGACGCTCAGAGTTAGCTGCCGAGGCCGGCCGGGGGCGGGGGCGGGGCGGGGCGGGGGGCGGCCGACTGGGTGGGACAGGAAAAGAGGAGAGAAACCGCCCTCTGCAGGTTCCCTCTGCCCGCCGGGCCGCCTCAGCTCCCCCGGGAGGAAAGGCTGCTTTTCCTTCTCCGATTGTCACTTTACTCTCCATCCGGAGCCGCTTCCTCCCCCGCCTGCCTCGAGGCACCGGAGGGCACGGGATCAGAGTGAGCCCGGAGCTAATGGGATCTGTCCGTTTTCCACGCCATCGACGTTATTTGAATTTTCAGCAAATGTGGAAAATTACATTTACTTGCGTTTGCATATCACTTACGTAAATAGGTCTGTATCCAGAAGCTTGGAACATAAGCTAACTTAGTGGGCACACCCCGGGCCAGGGAGCGGGGTGTGAGGTGGGGAGAGGAACGTTGCCCCATTCGGATCTTCCTTGCCTGAATTCATCTGAGGCAGTGTAGTGTAGAGGTTAAGAGCGTTGTGGACTTTGGACTCAAACAGTCCCAGCCCCGCCGCTTCTTAGCTGTGTGATTTTGGGCAAATTACTTAACATCTCTAAAAGCCGTTCCCTCATCCCTGAAATGGGGGACTGAAAAAGCATGCCATTTCATAGCGTGGTTCTAGCACCTGGGAAGCACATCAGTTTAACTACTAATTAATGCCATACTTTAGTCACCTCCTGACTCGCTTCTTTCTGGCAGGAAACGTTCCCAAATTAATGAGGAACTCAATGAGTAAGGATGTAAAGTATAAACACAGGTTCTGGAACCTGCTCTGCTGTGTGATCTTAGTTTTGTTTCATTTATCTGGGGCAGTATCTACTGTGGGGATGGAATGAGTTAATATTGATACATTTAAAGCATTAGAAACTTACCTGGCACACAGTAAGTGCTCAGTAAATGTCATCTTGGCTTCCTGTTTAGGGTTAGAACTCTTGTGGTTATTCTGTCTTCCCTCCCAGTGATACAGACTTCCCTGCTTCTTATTCCTGGGAGGCAGTCTCTAGGTTTGGGAATCAATATTTATATAGATCGATAGAGACAGGAATTGTGCATGTTCATTTGGGAGACAAAGACTGAACGAGTCTCAGAGAATGGGGGCACAGGGTGAGAAAAAAAGCAAAGAAAGAAAGATAGAAAAGAAGGGAGGGAGGGAGGAAGGGAGGAAGGAAGGAAGGAAAGAAAGAAAAGAAAGAAAGCATAGTTGCTTTCATTCCTAAAGATGTTATGTGGTTGGAAAAAAAATAAAAACAGAAAAAACAGAGTAAATTAACTAAATTCATTTACTTGAATATATTTTTAAAGGCATAGCAGTTATCAGTGAGGAAGAAGAAAGCCCACGTGTGGGAAAACTACCAATCCAACCAAGAAAGGCAAAGAAAGTAACACGTAGGCAAGGTGGATGTAAGTTAATAAAAAGGTAAGGCTGGCCAGTCCTCAGATAAAAGAATACCCAAGAGAAAAGGGAATTCAAATCCTAACGGTTAAGTTGCAAAGGTGGACCACTGCTTGCATTTATTGACAAGCTGCCCATGAATTCCAAGAAAAGTTGAGATTTTTCTTGTTATCTGGGTCAGTCTCCCGCGTGGCATATTCCTTTATGTCTGAAGATTGTTAAAAACCACAGACTCTCATAGGCCATCCAGCCCAACTGAATACTGATTTGCTGTGTTACTTCTACAATTTAATTTGATGGCTAATAGTCTCTCACAAGCATCTTTTTTGTTTAAAATGTAACCTTAAAAGTTTTGCTGGTACATGATTTTAACCCTGTAGGCACATGCTACTGATTTTGAAAGTGTGAACATGCAGCAAAACAGGATCCAATACATACATGCTCAGCACCCAACTTAGCATAAAATAAGCTATACTGTAAGCAGCATGTACTCTGCTCTTTGGAGCGTCCCATAGATCCTGGATGTGCGCTGTTCCTAGTACTCTCTGGATATCTTACCTAGTCGGTCAGTACTGTCCTTCACATTGCTGGAAGGCAGGGACTGGGTGATGTTCCTGCAATTAATTCTAGATTGAGATGCATACAGGGAGATGATGAATGAAGCCTCAAGTGGTGGTGAGCTACCAGTGTTCTCCAAAGATTAAATGCTAAACTTCAGAAACTGGAACAGCCATCCTTGTGTTAACAGACCTCCAGGGGCCTCAGGGCAGGGGATATAAGAGAGATTCATCTCTGCCCAATTTTATCATCTTTCAGCCCAGTCTTGCACTGCTGCCAGGATGGCAGTCTTCTAAGTCCTAGTCTAATAAGTTCTGTTAATGCACTACCATTGGACCAACCACAACTTTACTATTTTGAAAATTAGAGTAAACAATCTGGTCCCTAGCTGGGACTATCTACCCTAGATAAGCAAAATTATTACTCATGCCCAGCTTACTGGCCCTTTTCCCTATCTTCCTGGAGCCTCCAGTAGGGCCATATGCAAATGAAGTGTCAGTCTCACAGTTTAGTCAAATTTTCCACTTCATTAGTGCCTCTTTTGTAGCAGTTACCTTGAGTGCTTATCTCCGCACCACCAGACCATAAGTCCCCAGAAGTACTCTCTGGCACACTCTCCAAAGAGGATCAGTTTCCTAGGAGATGAGGGCCAGGGAAAGCCTGGTAAAGAAAAGGCCCGAACTGGGTTTTGCCTTGGGAGGGGTACTCTAAGCAGGTCCTGGAGGACCTTGGACAGCCAGGAGCCTGCATCCCTAGCATATCCCCGACCCTTCCATTAGCTCTGAGTATCACTGCCAGCAGTAACTGAGTGCCACGGGAGTGGGATGCCTTCTAGGAGAGGAATTAAAATACAGGCAGTAGGGCTTTTATAGGGGGATATGCAACCTCCTCTCCATTACAGCAGTAGAGATCCTTTGAAAGTTTTTAAATGGAAGAGTAATAGGATTAGATCTTAGAAAAATGACTCCTAAATACAAATATGCATTACCAGCTCCCTAAGGGACATGTCTACTGAAAAGTCATGCAAGCTCTCAAGCTCTTTGTGTCAATGTTTGTATGGGACACCCAATAAACTGCCCATAAAGGGTACAATTTGATCAGTTTTGACACAGGTATACACATTAAACTATCACCATAATCAAAATTAGGAACATTTCTATCACCCCAAAAGCTTCCTTGCGCTTCTTCGTAATCCCCCCTCCCTACTCCCACCCCATATCACCACCACCACCACTGGTCTTCCTGTCACTGTAGACCCTAACATGCCTCCCCCCAAACTGGGCCAGTCAGATTCTTTCTCCAGGCAATCTGCATCTGGAAAGGACACAGTGGCAGGAGGCAGCTGAAGCTGAGTCTTCCAATGACAGCTGCCTGGAGGGGCAGTCCACACGTTCCTGCTACAGACATCCGAGGGTTCTTTCTGCAGCCTGGTTGTTTTCAGTTCTATGAGCTGCGTAATATCCTTCCAACGTATCCTTTACTGCTTAACTGTGTCAGTTTGGTGCTTGTTACGAGAAAACTCACATATAATGCACTTCCTCCTACAGTCACCACTTCAGGAAATGGCACCAAATTCTAGTCTCTCACGCCTAACCTAGAATAATTCCTTAAAACTTCAGTCTTCATCACGTCTCCTCTCACTCATTGCCAAATCCGGCCTGTCTGCTCCCTGCTCAGTATTCTGTCTCTATAACGTTCTTACTTTTTCTCCTCATCATTATTTCTCTAGTACCTAGTACAGTGCTTGGCAGAGTACTCAATAAATTCTTGCTGAATGACTGAATCAACAGTGACATCATCCATCACCCCCAGAAACAAAAGCAAAGATGGATGAGTGAGTGCTTGCATGTTTATCAGGGTGGCAGGACTTCAAAGTTAGTTTTTAATCTTTTCACAGAAGCACACGATAGGACTTGAATCCAAGACTTCTGACTCTAACTTCCATACCATTTCCATTATACTTTGTATCTATACCATATATCCTTTCCCTTCACTTGGAGTTCTCTTTCTTCTTCCATCCTGCTCAGATCCTTATTTACACTAAGTACCAAACTGTAGGCACTAGACACAGCTCTAAAATATAAACCCTTTCCAAGAATATTTGCTTATTAACCAAAGGGCGGGGGAGGGGTCAGGCAATAAAGCATCTAGATTGAGGAGAGGAGCCTGTGGCCCCTGGCATCATCAAAGAGTTCTAGCCAGGAGGTAGGGTGAGCTGGGGGTCAGGGATGTGACTAAAGCTTTCTGAACCTGGGGTAGAGTCAATAACCTTGCCTAAGTGAAGAATAGTTTGCTGGGCTGGAACAACTTCCTGTGTCAAACAAAAAATCCATACATCATCAGAATAATACTTTATTTAACAATCTGAAAATATGTTCTTTTGGTTTTAAGTCTTGCAAAATGAGTGGCAAATCAAAGATCTGTTCACGGGCTTCCCTGGTGGCGCAGTGGTTGAGAGTCCGCCTGCCGATGCAGGGGACACGGGTTCGTGCCCCGGTCCGGGAAGATCCCACATGCCGCGGAGCGGCTGGGCCAGTGAGCCATGGCCGCTGAGCCTGCGCGTCCGGAGCCTGTGCTCCGCAACGGGAGAGGCCACAACGGTGAGAGGCCCGCGTACCGCAAAAAAAAAAAAAAGATCTGTTCACTATTCTCTCAGTATGTGTGGTTATATGCCTGTGGGTGGATAAATGTCTATGTCTACAGATGCTTTTGCTTTTTATAGTCATTTTAGCCCCACCTCATTAGTATATGAAGTCTTATTATTCTAACAATGCTAAAACCTGAGTTAAATATTCCAAGTCTAACAGTCTCTTCTCCCAAGACTGCCTCCCTGCCTCCCCTAAGTCTGCTCCTCAGCTTCCATTAATGCTAGGTCTTTAGAGACCGCCAGCATTCATAGTTTGAGAAACCAGAAATGAATGCCGGATCTTAAGTCCCTCTGACTTATATCCTCTAGCTGAGGGGCCTTTCTGGGGAGGTGTGTGTGGGGAGGTCTTGGCAGTTCCTCTTCAGAGTTGTGCATTTTGAATGGTAGACACCTAGAAAGGAAACATGATTGCATTAGATGCTGACCTACCCTCCCACTAACCAATTAATAAGGGGGGGGGGTGTGAAAACTCCATTTTCTTGTCCTGAATTATATTTCATGTCATGCGCTGGCCTGTATGGCGGTGGGGGCAATATGAAACTGGCTGTTAGGATTATTGTAAAGACTTGTTGCAGATACTGTTCATTCTGTCATTCACCATCTCTTTATGAGGATTCGCAGAAGAGATTTCCTTTTCATCTTAGTAGCAGGAGTTGTTCTCCTAAGGAATGGGCATCATAAATTGTGTGAACTGATCAGGTTTTTCCCCTTCTTCTTGGATGTTAGTCTGGAGCCAATTTTGTGGTCCATCCTTAGGAAGTCTATTTTATAGAATGCACACTTGTACTTGCCTAGGTCATGGCTCCATTTTATTTAGTCATTTATTAGTCACTCTCACTAATACACTTCTGAGTTCCTTTACTACATTTCACGTGGGTGCCTGTATGTATTTACTTTTTGTATGCCCTTTGTAGCTCTTAACTCCTTTTTGAAGTAAATTCAGGTTTAACTAAATAAATTCTTAGGAGATAGGGCTATGGGAAGAGGTCAGGAGGTTCAAAGCCAGTTGGGAAACGGGCACAAAGGAACCACAAAGTGCGGTCACTCTTGGTTCTTCTGGCTCCCACCTGCTTGACTTTTCCCTAAGGATACTGTTCACTGCTGGGTTCCCCTCACAGCCCACAGCGAGGATGCCAGCCTGTAGCCAAGCATTTGTCCATCCGCAATCCCAGTCTCACCACCCCTCCTGTTGTCTGCATATCTGGACTCCTTACCTCTTCTTGAGGCTCGGGTGCTATGACGCTGCTCTCTTCTGGAACCGCAGAGACATGAAGCTGAAGACCTTGGTTCTACAAAAAGAAGAGTTCTGCCAGTGAGACGTGTCTCAGCCTCCCAGCCTCTCAGCTTAGAAGGGTCTTTTGTGCCTTACACATCATAAGGGTCATAGATAATACTAAAGGCAATCATACAATGTTGTTTCACTACAGCCTGAAAGCAACAGGGAAGGCTTTACTGCCATCCTCCCTCATATCAGTAAACCAAGATTTGAAGGGTGAAATGACTTGCTGGGACAGGAAGCCAGGTCTTCAGATTCCAGAGTTGTTTCCATGATTTGTGTGACATGGCATCTATACATATAGCTAGGTGAGACTCTGTAAGTGTACAAATATAGGTCTTAAAACCACGACCTATCACTTTTAGGCTAATCCTCCTCGAGAATACATGGCAGTTCTCACACTCAGATGATCCTAACCCACAGCAGTTAGGAGAGGCAAGTGGGAGGATGGTTTCCTTGGGAAAAGGTCTACGTTCTGAGATGGGAGCCCAAGGTGTGGAAAAAGCCGTGTTTAGTAACTACTAAGCCAGGGGAAGACCTTGGCACTCTAAGGTTTAGAATGAACTTTTTAAAAAAGAAATTTATTTAACACACTATAAAATTCACCCTTTTAAAGTAGAACCGATTTCTAACAGTATGACAGCCACTTGAAATTCTGTGATTTCTCCTTTCAGGAAAATTTCCTTCTTCGTACTCCCTCTGCTGATTCTAGGCCATGAACTACCTCAAAGGTAATACTATTAATACCTCCAAGAAGGTTATCAAAATCTTCATTTTCTCTCAGGTGAGTCAAATGCTGAGCAAGAACAGATTTTCTCACAGTTATCTTTTTTTTTTGCAGTACGCGGACCTCTCACTGCCGTGGCCTCTCCCGTTGCGGAGCACAGGCTCTGGATGCGCAGGCTCAGCGGCCATGGCTCACGGGCCCAGCCACTCCACGGCATGTGGGATCCTCCCGGACCGGGGCACGAACCCGTGTCCCCTGCATCGGCAGGCGGACTCTCAACCACTGCGCCACCAGGGAAGCCCCAACATTTTTTAAATTTTTTGTCACAGTTATCTTTTTATTTACCCGTTTTTATATGTGGTATGTCCATAATTCTGCTTGAGAGAAAATATGATTTATGATGCATCTGTGAGGGAGATGAACAAATCTTATAGGACACAGGCTTCAGAGGACTGATAATACTGATACACTAGGATCTAAGATGCTCTATTGCTTAATTCCATAGGAAAAAGATGTCTCCTTAGCCAGTGACCAACGCAATCCCACAGGAGAGGCTGCGAGTAAATCTCAAATATAAGGAGGTAGGCCTTCCCTGGTGGTGCAGTGGTTGAGAGTCCGCCTGCCGATGCAGGGGACACGGGTTCGTGCCCCGGTCCGGGAGGATCCCACATGCCGTGGAGCGCCTGGGCCCGTGAGCCATGGCCGCTGAGCCTGCGCGTCCGGAGCCTGTGCTCCGCAACGGGAGAGGCCACAACAGTGAGAGGACCACGTAACGCAAAAAAAAAAAATTAAAAAATAAGGAGGTAACCTCAGGGGAAGGAAGTTGTGTCCTGTACCTCATTTCCAAGGAGGACAGTGTTACTAGCCTCTTCCTCCAAATAGACAGCATTTTGGTTCCCATAATCCCTTCAGTAAAATTACTCCAAGAATGCAAACTTGTTTTATTATTCACCTGAGCCTAACATGTCATTCGACTGTTGTCTCTATACTAAAATCATATAACATATTACAATCAAATTTAAATTAATTTTGGATTTTCCATAGAGTTGAGTTGCTCTTTTCAGTGGAGAAGTGGCTATACTCTTCATCTACGCAAAGTCCCACATTTATCTTGGGCTTATTCACTATCCACATGCCTTGCATATCTCTCACTCAGTGTAGCTACCTCAGACCGGAAACCAGACAAGGGAAGGTTTTATATTATGCTCTGTTAGGACCTTCAGTACCTCACGTGAATCAAGACTGGGGGCATAATACTGTTGATGACTCAGATTTTAGTATCTCAGGGGAGTCAACTGAGATAAGTCTATTGTCCTCTTGTCTTCTACCTTCCTTGCCTTGCCAGACATCACACCCTTGTTCCCTCTGTCCATGTTAATTCCTCTCAGACAGCAGGAGGCTCCCGAGACAGCCTGGTCAACCTTCAGGTAGGCATATTCAGTAGTAGGGTGGTATGATCTGAGGGGTAACCAGACATCTCACACTCCCAGATATCCACATGGCTCATGCCCTGGCCTCCTTCATTGCCCAGATGTCACCTTCTCTGACTGCTCTGTTCAAAGCTGCAATTCAGCCCCCACTCCCTATGCCTTGCCCTGCTTAATTTTTCTCCCTAACTCATATCACCACTAAACTGTAATTTTACTTACTTATTCTGTTTCTTGTCTATCTCCCCCTCCACTAGAATGTAAGCAGCTGGAAGGCAGAGAATTTTGTGTTTTGTTCACTGTAATACCCCACTTCCTAGAAAAGTGCCTGGCACATAGTAGGGGTTTAATGAGTGATTGTGGAATGAATGAATGAATCTGGGTGCCACCTAGTCAGATGCTGCCCCATAATCCTCTCTATAATGCACCTGACAGGGAACCATATAGCCTTAGCTTTTAACATCAAGGAAGGGGAACTAGTTTTCAAGGTGGCCCAGCCCATTTTGGTTTTTGGATGTCCCTTGTGCCCCCTTTCCTCTGTATTAAAAAAAATGTTTTCCCATACCACTTCTTAGAGCTAATTGCTGAAAGTTCCTCTTATATTGATCCAAAATGTACTTAAAAAAACAAAAACACTTTACACGCAGGGCCTTTTTCTGTCCTCAGGAGTCTTACAGAACAAGTCAGATCTCTCCTCTATATGACAGACTTCCATGTAATCTGAATAGAATATGACTTGATTTTCAGATCCTTCACGGAATTGGTTGCTCTCCAGAGGGTCTGTGTCTCTATTTTAACAGAATCCTTTCTTCATCCATATTTTCACCTTTCAAAAGACCATCCCTTCTGCTTTACCTTCCCTTTGTGAGTTCCTTCTTCTAGGCTTCTCTCATCAAACAAGATATACCTTGGAAATTTGCTGATGCCATTTTGCTTGGGGTCTATTCACCATAATCACAAGTATGACAAAGTGAAGTGAGACCTTCCTCCCTCTCCCACATTAAAAAAAGGAAAGATCAGGATCCAGTTGGGAACTCCCAGAAATTGGAGCAAAAGAAATAAATTAGTAAAAATCTTCTTATATGAGAGATAAGCCCTTTGCAGCAATTACCCTGGGAGTACAGGTCGCTAAGTTAGTTGCTATGAAGATGTGCAATCCCCAGAACCAAAAAAGGTGTCCAAGAGTATCCCTGAAACTGTAATCTAATGACATAAAGTCTTATCTACTGTGGGGCAACCTGACCATAGTAAAAATAATCCACATGGAGGTTATAAAAGCGAATAAAGACTCAGCCAGACCCATTCTCACCTGACAGATCATCAAGGCTGGGGCAGTACAAAGTTCTTCTGGGTTCAGATTATCGGTGTTTTCCTTTTCTCCGACCTCAGGAGTTCTTGCCGGCTTCTCTGGTGGCTGTGGATCAGGAGAGGCCTCTAAGGAGGCCCTGGGACTTGGAGTCTCAGCCCCCAAGGAGGCCCTAGGGCTGGTGGGTGAACTCGGTTCAGAGGCTGGAGGGCTGGAGGGCATGTTCCCTAAGGAGGACCTGGGGCTGGGAGTGGCTCTGGGTGGAGGAGGCCTACCGGGCGGTGCTGACGCCCTCTGCATAGAGGCTCTCTTTGGCTGTTCAGATCCTTCGCTTGAGGTGCGGGTTCGGAGGACTACTTCTGGGAAAGGTGCGGCCTGCTCTGAAGGGATCAGAGCTCTGCCTGGTGATGGAGCTGGGGAGCAAGGGAGAATTTCCTCCTGGGACTCTCCACCCTCAACGGTGGGTGAGGGCTGGGGCTGGGAGGGGCCGTTGAAAGCTAGCAGAGGCTCTTCCTCCTCAGAGGAGCTTGCTTCAGCCTCCTCCTCTATTTCCTTGTCTGTTAAGGGCTCTTTTTTAATCTCGGAGTTGTCTTCTCCCTGGGCTGGATCAGATGCCAGCTCTTCCTCACTTGCTGAGGTGGAGTCCTTCTCACTCTTCAAGGAAAGTGCAGAGGGACTGGTAGGTGAGGTAAGAGGGCTGGAGACTGTAGATGTTCGAACTGGGGGAGAGATGACTAGAGAGCATCTGCTGCTGCTAAAAAAGGAAGGGCATTTAGATTCAGAAGAGCTAAAAACTGGAAGTAACCTAAATCCCCAAATAAATAATGATACATTCACATAATAATAAAACAGAATAAAGCAATTTAAAATGGTATTGGAAAGTCTGTATAATTTGTAGTAATGCTTATATTACAAAGTGAATTGGAAAAAGGCTATAAAATTTTATCCATATCACGATCTTGATTATCTAAAAATATATAAAGAAAAAGAAACTGGAAAAAAACTCAGCAATATATTAACAAAGTATTTTGGGGAAAAGATTCACAAGTGATATACCGTTGATCCTCATGGATTCTGTATTTGCAAATGCACTTACCCCCTGAAATTTATTTATAACCTCAAAATCAACACTCATGGTTCCTTTGCGGTCATTCACAGACATGTGCCAGCTGTGAAGAATGAGTGCCTGACCAGTACTTTCCCAGCTGAGGTCTAACAAGGCAAGCCTCTGCCTTCCTGTTTTAGCTCTCTTACTGTAAATATGTCCTGTTTGCCAGGTTTTTGGTTGTGCTTTTTGTTGGTGATTTTGCTGCTTAAAATGGCCTCCAAGTATAGTGCTAAAGTGCTGTTTGAGAAGAGAAAGTCTGTGATGTGCCTTACAGAGAAAATACACGTTAGATAAGCGTCATTCAGGCATAGTGCTGGTAGCTGTGAGTTCAACAGGAATGAATCAACAATATGTACTAAATGAGGTGTATTTAAACAAAAACACACACAAGAAAAGTTATGTATTGATCGACTGATGACAATGTTAGGACCAGGGGCTCACAGGAAACTAGCCCTGTGTTTCCCCTAGGAGCAATGGTTCGGTATTCACTAATTCAGTGCTCATGGTGGCTTAGAACAAAACTACCATGAAGGGCTTCCCCGGTGGCGCAGTGGTTGAGAGTCCGCCTGCCGATGCAGGGGACGCGGGTTCGTGCCCCGGTCCGGGAGGGTCCCGCGTGCCGCGGAGCGGCTGGGCCCGTGAGCCATGGCCGCTGAGCCTGCGCGTCCGGAGCCTGTGCTCCGCAACGGGAGAGGCCACAACAGTGAGAGGCCCGCGTACCGCAAAAAAAAAAAAAAAAAAAAAAACTACCACGAACAATGAAAACTGACTATAACATTTATCGAGTATGCTGGATACTGTGCTGAGTGCTTCTACAGCAACATCAGCTTGACTCCTACTCATCTCCTTAAGGGCCTCCCATGTACCATCCACTAACTGATTAAGCAACTCACAAATATTTACTTGACGTGTACCAACTATGTGCTGTGTCCTGGGTTCAAGAATGGGAGACGGTGACAGGAAGAGGAAGAGAAAAACGTAGTTCCAGCCCTGTGGGAGTTTCTGACATAAGCTAAGCTAAGTGATATAAGGTTCTTTCTAGCACTAGCATTCTATGGGTCAGCAGGTTTAGAAGGCCCAGGATATAGCAAGAAAAGACCAGATTTCCCTAAAAGCTTCTGGGACATCTTGGTGTAAATGATGGTAAGTTTCAGATGAATGGACACTTAGAGAGAACTCTGGTTTTCAATGCAGGGAAGAGGAGAAAAAGAGTTTGGGGAGTAAAAGGGAAGTCTATATTGGCCTGTTAGTGATTCTTTTTAACAGTCTGTAACTAACTGCTAAATGAGGAATAGAAACAACAAACTGAGACTCCCATTCTTCCTGCAAATCTCAAGCTCAGTTTCACCACCTCCTCAAAGCCTTCCCTGACCATCTATCTGCACACCGCAATTACTTAACTCTTTGAATTCCTACTGGTTTCCTCAGGCCCTTAGTATGTGCAATCTTATATTGTTCCTTGTTTCCTTAGGCACATTTTATGTCCTTCCAACTTTTTTTTAAAAATTTATTTATTTATTTTTGGCTGCGTTGGGTCTTTGTTGCTGAGCACAGGCTTTCTCTAGTTGTGGCAAGCGGGGGCCACTCTTCATTGCAGTGCACGGGCTTCTCAATGCGGTGGCTTCTCTTGCTGCAGAGCACGGGCTCTAGGCGCACGGGCTTCAGTAGTTGCAGCACGTGGGCTTCAGCAGTTGTGGCTCGCAGGCTTAGTTGCTCCATGGCACGTGGGAAGTTCCTGGACCTGGGATCGAACCCGTGTCCCCTGCATTGGCAGGCGGATTCTTAACCACTGCACCACCAGGGAAGTCCCCCTTCCAACTTTTGTAAATCACTTCAGGAGAAAGACAAGTCACCTATGTCCTTAGATGCCTAACTCTCAGCATAAAACCTTGTGTGTAGAAGGAACTTAATAAAACTTCTTAAACAAAGGCATCAGAATAAGAAAATGATCACATTCTGAGGGACCAGTGAATTGCTTACATTTACCAGCATAAAGAATGCATGAAGGCAACAGACACACCACATACACACACACAGAAAAGCAAGCCATAACAGGTTAAGAAAAGATATTTGCGGGATTTCCCTGGTGGTCCAGTGGGTAGGACTCCACGCTCCCAGTGCAGGGGACCCGGGTTCGATCCCTGGTTGGGGAATTAGATCCCACATGCATGCCACAACTAAGAAGTCCACATGCAGCAAATAAGAGCCCGCATGCCGCAACTAAAAGCCCTCATGCTGCAATGAAGATCCCACATGCCGCAACTAAGACCCGGAGCAGCTGGAATAAATAAATATTAAAAAAAAAAAAAAGAAGAAAGAAAAGATATTTGCAGTATATATCATTAAAGGATTAATATCCAGAATATACAAAAAACCCCACCTCACGTAAATCAGTTTTTTAAAAAGGGTAAACAATCCAAATGAAAAATGTGAAGGATAAACATGAAAGTCACACAAAAGGAACCTTAAAAGGCCACTAACACGAAAAGATGTTCAAGCTAACCAGCCATTGTGGAGACGTAATTAAAACTGCAAAAATTCCATTTCATACCCATTACCTTAGAAAAATTAAGTAGTCTGACAATGTCGCATGTAGCAAGAATATGGAGCAATGAGGGCTTTTATTCACTTCCGGTGAGTTGTAAATTGGAACAATCACTCTGGAGAGCAATCTGGCAATGGTAATATCTAGTAAGGCTGAAGAAACCCAAATGCACAGACCCTATGACTCAGCAATTCGACTCCCAGTATGCATCATAAAGAAACTCTTGATAATATTCACAAGGAGAAATGTGAAACGCGTTCACTGCATTATTTGTAACAGCATAAAACTATAAGACAACCCAAATGTCCACTAGCAGTTCAGAGAAATAAACTGTGAACTAGCCATACAATAGCATCCATAACAATTAAGAAAAGGAAAGATCAGAGCTGGCAACATGTAGCAACAAGGATAAGTTATCTCACAAACAATACTAAGAAAACAAAAGTAGTTGCAAAAGAACACATACAGTATAATTCTATTTAAATGAATTTTTAAACCATGCAAAATAATATTTTCTATGTGTGCATATATATGTATATAATAAAAGTAAAAAGACATGCATGGTAATGATAAATACTAAATTTAAGATAGTGGTTACACTTGGTGGGGGACAGGAAGAGAAAGTGAGTGGGGAAGGGACACTGGGAGATTTAATTATATATATAAAATAGTTGATTTCTTTTCTTTTTTTTGGCTGTACCACATGGCATACAGGATCTTAGTTCCCCGACCAGGGATCGAACCCGTGCCCCCTGCATTGGGAGTGCAGAGTCTTAACCACTGGACCGCCAGGGAAGTCCCAATAGTTGATTTCTTAAATTTGGTGATGGGTATATGACTCTTCGTTGCATTATTCTTTATACGTTTAGTTACCACTAAAATATTTTGTAAAAATACTTTATATAGGGGTGTAGCACCAACAAAAAACAATATTATGAACATGAACAGAAAGGAAAGGTCAGGATTTGGGATTGGAGGTGAGAGTGTTGAATGTGTTCACACACAGGACAACCCAAGCAGAAATGAGTGTCAGAAGTGGCTCACCTTGAGAGTCCCTTCACCACAAAGACTTTGTCGGAATGTTGCTTCTCCAGTTTGCTCATCACCTCGTACAGATTGTGGTTCAGCTGGAGTAAGCAAGAGAGAAGGAGATGCTAGCCACGTGGGAACCTGAGACTGGCATATCCCTTCTCTCCCCAAAATAAAACCTTCCTACCCTTGATAAAATTCCTTATCCCTTTTGCACTAGTGTCCAGGGTCCTGTCCCACTACCCCTTCTTCCTTTACTATGTCTAAAGTTCTGCCTCTTCCATCAGACTGGCAGCTCTCTCAAGGCTGGGTCCCTGGTATTTGATGTTGATTTGAGGTTCTAGCGTCTCTCAGGTGATCCAGGGAATGAAAACTCATTGTAATATTAACTAGGCAAATCATAATTTAGCCAAAGAAACTGTGGAGAGGAACGTGTGTGAATGTGGATGTGAATATAATTAATAATTTAACAGCAAAGAGTCTTGGAATCGCAGGACTAGAAGTGACCCTGTGAGGTCATGTTCTGTGGCTGCCCATCATTGAATAGGATTGGCCCTATTCAAGACGAACTACCTGAGAAACTGACCTGTGCCTAAACACTGCCCTCTCTGCTCCCCAGCAACAGAAGATGGAGATTTAACTTGGTTCCCCACTTCAGCTGTTCCTTCCATAAGTCTAATCTCTTTTATGCATCTAAAGTCCATTTGGACGCCATTATTCAGTTGTTAATGGAGATGGAGAGGGCCCTCTGACATTATATAAACATGTGGGTTTTTTTTTTCATTTTCTTCAGTGTATTCAAAACAAAGAAAAACTCAGTACACTAGAAATAGGGAAGAATTTCTGTTAACTTATGAAGGGTATTTACAAACATTCTAAAGCAAACATCATACCTAGAAATGAAACACTGAAAATTTTCCCCTGAAACTGGAAACAAGACAAGAATGTCCACTATCACCACTTCATTCTGCGTTTTTTGTTATTTATATTTGTGGGGGTTTTCCCATATAATTATTGATCATTTAGGTTTCTAGCTCTTACCTCACTCTGTTAGTTTGTCAGTAATTTGGTTTCCCTTTGCTAAAATCTCCTATGAAGATTTATCAATTTCTCCTTATAGGACCTTTCAGCTTTCTATACTATGTATTTTTTAACATCTTTATTGAGATATAATTCACATTTAAAATATACAATTCATGCTTTTTAAGTTAAAGATGTGCTTTAATACGTTCAACACAGTCCATCAAGTGCTATTATTTCATCATGAGAAAGAAGTAAAAATCTGTGATGCCCATATGGATATCTAATGAGGTTATGTAAATTAGAGCGACCTTCATATTCATTAGAAAAACCCTCCTAGATGTCTAAATTGGCCGGATGTTTCTCACCTTGCTCATTTCCCTGTAGAAGACGTCTCTCAAGTTGGAAATGTTTTGGAAGATGGTCACATAACAGCCAATACGACTATCAAGAGGCAAAACAACAAACACGTGAAGGTAAGTGTTGGTAAAGGAAGTCTTTGAAGTACAAGGTAGGAGCGTAAGCCAAAGCCACTGCCGGCTCCGCACAGAAAAGCACCCCACGGCCTAGGCTCAGGACGTTCTGGGATCTGCATCCGTCAGAGCCAGGCCAGGGGTACAACTGACTCTCAGGAGTGGGAAGGCCAGAGGAGACACGACCAGCCTAGGCTGACACCAAAGTACAACAGATCTCTATGAAAGAAGTTATCTGATTCAGGCTCTTTAGGTTCTGAAGTAGATATGAGAGTGCTTTGAAGAATTTTTAAAGTGCCGTATAAATATAAGGCCATACAATTATAATTATTATAGTAAGTATTCTTTCTCAGTATACAATACTTGGACTTCTATGAAGCTGTATGTACATTAATGGAATTCTAACGTAAATGAATTGGGGAAGTTTACATTTAAAGAAACTATTAAATTTCAATCCTGTTTAAATTAGGAATCACATAATTAATGTTTTAGAATACATGTAGTCATTAAAAAGGCTCCCTCATTCTTAGACTAATATAAAGTGACAATACAAAATACTCTGACTACAATTGCTTTAAAGCATATCTTTTTTCTTTCTTTTTTTTTTTTTTTTGGCTGCGTTGGGTCCCCGTTGCTGTGCACGGGCTTTCTCTAGTTGCAGCGAGCAGGAGCTACTCTTCTTTGCGGTGCGCGGGCTTCTCATTCCGGTGGTTTCTCTTGTTGTGGAGCACAGGCTGCAGGGCACGTGGGCTTCAGTAGTTGTGGCACACGGGCTCAGTAGCTGTGGCTCGCAGGCTCTAGAGCGCAGGCTCAGTAGTTGTGGCACACGGGCTTAGTTGCTCCATGGCATGTGGGATCTTCCCGGACCAGGGCTTGAACCCGTGTACCCTGCATTGGCAGGCGGATTCTTAACCACTGCACCACCAGGAAGTCCCTTAAAGCATATCTTGTACAATGAAAAGGAAATAGGATACAAATAGAGCTTCTGTTCAGATTCCTCTTCCAATGTGGAAAATTTACATCTAAAACATTTTTACCTACTGTGAAGCAGAGACATCTTCATTAATGGAAATACTCATGCCATGGTGTATCTTCTACATGAATCCGGATGTTCACTAACCAAACTTGTTTAAAACAATACACGCTTGAGCAGAAAACCAGATACTCCTAGTATGCATGATGACAGCACTTTACTTGCCAAGATCTCTCCTATCCAAGAAGCATCTTATCTTTAAACCCGGAAAAGCTGGTAGGGCAGGGATGGTTATCTCTGTATTGCAGACAAAGAAACCAGGGTCGAGAGAGAAAGGTGGCTTGCCTAATATCACACAGCAAGTTACGAGCAGGGCTGAGGCTACATCCCACTCTTGGACCAGGGCTCTTTTCATGAGGACATGTTTGGTCTGCCAGGTGGCCTGGGACTCCACTGGCCCGAGGGTCCAGCCCTTTCCTGAATCTCAATCATTACCTATTATAAAGAACAGGCAGCTCCTCTAGTAGTTCCTGGTTCAGATCTTCAAATACAACCTGGGCTTTGTTGAACTCTTCCTCTGCCTAGGTGGTAAAAGAGACAGGACAATTCCCCTCATTCCTGAACCCAAAGCTAGAGGCTGCTTCCTTTATTCTCTGCATGTTTTCAGGGACGGGGCTTACTTGGAACCATGCCTCCCCTTCCCCAGACCTATGTCCTCCCCAGCCTCAAGTCTCTGCCCATCCTTAGAGCATCAGTGTCAGAGGAGACAGGATTTCCTTCAGGACACCGGAGGCTGAATTTATCGTTTCCTAAACCCAGCTTGGCCCAGCCACTTGCCACCATTATGGGGAGAGGGAGGGCAGGGAGTTTTTACCAGGCTCTTCTTTACCTTGGCAGTCTTGGCCTCATCTTTCTTCTTGGCATTCTGTACTGCCTCCAGGTGGTGTCGGGCACTGTCATAGTCCACGAGTTTCCGGCCCCGTTTGGCAATTCTCTCCTAACCCAGAGTCAAGAGAGAGGGCCTTGATACTCACTTTTCGGTGGCCAGGATGTGGGTAACAGAGTATCAAACAGAGAAGCCAGATTCCTGTCCTAGTATCAAATTTTACTCTCTGACAGGGTTTTGTGCCAAAGGGATCTCCCTCATTATCTGGAAAGAATGGGAATTCTCAGGGGGAGAGAGAGTAGAGGGCAATCCTCCAGAGCACCTGGAAGCCTGCACTGAATTTTAATACATCCTGTGAACCCACTAGAAACTGGTTCAGCATCTGGAAGAAATGGCCTTGAGAATCCTACTAAACTGAAAGTCAGGAGTTTTGGGTTTTATTCCCAATGCTGCCGTTTATTAGCCTTGTCACCTAGGGCAAGGCACACCTCTTCTGGAGCCTCAGTAGCCTCATCTGCCCTATAGTGTTATTTTAAAGATCAAATGCTGAATATAAAGGGCTTTGAAAAGCCTAAAGCATAATACAAATAGTAAATTATTATGAGCACTGAGAGAACGTTTACTCAATCAACTACAAATTATACCAGGGAGAGGCAAACAATGTTAATGGCTTTGTCTTGTTCTCTCAACCACAGAATTTGAAAGGATCTTGGTGATTATCTAATCCAACTTCCTATTCAATACACAAAGCTTCTCTACAATATCCAAGATAAGAAGTAGTTCGACTTCTTCTTAAACAGAGAATAGAGAACTCACTATCTCACAGTATATTTCATTTCTTTTTTGGAAAGCTTTAGCTATGAGAAATTTAAGTGAGGCTTCCTTTAATTTCTTCCTATATTAATCCAAAACCAGCACAGTGCCCAACAGAGTAGACATTTAATAAATATGAGTTGAATGAATTAATGAATTCTAATTCTACTTTCTGGAACAGTTTAGAACAGGTTGAATTCCTCTTTTATCTAATAGACTTTAAAGTATTTGAAGATAATTATTATAACTCCTCCAAGTTCCCTCTTCTCTACAATAAACGTCTATAGTCCCACCAACTGTTTCTCACAACAAAATGGGATGCCCTGACCTGGATCTAATTCAAAGCCAGCCCAAATCTAGTTCACTGAAATCTAAGTCTAAATGTAACCTTCACACTACCTCTGACCCTCCTCCCTAACCTCTTGTCTAACCCTCAACTTTCAATCTTTTTCCTAACCTATCCAACTTCATTCCTAGCCATGGGGTCTAACTCTGCTTATACTTTTAACCCAACATGTTTTCTAACTTATATGGGCCACCCATAACCCATCCTTGATTCTGTAAATCGATTACCTTAATCTCGCTGAATTGGGCTACATAGTTTTCCATGGTCCTCAAAGCCTGGTCAGCTAGTTTCTCTTCATAGTCTTCCCAAAGGAGATCGTTATTCTGTGGGATAGAGGCAGAGGGGAGTGGTGAGGGCTCCACTTCTCAACAGCAACTGCATTCCAGGGAAATACCCAAATTCTTCCTGCAACAAACTTCCTTTTTGGAGCCCTGATATTTTTAGAGTATCATTTCAGATTCTGGGGAAGAGTCAGATGAAGAAACAGCCCTTCCCCAAGGAACTGCTGTATAAGAGACTGGACATGCATTCAAGGGATTAAGAACAGGAACCGATGGTCGAGAGTCTTGGACTCTAGAGCTTGAAGGATAGGGAAGTTTGGGAGCAAATAACTGCATGAAATTGGTTTTCAAAAACAACCCATTGGTTTTGTGTGGGTAAAACTTCCTAAGTTTTTAAAGAGAGGAAGAGGGTAAAAAACAGAGGAATCCACAGATTACGGAAAACTTGTTTTTAACTTCATATAATATTTTCCTGTTACAGCTTTTTCCTACCACCTGTGATCACAGCTATACAAATGAACAGTGTGAACTGGCTCTTTGTTTTCCTATTTGCTTGGACAGACAAGCTGGGGTGAGGTTGAGATGAGGGTAGAGTGAGTGTTGAAGAGCTGTAAAGCCCAGAATACTCTTACCGCTACAATGGCCTTCAGCTCCTCATGACCATCCCACTTGCTGCTGTAGATCTCCTGCAGGGTTTCTGACACTCTCTTTGAACTTTCATGCATCACTGAAAGGAGAGAACTCAGTCCTACCATCAAGTAGTTTGGTATAATCATATGGGTGACAGACAAGTCAGTGGCTCCAATCCAAAAGGACAAACTCAAAAGGTTTGGGTTATCAGTCAGAGAAGCTGGATGGGGCTGGGATAGGAAAAGTTACTCTTCCTCGGCCCACAAATATCCAGCAGTCAGGCACAGGCAAGTGATGAAAAGCCTGAGTACGGTTGTTTTTTTTTCCCATCCCCCGGACCTCTTAGTAGCTGCATAAATGCCCTCTGGATCCCCCTGTGCTCCCTGATACCCACCTTTGACTGCACTGAGGAAGTTCTTCAGGTCCTTGTATAGCTTGTGGCCTTCCGCCTGAAAGGGAGAAATGCCTTTGATGACTAAAGAGATATATTTGGAAAGATGCTCCAGAAGTCAAAGTTGAAAAGTAGGTTAAAAGCGAAATCAATCCTGGAATTTCTTCAAACATTTGCAATTGTTATATATTAGCCTCTACTCTCTTTACCAAGAAGTTGTTGGTTATCTCTTTTGGGGCAAATTTTAAGTTGGGAAATTGCTCCCATTGCACTGGCATGTCTTCTTTCCTCTGTTTGTTCTCCCTTCCAGTGAACTAGAACCTATAGTTCCTCTGTTGGAACTTGAGTCCTATGTGACACTATATATGTGATCCTCTGACTTATACCTTCCTCTCTGGGTAGAAAAACTGCTACCATTTTCTATAGACACCAGGCCCTCTTCTTCTCTGCAGCCTCACACAGGCCATTCCTCTTCTCCCATGCACTTCATTTTTTTATTTTTCCTGTATTATATGTTTTAATCAATAACACTCTTTACCAGGCCTAATTATAGGCAGGTCTTAGGAAAATTTAGGTTCACCATCATGAAACTAAATTGTGTCATCTCTAGGAAGATTTTGACCAATGTATAGGTTTTTTTTTTAATTAACTTTTATTGGAGTATACTTGATCGACAATGTTCTATTAGTTTGCACTTCATTTTTTAATAGCTCTATTAGAACTTCTGCCCACTGGTCTTAGGTTGGCCTTCTGTATTTGGAGCAGGCTAATTTCTCTTGCACACAGGTTTGAAGATGTCTTTCATGTGGCTTGCACCGAGTCCTCTTTTTCAGAGGCTTCCTCAATTGTTCCTCACGGTGTTGTCTAAAGCACATTCCCATTCTGGTCTCTCTCCTCTATGTGAACTCTAGTTTCCAGTTGGGTGAGAAGGAATTTTGAGGCCAGGCTGTTGACATTGGAGCTTGACTACAGGAGCGTGAGACTGGACTGAAAGGTGCAGCCCACATCAAGGGTACCGTACAGGGCCAGTGATCCTCAGTTCAGATGATTTGAGCTAAGATCCATTTTGCAGTACATGATAAAAATACTTGTGAACTTGTTCACTTGTTTTATTTGCTTATGCTCATTATAGGTAGGCTATTGAGCATACCAAAAGTATAAAAAATTTATGAGAGAAAAGCTGAAAATTCAGAAAATTCTATCTAATAACTTAATTTTTTAATCTGTGTAATTCTTTGAGGGAAAAATCATTATTATTTAATTTTAGCAGCAGAAAACCCAGGTCTACTTGGTCAAGTAAACAAAGGAAACTGGATTAATTATTTTATCCATCTTCTTGCCTCCACAGCTCACCTCTGAGCCAGTCCAAACTCTTGACTATACCTCAGGTTAAAAGTCCTTTTCAAGAGGCTGAATGCCAGGGCTTAAGGGACACGAAGACACAGTCTCAAGGGAATCTAAGGCGCTGTCAAAGGGGCAGGAGAAGAACTGGGATCATAAGGTGTGTTATAGCAAATGAGGATCAAGACAGCATCCTCTGATGACTGAAGGACCAGATACTTCAGAGAGGTTAGAATGCATGAAGAATCAGTAAATCACTGAACTTGGTAATTGGAGGTCACTGGTGACCTTGAGAAAGTGCTTTCAACAGCATGATAGAGACAGATTCAGTCAGTTAATAAAATTCAGAAACACTTAGCATTCACCAGGAAAGATGTCTCACTTCCTCTTTGCTTTTCATTCACAGAAAAAAAAGTTTAAACAATCTAACATGTTAAATGTACATAACAGCTTTTAAACATGGATATGGTAGGTAGGTATAACTTTGAGAGTTTTGCAAATGTGATAACCATGGTTTGAAAGAGTTTTGGGGATTATAAAAGTTAACAAGGATTTTAACTTCTTTCTTGAAAGAAAACAACATGGATCCAACTTTTTACTTCACCATGAAGATTTGGTCTCCAAAATACATGTTTGAATAACAAAAGCTGTTAAACGATCTTGCATAGTTTCTTTTTTTTTTTTTTTTTTTTTTTTTGCGGTACGCAGGCCTCTCCCTGTTGTGGCCTCTCCTCTCCCGTTGCTGAGCACAGGCTCCGGACACGCAGGCTCAGCGCACAGGCCCAGCTGCTCCGCAGCATGTGGGATCTTCCCGGGCCGGGGCACGAACCCGTGTCCCCTGCATCAGCAGGCGGACTCTCAACCACTGCGCAACCAGGGAAGCCCGATCTTGCATAATTTCTACAAATGAAATTCTTAATTTTTTTATCCCACTAGATATTATATGGCCTGAAAAATCAGATCAGTGATCAAGGCTACCACGTATGGTGGTACAGGTTGTATGTACACTGTTCAAAACTAAGGGTACTATTTATACCACAGTCCGTGTTTTAGAATCAAGTCTTTTGGTCAAAGTTCTTCTTTTCTGCTCCTGCTGTTGCCTTTGAGAGGAGAGAGAGAGAGAGAAGAGAGGGAGGAGAGAGAGAGAGAGAGAGAGAGAGAGAGAGAGAGAGAGAGAGAGAGAGAGAGAGAGAGAGAGAGATGGTGGTGGTATTGGTAGTAGAGGGTGGGGTGGTGGGATAGCACCTGTGTCATTTTATTCCTTTGACCTGAAATGTCTCCAGGCTGAATAATCCCAGCATCTTTCTTCTCTCCTGACAGATGTGGCTCTCACAGTCTTAGCTTTCCACTGGTCTGGGAGTCAAAAACTTGTTTCTACTACCAACTAGCAAGTGATTCCACTTTTCTGGCTTTAATTCCCTCATCTGTAAATACCAAGTAAGACTAGCTCTAAATGTTAATTCTAGCTCTAAATGTTATGATTTTATCACTTCTGCTCTCTAAGTCCTTGCAAAATTCTTGGCAGTACTATAAGGAGTCTGTGTTAGTTCTTCCCATCCCTTACATTGATACAAAGTCCCAGCCCTCAGTTAATGAATCACTCACTCTGGAAGTGTGTCCTAAGCACTCAGGTAGCAGAGCTACCTCCTAAGAGACTGGGGTTCTGAGGATGGAGAAGAAGTGCCTGTCCTGGGGTTCCCAACTTGCTAGAGAAAAATGGACTCAGAATCCCAAACACTCAGCAAAATAAGAGCATGACCAACCCTGAGCAAGTGCTGACAGTTCTTGATCTAATCGAGGTCCAGAAGGGAAAGATGAAGCTCGACTGTTAGATGTGATTTTGAAGGCAATGAACTGGAAGCAGCTGTCACTACCAGAAATAAGAGATTAAAGTGTTGCTTTACGAAAATAATTCTTTCCCATTGGCTTGGCCAAAAAGTATGCTCGGGTTTTTCCGTAAGATGTTATGGAAAAATCAACCCAATATGTGTTTTGAGGAAAGGGAAAGGGGGAAGCAAGCAGAGCCCTCAAAGAAAAATTACTTATGGAAATTTGATTAAGAACCTAGGCAAGTGTCAAGGCCTTGAAATCTGACTGGGATGTTTGGAAGTGTTATTTATTTATTAATAAAAAATTTACCTACAGGTGCTACCTGGTGGCACAGTGGTTAAGAATCCGCCTGCCAATGCAGGGGACATGCGTTCAATCCCTGATCCAGGAAGACCCCACATGCCGCGGAGCAACTAAGCCCGTGCGCCACAACTACTGAGCCTGTGCTCGAGAGCCCGCAAGCCACAACTACTGAACCCGTGTGCCACAACTACTGAAGCCCACGCACCTAGAGCCCACGCACCTAGAGCTCCACAACAAGAGAAGCCACTGCAGTGAGAAGCCCGCACACCGCAACGAAGAGTAGCCCCCACTTGCCACAACTAGAGAAAACCCGTGCGCAGAAAGGAAGACCCAATGCAGCCAAAAATAAATAAATTGAAAAAAAAAAAAAGTTTATCTACAAACTGGTTGCAGGTGAAAGGTAGGGCACATGACCAACTGGTCCAACTTCTGGAATTCTTCACCTTCAATTTCCTTGACCTTGTCCTTTTTCCTCCCGTTCATCTCAGACACCTAGGTCCAGCTTCAGACCTGACGTTTTTCGCTGTCTTTCTCCTTAAACTGTGAGAGCCTTGAGAACAGGCATGTTGTCTTATTCAAGTTTAAGTCCCGGCATTTAGCACAGTGCCTGGCACACAGCAGGTACTTATAAAATGTTTGTTAAATAAACTTCCCAAGCATGTTCAAACACCAATTACTATGTGTATCATTCTCTCAGGAGAAAAGTTTTTCCTTATTCCTAGCCTAACTCCATTTCATTTCTCAAATTATTTCCCTGCCCAAGTGTTGTTTAGTTGGTAGGCTCACATAGGGAATTCTGAGGGGGTTGTCCCATCTAATCCTCTTATTCTCCTTCTTGTTTTTTTTAAAATTTTTATTTTTGGCTGCGTTGGGTCTTTGCTGCTGTGCGTGGGCTTTTCTCCAGTTGCGGTGAGCGCAGGCTTCTCATTGCGGTGGCTTCTCTTGTTGAGGGGCGTGGGCTCCAGTAGTTGCGACACACGGGCTCAGTAGTTGTGGCCTGTGGGCTCTAGAGCACAGGCTCAGTAGTTGTGGAGCACAGGCTTAGTGGCTCCACGGCATGAGGGATCTTCCCGGACCAGGGCTCGAACCCATGTCCCCTGCATTGGCAGGCGGATTCTTTTTTTTTTTTTTTTGCAGTACACGGGCCTCCCACTGCTGTGGCCTCTCCCGCCACGGAGCACAGGCTCCGGATGCGCAGGCCCAGCGGCCACGGCTCACGGGCCCAGCCACTCCGCGGCACGTGGGATCCTCCCGGACCGGGGCACGAACCCGCGTCCCCTGCATCGGCAGGCAGACTCCCAACCACTGCGCCACCAGGGAAGCCCTGGCAGGCGGATTCTTAACCACTGCGCCACCAGGGAAGACCCCTCTTCTTGATGGCCCTTCCTTCATCTCCTACCCTTTCTACCCACACATCTGCCGTTGTAGGTCTATCCTATAAGGTAGAGAAAGGACTGAGGGACAGAATGGGCCAAGCGTCAGTAACCTTTCAAAGCAGGTGTCAACTTACTGATTCCTATCCTGGAGCTGGAAGTAGAACAGTAACTGGAGTTGTGAAGAGGCCCAGGGTGGCCTCCTTGTGAGGTAGAGGGGAGAAAGCACAGGGTTTAAGTTAGAATCCTAGCTCTGCAACTCTTATGGTATATTACCTTGATTATATTACTTCCCTCTCAATCAGATCCTATTTCCCTTTGATGGAGTTAGACTAGATCAGTGGTTGTTGCCAAATGCTGTTCTCAGACTAGCTGCTACATAATAAACATAGAAAGCTTAATGTAAAACACAGATTCTCTAGTTAATGATCACCTATGGTTAATACCACACAAAAAAGGAGATGACCAGATATTATGTGCCTCCAGATGGAAGACTATAATACCTATAATAACAAGTATTCCTGCCTCCAAAACAAACAAAAACAAAAATCTGAATCTCATCAAGCCTCTAAATCTAACTATTAATTTACAGAAAATACGAGACAGAGTAACATGTTAAACAATACCATGGAGATGCAATCAGCAAAATTTAGACACTGCAGGAAACTGCAGGAAAACAGCCCAGTAACATCAATAAATAAACTGCAAAAAGGAGGGATTAGAAACCTACAGATGAAGAGATTTATTAAACATGGCAACAAATTGCTGATTTAAACAAATTGTTAAAAAAATGACACAATTAGAGGAGTGTGAACACTGAATATTTTATGATATTAAAAAATTATTGCTGATTTTTAAGATATTACTTAAATTTATGTTTTAGCTGGATATTTAATCTGAAAATTCTGAAAAGATATTTGTATTAAATTAAGTGAAAAAGTCAAGTTACAGGCCTTCCCTGGTGGCGCAGAGGTTGAGAGTCTGCCTGCCGATGCAGGGGACACAGGTTCGTGACCCGGTCTGGGAAGATCCCACACGCCACGGAGCGGCTGGGCCCGTGAGCCATGGCCGCAGAGCCTGTGCTCCACAACGGGAGAGGCCACAACAGTGAGAGGCCTGCGTACCACAAAAAAAAAAATAAATAAAAAAATAAAAGTCAAGTTACAAAACCATAAGAATGGAACAGTCTCACTTGTAAACCTATTTATTTGTTGTGGATATATTTAGAGATCATACACATACATAGCAAAGTAACTGTAAGCATAAAAAAACAACAGTAGTTGTAGCATGGGAGGTGTGAAATCATTATTTTTAATTCACTTTTTCTTGATATACTTTTTTTTGTTTTTGGCCATGCGGCTTGTGGGATTTTAGTTCCCCAGCCAGGGACTGAACCCAGGCCCTGGGCTGTGAGAGCACAGCATCCTAACCACTAGATCACCAGGGAATTCCCTCTTGATATACCTTCTGATTTGTTGTAATGATTAAATGTTTTATAGAAAAATATTTTTAGGTGTGATAATGATTTTGTGGTTATAGTTTAAGTCCTTATCTTTAGAGACTGATAATGAAATTTTTATAGATAAAATGATATCTAGAATCTGCTTCATAATGATCAAGGATGGGGAAAGTGGGTAGAGACATAGATGAAACAAGATTCCCAAGAGTTGATAAATTATTGAAGTTGGGTAATGGGTACCTGTGGATTCATTATACAGGTTTTTCTATCTTAGTATACATTTGAAATCTTCCATTAAAACAAGTTTAAGATATAGATTCCCAAGTCCTACTACCAGAGATGTTGCATTATTTCTCAAATGATCCTGATACAGTCAACTACTGAATTAGATTATAGCTAATATCCTTTTAATATAATTTTTTTAAAATAAATTTATTTATTTTTTGGCTGCATTGGGTCTTCGTTGCTGCACATGGGCTTTCTCTAGTTGTGGCGAGCAGGGGCTACTCTTTGTTGCATGCGCGGGCTTCTCAATGCAGTGTCTTCTCTTATTGCAAAACATGGACCCTAGGCGCACAGGCTTCAGCAGTTGCAGCATGCGGGCTCAGTTGCTGTGGCACACGGGCTCAGTAGTTGTGGCTCGCGGGCTCTAGAAAGCAGCCTCGGTGGTTGTGGCACATGGGCTTAGTTGCTCCGCAGCATGTGGGATCTTCCCGGACCAGGGCTCGAACCCATGTCCCCCACATCAGCAGGTGGATTCTTAACCACTGCACCACCAGGGAAGTCCCTAATATAATTTTAAAGAATTATTTTCCATATAATTCTTACATCATACCGTAAAGAATCTGACTGGTCTTTGGCCCTGGTTTCTGAGAAGTAACTTATAAATCCTTGGCATTTTGTTATTCATGGTGGGCCTCTCAGATCATACCTGTGTCTATGCTGAACAAATGACTCAGGAATGGGGGCTGGTCAGGTGGGAAAGGTGAACCAAGTGATTAGAGGGTTGGGGCTTTCATACAGGTGATATCAGTATGACCTCCAGAAAGGAGGGAAGTTAGAGATTGAGGCCTATGAATGATTCACTATGTAATGAAATCACAATAAAAACTCTAGACACCGGAAGTTTAGGTGAGCTTCCCTGATTGGTAATCCTACATCAACGTGCTGGGAAGGTGACGTGTCTTGAGAACACAGAAGCTTCATGTTTGGGATCCTCCCAGACCTCCCCTTGCGTGTCTCTTCATTTGGCTGGTCCTGATTTGTACCCTTTATAATAAAACTGTAATTAAGTAGAGCACTTTGCTGAGTTCTGTGAGCCATTCTAGTGAATTACGGAAGATGAGTGGTCTGTAGGAACCCCCAAATTTGTAGCCAGTTTGTCAAAAGTGCAGGTGGCCTGGGAACTTTGGAGGTTTACAGATGGTGTCTGAAGTGAGGTAGTCTAGTGGCGGACTATGCCCTCAACCTGTGAAATTTGAACTAACTCTGGGTACTTAGTGTCAGAATTGCATTGCAACTGGATATTCATTTAAGTTAATAACTAACTCCCTTCTATTATAAAGAGGGGATCCAATTTCCAGGACTCATGTCAGAATTAAATGAGATACATGTGATGCCTGGCACACAGAGGTGGAAAGTCAATATCCTAAACCTCTGTAATCCACTTCTTTTCCCCCCTTTTTAAAAAATGAGCCACAAGTTTATTCTATAATTTTTCTGTAACAGGTAATGAATTCTGCAGAAAAATGCAAACATCACCTTTATTGTTAATATTTACATTTGGGTCTGTAAACAAACTTGGCAAAAAGAAAAGTAAGAATTTTTATACAAATTTTAAAAATTTCAAGAATATGATCTTCATCACTTCTGAAAGCTATTTAAGTCAAGAGCCAGTAAATATACAGGTTGAAAGGGAAGAGAAAAACATTGACAACAGATTATTTGAATTTCCCTCTTCCCAAGTATCTAAAATATCACATATACCACTGTTTTCAGCATAGCTTGTGAAATCTAAAAATTCTGACTTCACTAGTCTGAAATAAGTTCAGTAGAGATTGTAGTGGTGAACTACAGATTGTTTTCTTCTTGCGTAGTAAGAAGTTCAGTTCTCTTCTTATCGAACGCCACATTTGGTTCCAGATTTTATTTTTCTTCCTTATAATATTTTCACTCTCCAGTGGATTTTACCAGAAGGTAAACTACCTGTATTCTTGATGTCACATTCACTGGGTTCCTAGGAGGACTCTGGAATGGAGTCTTTGCCTGAACTGTTAGATGTTCCTGTAAACTGTTTATTGCTAACAGACTAGAATCATGACCAAATACTGAATGAAGGTCCTTTTCCTTCAGATCCTGTGCTGGGAAATGCACAGCATCTGACTTTTGTTTTGGTTGAGATGCTCTTATCCATATTGACATTAGAAATGTATATACATGTCTGTGGCCTACATGGATAATGATCTGCCCTTACTTCTAAGTCATTTTCATGTATAATTAATTTCTGTTCAGAAATGTCAGGAATGCATTCCTGCTCATTTTTATGTGGAGGTAGATGTGTAAAATTTTCTTTCATGTCATTTTCGGCTGGATTTAAAATGGAACATTTATTAGATGTTTTCTCATCAAGCCCTCTCAATTCACTGGAAAAGTAGGGAATATGTTCTGAAATAAACACATTTTGTTCAGGTTCCTGGGTTTCTTTATACAGGAAACTCTGCTCAATCACTTGTACATTATTTTCCCTGAAGTCTGAGATGTATGTTGCGATTCTAGCTTTTCTTTATATTCAGGCTTTTTCAGGACAGTTGCAGTAATCGGAGAAATGGATCTAATACTGTATTTTATTCTTTTAGGCATGTCCCTTTCATATTCCACAAAATCAAAAACTAACTTAGATACAATACCATCAACAACTTGATAGTGATTACTCTGTGCAAAGTTTCTGTGCTGCTCACTTAGAATATGTGGCTCATATCTTCTACCTTTACAAAAGGCTTTTTATTTATTTATTTATTTAATTTTTTTTTGGCTGTGTTGGGTCTTCGTTTCTGTGCGAGGGCTTTCTCTAGTTTCGGCGAGCGGGGGCCACTCTTCATCACAGTGCACGGGCCTCTCACTGTCGCAGCCTCTCGTTGCGGAGCACGGGCTCTAGAGCACAGGCTCAGTAGTTGTGGCTCACGGGCCCAGTTGCTCCGCGGCATGTGGGATCCTCCCAGACCAGGGCTCGAACCCGTGTCCCCTGCATTGGCAGGCAGATTCTCAACCACTGCCCTACAAAAGGCTTTTTGAGTCTACTTGTTCTTGCTTTTTGTGGACCAATACCTATTCTTTTCCCCACATCGCTTACAGAAGTGCTTGATTTCTTGAGTAAATACTTTCTTTTATTCAATGTAGCATCTAATGTCATCAATATGAAGAATTTTTACTCCCCATGACAAGGCATTTGATAATATACTATTTGAAGGAAAAAAATCATGGTCATTTCTAGCTTTTTCAACCACTAATTTTCCTCTGATCAAACACACTGAATCTGGAGACTCAAATGAACTTCCATCATGGCTAGAATAAGGTGAAGTGGTTTCTGCACTATACGCAAATTCAGGGCTTGGTACACGAGAAATTTGTCCTTTTTATTTGAAATAAGATAACTGATACCTTTACTGAGAAATTCTTCAACTCGCCGTCCCAGATCCTTAATGTCCTTTGGCAGTTTTTCAGATACAGTGGCAGAAGGTAAGTCAATGTAAAATACTTTTCCCCAAAGTGGCTTACTTTTGGATTTTTCTGGTTTGTTATCAGTTTTCAGAGTTTAAAGACGGCTATTTTTTTCATTTTTGACATGAACTCCACCCTGGAAATGTCCTTTGCTGTAGATCCTCATGGCTCCGTAGTTCATGGCAGCCACCTGGCATTCACATGCTGGGTCTGGAGAGGGTGTCACGTCCAGCAGTTCTGGAAACACGGCTCTCCAAGGCCCGCTGACTGGCCAGCTGCCTCTCCCCTTTTGCAGGCCACCAACTGTTGTCCACTTCTTTTTTTTTTAATGTTACTATATATGAATTATATTTTTTTTCTTGTTCCAATTGCATGTGTACTATAGAATTTTCAGAGTTGGCTGCAGTGACCTGTTATCCACTTCTTCAAGTAAGTTTTCTACATAAAATTACCCATAACATCCAGTGAAGACAGAAGGAACAGTGAGAACAGGAGATTTGGGTGAGAATGACAGGTAAAAGATGGAGGTATTGTTTTAGAATAAATGGCTTTGGTGAGGTAGATGCAGTGGACAAAGAGGCAACAAAACATGGGGCCACTGAGATGAGAAGACCCTTAGGGTGGGAGAGAGGCAGCCTAGGGAAGACAGTAAGCCAGAAACTAAGGTGACAGGGACTTGTTTTGATTTTGTCTAAGGACCTGGTGATGTCACTGTACCCTGGGGGAACCACCAAGAGAAAAGAAGAACACTCGTCTGTCCCCCTAAACCCAGAGTGAGCAGGAACAGGAAAGGTAATTTTCTGTGGTTCCCAGGAGAAGGATAAGCAGCAGGTCCCCCTGGGGGGGGGGGGATGGGTTACTAGGGATGCTTGCTGATTTGCAGAACCTGCTGTTCTTCTGCCAATCGGCCCTCATATCTTCTTTCTTCCTCCAAGCTTCCCTTTCCCACCCTCCAGATTACCTGTTGTTGGTAGAAGTTATTGGCATTTTGTTCAAACCGTTCATCTTTGGTTTCCACAGTTTTCCCCAACTTCTGCAGTACCTGGGGATATAAATCAGAGAGGTCCACACTGTTATACTCAAGTCTCTCTTAACTGTTGGCCTCATTTGACCCTGGCTTCTCTCAGAGTCTCAGGTGCAACTTAAGGGATGTACTCACATCAGCCCAACAGAATTAGAAATATAGCACGTTGCTGAAAAATCAATCATGTTTTATGGTTCTTCTCAAATTGGGGTACTCCTGGGGATACGCAGCAGTGTACTAGGGGGTATATATAAAGACCAGAATAAATAAGGTATACGTTCCTGGAATGAAATTGTTATTTACAGTGGTTTTCGGCGTGGGGGAGAGTATTATATTAAAACAAGAATTAATTAGAAGAATGTAAAATGTGCATGGCTTTTAAAGTAAAACATGAGGCTTGAAGACATTTTTTTACTTGAGAGACCCTCTTCCAGCCATAGCAGCAGATTCCTTTAGATAGATGAGGTCAGAGAGGCGAGCAGGAGACTCTCTTCTTCTGAAGGCCCTTGTGGAAAACTTTGAGAAGCCCTGATATAATGCATTTGAAACTCAGCTAGAAGTGAGGGCTGTCCATATTGATCTCCTCTCCCCTGGGATTGGGAGAGCCAACCATCATACTGATCTGAGTGCTCATGCAAAGGACATGGAAATGAGAAAGGCACAGCTCCTGTTCTCATAGGGGACACTCACTTATAACAAGGAAGACCCTGACTCTTGTATCTGTAACCCCATTTTGGAAGGAGGCACCACCATCCCCCAGACCCAAGTCAGAATCAGGAGCTGCCCTCAACTACTTCTCTCACTTCCTTCATGGAATTCCTCACCATCTGGAAACCATCCCATGATTTCCAGTCTCACTGCCACAGCTTTAGTCCAGGCCTTCACTGTTTTCCACCTGGCCTGGTCTATCATGCTGCTGCTTAAAACCTTCTGATGATTCTCCATTCATCTGCTCAACAGATTTTTACTAAATGCCCAATATGGGACTTCCCTGGTGGCACAGGGGTTAAGAATCCACCTGCCAACGCAGGGGACATGGGTTTGATCCCTGGTCCGGGAAGATCCCACATGTCGCAGAGCAACTAAAGCCCGTGTGCCCTAGAGCCTATGCTCCGCAACAAGAGAAGCCACCGCAATGAGAATCCTGCACGCTGCGATGAAGAGTAGCCCCCGCTCGCCGCAACTAGGGAAAGCCCATGTGTAGCAACGAAGACTCAATGCAGCCAAAAAAAAGTATCTACAAGTTATAGTTCTAACTCTAGCATACATATGGGTCTCAATGATCTGACCCTTCATTGAGCCTCAGCTCTCAGCATTCCTTCTTCCTACCGGTCTCTCTCTCTCACACTTCTTTAGTTTTCTAATAAGCCATACTGTTGCTTGCTGTAGATGCTGTTATTTACAGTGGTTTTCAGCATGGGGGAGAGTATTATATTAAATAAACCCATAACCCAATGCCCTCTTTCCAGAATGCTCTTCCTCACCTTATCATCAGCCAACTGTCTAAAAAGACCTAATTCATACTCTATATCCTTTGTGACACTTAATCACATCTACTTCATCCCATTAATCAAGCTAAATCGCTCCCTCCTAAGCAGTTACAACTTCTGTACCTGTATACACTTTTGTTACTGGTTTTTGTTTTTGTTTTTTTGTTTCTTTTGGCCATGTTGCACTGCTTGCGGTGTATTTTAGTTCCCCAACCAGGGACTGAACTCGGGCCCCAGCAGTGAAAGTGCTGAGTCCTAACCACTGGACCACCAGAGAATTCCCCTATTACTATTTTATTATTTGCATTTATCTATGTCTCCTTCTAAACTGTGAGTTCCTTGAGGATTGGGCACTTGCCTTATCTGTATTTCTCAGTATCCAGCAAATAGATACTTAATACTTACAACAGGAAGGAGAGTGAGACTGATACAGGAGGGAACCAATGGACTGGGCCTTGAATTTAGATTTTGCTAGGGACTTACCCGGTGGTGCAGTGGATAAGACTCTGCGCTCCCAATGCAGGGGGCCAGGGTTCGATCCCTGTTCAGGGAACTAGATCCCACATGCATGCCGCAACTAAGAGTTTGCATGCCACAACTAAGGAACCTGTGTGCCACAACTAAGGGGCCTGCAATGCTGCAACTAAGGAGCAGGCAAGCCGCAACCAAGGAGCCCGTCTGCTGCAACTAAGAGCTGGTGCAACCAAATAAATAAATAAATATTAAAAAAAAAAGATTTTGCTAGACTGAAATAAAGTAAAAAGGGTGAGGATAGAAAGAGGATTTCAGGCAAAGATAACATCAGCAAAGTCACAGGAGTATGCAAATTCATGGCAGTTTCATGAGATGGTGCAGCATGACTGGTTTAGGGTGTGTTATAGGGAGTGATGGGTAAGGAAACTAGAAAGGGAATTGGAGTCTCATTGCGAAGGACTCTGAATCTTATGGAAGAGCGCCCAGGTCTTGGGCGTGAGACCGGCTCTATGTAGACTCTGACTAAGGTGTCTCCATTCTTAATCCTGGGGCTAACATCTCTCACTTCTGGAGCTCTCTCTATGGTGGTTAAGCTCAAGGTCGCTGGAGTGGGACAGATATATGCCCCTATCTTGGCTTTTCCGCTTACTGGCTATAAGCCTTTGGGCAAATCACTTCAACTCTAGAGCCTCAGTTTACAGAACTCCCTTTCCCCCACTAAGATAATAATATCTCCTGGAGTTGTTGGGAGAATTAAATGATATTATACACATAAATTGCTTTCACAGTGCTGCCCTATGGTGAGTACTTAATACAAATATTATCATTGTGTCTAGTTCCACTCCCTTCCCTATAAATACCTGTCTTTATTTCCTTTTCAGTTTAGCCATATGTGTTTGTCTGTGTCTCTCTACTCCACCTCACTTGACAGCCGGCCCTGGGTGTGCAGAGCCGCTCATCTTCCCAGGCTCCACCCTCTGCCCCCAACCAAACACCCTCCTCTACCAGAAAGTTGCAACACCACCTTGTTTAGTGGTAATGGCAGCTCTCACTTCCTTCCTGCCACCCCTCCCTTCCTTTGACTGGGGCTTGGTTCTTCTGCTGGGGGGGCGGGGAGGGGTGCTGAAAGGAGAGAGGTGTCGATTCAGTCTAGAGTCAATGTGGCACACCCTGGAGCAGACCAATATCTCCAAACCCCAAAAGGCTCAAGGCAAAAAGGCTTGGAGGGTGTGGGAGTGTGTGTGTTGAGGGAACACTCCCACCTTCAACTCTGAAACTGAAAAGATGACTATGATCACCCTGAAAACATAACCCAATGCCCTGGGCCCAAAGTATTTGTTGCCTTAAGCAAGAGGGCCATGTGTCAGGGCACCTACACTATGTTGTAGATGTTCCTCCTCAACTAGAGTTCCTTGAGGAAGGAGGATGTAGGGATGCTCTACAGATGTCTGTTGAAAGAATTAATAATTCTACCTTCGGATTATTTACTAATGAAAGCTCATATAATGCCAATCCTTAAAGTCCTGCACTGAGAATTTCACCCCAGTTTGCCTGGCCTAGCAGATGAGTAGTTAGAATACAGATTATTTAAAGAGAAAGAGCAGGGACAAGAGAGAAAGTAAATGTGGCAAAATGTTAACACTTGGTGAAACAGGTGAAGAATATTCCAGTGTTCATTGACCTATTTTAATTTTTGTGTAGGTTGGGGTGGAAGTATAAAGCTTAAAAAAAAAAATCACTGCAGACATGTTTTATATTTTAGTTAATTCTGTCAACTGGAGTAATTTGAAGAGGGGTTGGATATTAGACATTATGGAATTTTGTTAGAAAATTTTTTCTTAGATGTGGTAATACTGTAGTTATGTAAAAAACCCTTATTTTCAAGATATATTCTAAAGTAGGCTCTCCTTAATATGGCCCTAATATATTTTCCAGCCTTTTCTCCCACCACTCCCTGAGCTCCAGCTCAGCTGCATTTTTCCCTATTCCGCCTAAAAGGATTTCCACATTCCACGCCTTGCTCATGCTGGCATTCCTCAGCTGGACTGCTCTCTCACCACTTGCCTGAGGAACTACTAATCAGCCATGATTCCTATCTCAAATTCAGCCTTCACTACAAAACCTCCCTCTATTCTCAATTCTTCTGTCCTCTGAATTTCCCACGGACAAGCAGATCTCTCAGGTCACTTATTTTACTTTAAACAAACAAAGCAAACAACAACAAAAACCCCCAACTAGACTGTAAGCTTCTAGCAGGCAAGAATGCCTCTTGCTTATCTCTAAATTCCCTCCCGGGGTCCAGCCCAGTATCTCGGACAAAGGAGTTTTTCTGTAAATATTGCTGATTGAACCCTCTGGGATACACGCTGCGTAAAAGTCAACAGATGAAAAGACCAACAAAGGAGTGGTAAACAATGAATGCCCTTTCTTGGGGGAGATCTGAGAAGTCTGCCACAGAGAAATCACAAACAGATGGTGAAAGTATTAGTTTGAAACGTGAAGATGTACCATACTGTAAAGACACAATAAAGCCAGACTCCTGTTGAGTCTGAGTAGGAACTGGAAAATAAAACAAGAATGCTTCATCTCCATTGTGTTTAACAGTCCCCAAACCTTCACTCCTAGGTTTGCTCCTTCGAGATCAGCAGGAAGTGGGCAGGCACAGGAGGAAGTGGGGAGACACAGATGTTAGAGTGGTTTTTCAGGAAACTTGTAAAGAGAGCAGCCTGCGATTGGGATCCTAAGGCAGGACACCTGAGTTTCAGTGATAATTCTGCCACTTACCAATCTCTTTTGAGACTCATTTCCTCATTTCTAAAGTGGGGATACTAATAGCATGCTCAAAGAGTTGAAAAGATGAAGTGAGATCATATCACAAGAATGTGGGCTCCATAAAGGGAGATATCACGTCCTTCTTATATTCCTGTGCTTTGTCCATAGCTGGCACTTGATATTTGACACATTAGTTGTTACATATTACTCAGATGATTACAGTCAACTGCCTATAGTAAAACTGCAGTGTCCCAGTGAGTCCTTTCTTTTGACGATAACATTCTCCCTCTTTATCTTGCCTTCAATAACTTCCCAAGACTCAAAAACTCTGGCAGGCTGAGCTGAGCTCTTTCTCCCAAACCTAGGCCATTCCCATTCTATCCAGGCAACATCCACTACCCCTCGGGTGCCAGCGGTACAGCTCGAAGTTCAGTGTCTGCCTTTGTGTCTAAGTCTGGGTTCAGAGTATCTCTTTGTTTTCTGCAACAACCTGGGAGTTCCTCAGGGCAGATTTGAGTTTGCTCCTCTCTCTGCTTTCTCAGGGTTCAGACTAGGAAGAAAGAACAGGGTGTACCTGGGCAGCTGGTTCTCTTTTTGGGAAATACTTGACTCTGAGGTTTGAGGCGCCCTCTCCCCTTCTCACTTTGGTGTCCTCACCAAACTGAGTTTCCAAATCACTGAACATCATTTCTCATTTTACAGAGGCAGAATCTGAAGCTCAGAGCAGGGATGTTATTTACCTGAGGCTTCGGAGCCCACGCTAAAAAAGGAAAGAAATCTCAAAGCAAGGGCGTAGTGTTGATAGGCTGGATGAGGGCAGGTGAAAGAGTGAGGTAAGATCAATTGCTGTGTCTTTTAAACGTAACTATTACCCACGAGTTTTTGGTCTTCGGCGATTTCTTTTTGTTTTTCCAACCCACAGAGTAGCTGGCCTTCTCTTCTCTAGTACCTCCTTTTCCTCCACAAACCACTTCTAACTAGACCTTCCCACAGGCTCTGAACACTGTCAGATTTGTAACTAGACAGCCTTTGGAGAGACTGAAACCATGATCAAGGTGAAGTTAGGGTAAAGTAACAAAGCCTAGCCACACAAAAATCTTTTCCTTTTCCTCTGCTCTTTCACATGACCCCAGCTTCCTCAGACAAAGACCGGGGGAAAAAACACACACATTCCCCCTACCCTTCCACTGTGAACCTCTTAAACATAGGCACTACATCTATATGCCATCAGTTCTCTGTTGATAATCCCACTTGGGAGAGCTGGCTGCCTTTAATCCTTCCCAGCACTCAAGCTAGTGCTCCGCTTTTGGAAGATGATACAAATATTTAAATTCTTAAGCATACGGTGTTCATTCAAATGTTTCTGAGACCACAAAGTCTCAGAAAACCAAAATTCTCTCCCAGGTCCTTATCGCTCTCTCCCTCCGGTTTTTCTTCTAGCCTATTCATTTACCCATACCATCTCACCTACCAGAGTGTTGGTGGGTGGAGAGCAGGGGTTCAGGTTAGAAGCAAAGAAAATACTCTGAACGGGTAGAAACAGTAATGCCACTGAAGTGTGCGGAGCAGCGTCCACACCATCTCTGTAGGTGGGCAAGTCATAGACGGACGTACTGACAGCCTACCTAGATGGAGCAGGGCCACCCACAGCTACCCGAGGATACAATGCAAGAAGAAGTGCTCTTTCCCCACCCTGCACAGGGTACTCTCCAACGCCAAAGCGAGGCCCAGGAAGCAGATACGGGCTCCTGCTTACATCAGCTTAAGCAACACCCCGCGGCCAGGCCGGGTCAGGTACAGAGGGAATCGGGCAGAATTCCTCTAGTCCTCCTGGACTCCCGGTCCCAGCTAACGGGAGATGCTCGCTGGCAGGCCAGCTGGTCAGTACTGCCTTATGACTCTGGGAAATGACCCTCTTTGAACCTTCAATTTCATCATCTGTAAAAAATACCACCTTCGCTGGGTTGCGAGGCCAAAATTTGCTACACAGCAGTCACCAACGTTAGTTCCTTTCTTTCCCCTTTTCTGGGTCAGCTTGGGCGTTGTTTAAGGTTCCTGAGAGAGGCCGTGGGAAGCGTCTCCCAGCTTCCCCCATCCCTACCCAAGACCAGGCAAGGCTCTGCTTTCTCTCAAATCTGCCTGTTGCAATGGAAACCCAGTCCCCGCTCGCGTTTCCCGACCTCGGGTACCCCTGAGGGCGGCCCAGCCTCCCGGCCCCGAGCGCCCTGCACGCCCCGGTCGCCCCGCGGAGCCTCGGCCTCGGCTCCCGGCTGCCTACCTTCTCCTGGGCCCTGCTGAACTTCTTCTGCACCTGCTTGGCGAAGAGGCCGGCGGCGCCGCTCGCCCTGCCCTCGGCCATCCTGCCAGCTCCCCAGGGACAGCAGGCCCTGGCCCGGAGCCCTGTGGTTTTCTCTGGGCCCCTGAGGAGGAAGCGAGGTTCCCGGCATGCCTCGCATCCGGTCGGGCGGGCGGGCCTCGCGGCGCACACCCCGCCCCGCCGCCGCCTCGGGCTCACCCTGGGCTGCCCGAGGCTGCCTGAGGCCCAGGGCGCTGGGCCCTCACGGAGACCCTTGCAAGGCCCACTCGAGGCCCAGCCGGTGGCGCCCCGGGGCCCTCCCCCGAAGCCCATCCGGCTCCCGGGTGCGGCCCGGGGAGGGGCCCATGGGGCACCTGTGGGGCTCAGGCGGGGGCTGGGCCTGCGCCTGTTCCCAGGAGGCGGGAAAGGCGGGCCTGCCCTCAGGCGGCGCTCCAAACCCTCCGGCCCTGAGATAGAGGAACACCAGCCCCGTTGAAGAGTTTGCAAACATGCGCCAAGACTCAGTGTTCCCCAGAGCCAAATTAGCTGTAACCGATTAGCGGGAGTGTGTGTGTGTGGGGATAACTGAAACAAGGGGGTAGAAAATACTGTGACTTCCACTCAGCAAGAGGGTCGTATAAGGGACTTCTCTGGTGGCGCAGTGGTTGAGAGTCCGCCTGCCAAAGCAGGGGACACGGGTTCGAGCCCGGGTATGAACCCTGGACCGGGAAGATGCCACATGCTGCGGAGCAACTAAACCCGTGCGCCACAACTACTGAGCCTGCTCTCTAGAGCTGGTGAGCCACAACTACTGAGCCCCATGTGCCACAACTACTGAAGCCCGTGCTCCACAGCAAGAGAAGGCACCGCAATGAGAAGCCCATGCACCGCAAGGAAGAGTAGACACCCCGCTCAATGCTCTAGAGAAAGCCTGAGCGCAGCAATGAAGACCCAACACAGCCATAAATAAATAAATAAAAGGAATGTTGTATGGGAAAACGGGTTTGACTTACATGGGTGTGTGTACTGGGTCACCAAGTAAAGTTTCTTACTCCGGGGTGCAGTTTTTAAAGATGGAAACCCTCTACCAGAGAGGAGGTTGGCTCTGTCAACTGGAAAAAAAAAAAAAAAAAAGCACAATCTAAAAGTTGAGAATTACGTTTTATTTGGCGGACAAAACCGAGGACTTAAGCGTGGGACACGGTCTCTCAAGTAGCTCTGAGAGACTGCCGGGAAGAGGTAAGGGAGGAGCCAGGATATATAGGAGTTTTTGCAACAAAGACCAGGTTGTCAGAACATCAAAAGATTACGGTTAATTAAAGAAAACCAGATATCTCAAGTTAAGGAATTTGGCACTCTTCTATTTGTGGGAAGATGCAAGAGTCTGGGCTCACTGAAATCACTCCTTTGATATGCACCTCAGCTATCTGGGGCCAGTACCCTGTGTTTTCTCATCCTGGGTCTCCTCAGGGTAAACTGTTGGGGCTGGGGGTGGCTTCAGTGGCTGATGGCTTGATGGTCAGCATCCTGTTTCTATCCTGAGTTCCCTCAGGGCTCACCACTGGGGGAGGGGGTGCTGTAGTGTGATGGCTTGATGGCTGCAACATCCTTTGTTTACTGATACGGCAGGCAACATTCTTTCACTCACAGCTCTAAACCTAGATCTGGTAGGGGTAGGCTGAGCAAAGGGGACAGAACTCCAGATCTGGACTTGAAAGGGAGGAACAACTGAGCTAGAAGTAGAAACAAGGATGCTTAGGAAAGGAGAGGACCTTTATTGAAAAAAGGCTGAGGATGAGGGTATGGAAGCCTTGCTGGGGGTGGGGAGCAGATTTTTCTAGCTGGAGGAACTAGTACAGTGTACTAGATGGAGAGAGGATATCAATTGTGTAACTTGGGGTGGGACTGCTCAGATTATAACGGTTTCTTCTCTAGGTAGAAGGTCTCCAAATGAGTTACTCCCTGGGACTTCCCTGGTGGCACAGTGGTTAAGAATCCCACTGCCAACGCAGGGGACGGGTTCGAGCCCTGATCCGGGAAGATCCCACGTGCCGCGGAGCAACTAAGCCCATACGCCACAACCACTGAGCCCATGCCACAACTACTGAAGCCCACACGCCACAACAAGAGAAGCCACCGCAATGAGAAGCCTGCGCGCCGCAACTAGAGAAAGCCTGCACGCAGCAACGAAGACCCAAAGCAGCCAAAAATAAATAAATTAATTAATTAAAAAAAAAACTCAACTTAATCTCTAATGCAGAGAGGACCACATTTAAAAATAAAAAAAGAAAGAAAGAAAGAAAAGAAAGTAACTCCCTGACATGTTTGAGGGGATAGCTGGGAATTAGGACTCTGGGTTTGGAGGAACTGCTCACTCAAGGATTTTATAGTACAAGTAAAATTCCCCGAAAGAAAGGAAGAGGGACAAAATACACTTCCTAAGGACTGGCGAGGGAAGCTGGAGGTCTGAGACAAAATTGGAGGGCCTTCTCTGCTATTGTTTTTCAGGTCATTCCCCCAAAAAGGCATATTGCACTCAGGGTCAACCATGTGACAGGCTTTGCTGGGTGTTGGGGAAGCCAAAAATAAATTTTAAAAATGTGATCCCTGGGCTTTCCCGGTGGCGCAGTGGTTGGGAGTCCGCCTGCCGATGCAGGGGTCACGGGTTCGTGCCCTGGTCTGGGAAGATCCCACATGCCGCGGAGCGGCTGGGCCCGTGAGCCATAGCCGCTGAGCCTGCATGTCCGGAGCCTGTGCTCTGCAACGGGAGAGGCCACAACAGTGAGAAGCCCGCGTACCGCAAATAAATAAATAAATAAATAAAATGTGATCCCTGACTTCAAGACGCTTAATGTCTGGAAGTTGAGGTAGGTTGTTAATCAGATGTTTATAATGTTATGTGCTTAATTCATTTCTAGAAACGGATACAAAAATTTCAGGTAATAGGTCATTAGGGTTTATTCTCTTATAACGCTAGCTGTGGGGATGGTCTAGAAGAGGCAAAGTGAAGAAAATGGAAGGACTTCACGGTGGGTGGGGAGAAGTGGGGGCAAGTGGGAGGACTGTGGTGCTGTGGGAACACTGAGGAGAGATGGCGATGACAACAGTTGTGTCACTAGCAGAAGGAGGCTGATACCTGGGCCACTGTCAGGAATCCTCAGCAGTGCAGCCCAGCCACTGCTTCCTAAGAAACCGTCTTCAGCGCCAATCCCTTGGGAACTGAAATTGGTCGTCACCAAATCATATAGTGTTATTAGAGCAGGAAACATCTTTAGAAGTTAACTAGGTAGGGAAACTGAGTAACAGAAAGGGCTGGTGACTTGCCCAAGGTTACCCAGTTCCTCAGTGGCAGTGAATTGTGAGTTAGGAATAAAGGTGTCCTGTCTAGCCCAGCTTCTTTTGGTGTATACACCGTTCTAGAGGCCTCTGCTGACACAGCAGCCTATAAATTGCAAGACTGGTCTTAGCCAGTTTCTCCTGCTGTAATGTTAACTCTCCCAGTACCTCTTGTCTGGTCCTCAGCGATCGCTATGAAAAGCTACTTGTCACCCTCTTAGCCTTCTCCTTTCAGTTCCCTCTTCACTCTATCACAGGCCACTCTAACAGACTGAGCCCTGGCCAGGATAGGACAGAATTATCAGCTTCCCAGTTCTCTGTGGTTTATAGAACCCCGGGTCTTGTTGCTTATTTTTGTCCAGCCTTGAAGTGCTGACTCATACTTAGTTTGAGACCACATATTATTTTCCCCTCAACCCTTTCCTTTCTTTGTTCCTTATCTTCTTTTCTCCTTTTTTCTATTCTTTCCTGTCTCCTTTCTAATTTGTCACTTACGTTGTCTGCTGGCATCTGACCTACCACCTAATCCTGTACTCCTATCTTTAATGTATCCTTGTAGTTGCCATGACTCAGAACCTTGGGGTGAGCACTGTTCTAGGCACTGAAGGGAGAAACAAAAGAAGGACAAGCCTACAGTCTACTTGGGAGAGTCAGGGCACATTTCGTCACTCAGGAACATTTTAAAGCCCTCTGTGCCTTTGAATATAGCAAATATGTTTGGGAGGAGGGACAGATGGGCAGATTAATGGATGAGTAGGTCGTAGCATAATCCAAAAAGGACAATGTAAGACCACTCTCACTTGGCTTAGTTTGTGAACTGATAGAGATGGCAGCAAATGGAAGAACGAGCCTAGAAATGTGGTGAAATCCAACTCAGGCCCTATAACTGCATTTCCACTAGAGGGCTTAATTACAAATAAAAAGACACAGGGTAATATATATATTCAATTTTATTTGCATTTCTGCATCTGGCTCAGTAGTCTGTTAGAATGGTTTTTCCTGGATGGCCTCAAGTCCTGCTGTGGATCTAAGAATCATCTTGGGAAGGCCGTTGGACACAAGAAAATGTTCAGTTGTTGGCAGTGACCTGAACGAAAAACCGGTTATATCCAGTCAGTAACTTCTGCCCACCTCCTTTCTTTTCCCTTCAGGGCTCCCAGTTGAGCATGGCCCTGTACTGGGTTTATGAGGCGGGGGGGCAGGAAGTAGTTCTCAGCTGTGTCAGGACAATTCAGTGTTATAGGCACATACTCAAGACTTAGTGTCAAGGGCAGACCTTGAATCGGTTGTGAGTCAAGGTTCATACCACAAGACTCCAGAATGTGTTTGAAGACTGGAGGGTATAGGTGTGAGGCTCTACCACCAGGTCAGTGTAGGTATAGTCTCACCTAACCCTCAAGCATTGTTTAAGGTGGTAAAACCTCTTGGCAAAGGGTAGAGCGAATTCCCATGATGCCCTTAGAAAGAACTGGTGGAGGAGAAGGTTAGTGCCTCTTCCCTCGCCCAGGAGAGGGAAGCCATTTTCCCCTTGGCTTTGACTTTGGACAGCACTGATATGTACCTGGTTCAGATCTGCTGTTGCCACCACCCACCTTACCCTAAGCAGTAAACAATACAGTGAAGCATTCTTAGTGGGTATGTGAAGTGGAACTCAGGACGGCAACGTTATCGAGCGAAAGTACACTCTGGAGGAAGGGAAAGGAGTAAACATTTGAATGCGGTGAGGAAGAGGATGGCCTCCCCCGCTTAACTTTTGCTCCCCAACCCAGCCAGTGCTTGGGTCTCCAGGTAACCCTATTTCAAACCATTTGAGAGGACTCACGTTATTTATCCAAGAGATGTAAGCAGACACCCGAGTGAAGACTGTGGGCTTCCTGGAGACATTACAGCCCAGGCTGGACACGAAGCTGGTCACACCGTGGACAGTGTACTGGCCATTCACCAAGCAATGAAGGGGACCCCCAGAATCACCCTGTGGAAAGGAGAAGCAGTGTCCTAAAACTCCACATCTTTTGATCTTTGGGCCTTTGTTTCTGCTTACACCCACCCACCCCCATCTCTGTTTGTACAATCCTGTACTGTTTAAAAGCTCCAATTAAGATCCCCACTTCCTTCATATCCCCTCAATCAAGATGAACCTCCTCTTCCTTTCTAAACGACCATAGCACTTCTTCCTTTCTTTTGTAGCACTCATGTCACGTTCTGCCTTGTGTTTTGGTTTCATAATTTGTTTCTATCTCCCACGCTTATCTGTGAGCTTCTTGAGACAGGAACTGCATCTTACTGATATTTTCCTCTCCACGATGCTAGCATAGAACTTTGAACATCTCAGGCTCAATAGCTGTTACTGACTTAAATTGAACCTGGGGTGAGGGGAGTAAGTTGTTCTAATGATTTATTTATCCCCAGCATTCAGACCAACGGGTCTAATTAGACTTAGCCTTTAGACACAGGGTAGGTAGTCAAAACATGTTAAATTAAACTGGCGTAAAGAGAAGAGAAAGTGATGTATTGGGTAGTGGTTACGTGCTCGGGCTTAGAATCAGACAAACCGGAGTTTACAGACTTTGACCTTGACACTCGTTTCCTTACTCAGTTCCCAGAATGTCAGTTCTGTGATTCCAGACATAAAATTGGAAGATATTTCTTTGGAGAATCTGACCAGCACAAGAGGGAAGATCTAAAGATACTAACATTGTAAGTCCCCCAATGAAATGGCCTAGCCAGATCCCCTGACAAAGCAGTTCACTATAGATGAACACCACCTAAGGCTCAGAGCTACCTATCAGCTCTTCACTGTCCGACTCTGAAATAAGAGCATATGGTCAAGGATGACCAAACATCTGAAGAAAGCCTCAATTATAAAGATCAAGGGGCTTCCCTGGTGGCGCAGTGGTTACGGATCGCCTACCAATGCAGGGGACACATGTTCGAGCCCTGGTCCAGGAAGATCCCACATGCCGCAGTGCAACTAAGCCCGTGCGCCACAACTACTCAGCCTGCGCTCTAGAGCCCCGTGAGCCACAACTACTGAAGCCCGCACGCCTAGAGCCTGTGCTCCGCAGTAAGAGAAGCCACTGCAATGAGAAGCCCGCGCACCGCAACAAAGAGTAGCCCCCGCTCACGGCAACTAGAGAAAGCCCTCGCGCAGCAACAAAGACCCAATGCAGGCAAAAATAAAATAAATTAAAAAATAAATAAATAAAAATTTAAAACCTCCTTATTTAAAAAAATAAATAAAGATCAAAACAAAGGGAAAGAAATAAAAAATGAAGGCAACCAAGATTATGCAGGGAGAAGAATATAAACAACAAAACTATGATTAATATTGCATCCATGATACAAGAACAGCAAGCTATTAGAGCATTCAGAAACAAAAAGAGCCTGCCTTTGGAAATTATGAATATGATAGTAGAAATGAAAGATTGGGTTAGGAGGTAAAGCAGACAAAATATATAGAGAGAAAATATGAAAATAAGAGGACCAATTTAGGAGGTAGATGTGTGAATAATGGAAATTCTAGAAAGAGAAAATAAAAATGGAGGGGAGGAAATGATCAATAAATAAACATTTTCAGAAGCAAAGATCTGGAGTTTCCAGAATGAAGAAACCCACTCAGTGTCTCTCAAAATGAATGCAGATAGACCCATACCAAGATACAGAACAAGAGAAGATAAAATAGGTCACTTATAAATTAGTGGAGAGTTTGGGGCTGAACTGGTGATAAATTGAGTATACATTATGCAAATTTAAAAAGACAATTATTAACCCCAGGGAAAACAAAATTATGCAGGGAATAGCATTTTACATAATCATAATAAATACTAAATGTTAATTTAATCAAAATTATTTGGGGAGGTTGTGGGTGCAGATAGAAAAGTTCATGCTGGGGGCAAGTATATATGTGTAAAAGGAAGAGAGGTTGCACACCTTGCATAATGCCTGAGCTGAAAAATTAAGTGGCAATATAAGTATATGCTTTCAGAGAGGTGGGAGTAGACACTGAAAGAAATCAGCTGAAGAGTTGACAGGGGTCCCCTCTAGGGAGGGAGAGCTTGAGGTGGCGGAAGGAACACTATGACTGTTCTTTCCCACTATTAGGCCTCACAGTTTTACTGGCCACCTTAAGCAGTTTAATACACATAGCTTCAATAAAAATTAAAACTTAAAAAAAGAAGAACTAGGGAAAGAGACCAAAAGTTCAAATTGCGGATAACTCTTTTAAAAAGGAAATAGCTGTACCCCATCCCAACTATGTTTAGGAAAAGAAGATGCTTCCTTTAGACTATTGTACTCAACACAAAACAAAACAGTTTAAATATCTTCCACTCAAATTCTAATAGGGGTTTGATAGTATTTCTAAGCTAGAGGAATGGAAGGTAATTGAATTGTATATCATATGATTTTCTTATGCTAATTGACCTGAAAAGAAACAAAGACTGTAGCGATGGGGGGTGTGGCTGAGGATATCAGGGCAGAAGGAAGAGCTGGGAAAGAGCTCGGTGGGAGACGGTGGATTGAGGTGAGAGGGGCTTAGTGAATCCACTCTGAGGAAAAGGGCTGGGACCCAGAAATCTGAAAGCCCAGAAAACAGAGACACAATATTTGGGAAATTCCAGTGGGAAGAGACCTGGCGACACAATCGCTTCAGAGAATTGCCTATCTGGAGTGGCAGCAAGAAGAAAAGTACTCTAGTTTTTCAGAGAGGCCTTGAGAGAGAGCGAAGTAAATTAAACTCAAAAAGGTTAAACCTTTAGAGGTTATAGGTGAAGGTGGCTGGTGAGGACCTGTAAGAGCTTGACTTCTGTGTTCATCTTTTTTTTTTTTTTTTTTTTTTGCCCCAACTTGCAGGTAGGGTTCCCAGGATATAGGACTTCTAAGTTTTGACACTGGTGTGGACAAACAAATGTTGCCTGCCATGTCAGTAAACAAAGAATTTTGCCTTCCATTCTGGGAAACAATGAATGTTGCCCGCCATCAAGCCACCAGCCACTGCAGCCACCTTCTACATCCTGAGGGGATTTCAGGATGGAGAAAAATGATACTGGCCCTAGATAGTTACGATGCATATCAAAGGAATGATTTCTGTAAGCCCAGAGTCTTGCATCTTCCCATACACAGAAAAACACTAAAATCATTCACTTGAAATGTCTGTTTCTTGTTATTAGCAGTAATCTTTGATGGTTGTCTCCATGTTTTATTTTCAGCAAAAACTCTAATATATCCTGGCTCCTTCCCTTACCTCTTTGGAACAGTTGCTCAGAGCAGTCTGAGAGGCTGTCTCCCGGGCTATAGTCCTTAGTAAGATCACTGAATAAAACATAACTCTCAACTTTTAGGCTGTGCGGTTTTGTTTTGTTTTCATTTGACACTGGGGAAGTCCTGGGAAAATTGGGATGAGTTGCTCACCTTACTTCTGTAGTTCTAAATGCTCACCAAAAAAAACCCTTTAGGGACTTCCCTGGCGGTCCAGTGGCTGGGACTTAGCCTTCCAGTGGTTGGGACTTAGCCTTCCAGTGCGGGGGTGGGGGGGGGTGTCTGGGTTCGATCCCTGGTTGGGGAGCCAGGACCTCACATGCCCTGCGGCCAAAGGGCCAAAACATAAAACAAAAGCAATATTGTAGCAAACTCAGTGACGACTTTAAAAATGGTCCACATCAAAAAAAAAAAAAAAATCTTTAAAACAAACACACAAAAAACCCTTTAATCTTTGATTCTACTATTTCAGCCAGCCTACCAGCCTCCTTCTCCACCTAGCTTGGAGCTTGCATTTGATCTGCAATCTTGTCTTTATGTCCCAATAATGCATGAAAACCCAGCCCTGGATTAATCCATTCCCTACAACTAGATCTTTGAATGGAGTGAATCATATATCCATTATGATTATTGCATGGTCTCCAACCTCAGCCTATATCAGTAACATCATGGAGGCCAGTCTTTCTAAACCCATTCACCTTAATCAGTCCAGACACAAACAACCCTTGTCCCTTCATTTTCAGCATTTAATCTGACTCCTAGTTCATGAGTAAATAGAAGCAAGATTGCAGAACACCTGCCAACTTCCAGCTACCCAGCCTGCACTCTCTTTCATGTCCATGCACATTTTTGTGTCCCTCTTCTGTTCAAGGCCAGCTCCACCTGTGCTCTTGGTTCATCTCTTCCTTCTCCTCCGGGATCTTGTGTCATCCATTTTTTCCCTCTCTCCAACGCTACAGGATCCTTTCCTCTCTGCCCAGAAACACACTTAATTTTCTTCCCTCTTAAAAGATCCACCCCCTCCATGACTGTCATCCTCCTTAAAGCTACCAGACTTGTAAAATTCCTCACTTTCATCCAAGATTCTTGAAAGAGTATTCTACGTTCTTTGCTATGTTTCTTTCTTTCTTTCTTTTAAATTGGAGTATAATTGCTTTACAATGATGAGTTAGTTTCTGCTGTACAACAAAGTGAATCAGCTATATGTATACATATATCCCTCCCTCTTGGACCTCCCCCCCATCCCACCCATCTAGGTCATCACAGAGCACTGGGTTGAGCTCCCTGTGCCATAGAGCAGGTTCCCACTAGCTATCTATTTTACACATGGTAGTGTATTTATGTCAAACCCAATCTACCAATTCATCCCACCCGCCCCTTCCCTGCCCCCTGCCCCATGTCCACACGTCTGCGTCTCTATTCCTCCTCTGCAAATAGGTTCATCTGTACCATTTTTCTAGATTCCACATATGTGTTAATATACGATATTTGTTTTTCTCTTTCTGACTTACTTCACCCTGTATGACAGACTCTAGGTCCATCCACATCTCTACAAATGACTCAGTGTTGCCTCTTCATTCCTTACCCTTCAATCAAGCTTCTGCCCTCACCACTCCACTGAAACTGCTCTAGCTGTAGTTACCAGTGACCCGCCAACTGTGGAAGTAGCCACTTTCAGTTATCCACCACGGCTCCTGGCTGCAACGCATACTATGTGATGCTCTATCAGTATTTCCTGAGATTTTGTGAAATCTTTATTTACTATGCTTTTCTCTTATCTCTTTTTTAGATCCTTACGGGTCCTTTGTCCTCCAACTATCTCTGAAGCACTCAAATATTTATGTTATCACAGTTCTTCCCCCCAGCTCACTTTTTTATTTTTTTTCCTCATTCTACCACTTTTCCCTGGAGGAGGTGGGGATGGGGGGTGGGGGACTTTGAGGGATCTCATTTCCCGTTAAGCTTATCTCTAACCTAGCTTTCTCCTTCAGGCTCCACTCTCTTTATATATAGTTTCTTACCAGTTAACTATAACTGAATGTCCCACTGGGATCTCAGACTCACCTTGTCAGACTCAACCTGCCCTCCAAAATCCTATAAATATTGTCTCATAGAGGCAACAAACACCTCCCCCAGATCACTTAAATCAGATGCCTGGAAGTCATTCTTGATCCTCCTTCCTCCTCTCCACTGCCCTAATTCGGGCCCTCAGATTTCTTGCCTAGATAATTGCAAGAGTCTCCTAAGCAGTCTCCCTGCTAATCTTGCTCTTTTCAAAAACATGCTTAGGGCTTCCCTGGTGGCGCGGTGGTTGGGGGTCCGCCTGCCGATGCAGGGGACACGGGTTCGTGCCCCGGTCCGGGAAGATCCCACATGCCGCGGAGCGGCTGGGCCCGTGAGCCATGGCCTCCGAGGCTGCGCGTCCGGAGCCTGTGCTCCGTAACGGGAGAGGCCACAACAGTGAGAGGCCCGCGTACCGCAAAAAAAAAACAAAAAAAAACATGCTTACCTTGTCATCAGAGAGTGCTTCTAAAAGGCAAATCTGATCATGCTGTTCTCCGGTTTAGAACTCTTCAGTGGTTTCCCAGTGCCTAAGATAAAGGTTCATATCCCCAAGCATGACATTTGAAGGCCTAAGTCGTGTGGCTCCTACCTGTCTCCAGTGTCATCTCCTGACATTCCCTAGTATGGTAATAGTTTATGTTCTAGCCCAGAGGTCAGCAAACTTTTTCTGTAAAGAGCCAAAGAGTAAATATCTCAGGCTTTGCAGGCCAGTCTCTCTTGCAACTGTTCAACTCCATGAAAGCAGCCATAAACAATACGTAATGAAGAAGTAAGGCCGTATTCCAATAAAAGTTTTTTATAACGAACACTGAAATTTTATATTTTTCATGTGCCATGACATATTATTCCTTTCTTAATTTGTTCCCAACCATTAAAAAATGTGAAAAACATTCTTAGCTCATGGACCACGTAAAAACAGGCAGCAAGCTGGGCTTGGAGGCTGTGGGCCCTGACCTCTGCTCTAACGGTAGGGAATGCCCTATAATTCTCTATATGTGTTCTAGGTTCTTGGGCCATGCCTTTCTTCATGTTCCCTCTCTCTGAATATCTTTTCCTCTTTTTTTGCCTGGCTTTCTCCTATTTAAGCTTTATGACTCAGTACAGATTCTAGTTTCTCAGGGAAGGCAAGTCTTTTCCGACACCAACAGGCAGAGATAAGTACCTATCTTTTGAACTTCCATATCACCCTATGCATATTTTTGTTATAATACTTAACCACATTGTATTACAATGTTCTGTTCTATGTCTGCTCTTCCCATTCTTCCACTAGACACTGTGTTTATATTTATCTTTGTATCTTTCGTATCTTTCATACAAAGATGAATCAAACACAGTGCCTAGTATTTAGCAGATGATCAAGAATATTTGTTGAACTGCATTAAGAAATCTGCAAACTTATGGTCACCAGAGGATAAGGGTGGGGGAGGGATAAATTGGGAGATTGGGATTGACATATACACACTACTATATATAAAATAGATAGCTAGGGCTTCCCTGGTGGCGCAGTGGTTGAGAGTCCGCCTGCCGATGCAGGGGATGCGGGTTCATGCCCCGGTCTGGGAAGATCCCACATGCCGCGGAGCGGCTGGGCCCGTGAGCCATGGCCGCTGAGCCTGCGCGTCCGGAGCCTGTGCTCTGCAGTGGGAGAGGCCACAGCAGTGAGAGGCCCACGTACATAAAAAAAAAAAAAATATATATATATATATATATAGATAGATAGATAGATAGATAGTTAACTAATAAGAACTTGCTGTATAGCACAGGGAACTCTACTCAGTACCCTGTAATGGCTTATATGGGAGAAGAATCTAAAAAAAAAAGAGTGGATAAATGTATATGGATAACTGATTCACTTTGCTGTACACCTGAAACTAACACATTGTAAATCAACTATACGCCAATAAAAATTAAAAAAAAAAAGAAATCTGTAAGATGGTGCATTGGTAATTGATCTTGTCTAAATAGAAGATGATTTATATATATACTATTATAAAACTATTTTATGCACTTTCCCCTACCATATTCACCTGTATACATTCTGCTATCAATAATATTGGGTCAAAAGGGTGGTGGTGGAGGAGCTATAAGAAAAATTGGGGTTGATGGGAGGGGAGCTAACTTATACACAGTTACAACCACCACTCCAGGCCTAGCCCCATGGCAGCCATTAAAAATCTAGGGCAAAGGGGCTTCCCTGGTGGCGCAATGGTTAACAATCTGCCTGCCAATGCAGGGGACACAGGTTCGAGCCCTGGTCCGGGAAGATCCCACATGCCGCAGAGCAACTAAGCCCGTGAGCCACAACTACTGAGCCCGCGCTCTAGAGCCCGCGAGCCACAACTACTGAAGCCCGCGCGCCTAGAGCCTGTGTTCCGCAACAAGAGAAGCCCATGCACTACAAGAAGAGTAGCCTCCACTCGCTGCAACTAGAGAAAGGCCACACGTAGCAACAAAGACCCAACGCAGCAAAAAAAAAAAAAAAAAAAAAATTATTAAAAAAAAAATCTAGGGCACAAATAACTTCTAAAGAACACTCACATATACCAACATACAGATGTTGGGCCACATACAAACTTTTGAGGTGGGGGAGGGTAACAGGCAAGATGAATTTTAAGGTTCCTTTAAACTTGGAGATTCTGTGAATATAGACCTAGTAGCACAGAATCATTCTCCTTCAGATGCTAGAATACAAAGGTTAGTCTGTACATAGGGGTGGGAGTAGGTGTGAAATAGGTGAGTAAAAGGTGGGGGATGGGAAACAGAGAGGGGAGGGACCTGGGGTGAGACTTCTGACACTTCCCGCCTGTGTTCACCTGGCATCCAGAGTGAACTCCGTCTCCTCCAGCGCACACCATGGTATTCTTCACGGTGGAGCCCCAGTAGGAGGAGCTGGAGCAGGTGGCGTAGTCCACGGTGGGCAGGTAAGCCTGCTGCAGGGTCTGGGCCAGCTGCCCATTGGCTGAACAGGACACACAGCATTGGAGGTCAGCCCCAGCTGCTATCCAGGGAAAAAAACCTTCCACACCCGGCTAAACCTTGCCAAGCTCTGATGAAAGCTGAGGTCAGGGCAAGTTCCTTTTCTCTGCCCATTGCATGTCATAGATCCTCCTTTTGTCTCTCTTTATATAAAAGCTACAGGCACCTTCCTTTAAGGAGTCATCCTTGACTACTGTTCCCAGGTTCCAAACCACTAATTCTATGCCTGCTTTTTTTTTTTTTTTAATCTCATGGATACTTTAATTAAGTAACTAGAATGGTCTTATTTGTTAATAACTTATCTGTCCTGCTTCCTCCTTACACTGTAAATCCTGTGAAGCAGAACTGGGACTATGCACCCTTGTTTCCATTTCTTAAGAGCTTTCCTTTATCTGCAGTTTTTTTTTTTTTTTTTTTTTTTTGCGTACGGGCCTCTCACTGTTGTGGCCTCTCCCGTTGCGGAGCACAGGCTCCGGACGCGCAGGCTCAGCGGCCATGGCTCACGGGCCCAGCCGCTCCGCGGCATGTGGGATCTTCCCAGACCGGGACACAAACCCGTGTCCCCTGCATCGGCAGGCGGACTCTCACCCACTGCGCCACCAGGGAAGCCCTATCTGCAGTTTTTGACTTTTCAAAGGCTTTGCACATGAATTATTCTTTGGATACTTACAACAATCCTTTCATGTTATACATAGATCAGGAAACTGAACTACAATGACATTGAGTGAACTGGGAGCAGAGCTGGATTACAAGCATGTGTCTCTCTCAGCCCCAGGTTTCCCCAGTAGACTGGCTGCTCCCAGCAAGGCCTTGCCTCCCCTCCGGAGCTCAGATCCTGTCTGATGGCTGACAGCCTTCTGTGCCAGGCCTGCTGTCTCTACCCTTGTTAACTATCTCTGCTCATAGCCTCTCCCACCTTTCCATGTCATCTAATGACTTTTCCTTCCAGAAATCTTCCCATGATTGACCGGAAGAAGCTGAGGCCTCCTCTGCCTCGACTCCTCTGGACCTGCAGCCACCCCTGGCTCATTCACTCCAGCCCACAGCCTATAGACTGTCTATGAAGGCAGCGTGATGGTGTCGTGACCACCAAGGCGGAAGCCAGGATACCTGCCTTCTGGCCCCAGCTAACTAGTTACTAACTAGTCGTGTGATTTTTTTTTTTAATATTTATTTATTGGGCTTCCCTGGTGGCGCAGTGGCTGAGAGTCCGCCTGCCGATGCAGGGGACATGGGTTCGTGCCCCGGTCCGGGAAGATCCCACATGCCGCAGAGCGGCTGGGCCCGTGAGCCATGGCCGCTGAGCCTGCGCGTCCGGAGCCTGTGCTCCGCAACAGGAGAGGCCACAACAGTGAGAGGCCCGCGTGCCAGGAAAAAAAAGAAAAATTATTTATTTGGCTGTGCTGGGTCTCACTTGCAGCACATGGGATCTTTGTTGCCGTGTGAGAGATCTTCTTTGCGGCATGAGGCATCTTTTAGTTACGGCATGCGGTATCTTTTAGTTGCGGCATGCGTCATCTTTTAGTTGCAGCATACAGGCTCTTAGTTGTGCCGTGCCCGATCTATGTTCCCTGACTAGGGATCGAACCTGGCCCCCTGCAATGGGAGCGCAGAGTCTTAACTGCTGGACCACCAGGGAATTCCCTGGTCATGTGATCTTGAACAAGGTCTTTAATTTCTTTTTTTTTTTAAGGTCTTTAATTTCTTTGGGCCTCAGTTTCCTTATGTATAAAATGAGAGGCTGGTAACAAAATACTCTCTGAGGTAAGGTGTCTATCTTTTTTGTTTTCTTTTTGGTTATAAGAATCTGAGAATTTCTGACTTGACTATTCCATGGCCTGTTCTTAGCTTGATTTCATGAACCAGTTATTTTATCTCTGGTTCCTGGTCTTTGGCTCTGAACACCTAGGACCACAGAAAAAGTGCCCCAGAAGCTCAGCTACCTAATCAAGATCCATGTGGTTGATGGTGCCAGTGTAGGCGACTTACTCATGGTCCTGCCCCAACCTGTGATGTAGCAGGGGCTGTTGTTAGCCAGGATGGTTCCCTCCTTTGGCAGAACACCCAGCTGGACATAGCTGTTGAGGGTAACGTTCTGGGCCAGGCGCAGCAGGGCGATGTCATAGCTGCGGGAGGAAAGGAGACGGCTCGCTTGCAGGACCAGGCCTTCCTTTAAGTCAGCACAGGGACAAGCCCTCCCTAAGCCTTGTGTGCCCATGGAATTGGAAACCAATGACTTCGAAGAAGGAGGGGACTGACTCGCCAAGACTCAAATTCGAGGAACTACGCATTTGGATTGTAGGATATTCTACGTTTAACAGCAGCCCCTGCTGGTGAGATCTCAGCATTGTCGCCTAGCTCTGGTCTGCAACCCAGCGGGGAGTGGAGCTCGCTTCTTTCGTTGTGAATGGGGACTCGGAAAAGAGCAGAGTGCTTTGATCTTCGTAGCAGAGAAGAGTTCTCAGAGGAGAAAGATGTCAAATGCTCTGCAGAAATATCCGAATTACTTGAACCCACGCTATAGAATTGGCTACCATCTTAACTACTTCCTTTCCAAAAGTTTACAGCTCAGTCTTGCAGGACTTTTCTCATTGTGAGATTCATTTTAAGAAATCTACTTTTGCTGATGGAGTCTATTCCATAAAATGAATAATAACTAACAATGAAAACAGGAACATTAAACTCTGCAGAGGAGATTCAGGGGATCCAATCATGCAAACCAGCGTAGATCAAACAAATCCCCAAAGATCTTCAAACATTCTCAAGTCCTCCAACATCTTAATTCTCAGAGTCCTCCTGCATGAATGTGAAGGAAGCCAAGACCCCATGGCTGGCCAGTCAGCCCTCCACCTCCCAGCCACAGGCTAGCCCCGCCTTGCCCCTACCCTGCAGCCACATTATTGCTGTTCCAGTGGGGATGCACCTCGATCCTCTGCACTCTCACGTACTGCTCGGTGCCATCGTTCTGGCTCACGTTGTGGTCTCCAACCACCACACGGAAGCTCATTTGTCTGGAGGGAGAGAGGGAAACCCTGAGTGATCCTTCTTTTTCCCCTCTTAGAGAAAAGTTGGGAAGCCATCTTACATCTCATCTTTAGGACAGGAATCCATCTTATCTGGCCCAGGCAGTGGAAGGATGGAAGACCCTGGAAGATGAGGAAGTAACCAACCCTCCCATCCCCAATTTGCTAACCTGTGGAAGTGACAAAAACTACCATCAACTTCATGTTCCCAATTTACTAAGCTAAACATCAGAGGCTGAATATCTCATAACTTGGGAGAGGTGGGCTGAGCATAAATGAAATAATGGCTCTCGGCCCATAGAGGGGTTTCGAGGGACATATAAACTTCTAGACCAGTAGTTCTTCTGTTTTAAAAATTTTTTTGTCCACACCACATGGCATGCGGGATCTTAGTACCCCCCGACCAGGGATTGAACCCGTGCCCCCTGCATTGGAAGCATGGAGCCTTAACCACAGGAAGTCTTAGACCAGTAGTTCTTAAAGCATAGTCCCTGTACCAGCAGCATCAATATAACCTGGAAACTTGTTAGAAATGCAGATTATCAGGCCTCAACCTGGACCTTCCTATCAGAAACTCTACTGGGCTGGGCCCAGCAATCTGTGCCCTGCAGGTGATTCTGATCCACGCTCAAATTTAAGAACCACTGCTCACGATAAACATGAAAAAATGGTTAGCAGTCAGGCGTTGACTAGGCACTTAAATATTTACCTACCTAATTCTCACAATAATTCTGCAAAGTAGGTAGAGATAAGGGAGGGAAAGCTTGGAGAGCTAAGTAAGCCATCCAAGTTCACATAGCTAGAGGAAGCTGGGACAGGAGGTGAACCTGAGTTTGCCTGACATTATAGTTTGTACTTTCCATTATATCCTACTACTTCCCCGCAGGCCCCCCAACACCTCCTTAAAGTCTTGCCCTGAGCGGTCAAACATACATATTCCTCCAGAAGGACCAGACTCTTCCCCTCCCAGGGGCTCAGAAAAGCTGGTCTTTGTTTCTCACTTGTCCACACAGTGAGCAGCTGTCATCACCCAGTTCCGTCTGATGAGGGTCCCTCCACAGATGTGAAACCAGGAACCTCCAGACTGGTACTGGAGGGAAATCTAGATGGGGAGAGAAGAAAAGAGGGATAGGTTGGTGATTCTTGAAAGGCATTGACCCCAGCCATGTGTTACCTCCTTAAACTCCTGCCATACCTCAAAACGTTCTCCAACTTTCTGGGCTAGAGATGGCGAATTGTTTTCATTTGACCTTTTGCGATTGAGGCTACCTGGAGTAGTGGTGAGAAGGGGCGTGTAGATGCCCCTGGGACCAGCAGAAAAGAGTGTTCCGTCGTTTGGTGATGTTTGCTGTGTACATGGAAGGGGGAGTAAAGACATTCACACACAGTGCATTCAGCATCGTTACTCTATATTATTGCAAAGGGCCAGGAACCCAGGTCCTTCTACCTCCATTCCCTCTTGGGAAGGAAATGTAGCCATGGAACTGCTCCATCACCTAAGCCACAAACTTAGGTCCCCAGAACTCCCCTCCGAAGTTTTGAAGATACACCCTGTCCCCTCACCCCAGCAGATACTTAGAAACACCACCGGAGTATTCATTTTCATCAGTTCACGCCTCCTCCTTCATTGCCTCATATCACACAATAGCTCTACCCCTGAAAATTGGGGCACAAACTTCTGTAAATTGAATTTAATTCTAATCGCAGTGATTTCTCTCAAAGTATGGCTATTCACCAGTGAATTTGCCAGTTTTACACTTTTAGAATTGCTTAAATCACAGCCTAGCTGCCCTATTTTGAAAGTGGAAACTCTTTAAATAGCCAAACGAGCAACGTGCTCCATTTGGGGGCAGAGGTGTGTTTGCATGTGTGACACGAATTGCGTGGAGTGGGGTGTGTGTGTGTGTGTGTGTGAAGGTGTGTAGAGTCTGAGGTGTGGGTCTGGCACACAGTCTTGCTAGTGTGGCACAAGAGGTATTGCTGGGAGTGTAAATGTGGTTTGTGTTTGGGTGTGTGCCTCGGAGAGTGAGTGTGGTTGGTGTCTTGCACTTAGAAAAAAATTCCTAAGCCTCGTCCCATTCATCTTTTAAAGCTAGAATCCAGGCGGCTGGAGAGCTTCCTGTTGATAAGGATATACACAAACATACATAATATTGCATATCAGGACACGGGCAACTCTTATTTCGTTGGCAGTCTGGGGCTGTGAAGGAACACCCACCTGAGAGGGCCAAGAATGCCTCCGGGCCTCAGTCCCTCCAACTACCCGGGCGTTGGTTTCTGGAAAGTCCTGGGCACTATGTCCTTTGTGGGGCAGAAGAAAAGTGAGTGATGACTAAGCATGGGGTCAGCTCAGGGTGGGAGGGCGGGTGGCAGTTGTGCTTTGTCTGCAAACTCACAGTTCCTCCCTAGCAAATGAGGGGCCCGGCTGTGAGTTCTCTGAGCCCCTTTTGAAAGCAGATAAGTCTAAGTGCCTTCTGCTTTTCTGCTTCCCCTACGTGTCCCCAGAACTTTGGCATGTTACAAGGACCCATCTCACATTGCCGTGCCAGGCCCCAGAGGTTCCTCATGGTCTCAGCCTTGCTTAGGGTCACCCTTGGCCTGAGGTGACTCCCTGCTCCCTACCCTCCACCCCTGACCCCCCCCTCCCCCTCCCACACACAGTGCTTTGGCGGGATTCTCCAGGGGGCAGGGACAGCAGTGCACATGCCACCAGATTCCCGCTGAGGACGTCTTCCTGTCAGTGGGGTTGGTGGGGGAGCCCAGGGCTCTGGAAGAGGCTTCTCTCTGCTTCATGGCTCAGGGGACTTTCAAGCAGAGGCCCCCGACCTTTTCTATCATGGGCTCCAGGAGAATAAAGTTTTTGCTAGACTCACAGGCAGGGTCTCCTTCCCATCCTGGGATAGAGAGCAGACCTGGGCTTAAGGAAAACTTTCCAACCCTCCTGCTCTATCTCCCTCCCTACAGAACTCCAGCCAGATGACCCACTTACCGTGAAGGACCAGCGTGGTGAACACCAGCAAGCGCAGCATGTTGCCAGCAAGTAGACCACTGCCCCCTTGCCACAAGCCCTCTTTAATCTCCGCTTATCAGCAGCTTTGCTGACCTTCCTGTCAACTGGCAGGGCCAGTTGGAAGGCAGGGGAAATCACAGGTGATAATGGAAACACAAATGAAAAGGTTTCTTTTTAAGTAAAAGAATTTGTCTATGAACAAAGACAGAACAAGGTCAGGGCTGAATTAATCATCTCTTTCAGCTGAAAAGCATCCAACTAAGTCTTTTTCAGCAATAAGATGGAACAGCACAGCGAGATCAGCTCGGTGCTTTGTGACCGCCTGGAGGGGTGGGATAGGGACGGAGGGAGGGAGGGAGGGAGGGAGGGAGGGAGGGAGGGAGACGCAAGAGGGAAGAGATATGGGAACATATGTATATGTATAACTGATTCATTTTGTTATACAGCAGAAACTAACACACCATTGTAAAGCAATTATACTCCAATAAAGATGTTAAAAAAATATATATAAAAAAAGAAATTAGATGGAGAGCCAGGACTGGCATTTCCCTTGGGATGCTCCGCTTGCTGGTAGCCTGCCACCGTCTCACTGCCCTCGGGGGCACTGTCAGTGCAGAGACCTACCCTGTGCACCAGGGGCTGGAGGCATGGGGGGCTGGAGGAGAGAAGTGTGCAAGGAGAGCAAGAAGAAAGAGGAGACAGCAAAGAGGGAAATGGCATGTGCCCCCAGGACGCAGACAGTGGTGTAGGTGCAAGGAGACAAAAGCAGCGAAGCTGCAGCGGAGAGAATTCTGATGGAAGAAACCGTGCACCAGGGGTTGGGACTTGAACCCACGCGGCTGGGCCTCGAACCCAGCCAAAACCCACAGTCTGCCAACTAAGATCACACACCTGGTTTCAGGACTTAATGAAGCTCAGGTTCTCGATGTCTTATTGCAGAAAGGATTCAGTGAGACATAAAGTGATAGGTAAGAAGTGGATTTATTTAGAGAGAAACACACTCCACAGACAGAGCGTGGGCCTTCTCAGAAGGCGAGAAAGGCCCCAGAGTATGGGCTTGTCAGTTTTTATAGGAGTGGGTAATTTCATAGGCTAATGAGTAGGAGGAGTATTCCAACGATTTTAGGAAGGGGCGGGGATTTCCAGGAATTGGGCCACCGCCCACTTTTTGATCCTTATGGTTGGTCTTGGAACTGTCATGGCACCTGTGGGTGTGTCATTTAGCTTGATGTGTTACAATGAACGTATCCTGAGGCTCGAGGTCTAGTGGAAGTCGACCTGTCTGCCGTCTTGGACCCATTTGGTTCTAATAAGTTTATGTCGTGTCCTCTGGGCTATGTCATTCTTTCAAAGATTGTGCTCTGCCCCCTTCCCTCTTGCTTCACTAGGAAACAGGTTTGGGGAGACTCATCTGGAGAGCAGATAAAAGAGAGCTCCCAGACAAGGAGAGTGTCGGTGAGAAGAGGAAGCCCTCAGGATAGGGAGCTAGTCGGCGTGCTATGAGGGTGGAGAGCAGGGCAGGAGTGTCCTTCAGGAGATGAGAGGTTCTGGCCATGGGAGTCAGGAGAGGGGGGCGGAGGGAGGTGCCGCGGACCTTGTGGGGGGCAGAGAACTTTGGGTTGGGAGGTCCCAGAGCAAGGACTGTGGGTGGACTTAGGCTGAGAGAAGCCAGAAGCCCAGGGGGAGGCAGGCAGGAAAGTATGCCAGTTCACCTGGGGGCTTCTGTTGCCTAGACACTCCAGAATTCAAGTTTCAAGCCTGCAGGTGTGGGAGAGGCCTGGAAAAGGCTGAGGAAGGAGTTCTGTGCAGATGGTCACCTTTTCAGGTCCTTGAGCTGGGGTGGGTTGTGGGGGGTGATGGGTGGGAACTGCACTAAGGGCTCCCTCTCCAGCCCCACCCCCAACATTCTAACCCAAAGGAGACCCCGGGGGAGGCGGGGGAAGAGTTGAGCTGGCTGGGGAATCCGGGCCTCCTTTGTCATTCTCCACCCGCCCCCCCACCCCCACCCCCCGTGGCCTCCTCTGGAGAATAGGGAGACAGCTCTAGCCCCCAGGATCAGGAGTCCAAGGGGAGGCTCAAGGGCCTCTTAAAGGTTACCCCTCCACATCACAGACTCCAAAGTGAGCCCTTGAGCGCAGGGTCAATATCACAACCATCGCTGCACCCTTGGCGAAGCCTTATCTGTATTTGCTTAAAAACCAAACTGTTTAGGATTGCACTCAATGCTCCCAAGCCATTGAGTAATCTACACACCCAGCCTCATCTCCCACGCTGGTCAGACTCTTTTCCTCCTCTTAGGGTGAGGTGTAGAGGAGGGCTTTGGCTTTCATTCTGAAGGCACTGCGTATTTTCCAAGAGGAATGTATCCTTTTGAAATAAACACAGGCACAAAAATAAATGTACAACGATGTGGGTTCTAGTGTAGTCTGTAACCAAACTTTGTGTAGTTTGTCATAAAGTTTGTCGCAAAATTGGGAAAAACTTAAGTATTCATCAATAGGGGAAGGTTAGAGAAATTGGGTTTAATCATATTAAGGAATACTACCTAGCTTTAAAAAAAATAAATTTATTTATTTATTTGGTTTTAATTTTGGCTGCATTGGGTCTTCGTTGCTGCGTGTGGGCTTTCTCTAGTTGCGGTGAGCGGGGTCTACTCTTTGTTGCAGTACGCGGGCTTCTCATTGCGGTGGCTTCTCTTGTTGTGGAGCATGTGCTCTAGGAGCACGGTCTTCAGTAGTTGTGGCTCGTGGGCTTTAGAGCACAGGCTCAGTAGTTGTGGCGCACAGGATTTGTTGCTGCACGGCATGTGGGATCTTCCCGGACCAGGGATCGAACCACCAGGGCTTCACCACCAAGGAATCCCAATACTATCCAGCTTTTAAAAAGAATGAGTTAGACTTAAATGACCTGACATGAAAAGATGTCCTTGGTATATTAAATGAAGACATCAAGTTTCAAACAATATGGTACTCTGTGTGTGTGTCTTTATATATTATGTATATTCATAGAAAAAGGGTATAGAAGGTTTATACCTGGAAATTATTACTTTTCTAGAAGTTACTACTTCTAGAGAATGAATCAATAGGTATGGCAGTGTCGTGAGGATCAATTTCACTTTTTCTTTTTTCGTAATTTTTCGGCCATATCGCATGGCTTGCAGGATCTCAGCTCCCAGACCAGGGATCGAACCCGTGTCCCCTGCATTGGAGGTGAGGAGTCTTAACCGCTGGATTGCCAGGGAAGTCCCTTATTTTTGTAATTAAAAATAAGAATATATTCTGGGACATTTATCCATTTTTGGCAATGGTGCCAATACTCTTCAAGCGGGAAATAGATCCCCAGAGGAGATGAGCCACGCAGTGCTAAGGGGAGAGAGGTTCTTGGAACCAGAGATAGTAACACAGGGCTAGTGAGCATCAAGCTTTTAAGCAAGACTTGGGCGTCCCTGGTGGCGCAGTGGTTAAAAATCCACCTGCCAATGCAGGGGACACGGGTTCGAGCCCTGGTCCGGGAAGATCCCACATGCCGCCGAGCAACTAAGCCTGTGAGTCACAACTCCTGAGCCCGTGAACCACAACTCCTGAAGCCTGCACGCCTAGAGCCCATGCTCTGCAACGAGAAGCCACTGCAACGAGAAGCCCGCGCACCGCAACGAAGAGGAGCCCCCGCTCGCCGCAACTAGAGAAAGTCCGCGCGCAGCGGCGAAGGCCTGATGCGACCAAAAATAAATAAATAAATAAAAAAGATTTTAAGCAGGACTTAAGGTTTTAGGTTAGCCTGAGAATGGTCAGAGGGGTGGATTTTAATAGTGCAGATGTGGGGTTAGGGCAAGGCCATCCTCGGCTAAGGGGAGGCCAAAAAGCTGGTTTCTTGAGTCCTCCCACCTCCCTGTTCGTGCCCTCTCCCTCTTCTTGAGCACCTCTCTTCCCTAGTCCTCCCTTCACCCCCAAACCTGCTGCATCTCTCAGTCCCCGTGGGTTACCCTTAGCTGACCGCCCTTGCGAGATGCTCTGCTGCTGTGTGGTCGGGGTGAGGAAACTGAGCACCACAGCAGGGCTCCTCAGTTGGGCATGCGTCGTGAGATCGGGCTGGAGAGCTCTTGAGTGATGCTATAGAGAGTATGAGCGATATTAGGATAAATAGCAAACAAACAGTGCCTGGTAAATGTTTGGATGTTGAATGCAACCAAGAGTAGGGCTAAGATTGGAGTTAAGGACTAAGGCTCCCTAGGATTTACTGGACTTATTAGCATGGCATTCAAAGCCTTTTCAGTTGGGCCCCAAGCCACTGTTCTACAGGGCCGACTAACCCAGTAAGCACAGCAGGTACAGTGCCTGAGGCCCACAATACTTTTTTTTTTTTTTTGCCATACGCGGACCTATCACTGTCGTGGCCTCTCCCGTTGCGGAGCACAGGCTCCGGACGCACAGGCTCAGTGGCCATGGCTCACGGGCCCAGCCGCTCCGCGGCATGTGGGATCTTCCCAGACCGGGGCACGAACCCGTGTCCCTTGCATCGGTAGGCGAACTCTCAACCACTGCACCACCAGGGAAGCTCCCACAATACTTTTTAGGCCCACAAAAATGTTTCAGTTTCTTTTAAAATCAGAATACAATCATCCTGGATTATATTCGTTGTTATATCAATGCAGTTGTAAAACATACTCTTTACCACTTTTTTAATGAAGGCACAAGTGCCTAGGGCTCATGAAAGCCATAGTGTGGTCCTGACCTTCTAGCTTCTACATTCACTGCGCCCCCACCCTTCAGTCCTCCTGGTTCCCTGCATCCACATGTACTGTTGTCCCTCTGCGACTTTTCTCACACTTGAGACCTTTGCTTACTGAGCTCTTCCTACCTGAGGATCCATCCTTTGAGGTCTAAGGTCAAATGTCACCAACTTTGTGAGGCTTCCCTAAAGGGAAGGAATTGTTCTAAGTCATGTAGCACATCTCTGAACATCTCCAGGCTTGGCATGACTTGCTTACCTCTCTGTTTTCCCAGCTGAGGTATGAGTTCCACGGGGGAAGAGCCTTATTATCTCCTCATGTCTACATGTGCTTGACACAGCGTGGAGGCTAAATTGGGGGGCCAGAGGATATTTGGAGATGAGACAGTGGCTGTGACAGAACTTTTCAGATGTGTGTGATTCTTCACAGCTTGAATCAACTGATCCTCCAAACGGATCAGCTAAGGGGCATAGCAGGGGAGGAGGAACCCAGTGCAAACTTCCTTTACCAATGCCATAAAACCTTTATTTCCAGTGGGATCTCATGTGCAATTCTCTTCTCTTTCTGGGAAAGAACTTTTCCCTTTCCCCACTCCAGGACACGTCCTGGCCACTCTCTCCTCTCCCTTTGGCTGGGCTACCCCATGGGACCTAGGAGACTTCCTGCGGCAGGGAGTTGCGTGGGAAGCAGAGGCAGCTGTGGTCCCACGGCACCCTCATGTGGTGCTGTCCAAGAAGACAGCCTGCTACTCAAGTAGGAAGCCCTCCAAGAAGGAATGAGTCCTCTGGGCAGCTGGGCTCTCTACTTCAGGCAAAGCAGCCATGCGTGGTGGGGTCCAACTTGCTTGGGGAAGAGCTGACACGCACGGCAGGTCTGCTCTGTGCGGGGAGTTCATGCGAGAACCGCAGACGAGGCGTCATGCAGTCGTGCTCCTCCCTACCTGCTGTCCCGGCTTCTTCAGACTTCCCAGGGCTCTTGTTAGCCTTATCTGGGTCCTAGCCTCAGGGCTGCCGATATGTGGTTGTGTGGCCTGGGGCAAATAACTTCACTTATCTGCCCTTGGTTTCATAATATGAAAATGATAGGGCTGGACTAAGACGATGATTTTCAAATTGTGCTTGCAGACTTCTAGAAAAGTTCAGGGGCTGGTGGGCAATGCCCTCACCTCATTTTCATCCCTCATTTTCATCCGTGGCTATTTTGCTTCTGAACTACATTATACATGGAGCACTGAAAAAAGGTTCTGGGACTTAAACCTGAGAATCACTGGCTCCACAAGTTTTCTTTCAAAACGAACATCTCAGGATTCCTAAATATGGTCTCCCTCACAGCTACCTGGCTGCACTGCTCTAGGCTTTCTGGAGACCAGCCAGCCAGAAATGATCAGACGGGAGGGAAGAGAGAGTGGGGAGCTGATGGCTAGTTGCCTAGTGTTCTTGTGGTGTGGTGGGAGGAGCCCAGGTTCAGCATACAGACCAGCTCCTTTATTTCTCTCTGCTTCAGCGTTCTTGTCTATAAAATGGGCACGGTGGTTCCTGTCTTTTTCACGGGACTATCATGCAGATGAAATAAGATAAAGGATTCCTGTCAAGAAGCTTCAGGTAATGTTAGCAAGGGAGACTCTTAGACCTCTAATTCCTCTGGTAGAATATACTGTTTCAGTGGATTCTGTGGGTGTTCTAGATGATGAGGGATTCAGGATGTGGCTGCAGAGGTACTTTTCTTGAAATCAGCATTGCTGCCCTGGGCTCTAGCCCAGCTGCCTCCTCTGCTTTGCAAGTCTGTTTCTAGGGCAGAAGGAGAGCTCTAGGTAACGTATTATGTGTTCTAACGGTCTCTTCCACCAACATGGAGGAAAGAAAATGGGCCCAATGTTGTTGCAAGGAGGAGGAAGGTCCTGCCTTGATTTGCATCGAGTTTGAAATCCATCTTTAAGGCCGACAGGGAACTGATGATCAGGTTCTCAAACATCAGGTTCCCCCAAATCGTGTTTCCTAAGAGGCTTGTGGGATCTCCCACAGGGGGGTGATCCAGGGCCTAGATGAAGAGCCAGTGCTGGTAGGGATCACTGGGATTGCAGGTGGCCATGGCTGGCTTTTCGTCCTTGGATGTCAGGCAGGTACCAGATCCTGAGTTCCTGATGAGTTGATCCTAAAAAGATGACACGGCAAATGGTCAGCCTGGGCCTCAGACCTCTGACAGTGCTACTAGGGGGCAATGAAATAGGGGTCAGTAGACAAAAGGCAACCCAATGAGGCACAGAGAGGGCACTTCCAAATTCCTTTCCTTGGATGCCAGATACTCTGATGGGATGCATTCCTGAGTTTCCACCTGTGCGTGGTACCAATTCTCCACCCCCAGCTTTAGCATGAATGGCTGGAACAGAGGAAGGCAGGACCATGGGCTAACTGAAAAAGGCTTTCAGGACCACCCCCCACTCCAGATGGCCAGTCTCAAAGACCTGGGCCACTGCTGCCCACCCGCACCTTCTGCCTTTGATCGTGTTCAGACTCCTCCCTTCCCTGTAGCTCCAAGGTTAGGCTCCTCTTTCCCCAAGCCAAGGACTGGGGATTGGGGTGGAGTGGGGTGTGGAGGCTCACTGGGGGCTGCTGGTTTGGGCCCAATCCTGTAGAAGTTACATCGTTTATCCCGAGGCAGTGTGGTGTAATGGAAAGAACCCATGCTTTCGAGTCAGATTTATCTAGATCAGAACCCCAGGCCTACCATTCACTAGTGAAGGGTCTTGGGCCAGTCACAAACTTGCTGAGCTTCGGCTGGCCCATCTCTAGTGGTGGGGACACCCCCTACTTGGAAGATTAACCAAACCAATGTACGTGAGTGCATAGCCTTGTGCCCGGCACACAGAGGCCAGGCAGGAACCACAAGTGACTCTTCAACTTCATCTACTTGTGTTCAGCCTAAAAATACGTGAGCTACGACACAGCTGGTCCTGGACCATAACCCCGACCCCATCTTTATATCAAGCAGAACCAGCCATCACCAAACCTTACTTAAGCCCTGAGAACCCTGCCTGTGACCAAGCCCACATTCTCCACACTTCCTATTGTACATCGTCCGGATCCACCCCGTAGTATCTCAGGCAGAAGATGCAGAAGGAAGGGAGGGGGCAGTTGTGATCTCAGGCTCTTGATTCTGAGCTTTCTGGGCCGCTGACTCACCTGGGTGAATTTCCATTCCTCATCCTCGGGCACCTGGCTATTCTTGCCCGTGAAGTGGCAGCCCCTAAGGCCCAGAGTGTCAGCACCAGCATAGAGACACAGCTGCTTCGCAATGTTGTGGCGAAGGTCCCTCTGGGTCGTGTATTCAAAGTACTAGAACACAAGATAAGAGGAGGTCCTGAGGGGCAGGCAGAGAGCTTGCCCACCATCTTCCAAAGCCAACTGCCTTGAGATGCCAACCACAGATGGCCTCCTGGGGAGGAAGGTGAGTAGGTGCCAAGGCTTTAGTAATTCATGTGCCACCGCATCTGGGTGATACCGGAATGACAGATAATAGTTACTAAAGGTTTTTTCTTTAGTTAAAAACTTAACTTAGGGACTTTCCTGGCGGTCCAGTGGTCAGGACTCCAAAAAAAAAAAAAATTAGCCTCATTTAAAGCATTATTGGTGAAATCATGTGCTAGTTCTTTTTTGCTAATAGATTACTATTGAAAAAATGTTCATCAGAGTACCACCTAAAATCACCACGCGGGCCAGCGATACAGGAAATTGCTCCAGTGACTTAGTCTTCATTTGAACATCCTGTTGGCATCCTATTCAGTGGCCCATGCCACTCCTTTCCTTGTTTCAGCTGTTTTTTTTTTGTGTGTGGTTTTTTTTTTTGCGGTATGCGGGCCTCTCACTGCCGCGGCCTCTCCCGTTGCGGAGCACAGGCTCCGGACGCGCAGGCTCAGCGACCATGGCTCACGGGTCCAGCCGCTCCGCGGCATCTGGGATCTTCCCGGACCAGGGCATGAACCCGTGTCCCCTGCATCGGCAGGCGGACTCTCAACCACTGCACCACCAGGGAAGCCCTCAACTCTGTTTCAAGTGCCTCTTACTTACCAAATGCTGGGCATTCAGGGTAGATTGAGGGGCTGGGTCCAGGGAGGTTATTAGTTATTCCTCAGGGAAGAGCTGGGCATTGTAGGGCATGGGGGAAATTCCCAGGATGCCCGGTAGCTGTGAGATGTCAGTAGGTGGTTGTTTTGGGGTCACTGATGGGTGCTAGGATCATAGTGGTACCTTCTGGGTAGGGAAGGCATTGAAGATAGAAGATGAGTGTAGCCGAGGGGCTCAAAAATTTTCCACAGTCCTAAAACACCATTCAGCAGCTGGCATCCTCCAGGAAGCCTCCTCTGATGAACAAGCCTCCCCTGCCAGGGTGGGGAGTGTGGGAAAACAAAACCCAAACAAAAAACAATCCTCCCCCCCAGCCCCTCTCTAGCAGCCGGCACTGCTGCCCACTCCTCTCTGGGTGCCCCTGGTCCACACTTAAGACCTTGTCTGTCGGTATCATGCATTCCCCCTCAGACTGGGGGCAGGGCTGGCATCTCCCCCTCAATCTGGATCTCCCCTACCCTAGTCCTCAGGAAAGGATGATTATGAGTGGAGGAAGGGGGCCTGTGAAGAGAGAAGAGGCCCCAGAGACAGGCTCGCCTCGGGCTGGGCTCTGTACCTGGTTGCCGCCAAGGCCATGGCAGGTGTACATGATGAGGGGTTTTCCTCCATTGTTATTCTCTCCCACATCCAGGCAGTGATCCATGCCGAGGTTCTTGAGCTGCAGAATGTTGAGCAGAGAGGGGAACCAGGGGAGCACAGTTAGGAATTTGTCGGTTTGTGGTGTGGGATCCACCTGGAATAAATGTGCACGGCTGGATTTCTCCTCTGTGACTTTCCTCCTCTGCTCATTCAGGCAGACGCCTGAAGTGAATAGTAAAGTGAGGTGCAGAGCCCAGGGGTTGGGCAAGGTCAGGGTGGGCAACCTGCCAGGTCCCTGGGAGAAGCCCTGGGCATATGGGAATGTCCTCAAGAGCAGTGGTTCTCAAAGTGTGATCCCCAGACCGTCAGCATCACCTGAAGGCTTGTTAGAAACGCAGATTTTCAGGCCCCAACCCAGTCCTCCTGAGTCAACAGCCTGCGTCTTAACAGACCTTCCTGGTGATTCTGAGGCCTGTGAGTATTTGAGAACCGTTGCGTAGGGGTTGTTTCCTCCTTACAAGGTTTTTAGCTAGCTCTAGAAGCCCAGGGTGGCCTCCCGGTCCTCCTCCCGGATAAGGGAGCGTGGAGAGTAAAAATCAGTTGTTTGTCATCCAGCTGCGGGGTCAGTGGTCCTGAGCTTTTCTCCCGGGGGTTCTGTGATGATGGGCGGGCACATTGGTTCTCAGGACTCACAGCTCCGTAGAAGATGGGCTTCAGGTCAGGAACAAACATCTCTGGGTAGATGTTGTGCAGGAACCAGGAAAAGTTGTGACAGTTCAGTCGTTCCCTCAGCTGCAGTCGCTCCGAAATGTCCCCGAAGGACTTCTGTCAACCGAGCCAGCCCCCTCAGGGTCAGTTCCACAAGCCTTGACCTTCTTTTCTGGGTGGAAGCAGCCCAGAGTTTCTGGGACCACTTTCTCCCAGAGCGGGTCTCCTGTTCATTCCTGCTCAGGACCAGTTGGGCCCCACATCTAATCCCAACCCCCCTGCCTCGGCTTTGGGACCCGCACCCACAGCACCACCTGCATCTCCTGTGAACTCCCACTTTTCTCCCAGTCCTCAATTCCTAGTTTCTCAGAGTAAAGCCATTCTTCCCGTAAGAGGTTCTTCCTCCAAATCTTTTCTCCCTCCCCCCCTAAAAGATACTGGGGCTCTCCAGGCAGGGACAACAAAGCCTCCTCTCATGCTCTAGCCTCCAAAATACAGCCTGGGCTCCAGCTCCCAAGGTCTGAGGGGCAAAGGCACCAGGCGGTGGAGATGCGTGGGTCTCTATCATCATTAAGCTCCTGACCAGGGGCTGGGATTCTGCCCTTCTATTCATGTAAACACCTCCTGAGCACCCTCCCCTCTCACCTCTCGGGCCATCTTTGCTGCCTGCAGATTCCTCCTGTAGAAAATCTCCTTGTAGCTATCCATCCAGACCTCAGCCAGGCGCACTTGGTTGCGAGCAATGACACTGATGCCCTTGGGGAAGGTGTGAGGGCTCTTGGTACGGAACACGTGGCCGACCACAGAGCAGGGGATGATCTCCAGTTGGCCCCCGCACTGCCACACCTGCCGTAAGAGGATATGGGATGGGGATTTCAGGGGGTGGGTGGGAAAACCTCCCCCGCAAGCAGCTCTGTTCCATTCCCAGGGTGCCAGACCCCAGGTCCACGGACTCAGGGAAATGCTGCGCTGCGCTCTCTCGCTGGAAAAAAAGACACTGACCAGGCTTCTTCCCAGGCCATAACTACACAATCTCTGGCTCTCTGCATGTTGGTTCACTCTGATTAAAGCAAACAGAAATGTGCAGGGTCCTGAGGGTTACCAGGGCCCACTTTGGAGAAAAGCCACGTGGTGAATTTTATGTGCATCTACCCACTGTGAGCTCTGGACACCTGGCTTTTTTTTTTTTTTTTTGCTGCGGTACGCGGGCCTCTCACTGTCGTGGCCTCTCCCGTTGCGGAGCACAGGCTCCGGATGCGCAGGCTCAGCGGCCATGGCTCACGGGCCCAGCCGCTCCGCGGCATGTGGGATCTTCCCGGACCGGGGCACGAACCTGCATCCCCTGCATCGGCAGGCGGACTCTCAGCCACTGCGCCACCAGGGAAGCCCCGCCTGGCTTTTTGACCTGGAAATGTGATTTTATCAGCTCACGCAGGTGTTACTGGAAACTCAAGCTCCTCCAAATCGAGATCAACTTGTGACCTAATCAAAGCATCAATTCATTAATTAATAGCTACCATCAGGTGGCTTGTGGTCACCTGGACCTTCGGCACACTAGCTGCCTTGCAGAGACTGAACAGAGGTCAGAGGCTCACGGACGAGCCTAGGATCAGAACCATGGGAGTTATGGTGACTGAGCTGGTGACCCTCCTCTGTCAGAGGGCTGGTTTACGACATCCCTTCCACCTGTGTCTTCTCCTTTTTTCAGGTTTTAGATTGGGAGGTATGTTGTCATTCATTTCAGTAGAGCAGCAACAGAAATACATAATCATAGCCATAGTAACAGCAGGTACCAATGAGGTGCTTGTATGTGCCAAGCACTGTGAGAGGTGACTTCATAAACAAGCTCATTCGCTTGTTAATTACTCTCCACTGGATGGGGATCTGTGTAGATTTCATGGAGAGGCAAGCCCTTCTTCCAACCTAATCCTGATTTTCCTTATTCCTGAAATCCCTCGGTTCTGGGGCCCACCAGAATTTGGCCATCATCCTCTCCTACGGTTACGAAGGGCTTGCTGAACAGAGGGGGAGGGAAACTCCTAAGGCTACCAAGGTGTGAGGTCTCTGACCTGGAAAGCAGAGCCTGATTTTTCCAGAAAAAGGATAGTGACTGCTTACTGACCTGTTCCACCTTCACCCTAACCCTTTTCCAACAGACATCATGAAAGATGTCACCAGTCCCCAGATGTCTGGTTCCTAGTACCTCTATGACCCCTTCCCTCTGAGGAGTTCTGCCCAGTAATTTGTTCTCAAGTTGTCCAATCCGACTCCCAAGCCCCTACTGCCATGGACAGGGAGGGGGCAGAGGGAAGGTGGGGCCATGACGGGAAACAGCCACCCTTCCAAGGGCTGAAGAACTGATATCCCTGGCACTGCCTAAGAGACAGGTTCTCAGGCCGTCCCCTGGGCCGTTGTGGTTCCCCCGCGAAGCCCTCTTCACTCTCACCCGGAAGGACATTTCCACGTTCTCCCCTCCCCAGATCTCCATCTGATTATCATAGGTACCGATGTGCTCAAAGTAGGACTTGGAGATGGAGAAGAGGCCACCAGCAAACGTCGGGGATCTGGAGAGACAGAGGGAGAAGCATGTGCATCTTCTGGGGGGAAGAGGGGCCAGAACCTGGCGTGGAAAGCTGTGGCCTCACTGATGGCGCCTCCTAAGCTCCCTCCCTCCTCCTCCCCTCTCGCCTGGGATGTGCAGCCCCTCTTCCACTAGCTTATGCACTTAGCAAATGTTTATTGAGCTTTTATGATGTTCTCTTCGCCTTCTAAGATCAGGTTGAGGAGAGACGTAATTATCATTACTCTCTTCTAAAAGGCATTCATTCACTCATTCATTCAACCAAGGATGTGTTACACACAGGCTTCCAGGGCCTGTGCTACGTGTTAGTCGTACAGAGTAAAGAGAGACAGATCTAGTCCTCTGAGAGCTCAGTGTAGTAGCTGAGGGAAAAGCCACAATCGTTTGCTTTTTGGCAGCAAAGTTCCTAAAGCACAGTAGATACTCGGTTATCAGAAGCTATGTGAAATTGTTTTTGGACATCGGTGCTCCCAGAAACAGAGGAGGAAGCGAGGTGAAATTAAGCTCAACTTGAACTACAGGGAGCATTTGGGGGCTACAACAAGATTCCGGCTTTCAGACAAAGGCAGGGAGGCACAGACCCATGTTTAGATTAATTGACAAAAACATCTAGAACTTAGATACCACGTTGCTCATGAGGGGGGGCTGGGCTAAGGGCTGAAGGCGGGGGTGGCAGACAGGGCAGGAGTGCACAGAGATCATTAGCTGTTGGCCTCTGTGCTACGCCGGGCTGGCTTGGATGGGGCTTTGCTGCCCTCAGTGGGTGGCTCCATGTGGCACAACCATGCAGAAACCTTCTCTGTCAGCCCAGAACCGGTCAAGGTGCTTCACACACAGCAGGGGCTCAATCAGTGTTCACTGGACTGACTGGTCAAGGCTATTACCCAGGACCTTGGCGTTACCCTATGGCTGTTGTCGTCACCCTGAAGTTGGCTCCTGCAGCCACTTTCTGGAAGGAATTTCGGTTGGGAAACCCTCAAGCTCAGGCAAGCTTTCTGTCACTGGTTGTGGCCTCTTCCAGGGGTTCTAAGCCAGCCCAAGTAAGGCCAGGAAAGCCTCAGAGAGTCCTGGGATTCTAGATGAGCATTCTGGAACTAACCTGCTGCTTCCTTTTTTAAAAAATAATTTTATTTATTTATTTGTTTTTGGCTGCATTGGGTCTTCGTTGCTGTGTGCGGGCTTTCTCTAGTTGTGACGAGCGGGGGCTACTCTTTGTGGCGGTGCGTGGGGCTTCTCATTGCGGTGGCTTCTTTTGTTTCGGAGCACGGGCTCTAGGTGCACGGGCTTCAGCAGTTGTGGCACATGGGCTCAGTAGTTGTGGCTCGCGGGCTCTAGAGCACAGGCTCAGTAGTCGTGGCGCACAGGCTTAGTTGCTCCGCGGCATGTGGGATCTTCCTGGACCAGGGATCGAACCCGTGTCCCCTGCATTGGCAGGTGGATTCTTAACCACTGCGCCACCGGGAAGTCCCTAACCTGCTACTTCTTCAGGGTTTCCCCGACCTGGGCCTGTCTCTTGGCTTTGAGAGGTCCCTCTGACCAAGAAGCCACTGACAAATTATCTCTGAGGATAAACTCTACACGGGGAACTTCGCTGCGGACCCACAACCAACAGGCAACCTCTGGAAACACTCTGCATTTCCTGGCCTGCTTCTCAGGGTCCCCTGGGCCCCCACCTCTCCTCCTGGCCTCCCGTTGACTTTGGGAATGGAGGAAGGGAGGGTGCTGCCTGCAGGCCTCCTGGTGGGTACTATGCAAGTGCCTCAGGCAAGCCCTGCACACCACCAGGGCATTCGGACCAGGGAGCAAATTAATTCCTCAAACACTGGAGCTTTGTCTTCCAGTTGTATGGTCCTCGGACATCAGAGCGGGGGACGTCAGTGATGGGTGGGGGCCAGGTGTCCTGTCCCTGACTGTGCCACTGTGTGCCTGGCCCCCAGCTTGGGGGAAGGGGGTTTTGTTGACGTACATCTCAAACAAAAGACATCTATGAATCAAGCAGAGGGTCTAAAGGGAGTTCTAATTTCTTTTCTCTCTCCTGCCTTCTCCTTTCCCCTCTGCCCCTTCTAAGGGACACAGAGCGGCTGGCTGTCCAGGACCATGGGATTCCTTCCCGTGGCCCACCCGAGCCCTCCCTACTGAGGCTCTGGGCAGCATTTCTTAGGATTTGGCCATGTGCATGGGTAGAAAGCCTTCCCTTTTATCTCTGCTCACCGTATCCCCAAACTCTGCTTCCCTCCATCCCTGGTATATATATTTTGTTGACCCTTCAGTTTCCTGACCAGTATAGGAAAGCAATGGCACAGATAATCCGGAAGCAGAGGGTACTCTAAAAGTCACTCCCCAGCTCGGTTCAGCTGAGACGTCTGTGGTCTCTAACAACACCAACAGGCAATCTGGAGAGGGAGGGGCAGGGTGGGTGCGTGAGGGGAAGGCAAACCCAGCTGGGCAGCAAACAATGGATACACTTTCAAGCATCTGCCCTCTAGCTCAGGGGCTGGCAGACTGTGGCCTGTGGGCCAAAGCTGGCCTGGCTTTCTAAGGCTCTGGCAAAGAATGGTTTTTACATTTTGAAAGGGTTATTTTTTGTAGTTGGCAAAACCTAAAATATCTGCTATCTAGCCCTTTGCCCGAAAAAGTTCAGGGCAACTGCAACACACTGTAAACGGCAGGACATTTGTCTATTTTCCTTTAATACGTTCTCAGTCTTTTCAAAGACGGTGACCTGGGTGCACACACCACCCCCTCTTATTATAATGGCTATTTTACAATGGCCTCTACCCTCCATCTCTCTGAAAGCAGCAGTCACACCCTTCTACATGTAGGGAGGAATAAATGGGATAAGGTGTGGAAAGCCCTTAGCCCAGGGCCTGGCACACAGAAGGTGGTGAGTGAGAGCCAGCTGCTATGGTGAGGGGTAGGACAGAGCCATGATGGGGACACGGGCTTGGGGCCAGATTGGCGGGATGGGCAACCTGGTTCCACCGCTTTCTAGTGTATAGTCTGGGGCCAGCTGTCCATCACCAGGAGCCTCAGTTCTCACCTGCACAGTACCTACCGCATAGGGGATGACGATTAAAGGCTAATCACAGTACCTACCGCATAGGGGATGACGATTAAAGGCTAATCACAGTACCTACCGCATAGGGGATGACGATTAAATATGTCAAGTGCTTCACAGAGCACCTCATAAATGCTGACCTGAGATGGCCCAGGTCCCTGGGACCATGGAGACCAGGATGTGGGCCCACCAGGCTTCAGTACTTACTTGATGGGGTAGGTCTCATCCTTGCGCCTCTGCTTCTCATGTGAAGGTATGGTCTCCCAGCCGAAAGTCAAGCTCCAGTCAAAGTTGCCACGACTCTGGACTCGGCCCCTCTGGACGGGCTTGGAGAACTCAAAAGTGTTCAGGTCGATAGTGACAATGCTTGGGCTCACCACCACCGTCTCGTCCTCGGCGATGCGAGCCAGGAGGGGCTCCAGCCAGCCGTGGAAGCACTCACCTGCAGGGCGGCACCAGGAGACATCAGTCAGGGTCCTGCCCACGGCTGAGCCCGTGCCCCCCACCAGCGGGGAGCCCCAGGATGACAAGCGCTCACTCCCTAGCTGTAGACAGGGAAACACGTGCAAGCCCCACGGCCACAGAGAGTGGACAGAGATCTCCCAGGACCCTCCTACACCTGCCCTCTCCCCCCAAAAGAGGCGGAGGTGGCTTTGGAGGGGAGAATGGAGGTCTCAGGGGAGTAACATGGTGGACCCAAAGGCACAGGGAAGGCCCTGGAGGGGTGTCTTCAGGGTCTGTAGCCTATCCGCTCAGTCGGCCCTCCCCACCCAAGTGTGGGTTTCACAGGGGGGTGTCCCCTCTCCCAGGGATCTCTGCACCTCACGCTTCAGCTCCAGGTGTAGAATAATCATCCCCTTGGGATTTTCGAGGAACTGCATATATGACTTGATTTAGCCTTCATTTTGTTGGTGAGTAAGGTTGGCATCCTCATCCCACTTAACAGAAGAGAAAACTGAGGCCTGATTAGTGGCAGGGCCAGGACGCAAATCTAGGGCTTCTGACTCCAAGGCTATAGCTTCTCAGAATTTGTATCACTGCTTTTAGGGAACATTTCTTTCCCTGACAATGGTGGGGAAGTGTTTTGCTTTGGGGCAAGAAGCAGGCCTTCCTGGCCCCATGTGGCCCTGCAGGAAAGTGACACGCCAACCAGTGCCCAGTGGCGACAGGAGGCATCTCCGGGGGCTGAGCTCAGAGTGAGGTTCAGATGGTGGCGGGAGAGAGGAACGTCTGGGGCTCCAGATCACACTCCCAGCAACTGCGGGGTTACCAGTTGTTTTGGGGCTGTGGGTGCCTCCTGATAACCATCCTTGGCACTGGGGTGAGAAAGGGGTAGAAGCAGCTAGGGGAGCTGAAGGTGCTCTGCTGAGGCCACGGTCCCAGCTCTTCATTCTGCCAGGGAGGGAAGGGGGACAGAGCCAGGCTGGCCCTCTTCTACTCACAGTGGGCATCCAGGAAGGTGAGCACCTCCGCCTGGGCCACGCTGGCTCCCAGCAGCCGGGCGGTGATCAGCCCCTTCCGTTCCTCCTGCCGCACCACCTTCACCACCTGCAGCTGCTTCACGTACTGCTCCAGCTGCTCCTTCAAGTACTCTGGAAGGGACAGGGTCATTGTGGCCAGCTCACCAGTTTGTTGCAAACCTAATCCCCCGTGTGTACCAAGCCTGGGCGTTCTCAGGCCTCCAGCAGGCCTGCATTTTAACCCTCCCGCCCACACTGCGCTGAGCAACTCCACAGAAGCCCAAGGTCGGGGGTGGTGGTGGAAGGACGAGGTCCCCTGTGTGGTCCCACTGCACGTGGCCGCCTTGCCAGGACACTCCACCGGCTCTGTTGGGCCCATCCTGTGTCTGCGTACTGGGGCGCCTTCTCTGATGTCTGAGACAGGACCTCAGGGTTGTTTCTTTGGTCTCAACTCAAGTATCAACTTCTGACAAAGGCTCTCAGATGCCCCTCTCGGTCTCTGCACCCTCTCAGCCCCCCATCTTTTCAGAGCTGGGCCTCGGGCCTCCCCCCCTCCACACCTGGGGAGTGTGGCAGTCATTTCTCCCTGTCTGAGTCCCTGTCTCCCAGGCTCTTCAGAGTTAAGTCTGACAGGTAGAGCGGACACAAGGATTGATTTCCGGCTTCTGGGGCAGCAGCAAGAAGTCCTACTCTAATCCTCTTTTTTAAAACATAAATTTATTTATTTATTTTTGGCTGCGTTGGATCTTCGTTGCTGCGCGTGGGGTTTCTCTAGGTGTGGCGAGCGGGGGCTGCTCTTCATTGCGGTGCGTGGGCTTCTCATTGCAGTGGCTTCTCTCGTTGCGGAGCACAGGCTCTAGGTGCGTGGGCTCAGCAGTTGTGGTTCGTGGGCTCAGCAGTTGTGGCTCGCAGGCTCTAGAGCTCAGGCTTCAGTAGTTGCGGTGCACGGGCTAAGTTGCTCCGCGGCATGTGGGATCTTCCCGGACCAGGGCTCGAACCTGTGTCCCCTGCATTGGCAGGCGGATTCTTAACCACTGCGCCACCAGGGAAGTCCCTCCTCTAATCCTCTTTATTACCTCCTCTGCACATGGAATTCTTTAGGAAGATGAAAAGATGCTGAGCGGCTTTTTAATTGCATTTAAAAACCATGTACCCAGCACCTCCATGAGCTAGGCACAGTGGTGTGCCTGGCCACCCAGGGAACGGGCCATGGCAGGGTAGGTGATGAGTGAGCTGCTAGAGGTGGTGCGGGGCTGGGGGAGTCTCCAGGAGGGGCAACCATCCTGAATTGGAGGGGGCGGGGAAAGCGCTATGAAGGGAGGGGTATCTGCTGAGATCTCCAGCCCCTTCTGAGAGAGGGCTCACTTCATGACTCTTGTTATTAGTCGGAAATCCTCAGAGCATTAAATATAGCCCTATTCTGAAGCAATGCACCTCAGAACGTAGTCCAGATCTTAGTGATGTTTCAGTACCTGCTGTTTTGGTTTATCTGTGCCACTGTTCTGTTCCCCCGCTGTGCAGAATGGAGTTGCCTGTGGTTTCAGAAGGGGCGGGGCGGGGCGGGTGTGGCGGCTGACTGTGTCCTTTCTCTTGAGGGCTGTGGAATCGGCCCAGAGCTTAGGCCTCGCTCTCAATGCAGTGTCACACAAACTGGGGTCCGAAGTCAGCTTTGTGGAGGCGTGACTGATCTCTCGCTCTACTCGTTTTGTTTTTCTCTTTGGCCACACCGCGTAGAATGCGGGATCTTAGTTCCCCCACCAGGGATCGAACCCGGGCCCCCTGCAGTGGAAACTTGGACTCTTAAGCACTGGACCGCCAGGGAAGTCACTCTCTACTTTGACACACTCACACACACACACACACACACACACACACAGAGCCCAAATACCTGAGCACTACTATGTGCCACTCATGGAACTAGGTGCTTCCATGTTGACCTTTTTTTGAGGTACCCGGGCCTCTCACTGCCGTGGCCTCTCCCGTTGCGGAGCGCAGGCTCCGGACGCGCAGGCTCAGCGGCCATGGCTCACGGGCCCAGCCGCTCCGCGGCACGTGGGATCCTCCCGGACCGGGGCACGAACCCGCGTCCCCTGCATCGGCAGGCGGACTCTCAACCGCTGCGCCACCAGGGAAGCCCTTAACTTTCTTATTTAATCTTCTCTGTGAAGATTAAAGCGCTATGAAATAGGCAGTATTGTCCCCCGTGTTTATGAATCAAAATTAGCCTCACTTGGCAGCTTCAGCCCAGCACTCCCTTAGCAAACACCTGTGAACACGCTGCCAGGTGCCAGCCGCCATCCTGGGCAGGGAGGGCCGGGGTCTGGGTCCTGCCTTCACGGAGCTCCTAGGCTCATTCTCCAAGTACAGCCCCGAGTGCTGGCTCTAACAGGGAGGTGGGAGGATCCCCGTGCGCGAGTCTTACCTTCTCGGCGCTGCTGCCGGCGGACATTTCCCCTGAGAACATAACTGTGCTTACAGGAAGTTCATGGTGGTGGAGATAACCCAGGGACAAAACATCATAGGAAGTGGGTTTTGTGGTAAGAGCACGTCAAGCATTGAGCTGTGAATGTCAGGGCAGCCTGAGCTCTACAGAGCCCCTCCCCCACGCCTTCCCTCCAGTCTCGGGGGGCTAGGTGGGACCTGGGAATTCTAAGCATGAGCCTCAGGCCCTTTGATGGGGGCGAGATAGCTCTCCTAAGGCAGGCCCCTCCCTGCACCCACTGGACATAAACCCAAGAGCTGAGTGCAGCAGAGCCGAGTGTGGAAAGACAGACGGTCCCAACCATTTCCCCTTATGTCCCCCAGACGAGACCCTCCTCGTTTAGGTTCAACACCACCCCACCCCAGCCCGGCTTCATTCCTCACGGCTGGAGTCTATGAGACTCCTGTGACCCCCCCCCCCATACATGCCATACTCAGTGCCATGTCTGAAATACCATCTATATGCAGATGCTCCTGGGCCTCTTTTCCTGGCCTTGCCATCTTCACTTGGATGTCTAACAAAACCACAAACCTAACACGCCTGAAATGGTGCCGCAGATTTCTTCCCTACCTGCCCTCCCAGCCTCCCCCCATGTAAATACATGGGACCAGCATCCCTCCAGCTGCTCTAAACTAGGAATCGTGCTGGATCCTCCCCCTCTCCCCCTCCACAAACAGTCCTTCAGCAAATATGGCCAGTTCTCTCTCTCCATCCCCACCGTCACTGCAGCAATCATGTCTTAAGTGGTCTCCCGGCCTCTACTCTACACTCCTCTTCCCAATCTATTCGTGACATTGCAGCCACAGTGAGTTCTCTCTTAAAAGTATAAATCACATCATGTCACTACGGTGGTTGAAAATTGCACTTAAAAAACGAATCCAAACAGTATGATGGTTCCTCAAAAAATTAAACAAAGAACTACCATATGATCCAGTAATTCCACTTCTGGGTATACAGCCAAAATAATTGAAAGCAGGGACTCAAAAAAATATTTGTACAGCCATGTTGATAGCAGCATTATTCACAATAGTCAAAAATGTGGAAACGATCCAAATGTCCATGGGTGGATGAATGAATAAACAAATGTGGTCTACACAAACAATGGGGTACTCAGCCATAAAAAGGAGGCAAATTCTGACATGTGACAACATGGATGAACCTTGAAGACATTATGCTACGTGAAATAAGCCAGACACAAAAGGTCACGTACTGTACGACACCACCTATACAAGGTACCTCCAGTAGTCAAATTCATAGACAGAAAGTGGAATGGGGGTTGCCAGGGGTTGGGGGGCTAGGGAATGGGGAGTTATTGTTTAATGGGCATAGAGTTTCAATTTGGGAAGATGAAAGAGTTCTGGTGATGGTTTCACAACAATGAGAATGTATTTAATGCCACTGAATAGTACACTTAAAACCGTTTAAGATGGTAAATTTTATGTGTATTTCACCACACACATTCAAAAATCCAAACACTACACCACTGCTTAAAAAGGTCTCGTGATTCAGTTCTGCTCACCTTTGTAAACTCACTTTGTATCAGTGCTGTTTCTGCTTCCTTGCTCGCTTCCCTGCAGCCATGCTGACCTTATTTCTGCCCCATTAACACATTAAGCCTCAGGGCCTTTGCGCTGGCTGTTCCCTTTGTGGGGAGCGTTTGGAGTAGCCTTTCTTGGCTACTCTGACTAAAAAAGCTGCCTAATTACTGAGTAGCCCATCACCTGCATTCTTATTTTTCTTCTAATTTAATTTCTTCAAGGCACTTATTATTATCTGCAATTATTTATTTTCTGTCTTTCCCATTAAAAAAGTAAGCTCTAAAAAGACAGACACCTTGTTCAACTGTTCACTGTTATACCCCTGGAGCCTGCCCAGGGTCTAGTGCTCAGTAGGTACTGATAAATACTTATTAAGCACATCAGTGAACCGCCTTTATTTATGCTTCTCTTGTGGACTCTCCCTCTCTACTCTGGCTGCTGAAAAATCTAGAAAAGAGAAACAAAACAGAAAGCCCTTCTTGTAGGGAGGACTTCCTCTCTTAACTTTTCCCCTCTCGTTTTATGCTGTTTTCATTTCATGCCCATCTATACTCTAGCCAGCCTCAAATCGAACTGCAATGCGGAAATTTTTCTTGATTAATCCTTTTGCAAGGAGAACAGGAGAAAGGAACGAGTGTAACACCCTTTGGGCGTATTCTACAATCCTCCTGCCCAGATGGAACATTTAGACACTGGGCTATATTTTCGAACCCAAATCAGGACTCATTATCGGCCTCTTTCCATCTCCAAGCGTGAGGATTAAACTGGCAGGTGAAACTGACATGCGGGAATAGAATTTCTTTATGGCGAAGAAAATATTGAATGGAAACTTTCCTAGAAAATCCAGGACATAGAGTTACTACAGAGACATCTTCCTATATTATTAAACAAGGAAAGAGGTAAGAGATAGCAGTAATAAAGCAACTTTACTTGTTCGAATAGACACTGGAAGTTGTAATTCAACTAGAATTGGAGGCTTTGAATAATTCCTAACTTGCATTACTGGTGTCTCTTAGGAGTTCAGGGGGCCACGAGAGGAACTGCCACTCACTTCAGTCCTGACTGGCCAGGGGAGATGGCAGTGGGGGAAATCGTGGGCTAATCCACAGTGCTCCCGATGTCCCCTCCCCTGTGTTTCTCACTGTGTTTCCTGACTTCAGGAAACACACACCTCCTCTCCTTTCCTCTCCCGGCTGATTCCTCTTCCCTTCCTACAGCCCCTCTCCCAGGCCAACCCCGTCTCCCCACTCCTCCTCCCTCCTTGGGGAACTTGCTTACAGAGGATCCTATTCATATCTCGGCTCTCTGGGTCCTTGGTAAGTGTCTGATTTCCTCCCAACCGTCTAGCGAATTCCCACAGGAGGGAGGCATATGTTCTCCTACTCAGCCTCCCTGCCAAGGGCAGGGAAGGGCTTTGGACAAGGGGTTGCCGTGTCTGGGGCGTGGTAGACGGACAGGCTTGGGTGGGGGGGCAGGTTTTAGGAGCTTGTGGAATGTGCCAGACCAAGAGTGGCCCTCGGCTGCTGACCTGGCCATGCAGGTCTGTGCCTGGGGACGGACTGTGAAGTGGGAAAGAAAAAGTTCCCCAGCCTGGCACAGGGCCTCTTTCTGACACCCGCCCCCCAGTATCACATGCCCGTACACTTGTGGTCAAACCGTGCTGCCGGGCACCTGGATACGAGGACAGAGAGCAAAGACATTGAATTTCAGCAGAGACATGGCCATTGTGTGTGTGTGTGTGTGTGTGTGTGTGTGTGTGTGTGTGTAATGAGAGCCAGGTGATCTGATCAAATGGTCAAACGTGTGGGAAATTTTATCCCACCGTGGACTGCAGAGACTTCTGACCATGGATCTGAGGGTTTTTTCTTTCTTTGCTGAACTGAACATTGCTGAAAGTACCTCTAGAGTCCCAAAGCCCTCAGGGTAGCGTGGTTTATCCTGGGGTCCGCAAATTCCCTGGAATTACAGGCACAAATGTGGGTCTGTGCACACTTGTGGCAGTTGTGCACGGTTCTAGAGAGAGGGGCATAGATTTTAACAGGTTGTCAAAGGAGGCCAGGACCCAGAAAACAGCTGGTTTCGGTTTTTCAGGCAGGTGATTCCGAGATGCTGGAGTTGACTGTATGAGAGAGTCCAGGGCAACAAGGGAGAGGCCACCAGAAGGAACCGGAACAGGTCGGGTGGCCCGAGAGGGGCAGGCTCTTTGCCAAGCCCATCCTACTAGGCACAGGCCCCTCTGCCCTTTCAAAGCTGTCCGTGGCAGCCTGGCACTACGTCACTGGCTGGCCTGGTCAGAGGAACTGCCCAACTGTGCCTTAGGGATGTACACAATTCTGAGTGACAAGCTGAAACTGTTTAGAGCTTCCACCACATGGGACTCAAGGGAAGAAGCTTCTGAGGGATGGGCCGCTCAGGGTTGTGGGGAGAAGGGTTATGAGAGAGCCCGGTTTGAGAGGAAGGGCAGCTGATACATTGGTTTCCACTCCTTACAAACAATCTGCTGCTACTGAGATTCCTCAAAGGCCATTCTCAAGCCCCAACCCTCTGCGCCAAACTCCCTGCCCTCCCTTTCCAGAAGCTAATCTCTCTGCTCCTTATCTACCAGACCCTTTCACTGCATCCCTCGTACTTGCCTGCTTTTGTTTTCTAAGTGCTGCCAGGTGTCTGTCCTTCCCAGGGAAATGTGAGCTCCCTGAACAAATGGACCAACAGTGCCCATACTCAGCTTCTCCTCGCACTGCCCTCCGCGGCCCTAGTCCTCTTACCCAGAGGGCAGCAGGGGGCTGGGGGAGAGGAGGGGGCGTCAGCAGCTCCACTGGAGGGGCCGCACATTTCCTGCCCTCGATACGGGAGCATGGGCACAGGAAGCCAACCCGGGAGAGCCCCAGCCCCCACGCGCCACCTGGGAGGAGGGCTCAGCTCCTGGAGGACCCCAGTCTACCGATGCATGGATCCCGCAGTCCCTTTCCTAGTTCTGGTCCCGGCATCCCATGCTCAAGTGATTTATGAACTTCCTCTCTGGACTCGGGGTCCTCTTCCTCTCTTCCTGACAATTACCCTCCCCAAAGCTGCCCTCATTCTGAGATAAGGTCACCCTCCAGCTTAAGCACCTTCAATGATACCTCGTTTTATTTCCCCCCCCCCAAATAAATACTTTTAGCACGGCATGGATTTCATTCAACATCTTTTTAGTGTCATCTTCCACAGCACAAACACACTGATGTTTTTTTCCGGAAGTTCTCTCTTCCGGGACTGCCCTTCAACACCTCTTCTCTCCCTAAACACTCGGGCTTTCAGGCGCCGCTCTAATCTGGCCTCCATGGTGGACGGCCCCAGCCATGCCACACAGAAATAACACCTCCCATAGCGCCTTGCTCCCATACAAAGAATAAAACGAAACTAATGCACACGGAGCTCTTACGCAAGACTAAGTACTCTGTAGCGCATGAATGATCTAATTTACCACCTATCTCTGAGCCCTCGGCCACCACTGTCTTCATTTTTAGAGGAGGGGACTGAGGTTCAGAGAGGCTAAGTGTCTCGCCCAAGGTCACAGAGCTAGGAAGAGTCAGAGCTGGGACTTGAGTTCCTGGGTGTCAGACTCTCAAGTCCATGCCCTTTCACGTCTGTTGGGGTGTGTTACAGGCCACACCATTGTGGTTGGTGCTGTTAGCAGTCATCTGACTACGGGAGCTGTTAGCCTACTCAGGGCAAGAGGTCTCATTTGTCATTTGTCTTTTCTTTTGGCCACATGGCACGTGGGATCTTAGTTCCCCGACCAGGGATCGAACCTGGGCCCCCTGCATTGGAAGCGTGCAGTCTTACCCACTGGACCGCCAGGGAAGTCCCTCATTTGTCATTTTTCGTACTATCCCCTATGCCTAAGTCAGTGCCAGGCACAAAGTACTCCGTAGATGTTTCTGGAATTGCTTTGAATGGTGGAAGTTTGGCAAGCAACCTCACTTGTCTATTACCAACTATAGCAAAGGGCTTCTGAGGTGGAATCTTCAAGAGCAAGGGAATGGTCCGTCAGGTAGGAAACAGAGGGAAGGCCGTCCCCACCCTCTGCCCTGCCCTGACCTCTCCTGGCATTTCTAACTTGGGGTTGGGCTTGGTAGCTCTAAGGGAGTCCTTGAAGCCAGAACTGCTAAGCTTTTGGAGCTCTTGGGGTAAAATGTGAATGAAGCTTGGGCTCTAGAAATACGGTCTACCTGCCCCCTGGCCCCCACCTGCCTTCTTCCTGCTCCCAGCCTCTATGATGAGCTGTGATGCCAGACAACAGGCCATGAGGCAGTGCCTGTTCCCTCAGGAGCACCTGCCCTCTTTCACAGAATACCAGGGGAGCCCCCAGGCCTCTCCTTGGGGGGCCCCCTAGCCTCACCTTCTGTGCTGGCGTCATCCACCAGAATGATCTCCTTCAGCAGGACGGCTGGGGTGGTGTGCAGGACACTGTACACCGTCCGCAGCAGCGTGGACCAGGCCTCGTTGTGGAACACAATGATGACGCTGGTGGCAGGCAGCGGGGGGCAGCGCCGGAACTTCTGGTTGACACATCTGCAAGGATGAACGTGTAGATACAGCTCTCCAGGTCCCTGGGAGTTCCGGGGGCAGGGAGGGCTCGGTCCACGTATTCCTATAACCATCCTTTGCTCCTTGGATCCCCCAGCCTCCATTCCCCATTGGAGCTGGTAATAGCTGCTCCCTGTTTCCAGCTTCCCCACCATTTGCCACCTACTCTGAGCCTCTGCACAGGTCCTAACCAAGCCACTCCAAAACCTGTCTTCCCCAGAGCTGGCTCGGTGCCCCAGCGGTGATGCCGAGGGCATCCCCCTCACTTCTCTCATCTGCTCTAGGAGTTCCCAGGGCTGACTCTCTCTTCCTCAGTGATATGTGTGATGCATAAAGTGTAATCCAATCCAGAGGTCCCAGAGAGGAAGTAATAAAAGGCAACTCTGACATCTGAGAAAAGTGACTACAATTTCCATACTCAATAAGAGGAAAAGGCTTTTCTCTTTACAATGTACAGTTTCTCTCTAATCCATTTCCTCATGAATTCCCTGGAATCTGATACTATTATCACAAACAATTTCCTGTGACCTCTTCTCTATCCTCATCCACTCCAGCCACTCTGTGGCACTTGGCCACACTGCCACCATCTCTGACACGCCATCTCGGCTGGGGGCAGGAATGTGTGAATGCTGGATCTCAAGGAGTCATGTGGCCTAATGACATTTTTTTTTTAATCATTATAGTTTTAAAAAATATATATTTATTTTATTCATTTATTTTGTTGCGACAGGTCTTAGTTGCGGCTTGTGGGCTCCTTAGTTGTGGCACATGGGCTCCTTGGTTGCAGTAGGTGGGCTTCTTAGTTGTGGCATGCAAACTCTTAGTTCTTAGAGAGAAACTGTACATTGTGTGGCATACATTTGGGATCTAGTTCTTAGTGTAGCGTGCATGTGGGATCTAGTTCCCTGACCAGGGATCAAACCCAGGCCCCCTGCATTGGGAGCATGGAGTCTTAACCACTGCGCCACCAGGGAAGTCCCTTGATGCCCATTCTTAACCCCCTCTGCTGATCAGAGAGATTTCTCAGCAGCCTTCCAGAGGAGACTCCCAGACTTCCTCCACTGGCTGCCCTCACGCCCACTGCCCTTCCTTGCTAGGAGCCCTAATAACTTGGGGTGGTTCCATGTTCTAGGCCTCCAATACTAGGTCCTAGTCTGAGGAACCCCAGGTTCGAAGTCCTAAAGAATCATGAACTCGAGGACGGGAACTGCCATGTGAGAAAAGGCCAAAAAGGGTATTACTCTTGAGTTGGGAATGACAAAGTGTACATGAGAAAGACACAAAATCTTTGATGTGAGGACAGTATGAACACAGACTGAAGTGGCTGCGGCTCAAAGATCTAAGAACTGGTTCACTGCCTGGGACTGAAAGTACAAACAGCTTCAAATAAAGATTGGAATGAATTCTTGGCCCTGTGAGTCTTCACTGAAAGAAACCGGGAGGTGTGGGGATAATCCTGACCACCAGGGCTGCTGTTGGGAAATGCCCTTTGCCAAGAGCTCAGCAGCGGAGTCCTGCAGTCTCTGGGGCAGGCCTCAGCATGCGGCAAGGCCACAGAATATGTGGCCTGCAGTCAGGCCTTCCCAGTTACCCCTAGGCCACGTCTGGTCCCAGCCTGGACAGAGGTCCTTTTTCTGTACCCTGTCACCTTCACAATTGTGTTTCACTCTCACAGGTCTCCCTGAGCCTCTGGCCTGACCATAATACGAACTCCACACAAAATCTTTGACGTGAGGATACAAAATCTTTTTGTATCAAAAGATACAAAATCTTTTGTGCCCTGGGATAAGGGCAATTGATAGGAAAAGTGAAGGCTTAGAGGAAATCCTTGCCCATACTCAAAAATCCCTGTCAGCCCTTTACCTGGTCCTCAGCCCGTGGCCATGGCCATACCAGCCACGCCTTTGGCAGAGCCCTGGCCTCACCCCAGGACACGGTGCTACTTACTCAGGGGGTCGGGTGTCCGGGCCCAGGGCCCTCTGCAGGGAGATGCGGTCGCTGGCGAAGGCATTGAAGCAGTGCTTCTCATAGCCCTCTTTCTTTTCCTGGGTCTCCTGGGGCGTCCACTGTTTCTTCTGAAATGCTTTCCCATCTGCCCCAGGGCCATTGGGGTCCTGTGGTGGCCGTTCCCAGAGGGGCTTCAGCTCAGCTGGCGCATAGAACTCGGGGAGGCAGGTCCGGTTTGTGGAGGCCAGTGTCTGCTGGGGCTCTGGAGCCCTGATCTGGAACCTGGGCATTGAATCCCTAAGGTTGTGCACGGCCCCCAGCATGAGGTCCAGGACATGATCCTTCCGGCTCACCAAGGATTTCAGCCATGGTTTCTCTGTGGCCTGCTCCCTGCCGCTTACATCCCTCTGCAGGATGAAGAGGAAGAGCACGAAGGCGCTGCCCACCATGGCCAGGCGCACGGCCATGTGGCGTCTGCGGAGCAGCCTCATCCTCTGGAACCAGTGGAAACCCTGGCTGGGTCAGCTCCAAGCGCTGGCCCGGCCCTGTAAATAGCCTGATGGGTTGTGGTGGCCACACCCTGGGGCCTCGGCCTGAGAAGGGGGGGATGAGAGAGAGAAATGACCCAAGGCAGTGGTGGGGAGGGAGTCGGGGGATTCGGGTTCGCGTCCAGGCTCTGCTGCTGAATGGTGACATCACCTTAGCCCAGCCACGTCACTTTCCTGCACCTAAATTTCCTCCATCCCGAAAATGAGGAAAATGGACTCTGTTTCTTTTCTGCCCTAAGATTCTGACATTCATGGATCTAGAGTAATTGGAACACTGAAACTCTACATGAAGAGATTTAATCAACTTAACCACTTTGAGAAACAATTTGGCATTCTCTAGAAAAATTTAAAACGTACATACCCTAGGACCCCACAATTCCTCTCCTGGTTTTATATCCCAGATAAACTCTGGTGCACGTATGCCAGGAGGCATGCACAAGAACGTTTCTAGCAGCACTGACGAAAAAGGCAAAAATCAGAAACAATCCAAATGTCTGTCAGCATTATAATGAATAAATAGCGTGAAACATCCACGGCACAGAGGACTGCACAGCAGTGACAAAGAATGAGCCACTTCTACATGCCACAACTTGGATGCAATGTTGAGTGAAAAAAATCACGTTGCAGAAAGATACATCCAGTGCTCGGTTCTGCAGCACATAGACTAAAATTGGAACAATACAGAGAAGATTAGCATGGCCCCTGTGCAAGGATGACACGCAAATCTGTGAAACGTTCCATATCTTTTGCAGCACTATTTACAACAGCCAGGACATGGAAGCAACCTAAGTGTCCATCGACAGATGAATGGATAAAGAAGATGTGGCACATTTATACAATGGAATATTACTCAGTCATAAAAAGAAATGAAACTGAGTTATTTGTAGTGAGGTGGATGGACCTAGAGTCTGTCATACAGAGTGAAGCAAGTCAGAAAGAGAAAAACAAATACCGTACGCTAACACATGTATATGGAATCTAAACAAACAAATAAAAAAGGTTCTGAAGAACCTAGGGGCAGGCCAGAAATAAAGATGTAGAGAATGGACTTGAGGACACAGGGAGGGGGAAGGGTAAGCTGGGATGAAGTGAGAGAGTGGCACTGACATATATATATTACCAAATGTAAAATAGATAGCTAGTGGGAAGCAGCTGCATAGCACAGGGAGATCAGCTCAGTGCTTTGTGACCACCTAGAAGGGTGGGATAGGGAGGATGGGAGGGAGATGCAAGAGGGAGGGGATATGGGGATATATGTATATGTACAGCTGATTCACTTTGTTACGCAGCGGAAACTAACACACCACTGTAAAGCAATTATACTCCAATAAAGAAGTTAAAAAAAAAAGATACACCCAGTATGATTCCATTTATAGAAAATTTAAAAACACATAAAACTAAGCAACGTATGTTTTATGAATACAAAAATGAATATGTGTGGGACTTCCCTGGCAGTCCAGCGGTTAGGACTCTGTGATTTCACTGCCATGGGCCCAGGTTCAATTCCTAGTCGGGGAACTAACGATTCCCGCAAGCCGAGAGGACTGGCCACAAAAAAAAAAAAAGAATATGTGGTAGAGCTACATATAAAGAAAACTAAAGAAACAGTGAAACCAAAGTTTCTGAAGAGGGAGGAAAGATATGGGAATAAAGGCATACAGGCGACTTCAAAGTGAAGTGATTTTTTTTAAAGCGGATGGTGGCGGGACTTCCCTGGTGATCCAGTGGGTAAGACTCCTCGCTCCCAATGTAGGGGGCCCAGGTTTGATCGCTGGTCAGGGAACTAGATCCCGCATACATGCTGCAACTAAGAAGTCTGCATCCTTAACTAAAGATCCCTCATGCTGCAACTAAACAAGTTCCTGCGTGCTGCGACTAAAAAAGATCCCGAGTGCCTCAACTAAGACCCTGAGCAGCTTAAATAAATGTTAAAAAAGAACAGTGTATGGTGGTTGCTGGTGGCACTGCTCTTCTTTGTACCCTACACATATTTTATAAATATTCTGTATCTGCTCATATTTAATTAAAAAAATCTTTTTAAAAATCTAAGATTCTAATGATAGCACCTTCTGGCAGGAACATGGCTTCCAGCATGTACCCCCACGTACGTGGTCCCAGACCTCAGAGGAAGAGTGATTGTAAAACTTTCTGTACACAGCTCTGCAAGTATAAGGCTCAGGGGTTAAGGACTAGACATTGGTGGCAACAAACCTGGGCACAAATTCTGGACCTGCCGCTTCTAATAATAGCAACCTACTTCCTAGGGTTGTTTGTTGTAAGCACTAAGTTCAATGAAATAATTCATGGAAAAAGCTTAGCAGTCTCTGCACCCAGTAAGTGCTCTAAAAGTGTTAGTTTCTATCAGTAGCAGCTGTGTGACCCTTGGGCAAATGAGTTAATCTAAGCCTCAACTTCCTCATCTGTAAAGTGGGGGTAACTAATACCTAACCCACAGGGTGGTGGGAAGGATTAAATCAAAAATAATGTATGTAGAGTACTCGGCAGAGCGTCTGGCACAGACTCAGCCTTCAATTAGTTCTATTATTATCATTAATAAATCCCTGCTCAGTTTCCCAGGAATTATCCTTAAACACCTGGTCCTTGGCCAAAGCCACACTCCTTACTCTGTTGTACTTAAAAGTAACTCCAGCTGAGCTGCGCTGTTATTTAAACATACAAGCTGCTGCCTGTGGAGAAGCCTGGTGTTCAGAGTCACTTGGATCCACTTGGGGCACACGTGGCTGTCACGATATCAAGGGGGAACGGGGTCACTTTGGGTGTGGGGGGGGAGACAGGTCATTTTCTTTTAAAACGTCAGATGCAGCAGCAGAAGCAGCAGCAAAGATCAAATCAAATCAACTCTCTTTGAGTGTCTATTTTATATCAGGCGTTGTCTGGGAGACGGAAGAGATTTGTTCATTGCGCCAGTATTGACTGAGCTCCTGCTTCATGCCAGGTGCTCTGTCAGATGGAGGAGATACAGAGATGCGCAAGCCCAGCCTTCAAGGAGCGTACGGTCAACTGGGGGAGTCAAATTTTAAACAGAGATCACCCAGTGAGAAGACAGCATGAGAGAGGCACCCTCGGGGGCTGAAGGAGAGAGGATGAGGTCATGTCAGCCCGTGGGGGAGGGGGATGTTTGTGAAGCCCCTCAGGGGAGAAGCTTGGGCTGAGCACTAACACACAAGTAGGGGTTGGCCAGTGAGGTGAGCACATTTCAGGCAGAGGGAACAGCACACAGAAAGCCCTAGAGGCAGGAGACAGTGTGGCCCATCAGAGAATTCCAAGTAGTTTGGTTTGGTGGGAGTGTGAAGCCTGATGGGAGTAGCAAATGATGGGCCTGGAGCGGTGGCTGAAACCAAGCCATCGTGGCAAGGAGTCTGCCCTTGACCTGAGGTATGGGGAGCGGTAAAGGATTAGTGGGAACCCAGCATGACAGGAAGTGTAGTAGGACAGCTGGTGGAGCGTGTCCAGGAGATGGACCTAACTGGCAGCTGGAGGGCCAGTTAAGAGGAGCTTGGGGGTCTGACCCATGAGAGCAGCAATACAGATGAGGAGGGAAGATATGGTGTTAGGAAAACTCCCGTGGGTGATGGGGTGGGACAATTCATCCCAGCTGGGACACAGATGGACAGAGAGAGGTGCGAGACCATCCCTCTCCCCATGGGATTTTAAAATCTAGTTAGAGAACAAGAACCGGTAGCACCGGGTTCAGGTGGCACCCGTCCAGGGAGGGAACAGGAGTAGGAAAAAGATCTTTCACTGAATACCCTTTTGCACTTTGAACCCTGACTACATTACCTATTCAAAAATCAATAAAATTAGAACTGAAGAATAGCACAGACAAGTTGACAACCGTAGAGTTCCCTGTGGGCTTGAAGAAGGCTTCAAGGGGGAAATGGAGATTCAGCGTAGAGGTGGTGTCCTGTCCCAGGGGTTGCTGGGCCGGCACAAAGGGTTCTGCCTGACACGGACACCTCATCAGTTCTGCAACTGCCCCAGCTAAGCAAAGACTGAGGGCCGCAGAATGGGGAAGTGTTCGCCATGACACTGTTGAACCATCCTGCAGGCTGCATCTTCCCTGATACTTTGTCTACCTTCCACTCCAGCAAGAAAGAGGGAGCACAGTTAGAAACAAAGGCGTGGTACAGGCATATCTCAGAGATATTGTGGGTTCAGTTTCAGACCACTGCAAGAAAGTGAGTCACACAATTTTTTGATTTCCCAGTACATATAATAGTTACGTTTATACTATACTGTAGTCTATTAAGTGTGCAATAGCATTACGTCAAAGAAAAAGGAAAAAACCTTAATTTAAAAATAACACTGTTGGGAAAATGGCAGTGACAGACTTGCTCAACACAGGGTTGCCACAAACCTTCAATTTACAAAAAAACCCTGCAGTATCTGTGAAGCAAAATAAAGCAAAGCACAATAAAACAAGGTATGCCTGTAAAGCTTAGTTACCAGCTGTTGCCAAGTGCTTAAGACTCACCTCTTCCAGGAAGGCCTCCCTGACTGACTCACACAGAATCACCCAGGTCACTCCAACTCCCTCATCCTGGCATTGCCTTGTAGTCCCTTGCAGTGTGGTTTCCCTTTGTTCCTTTTTTTCCCTCCTGGAGAGAGACTTGGGGTTAAGTTGAGCACTTCCCAGGCATCTGCTCTCTCGATCCAACCTGGCTGTCTAAGGCTTTCTCTCTGGTGCCTGCAGTTCCTCAAGGTACTAACCAAATCCTAAAATGAAACAAGACACCTGTGATTAGCCTTGGCAGTAAGGGACTCGGTCTCTGGTTTGTTTGCTCAGCATGCGAGAGATGGGAGAGTCCCTTAGAATGGACATATAATCTGATTCCGATGGAAGTCAGAAGACTTTGGGTTTAAGGATTCCTGCTCTCTGAGTAAGAAACGATTCCCAGAAGTGTGGCCGGCAAGGTCGGGGAGGTCACCAGCCTTGGGGAAGAAACAGCCCCTATTGTACACAGTCCTTTGTCAAGAGCAGGGCTTCACATGGTCCTCCCCGCAGTGCAGCTCCCTCACCTTCAGGCTGGCCACCAGGTCCACTGGCAAGTATGCCCATTGGCCCTCACCCACTCATTCCCCACCTGCTGCTGCTGGGTGTTCATTCCTAACTCTTTTTCCTCCAACCACCCTTGGGATTGCAACACATCAGACCATCTCGGTTTTAGTAGTGAGATGACGCCAGAAATCCTCTTATTCTAGGAAGACTTCCTAGGCTGAACAAATTGGACCTGTTTTCTTGGCCTCACCAGTCAGAACACAAATTTACCTTCTGTCCCTGGTATAAGGGAACTAAGGCTTCACCCAGTGCATTGTCTATCAAACTGTTGATTGCAACTCATTATAGGATTGTTAAATAAATTTAAAGTGTTGCAAGTCAGCATGAAAAAAAAAATTCTTTAAAAGATCAGACTAGGGCTTCCCCAGTGGCGCAGTGGTTAAGAATCCGCCTGCCAATGCAGGGGTCATGGGTTTAAGCCCTGGTCTGGGAAGATCCCACATGCCATGGAGCAACTAGGCCTGTGCGTCACAACTACTGAGCCTGTGCTCTAGAGCCCGTGAGCCACAACTACTGAGCCTGCGGGCCAGAACTACTGAAGCCCACACGCCTAGAGCCCATGCTCCGCAACAGAAGCCACCACAATGAGAAGCCTGTGCACTGCAACGAAGAGTAGCCCCCGCTCGCTGCAAGGCCTGGGCGTTGCAACGAAGACCCTACGCAGCCAAAAGTAAAAAAATTAAAAAAATAAATAAATGTATTTAAAAAAGAAAAAGATTAGACTAGACTAGAACAGAAAAGAAAATACCAACTGCCATTACATCACATGTAACATGGGTAAGTATTGTTTCATTCAAATTTCATTTCAGTTATTATAAATACGTATATAGAGTGTACTGAAAGTTCAGGTAGCACCCGAACTTTCAGTACCAGAAACCAGGTAGTATGGTTTTAAGCTTCAATAACTTCGTAAGTATAAATGCTACAGACTTACAAAGAACATCATTTGAAAGTTTTATTTAAATTTCTTTCACCTTATTTTTATGAATTTTGAATAACAAATTTTTATTTTAATGTTTGTCTCTGTCCATTGAAGATGATAAACATTTCCTGATACAAAACTAAAATGAAAAATCTGTTATTCAAAATTCACATAGGTAAAAGAAATTTAAATTATTACATTTTCAAATGATGTTTTTTGTTAGTTTGTAGAATTCATACCTCTTATGCGATTAAAGTGTAAAACTTTTCTAAGGATGTTCCCTGGCGGTCCAGTGGTTAGGACTCGGCACTTTCACTGCTGGGGCCTGGGTTTATACTTCTACTTTGGCCTTACCACAATCTGTCCTCTCTCACACCTTTGTGAACTCCTGGACCAGAGAGGACAGGTTATTTTCACCTTTTTAATCACTTGCAAAGTCTAGCACAAGGTTCATATGTAGCAGGTATTCCATAAACCCTTGTTAAATGAGATGAGGCCAGTGGGGTTAACATGACCCCTTTAAAGCTACAAGGGTGAGGGCTGGCTTCACTAAATGATGTTTTGAATGCACTTAGGCCAACAAGCATGTGAGTTACATGATCTGCTGTTACACACCAGCGTGGCACTTAGACTAGGTCTGAGTCCACTACTCTCATTTGACAGTGAGGCCAGAGTGGTTAGGTGACTTCTCTTGTGTCACACAGCTCACAGCTCTCCCAACTCCCAGGCCACTGCTCTGTTCCCACCCTCTTACCTCCCCCTTGGAGGTCACCTGGGGAGTTTGGGGACCAGGTTTGGCTCTCCTGAGCCTGGGGCAGGGCAATTTTCCAGAACCTCCCAATTCCACTCATAGACAACCTCCCCCCCCCCCCCCCCCCCCCCCCCCCGCCTCTACTCCTCCCTCTTCCCCTCCCCCCTCCTCCCACCACCCGCCAGGGCTTGCCCTCCTCCAACTCCCACCTAGGACTACAAATGCTTTAAAGATGCCGCAAATCAAAGTCCCAGGTAAAGTTTCGCCTTTTGTGAAAGCCGGGGTGGGGGTGGGGGTGGGGGTGGGGGTGGGGGGGTGTTAGTTACCAAGAACGTGCTCTTGCTGGCCAGGTGGCGTCTTGTAACAAAGTTTCTTTCTGTTTATCAGTGGAGCTGCTGACCTCCTGGAGACGTGGGGACCAGGAAGTTAGCAGTGGCAACACCACCAACAGGGATGTTTGCTTAGGTTGGTCAGACTACCGTTCAATTATAGGTTTATTCTTTGAAAAGTGATGACTGTTGCCGCTCTCACTGGGAGCATGTGTGTGGAGGAGATAACACCACGCTGGGGGTGGGGGGACGGCAGGTCAATTTCAAGCTACTGGTTGGGGGAGGGAGCCAAGAGGCTGTTTTGGACAAACGATTCTCCGTTTCTTCCCTGCCAGCACTTTCTGGACATCAAACCCTGCCTACATTTCACTTCCTCTGTTCTCATGCTGTGAACAAAGTAGCAAACTATCTGGTCCAAACTCCTCCTCCCACCTCTGACCCTTTGAATTACAGAATGCTGGGAGGTTTTCACTTTTCTCCATAATTACACTTTGAAGACACTTCAGCTTTCCCCCAAGACTAAAGCTGCAGTACATGGTTATTTTCCCAGAAAGGTGCACTGAAAGTTATTTCAGTAGCTAGTCTGTCAGGTTTTCTCCCTGGTAGATGCAGGTTTATGTTTTGTTTGCATAGCATTTTAAGCTTTAGTTACCCAAACAGATTTTTCCATTGAAAAACCCAACCCAACTTTACTCACACTGTACACCTAGAATATGCTTGGCATATAGTAGGTGCTCAGTAAATATTTCTTGATTTATTCCAAGTTTGTAAAAGTCACTGAAAATCAAAATAATATGTGACCAAGCAGAAAGTTCAACAGCTCACAGGTTTTTGTTACTGGATGGAGGACCTCCAGGCCCTGCCAGGTGAGGCAGGGATGTGCAACTATCTCAAACTGAGCCTTGAGACTCCTCGGAATCCAGGGATAAAGGAGGACCCCAGGAGGGTATGAGCTGGGATTCCCTAATTATCTAGGAACCCTGGTGACAATCAGGCTGGGTTTGAGAGAAGGCAAAAAAAAGAACTTGGATTGAGTCTTATCATCCTTTTGATTGTCAGAGGAAGGGGAACGGGTGGGGGAGTTTAACAGGAGGGGTATTCCTGCAGGCTTGCGCTGGTCTCCAGATTGGGGGGCAGGTGATGGTGAGGACAGAACCGAAGTTTTCCCTTCTGTCCTCACCGCACAGGGTGCTCCTGGCAGTAGGACTTCTGCTTAGGGCCACTGGATACTCAACGTGCCACACCCTGAATTCAGTGTCTGTGCCCTGCCCCCTAAGCTAGCCAGCCTTCCCAGTTTCCCCACTGCTGCCAGTAGTGTCGAGATCCTGGAAACAACTCTTGGCCCTGCTCTACTCCCAGACACGGAGTTTCTAAACAGTTTTCAACATCAGGTTCACTCCATGCCCATGCCCAAGTCCTGCTGATTCATTCTCTCTGCCTCCCAGATCCTTCTCTTCCTCTCCACTTTTCAAAACCGTCATCTGAGACTGTGCTCTTATCGCCCAATATCTGGAGAATCAGCAGACACTGCCTGCCAGCCTCCTTTGCCTCAGGCCTCTCTCTCTTTCACAATCAGAGGAGCCATATTCTTATTCCTTTAGTGCCATTTGATTGTAGCAGAAACATGGCCTGGGCAGTCTGCTTCCTGTTTGCTACTCACCCTCACTGTCTATCTTTTCCTCTTCAAAGTGTTTCCCTAAGCAAGCCATGTTCCCTTTCTCTCAATTCTTACCTGAAACTCCCCTCCTCCGAGGAGCCTTCTTAGACTAAGGTGCATCTTACTGCCCTCAGTATCTGGGTGTATTTGTTTCCAAGTTTCACTGCCCATGTTTCCCCACGTGGGACTTCCTCACTAGATTTTTAGGGGGGAGGGAGAACCAACAAGTCTAGACGTTGCGCCACATAGATTCTGTTTTCTTTCTTCTTCCCAATCCTTAACTCCTAGCCCCCAATCTTTTGCCTCTTGTATGCTTTTCCCAACAGTTCACCCAGCTTTCTAACCCCTGCAGCATCTCTCTGTCCTGAGGTATTTGGTTGTTAATTCCACTGCCCTGATCTGTCTGTTCTTTGTTTTCTATCATATGCAGAGCTGAGGGTGAGGATTGGGTTTCCTCCTTTCTTCAAATCTCTACCTAGGGCTCAGGACCAGGTTGTACAGGGCACAGGAGAATAACCTGACCTCCCAGGGCTCTCAGGTGCCACAAAAGAGTCTTGTAACAGTCCTTTTTCTCCCCAGACTGAGCCCATCCTCGTTCACTGGGCAAGCCTTTTACACAGCACAATTACAGCTTTGAGCTCAACACAGTGACAGGCAGTGCCCTGCACTTGACCTCCCATTTATTCAAACCCTCACTCTCATTCCCATCAAAGGAAAGGACATTTTGGGCCTTCCCAGAGAGGGGCAGAGGGGTGTAGGAGGAGCCAGGTTCGCCCAAATCTTTGGCACAGTCACTGGATCCCTCTGGTACACAGAAAGCCACTTTGGTGCTCAGCTTCACTTCTAGGGCTGGAGATGTCAGAACACATCCATGGAGCCAGAGGAGGTTCAGGACAATACCACCGCCATTTTTAATATTACTACTTACCATATCAACAAACAGTTGTCTTTTCCATTTTACACATAAGGAAACTGAAGCACAGGGAGGTTTAGTAACCTCACCAAGGTCACAGAGCTAGGAAGTGGCAGAGGCAGAATTTGCTCCCAAGCACATGTCTTTCCAAAGCCCACTGTCTTAACCATGACACCAAGTGCTGCGTTGCACTTGGAGCATTGCCAAAGCATTTTCATATACTCCTTGTCATTTGCTCCCACCCAGGGAGTGTTTATGTGATCTGGCCAAGGCTAGACAGCTAAATTGGTGACACAGCTGAGCCAGCTCTCTGCCTCCATTATACCCACTGCCTCTGCCCTAGGGTGAGCTGCCCCTCTTGATTCCTAATTTCTGTTCTAGACAATGGCTACATGGGCTAAGCCCATGGTCACATCTCCTGTTCAGTTTTCTCCCAACTGAATTTGGACTAAGATGTTTTTGATCTCAGAGGGCATTTGACATTCCTCAGGACTTCCCCTTTTCAGGTGTGAGTTCTTCCATTCTGCTGTGGGTAGGAATCAGCTGTTCTGCTAACTGTGGTTAGTGATTACCAAGGATGAGGCCATCTCAGGCAGCCCAGTATCCTTCATGGTTCCTTTGACAGACCTGCCCTGCTTACTGCCCTGGTGCCCCTGAAAGTAGTTTTCTCTTGTTACCTCTGGGTGCCTAAAGTGAATGTCATTGTTGAGAAACAGGAGCTAGGGAAGCACCTGCAATGATACTGGCTTCTGCTGGATAATTTGAACTAAAGTATATTTCAAACCCCTCACATTAGCTTGTATTATCACACGCATTTGCCTGTCTAATCTTTTCACCCTTCCTGTGATGGGCAGAGACACAGCTCATCGTAGGAGAGGAGAATGAGGCGGGGGTAGTGCACACACATCTCTGGCAAAATGAGCCCCAGGTTCCTTGGTGTGTCCAGAGTTGTTAACTTCATGCAGTGTCTGTAAACTGCATTTGTAGGTCTGGCAGTGCACTGAGAGGGCAGCATTAAAATCCTCCCTGTGAATGTTGCAATGGGTGGTTGGCTAATAGCGGGGTCTGTTCTGCGCTTTGCTGGCAAATTGACACCCTCCCTCCACCCCCATACACACAGGAGAGCCCTGTCCTACCCGCTGCCGAGGTCAGGGTCTGGGATGACAGGGTCTGGGATGACTGGCTCTGGGGGCAAGTAACAAACTATTTCTCCTTTCGGTTAGCCTGGGGTTTGGAACAAGTGACAGGGAATCAGGAAGTTGGTGACAGTCACAATCATGAACACCCATCAGACTCCCTCCCCACAATACCGTGTACACAGCTCCCGCCCCCCAAAGGCCCAAGCCTCCAGAGGAAGAACATCTGAGGCCCTACGCCCACCGGGAGGCTTCTCACCGCTAGCCCCTTCGCTCAGGAGCAGCGTGGCACCGGCAGGAGGAAACCTCTCTGAAAGATTTTCTGTAGCGGAGAACAGGGGGTGGCCCAACGTGGGGAGATGGGGCACAGAAGGGGTGCGGGGGGATGGGTGGGTGAAGGGCAGAGGCCACAGGGTCCCGAGAGAGTGCGCTGTCTAGTCCCTCTTCATCCTACCCCTCCAGGTCCCAGAGACCTGAGCTTTTCTTTCGTCCTTTCAGGAGGGCGCAAAGGTAGAGGGGGTCCTACCGAGGGAGGAGCTAGAGGCCACCACGACAGATGGACCAGCCCGGTCCTGCCCCTTCATTTTACTGTCGGGGGGTGGCGAGGAAGAACAGGAGGAGTAGAAGGTGGGCGGAGGGGGGAGGTGGCGAGCAAGGACTTGGCAGAAGCGAGCTCGACTGGTGGGAAGTCGCGAGAAGCAGGAGAGCTCTGGGTTCCAGGTCCAGGGGAGGGTCGCGGGCTGCTTCTGCCGCTTACCTGTCGCGCCCAGGAAGAGCCACAGCCGCGCGGCCGTGCAGGTCGCGGGTTTCCCGACGGGAAGTCCTGGAGGGCGGGGCCGGGGCGGGCCCTGCACTGCCGCTGGGGCGCGTCCTCCCCGCCTCTCCCGGGCCAGGTGCAGGCGGCCATCCGCCGCGCCCCCGAGCGCTGCAGCGCGCCGCGGAACGCCCGGCTGCCCCGAGGTCGCCTCCGGCCTTATGCACCCAGCCCGCCACCGCCGCCGCTGCTGGGAGTCCGGCTGCTCCAGCTTCTCTGGATCTCAGCAAACCCCGGGGGGCAGTCTCCGTGGCCAGGTTCTCAGCGCCGGTAAAGATCGGAGGGTCCTAGCCACCCCAGAGACGACAGGCATTAGCCGAGCCGCCGGCGGCGGAAGCAGCTTGTTTATGGAACCGCAGCGTGTGGCGCGCGGGCTGAGGGGCTGCGCTGCCTGAGGGGCTGCGCTGCCGGAGCGCTCAGAGCCGGGCAGAGAGGCGCCCCTGGTCTCCGTCCCAGGTTTGCTTCTCATCGCCGGGGTGGTCCCTAGCAAATGACTCCTCCCCTCCATCCAACAGTGAGAGCAGGGAATTTGCTGTGTGCCCCGAACAATGCTAAAAAAAGCCTTCATGTGCCAGGTCTCAGGTAAATCCCAGCCCTAGCAAATAGCTACGATTATTGTCCGGAATATACATGGGAGGCGGCTGATAACACAGCTAGCAAGTGCTCCTCAAAAGTGTGGTTCCTTGACCAGCAGCGTCAGCGTCATCGGGTAATTTGTGAGAAATGAAGATTCTTGGGCCCCACCCCAGACCTAAATAATCCGAAACTCTGGGGATGGGGCCCGCAATTTTATCTTTAAAAGCCCTCCGGGTGATTCTGGTGCATACTCGACTTTGAGAACCACTGAACGAGTAGAGACAGAATCCAAATAAGTAAGTTCAGTTCCTACAGCCACGCTCTGAATCATCCCCCTCGGGCGGCTCACCGGTTCAATCCAGCTCTAAGGTTCTGTGATGTAACCTTTTGGGTCCTTGTCTCAGTAATAGAGAAGGACCCCTCCAAATAGCCGATAATTTGGAAATTTTCTGGCGTGGAAAGTTCGACCACCAATTTTGGTTTTCTTCTGTTTTGATATTTAAACGCGTTTGTGTTTCTAAGTCTGTAAGACCTGGGAGCAGGGGCGTGGGTGGGTAGATCTGAGCAAGAAGGCAGTTGTGACATGAACTGGGAAGGGCAGGGGAAACTACTGGGGATTAACAGTTGGATGGAGAGAAGTAACCTTGTTTTCTAATCTGGGACCCCAGGGTAGAATTGAGCTATTCAGAAGGAGGCCAGAGTTATTCCAGTGATGGATTCTGGAGAAAGGAGGCCAGTGGAGCATGGAGAAGAAGATCTTGCCTAGCCACACTAGATCGGGAAGCAGGTGAAGGATGGACATTCCCAAAGGGGTAGAAAATGGAGGCATCCACTCACTCTCAGCCTGGTCACCTATCTCCTCCCCTAACACCAAGCAGCTGAGTAATCCCGCCCCAACTCCCTTCCTTTCACATCAGAGACTCTGTCTGGGGTTTAATCCCTAAACAGAGACTTTCTACAGAGTTTGCCTTGATCGTCCGTTTTGGTTCCTTTACAGACCCTCAGGGTTCATTCTCGTTCCCACTGCTCCAGCTGCCACCCTTGTCACTTGCCTGATTCCACAGCTATTTTTCTCAGAATAAGGGCATTTCCTGTTGAAGACTGTGGGATGCTGCCCTTCATTTCTCTCTCTCCGGGGGCTCGACACTCCTGTGCGCGTCTGACCCTATAGTCTTTGCACCACCCTTCCTCTTGATCCTGATCTGACCCTTGAGCCTTAGTCAGGACCCAGCCTGACCTGAGGGTGATGGGCTCATCTGGACTCACAGCCTCAGTTCTTCCCCAGAACAGAGTCATGACTGCTAACCCCATCCCGGAGTCCCTGAGAGGCTGATGCCCAAGGAAGCAGCATTGGTCTGTGTTGTGTGTTCCACATTCTGGAAGCAAATTACTCATTCAGTTTTACTTTACCTGACTCTGATTTTAAACATGACTTTGAGTCCTCAGAACAATGAGCTGCCTGATTTGGAGGTGCATGTAGTCCACAGGATGTGTGACCACACTGACTGAGCTGTTCTTTTTTAAAACAATTAATTAATTAATTTTTGGCTGCGTTGGGTCCTTGTTGTTGCACACAGGCTTTCTCTAGTTGTGGTGAGCAGGGGCCACTCTTGATTGTGGTGCACGGGCTTCTCATTGAGGGGGCTTGTCTTTGTTGTGGAGCATGGGCTTTAGGTGCACGGGCTTCAGTAATTGTAACACGTGGGCTCAGTAGTTGTGGCGCACGGCCTTAGTTGTTCCGCAGCCTGTGGGATCTTCCTGGACCAGAGCTCGAACTCGTGTCCCCGGCTTTGGCAGGCAGATTCTTAACCACTGCGCCACCAGGGAAGTCCCATGACTGAGCTGTTCTGTCCTCGCAGGAAGGACTGGAGGCGAGCCACACAGAATGACTGCATGGCAGGCCACTTAAAAAATAGTTTTCTTTAATTGAAAACATTATAAAGGCACCTGGTTAAAAAAAATTCAAGCACTAGCAAAAGGTATACAGTGAAAGATACATTTCACTTACTCCTCTCTGGAAATCATCTGTGCCTACTCATGACCGCAACTTTCCATCATTAAACTCTTCTGCAGGGCAGGCTTGGATTCCCCACTCCTCAAGAAGTCCTGTGAATTTCTTTCTTTCTTTCTTTTTTTTTCTTTTCTCAGAATCTTATTCTTATTTCTTGCCATTTTAGTTTCTGTTTTTGGGTGTTCTGAAGTTTCGCTTTTCACAGCAGTGTACTTCAGGGGTTTTCCCCCAGAAAGGCAGGAAGTGTGGTGGGGAGCAGATGGGTGGAAGCAAGCGAGACAAGAACAGCTCTGGGAGGCTATTGACATCAGCCTTGGTCTTTATGGAGTCTCTCCCTTATGCCTGTGGTCCCTGGCGAGGGGATGCCCACCTCCGGGTGGGGCAGAATGAAGGAGACCTGCCCACCAGGAGGAGGTGCTGGCTTCACTTGGGAGGGAAAGTTGGACGGAGAAGCTGCCACGAGCACCCCAGGGAGGTCAGGAGGGAGGGCAGGTCCACCCACCCTGCCCCAGACTGTACCCCTCCCCCACCCTCTGCAGGTGCCTGACCAGCGGAAGGAACCTAACACGTCCCTTGAACATCTTTAGTCTCAGTTTCTTATCTGTAAGGACTAATGATACCTTAGGGGTGGTTGTGCAGGTGGAGCTGAGAACTGATGCGAAAATGGCATAGTTCAGGTCCTCTGTTACATCCATTTATCTCTTTTCTCCCCCTATTTCCCCCTTCCTCTTTCTCATCTCATTCCCGTGCTCTGAAGAGAAACCATCAAAGTGAGAAATGTTTTAGGAGCCCAAGCAGAGCTGTTCCAAGTTCTGCCGTAATCACTCATGCATCACAGTTCACTCTGCTCTGCGGGCCTCAACTTCCTCATCCGTAAAAAGGTATAATATTATTTTTACTGTTGAGTTGTTACATTAAATAAGTAAAACGTTTAACCCAGTGCCTGGTATACAATAAGCACACAATAAATGTTAGGATGTCAGTCGTTATCACTAGCTGTTGTCCTTCTTCCCTTGCTACCTTCAACAATACCATGTTAGCCCACCATGCTTTAGCTCTGTGCTAGGTATTGAGTAGGACCAGAGACACGAAAGTAAACAATCTGTTTCCTTCTCCTCAGGACACTAACCTAGGAAGGGAGGTTGATAAACGTAAAAAGGATTAGGACAGGGCAGAGCCAGGACTCTAAAGCAAGGCAAGTGCTTTGGGTTTAAAATTGAAGGGGGCACCAAAAACTCAGTAATCAAGTAGTATATAATGTAATATTTAAAAACATCAAAATTAGTGCAAAAGATATCGATGATGAACAAAATATGAACAATTTAAAACAGAGTAGTGCTCTGCTGAGCCATATTGGAGCCTGAGGTAAAAGAAAAAATGTGGACCCCATGTCCATGCTTTTTTTCTATTAATTTTTTTTGGCCTCGCTGCACAGTTTGTGGGATCTTAGTTCCCCAACCAGGGATCGAACCCAGCCCCTCATCAGTGAAAGAACAGAGTGCTAACCACTGGACCACCAGGTAATTCCCCCATTTTTCTTTTATATAACTGAAGCCTCCTTATATCATACAATGAATAATTGTTTACTCTCTTGGGAAACGTGGGAAAGGTGCATTATGACTAAGGACACTTCCACTTAAATTACACACGATTTTCTTAAAAGCACTCAAGATACCCAGGATCTGTGTGTACTTTTTAAAAAAGAGAAATTTAATAATTGTGAAGAACATCTACATGCTTGCAAGATTTTGCTATGAGAACTCTTTCTGCTGAAAATGATGATATATTATTTATTTAATTTTTGACGGTATGCGGGCCTCTCACTGTTGTGGCCTCTCCCGCTACGGAGCACAGTCTCCAGATGCGCAGGCTCAGCGGCCATGGCTTACGGGCCCAGCCGCTCTGCGGCATGTGGGACCTTCCCGGACCGGGGCACGAACCCGTGTCCCCTGCATCGGCAGGCGGACTCTCAACCACTGCGCCACCAGGGAAGCCCGATGATATATTATTGTTTAATAACTTTTTTAAAAAAAGAAAGAGATATGCACATTGAACCTTCTGAAACAAAGGTAATCGTATCTCAACCTGACAAAAATATAAGAATAAACTCTCCACCAGAGCAAACTCTCCCCCAGCTAACTGCAAAACCTCTGTTATCTATCCCTAAAAAATAAGAGAGGAGGTTCCTATCTTCTTAGGTATTTGAACAGACGATACATTTCCTTACAGAAGGTTGAAATATATATGATGGCACTGGAGTGTTGTTTAATATTGTTTCAGATTGACAGTAAAGGAGAGGTGATGGAATAACTCAATGGCATGTCTAATGTCCTGATTTTTAATGTCCCCTTAGTGTCCTGAAGTTTTTGCCTCACTGCTTCTTAATTCCCATGGAATCTTATTTATTTTCAATGGGTAACGTGCGTATGGCACAATGATCAAAAGTTCCTAAGTATAGTGAACTACTCCTATCCCTGGTCACCTAGTTTTCCTCCCCAGAAGCAGCCACTGTTAGCAATTTCTTTTGATTCTTTCTAGAAACATAGATCAGAGAAGGAGTCACCCTGATTTTAGCAAGTACCTTAAATAGTAGCTTTTTTCTTTTCTTTTCTTTCTTTTTTTTTTTGCCACACCATGTGGCATGTGGAACTTCCCTGACCAGGGATCGAACCCGTGCCCCCTGCAGTGGAAGCCTGGAGTCTTAACCACTGGACCACCAGGGAAGTCCAACTTTTTTCATTATATTGTCTGAAGTGGTTAAAGTTATTTTAAAAGCAATTAACTTACTGAGCGCTCTTTGTGCCTCTGATAGATTTCCAGTGGACTCTCTTGGGTTTTCTAGGCAGACAGACCTATGAACAGCATAGGATTTTGGCAAAGTGGAAACGGTTTTGGAGTGAGACCTGGGTTGAATCTGTGTCTGATTTTAAATCCAGCCTTTAAAAAATGTTGGCACTCTCAAAAAAAAAAAAAAACAAAAAATAAGTTGGCACCCTCCAAAAGCAGCATGTAAGTACAGAGTGGTCCTTCCCCACAGGTGTGGTGGGTAGAGGGGGCAGAGGCCACACAGAACCAAGGACTGCTCCTCTGCCCTCTCCTGGGTTTGTTTGACCTGGATCTGCATAGATCCAGAGGGCTTTGATCTTGGGGATTTCTAAACAGCCAGTGACCAGGAGGAGAGACTGAAGGGGAAGCCCTAAGCTACCTTTTCTTTCTCCACGAATGGAATGTGAGTTGTGTTTCCTGAGAGCAGATTAAGATAGATTCTATTGTTTGAAATCATGGATTTATGACTCTCTAAAGAGCTGCTAATTGTCAGCAAGACCTACAACCTCAGCCCACCCCCCATGTAGTAGTGGGAAAAAACAGTCCAGCACATGGGAATGGGTACAGGTCTTCTCACAGATGGGACCCACTGCCAGACAGGGAGTTGTTGGTATTGGGTGAGGAGTGGTACTAAGAAACACCTATAGTTGGTGAGGAAAAAACCCACATTCTTACTTACTCATGGAATTTTATCAATTTGAAGGGATGCCCCAGGACATCTCTGATCCCTTTATCCACTCCATGGAAAAGATGACTGGAGACGTGGATTATCTAGTTTATTTATATCACATAATTTTTTTCAACAGGACCTCAGAGGAGCATGAATGAACTCCTTTATATCTTACACTACCAGGAAAAGACAGACCTGAGGTGGTGCCTTGATATAAGTACAGTCCTCCAGGCTGCAGTAAGATGGGACAGCATTACATTGTCATAACGGGTGATGAGCTTAAACTTTGAAAAGGTAATTGGCTCCACTTACTAATTATCAAGACTTAAGATATCATGGGGTTCAGCAGTTACGCGAGGTTTACGGAAAACTATACCAGGCTTGCCAAACTACCAAGTGACTTACCAGGTACAAAACAAGGATGCCTCGCGAATAGAAGGAGGAGCCCCACTGTGGGGAGCTGGAGACAGACTTAGGACCCTGATGGGCTCTGTAATGTGTTATCCTGTCCTGGCGTTCAGTACCCTGAGGAGCCCACAGGTGCTGAATTTTTTTTTAATTAATTCATTTTATTTATTTATTTTTGGCTGCATTGACTCTTTGTTGCAGTGCGCGGGCTTCTCGTTGCCGGGGCTTGTCTCGTCGCGGAGCACGGGCTCTAGGGGCGCAGGCCTCAGTAGTTGTGGCTCGTGGGCTCTAAAGCGCAGGCTCAGTAGTTGTGGCGCACGGGCTTAGTTGCTCCATGGCATGTGGGATCTTCCAGGACCAGGGCTTGAACCCGTGTCCCCTGCGTTGACAGGCGGATTCTTAACCACTGTGCCACCAGGGAAGCCCCAGGTGCTGAATTTGAAGGCAGTAGTGGTCAGGGTATTTGACCTCCTGGCATTTTTGGTCCCTTGGCCATTAGCTCAATATGGTGATCTCCTTGCCAGTGACGGGCAAAGAAGTGTGTCTACTGGGGGCCTGCGGGAAAGCTTTCCATTCCTTTGAATGAAACAGATACAAGAATAAGACAGCCTCTTAAAAGCCTATCTGAGAACAAAGCCCACACAGTGACAAGGTGGAGCAAAGGGATGACAGAACCTGGGCCACCACTGACACTGGTTTTTTTTTTTTTTTTTTTAATGTTTATTTATTTGGCTGTGCTGGGTCTTAGTTGCGGCACGTGGGATGTTTGTTGCCACGTGTGAGATCTTCATTGCCACGTGCAGGATCTTCATTGCTACATGTAGGATCTTTAGTTGCGATATGCGGATCTTTAGTTGTGGCATGCGAACTCTTAGTTGCGGCATGTGGGATCTAGTTCCCTGACTAGGGATCGAACCTGGCCCTCTGCTTTGGAGCGCAGTCTTAGCCACTGGACCGCCACGGAAGTCCCCACCACTGAGCTGGAGCTTATACTGCTCATGGGGACCATCCTATCCTGGTATCTGTTATGTGAGATAACTCAGTGGGCTGTTCTGGAGCCAAGGGAAGGATAGGGGGCACCAGTCCAAAGCGACCCAGACCTCCTCTAAGGACATTCAGATTTTGCTTTGAGTGTACAAAAACAAGAATTTTCTGTAGAACCTGGAGCACAACAGTGGAAACAATCCTACCTGGGGAGTCAGAGAACCTCAGAGCTGATATGACCCTCATCTTTTAACTCCCATGGCGAGGAAGCCATGTCTGAATGGGAGCCTTAGCCTGCTGCCCACGTGAGCAGCTCCTCTGAGCCCTCGCAGAGGAGGGAAGCACTGGAGCTGGGACTCATGCACCTCTTGCCTTCGGGACCAGAGAGTAGGAGCCCAGGGAACGTTCTGGAGGTGCCAGGTCACCTCGCCCATTCTTCACAGGGTTACCCCACAGTCAGATGCTATGGGGGAGGCACATCTCAGTATATGGGGTGGGAAGCCCTGATAGAACGCCCCCCAAGCAAAGGAAAGACTTGGAGAGTGACGGCATGGGGTTCCTCAGTTAGCTGGCAGTTCTGTAATCGTGGGCAAATTGTTCAACCTCAGTTTTCTCTTTTTAAAAAGAAGATATTGAGGTGAGTCTGTTGTGGAATTTGATGAGCTAATGTATCTAAATCACTTGTAATGTGCTCAGAATATAATGAATGGCTTTCCTGGTATGTGCCCATAACTCCTCCAGAAAGCCTCACCTGCTTGTTTTCAGCGTTTGGGCAGGAGCCACACAGCTTTTTGATGAGCTTGGCTGACTGTGGAGTTTGGTCTGGGTTTGAGGCTGGGCAGGAATGACCACTTGGATCCAGTTCAGAGTTCTTTTGTGTTGGTTTATTCCCCAAGGAGCTGAAAGCAGTCCAAGGGATAGAAATGAGACCAGGGTACATCCAGGTGGCTCCCCACGGCCTCTTGTGTCAGTTCCCAGAGAAGCATCCCTCAGAGTTTGGTGACGTTGGCAGCCAGCGGGCAGGAAGACGTCTGCCAGAATGGAGGAGTGCAGAACTGCAGGTTGGCTGCCTTTGGACCCCGGGCACGGCACACCCAGAAACAACAAAAATACCTCGTAAGGCAATCATTCTGTTACTCAAGCCTGGTGACCCAGGTCTAAACTGCAAGCCTTGAAATTCTTCCTGGATCAGCCTTGGGACAGTCTGTCTCCCCTTATCTGCCCCTGTGCTGCAGGTAGGCAGCTGTTAGTCCGTAAAGAGCCTCATGAGTTGTGAGCAGGAGCCCCTTCCTCTGGGCAGGCGCAGACCTGTGTCAGGGCGTGGCTTGGCAAGCGAAGCGTGAACCGGGTGCAAGCTACACGGCCACCCGGAGCGGTCTCGGAGTTCCCATCTCTGTCCACAGCCTGCCTCAGTGATCTCTGCCTCAGAGGCAAGGGAAGGGGCTTCACTCAGGGTGAAACCAGACTCAGGGGCAAACTCTAGGAATCCACCTGCTTCGCCACTGTTGCTGTTTGCTGTAAGAATAGACGCAGATCTGATGTCAGGAGCTGCGTGAAGGAGACTGATGACTACTTAGGACCCGAACTGCCTACTGAGCATGAACTTGTCAGTCTGTGAGGCTGACTCCTGACCAAATGCAGGAGAGCCTGGGGAGCTTGACTCTGTACGGGGACAGACGGAGACTGGGACAGGACCGGTCAAGGGCAAAGGACCTTCTTTCTTCTTTGTCTAGCATGTTTTCAGGGAACCACCTTTGATTCTTAGTCCATGGAGTTCAGATGAGGCCCACCTCACTCCCCAGTACCAAGGGTGGACCTACAGACGGAGGAGGGCCCTGCCTTGACCAAAGGAGCCTGCATCCTCGCCCCGCTCAGCGGACAGCAGCGTCTACCTGCGGACACCACTGCACGTGACGATTGCCTGTAATCATCCAGATGTGGTGTCTGTCATCCTGGAGCAAAAAGCTAATGCTCTTCATGCCACCAACAACCTGCAAATTATTCCAGCCTTCAGCCTCAAGGATTCCCGAGACCACACCGTGCTGGGCCTGGCATTAGGGACTGGCACGCACACAACCGCAGCCCAGCTGCTGGGCTCCGGGGCTTGCATCCACGACACCATGTCAGACGGGCAGACCTTGCTGCACACGGCCATGCAGCGGCAGGACGGCAAGAGCGTGCTCTTTCTCCTGGAGCACCAGGCGGACATAAACGTCAGGACTCAGGCTGGGGAGACAGCTCTTCAGCTGGACGTCAGAAATCAGCTTCCCCTTGTCGTGGCTGCCACACGCACGTGAGGAGCTGGCACGTCTGGGCCAGATGAGACGGGGAACGCCCCACTGTGGCTCGCACTGGCACATAATCTGGAGGACATCGCATCCACTCTGGTTAGGCGTCGTTGTGATGCCACGTGCTGGGGCCCAGGACCTAGTGGGTGCCTTCGGACACTGCTGCACAGAGCCGTTGATGAAAACAAACGAGTCCATCGTCTGCTTTCTTATTCGCAGTGGCTGCGATGTGAATAGTCCCAGACAGCGTGGTGCTGATGGAGAAGGAGAGGACGAGGCCAGAGATGGGCGGACCCCCTTGCATTTGGCAGCCTCCTGGGGGCCGGGAGAGACGATACAGTGTCTTCTGGAGTTTGGTGCCACTGTAAATGCACAGGATGCAGAAGGAAGAGCGCCTGTCCACGTGGCCATGAGCAACCAACATGGCGTCGTCATTCAGCTGCTGATTTCCCACCCTGACATCCGCCTGCATGTCCGACACAGGCAGGGCCTGACCCCCTTTGCCTGTGCCAAGACCTACAAGAACAACAAGGTGGCCAAGGCCATCCTGAAACGAGAGTCTGGGGCTGCTGAGCAGGTGGATAGCAAGGGCCGGAATTTTCTTCACGTGGCAGTTCAGAAAGTGTGCTGTTCCCGATCAGTGTCTAGGCTAACGTGAATTCCAGAGTCCAGGATGCTGCCAAGTTGACCCCTTTGCACCTTGCTGTCCAAGCAGGCTCAGAAATTAATATAAATATGTATATTTATATATATGTATGTCATACGTATGTGCAAAGATCCTCTGGCCACCGTGATTAGTTTAGGGTTTAGCACATTACCCAAGCCAGGCTACTCAGAGCCTTTCCTGAGATATTTCCTGGAACTAGCAAAAAAGATGACCCCCTCCCCCCAGCCCCACACCTCTGATCCCCTACCCCACGTGACCACTGATGGAATCATTAGCTGGGAAGGTGACGTAAGTTCAGAGCAGCTAATGGCCATCTTTGCTATTACATGAGGAAGGAGAGTCAGCCTGAGCATGAAGACAACACTGAGAAAGCAAAGAATAAAGGTAAAGCACGAGAGGACCCTAACGTTATATTTTGTACTCCTGGATCCTGCTCTACCTGAAGTTGTTTATTCCTAGATTTCTCCCTTCTTCTGCTTTCTCTTTTTCTCCTTTTCTTTTCCATTTTTTCCTTTCCTTTACTGTCTCGCCCTCCCTCCCTCCCTCTGTTCCTGTTCCCCCTCTCTTCCTTCCTTTCTTCATTCTCATTTTGGTTGAAATTTGTTTGAGTGTGTTTTTGTTACTTGCAACCCAAAGAATCTGACCAGTAAACAATATGATGCACTGGATTAACTTACTGCTCTGGGAGAGAGGTGAAAGGGCTCTCTATGTTCATTTAAAACCAAGCCTGGCAGAGAGACAGCAGAGGGAAACTCCTAACAAAAACTTAGGAAAGGACACTTCTGGCTCTCCAAGGAGCAGAGAGAGTTGAGTGGTAACTCATAGTGTGGCAGGGTATGGGGGACACTTACAGATTGGGAGGGATGGACCACCCATCCTTTTAGGCTTTAACCTGTGAGATATACTCGAACAAGACAATTTCCCAGATAGGACTTGGAGATAGCTGGGAGACCAGGGAACTGGAGGGCTTCCGCTTGGGAGACGTCCCCAAGTCTAGAGAGGCAAGAGGCTGTTGCAGGGTCTGGCCTATCCCTAAGCCCCTCAGGACATGGTGTGCCTCAGACCCTGTTAGTGCTGGGTGAGCAGAGAGTTCACCATTTCTCCACTTCACTACTACATTAGCTTCAGGCCTGTTGACGTTCTGTGGCCAACCATGTCCCCCATGTTTGCTTTGGAGAGATTGTACCGAGTTCCCTAGTGAGGTCTTCCCTGTTGCATATAAAGAGCGCCTCTGTAACCTTCCTTTGTGCAAATCTTTGGCCATTTTCCTAGGGTTACCTGCTAGAAGTGGAACTTGCTGGGTCAAAGGCTATGAACATTATTAAGGTTTTTGATTCTTATTCCAGGAGGCACTATTATCCATTACGAGAAAAGAGATGTAAAAAGTCCCCACCCTTGTTGGCTAGGAGAGGGCTGATGGCTAAATAACTAGAGTAAGAGGTGACCTGTTTTTCAGAAAAACAGAGCCATATCACAATGTCTATAATAAATGGAATTAAGACCACAAAATGTGGTGTGGGTGCAGCAGATCACATAGCATTAAACAAATTGGACTGCCTGGTTCCCTGAAGATACATGGGTCAGAAAGCACCAGAAAGACCTAATGGGGTTATCAGGGTGCTTCCTTGAATATAGGAAGTGTCGGGACAGTAACAACTGAAGTTGCATTTACTGAAGGCGACTTTTGTGTAAACAGGGTTAGGACCGGAGGAGGGCAAAGAACTAGCATTTCTCTCTCAGGGAGCTCTTTGTTGAATGAGAGAGATCACCAGCTACAAATCAAATTATCCCAGGAGGGAAAGTCTGTCCTGGCGTAAGCAAGAGCGTCCTAACATTCTATCCACAGTTGGAATGGTTAATGCACGTGGAAGCTCCGTGGAAGCCGTAAAGCATCGCTGGCGTGGGGTGCAGTGGTAGGCACTAGGGGATCAGAGATGAAAACTCAGTCCCTATCTGTGAGGAGATATCAGTCTACTGCACAAACCTTCTAGAATGAGATAAGACCCGTACTGTAATAGAGGGACGTTATACAGGAGGTCCAGGATGGCACAAAGGCAGGAATGATTAACTTCCCTGCTGGAGGAAGAGGCGAGGTGACCTGGTTTGCGAAGAATGAGTAGAAGTTTGCCAGGTGGGCAAGTGGGGGAGACACAAATAGAGGGAGGGGCATACGTGTGACCTGGGTGGCCCCCAAAATTTGGAGTGCAAATAACATGCCCTAGCTTGTCCCCAGAATTTAGTGCTCTAGGTCCCTTGGCCTGCCAGAGCAGATCCAGAAGCTTAGCCTGGGGCCCTCTGAGGCTCCATTCTCTCCCCAGCATCCCTGTGGTCACTAGTGTTGAGTAGCGGCAGAGCTAGAGGGGTGCGGGGTAGGCGGGCTTGTTGCAGAAGGGGGCCAAAGTTAACGAGGAGGAGCCAGCCCCAGCCAGCTGGTCCTCAGGGCAAAGTTGGAGGCATGTGAAAGGACGAGGGTGCTGCAGCTATGTCTTGCCCTGAGAGGTCATTGCACTCCTGGCTGGACCGGTCAGAATTCCCTGTTTAAAACTCTTTTGGCTTTTCCACTAGGCCACTTCCAACGGGTAAGCAGCCTCCTGCCCTAGGGGTGTGGAGTGCACAGATTCTAATTGTAGACGTCTGTATCTGTTTCTTATGACTGCTATGACAAAGTACCACAAACTGGGTGGCTTAAAACAGAAATCTATCGTCTTACAATTCTGGAGAAATCTGCAGGGTCATGCTCCCTCTAAAAACCTGTAGGGGGACCCTTCCTTGACTCTTCCTAGCTTCTGGTGGTTTGCCATCCATCTTTGTCATTCCCTGGACTGGAGACACATCGCTCCAATCCTCCATCTTCACGTGGTGTCCTCCCTGTGTCTCTCCGTGTCTTCACATGGCTGTCCCTTTATAAGGACACCAGTCATATTGGAATCGGGACCTCTGCTACTCCAGTGTAACCTCATCTTAATTAATTCAACCTGCAGTGATCACCTATTTCCAAATAAAGTCCCATTCTGAGGTCCTGGGAGTTAGGACTTCAACACATCTTTTTGTTGCTGTTGGTTGGGTGGAGGCATAATTTAACCCATAGCAGCGTCTCTCAGACACACGGCAGAGCTTGCAGGTGGTAAGGAAAGTCTGGCAGCTCCCAGGGCTCTGAAGTGCAGCTCAGGGGTGACAGCCCGGGAACACAGTGTTTACGTTTTTTTGCTTGCAGACCCAAGGCTGCCTGCAGTTGTGGCTACAGGAAGGTGTGGGCTCCAGGGAGCTGGGGCTCTGCCACACCGCAATGATGCTGGGTCTGGAGGAGGTTGTAGAGTTGAGTCCCTGTCAAGGGAGCCATTTGGGGGCTTTTTCACAGCCATTATTCAGGGAAAGAGGCCCCCAGTGTAATACTCACTCCAGAGCGTTTTCCTTCCCGAACAGGTAAGGCGTGAAAAGGGATCTAACTGGAGACCCAGGTTTGTTTGTTTGTTTCCCAGAGTTTTCCTAGATATTTTTGTTTGCCCATTAAAAAACTAAACCTTGTTGGTAATTTTATTGTGATGTTCTGTAATTTATAGATGAATAAGAAGAGGATTAACAGCTTTAATAAAATCGAGTTTTTCCTACCAGATGCAGCGTGTGCCTTTCAATTTACTCAAGACTTCTCTTGTGCCACTCAGTAATAGTTTTCATATTCCTGCATGTTACTTTTCTGCTTGATCTCTTCATCCTTCGCTATGACTGTAATGGGAATCTTTTCACTCATGCTATTACCTCATCAGTTGTGCTCTGTGTTATAGGGAAGCTATTGAGTTTTGCATAATAATCTTGCACCCAGCCACTTTTCTGATGCCTCTTGTTTGCAATAGTTTTCAGTTGATTCCCTTAGGTTTTCCAGGTTTACAATGATATAATTTAGTCTATTCCTTCCTGATCATTTATCTATTTTATTCTTTTCTGTCGTCGAGGTCTGTTGGCTAATTCCTGCCCTATCCATTAATACTGGTGACTGTGGTCATCTTTAACTAGTTTCTGACTTTACTGGGAATACTTCTATTGTTTCCCTGTTAAGAATGGTGCTGGCGCTGATTGTTCCAGTCAGAGTCACCCACAAATGCATCTGCGCTTGGATTTATTAATCTTTTTTTCTTTTTTAAAATAAATTTATTTATTTATTTATTTAAGTTTGGCTGTGTTGGGTCTTCGTTGCTGCGCAGGCTTTTCTCTAGCTGTGGTGAGTGGGGGCTACTCTTCGTTGCGGTGCACAGGCTTCTCATCGCAGTGGCTTCTCTTTGTTGCGGAGCACGGGCTCTAGGTGCGCGGGCTTCAGTAGTTGTGGCTCGTGGGCTCTAGAGCACAGGCTCAGTAGTTGTGGCACACGGGCATAGTTGCTCCGTGGCATGTGGGATCTTCCCGGACCGGGGCTTGAACCCATGTCCCCTGCATCGGCAGGCGGATTCTTAACCACTGTGCCACCAGGGAAGTCCTATTCATCTTTTTTAATGGAGGGTATTTCTTTGAAACTTTCTTGTCTTTCCTTCCCCCATCCATGGTTTGGATTTTCTATGTCTTCTAACAATCTTTCTTTTTATAGAGCATTTGCCATTTAATTGAGTTTTTCCGTTACTTACACAGAATTGAGTACATATTCTTTGCATCAGTGAGGTTATTTATATCATCTCTTATTTTTCACACTTATGCTTTTTCACTTACCTGCCCCTCCTCACACTATGATTTGGTTAACTGATAGTTTATCTTTTTTTTTTCTCTAAAGAATTAGTTTTGAATATACATTTTCCCAGATTTATTGAGATATATTATTATATTGACGTATAACATTGTGTAAGTTTAAGGTATACAACATGATGATTTGATATATATGTATATTGTGAAATGATTACCACAATAAGGTAATCCATTACATCACACAGCTTTCAAGTATATATTTTTAACTATATTTTTATAGTTTTATATATATTTTTAACTATAGTCATCAGCTGTACCTTAGATCCCCAGAACTTATTCATCTTATGACTGGAAGTTTCCTTCTTTTTTATGACTACGTAATATTCTTCTGTGTGTACACATCACTTTTTTTTGTTTTGTTTTGTTTTTTTTTTTTTTTGCGGTACGCGGGCCTCTCACTGTTGTGGCCTCTCCCGTTGCAGAGCACAGGCTCCGGACGCGCAGGCTCAGCGGCCATGGCTCACGGGCCCAGCCGCTCCGCGGCATGTGGGATCCTCCCGGACCGGGGCACGAACCCGCATCCCCCGCATCGGCAGGCGGACCCTCAACCACTGCACCACCAGGGAAGCCCAACATCACTTTTTTTTTTAACTGAAGTATAGTTGATTTATAATGTTTCAGGGGTACAGCAAAGTGATTCAGTACTATATATATACATTTTTATATATATGTATATATATATTTTTTTCAGATTCTTTTTCATGATAAGTTATTATATGATATTGAATACAGTTCCTTGTGCTATACAGTAGGTCCTTGTTTATTTTTTTATATACAGTAGTGTATATCTGTCAATCCCAAACTCCCAGTTTATCCCTTCCCCCTTTTCCCCCTTTGGTAACCATAAATTTGTTTTCTATGTCTGTGAGTCTATTTCTGTTTTGTAAATAAGTTCACTTGTATCATTTTTTAGATTCCACAGATAAGTGATATATGATATTTGTTTTTCTCTGTCTGACTTACTTCACTTAGTATGATAATCTCTAGGTCCATCCGTGTTGCTGCAAATGGCATTATTTCATTCTTTTTTATTGCTGAGTAATATTCCACTGTATTTATATTCCACATTTTCTTCATGCATTCATCTGTTGATGGACATTTAGGTTGCTTCCATGTCTTGGCTGTTGTGAATAGTGTGCTATGAACACTGGGTGCATGTATCTTTTCGAATTAGAGTTTTCATCTTTTCTGGATATATGTCCAGGAGTGGGATTACTGGATCATATGGTAACTTTATTTTTATTTTAAGGAAACTCCATACTGTTTTCCATAGTGGCTGCACCAATTTATTGTACATTCCCACCAACAGTGTAGGAAGTTTCCCTTTTCTCCACACCCTTGCCAGCATTTATTATTTGTAGACTTTTAGATGATGGCCATTCTGACCCCTGTGAGGTGATACCTTATTGTAGTTTTGATTTGCATTTCTCCAGTAATTAGAGATATTGAGCATTTTTACATGCCTGTTGGCCTGTCTCCTTTGGAGAAATGTCTATTTAAGTCTTCTGCCCAATTTTTGGTTGGGTTGTTTGGGTTTTTTTGATATTGAGATATATGAGCTGTTTGTATATTTTGGAAATTAATCCCTTGTTGGTCGCATTTTTTGCAAGTATTTTCTCCCATTCCGTAGGTTGTCTTTTCGTTTTGTTTATGGTTTCCATTGTTGTGCAAAAGCTTTTAAGTTTAATTAGGTCCCATTTGTTTATTTTTGCTTTTATTTCCATTACTCTAGGAGGTGGATCAAAAAAATATAGCTGCGGTTTATGTCAAAGAGTGTTCTGCCTATGTTTTCCTCTAGGAGTTTTATAGTTTCCGGTCTCACATTTCGGTCTTTCATCCATTTTGAGTTTATTTTTGTATATGGTGTTGGAATATAGGACTTTTATGTCCCTTCCAACAATTCTCAGAGAACAGGGACAAGAAGTTCTGGAGAGATGCCAACAGATATCTAGATTATAATCAAATTGTTGGGACTTTCCTGGCAGTCCAGTGGTTAAGAATCCACCTTCCAATGCAGGGGACGCAGGTTTGATCCCTGGTCAGGGCACTAAGATCCCACATGCTGTGGGGTGACAGCCCGTGCGACGCAACTCCTGAGCACTCGAGCCACAACTATAGAGCCCGTGTGCCGCAACTACAGAGCCCATGTGCCACAACTACAGAACCCATGTGCTCTGGAGCCTGAGCACCGCAACTACTGAGCCTGCTTGCCACAACTAGAGAGAAGCCTGCACGCTGCAACGAAAAGCCCGCATGCCGCAACGAAAAGATCCTGCATGCCACAACAAAGATTCCACATGCCACAACTAAGACCCGATGCAGCCAAAAATAAAATAAATAAATAAATATTAAAAAGAAAACAAAACAAAAAGCAAATTGTAATGGCCCTTGTTCATTTTGCCTACCCCAAACAAAGCTGAGTGTTTCTATATCTGCTTCAAGGCTGGATTTGTTTTCTCTGCTATTCATTGACTGACCATCTCATAGTCCTCGTTGTTTGTGGTAAATCTAGCAAATACTCTTTCTTTCTTATATTGTATAAGAAAGGACCAGAGAAACTCTACCTTCTTTAAAAAGGAGGCTGGCCTTTTCAATTTGGCAAAAGATTAGAGGTAGAAAAAGGTAAAACCATGAGATACATTCAAATTCTATGTCTAGCCCCTTTTGCCCCAGCCCAAATGCTGAATAGGTCTCTTTTCTTTTTTATTAACTGCAAAATAAAAGGCCTCAAGGGGTGTTTCAATGCGAGTAGAAGTAGCTCGGGTTGAATTTATATCTATGTCAGATAATATGTTTCTAGAGATAAGAGGCAGTAATAGTTATTTTCAGAACTTCATGAGAGTTTGTTCAGTAAACTAATGAATGGGTATCACTGACAAGCTTTCCAAAGTGGAAATTATATGAAGCTGTAATCTGATGGGAAAGGGTAACAGAGGGGAAGCCCTTGGTTTCTGCTCTGGGGAGTTCATGTCAATTCTAAAGGAGATTCACAATTCACTGTTCAACTGAAGGCAATTCAACTTTATGCAGGAAACGGCTGAATGGAATTATATTTCTAGGAATCCGCACAATGAAGTGGAAAGCCTGAGTAGTTCTTGACCCAGCTCTGCTACTAACTGGCTTGGGCAAGTCCCTATTTTAGGCACATTTCAGCTTTCTAGTCTGTGGAGTGTTCTGTGTACAATTACAGACCCATTGGAGAGAAATGAGATAAGGTGATAAAAACACTGAGCATATAGAATTATACAGATGTGCGGTATTGAATTTGCAGCCACCTTAAGGATATACTAGGCCTACTGGCTACAAGTGAAATAAGAACTTCCCTGCTTAGCATAACAAGCTCAAGAGGTCTTATCCCCAAGAAGATAAGATATGGAGTGAAACCACTGTAAACAGGCTTGATTTCTAAGCAGGGCGAGGTTTGGTTAGAAACGGATAAGATAAATGTATTTAATGAACACAAATGTGTTCAAATCTGATATCAAGGACTTGGCAAGTGGTCCTTGGTTAACACCTGTTTCTCCTAAATTCCTGAATGACTTCCTTCCTATGTGGATCTGGAAATCCCAAAGTTTTTTTCTTCAAGGCCTGCTTTTCTGTTTTGTTCTGATCCCTCTATAAGTCCTTTCCTTCTGCCTCTGTTCAAATATCTCAATTGTGATTCCAGAGAAAGCAGAACGTAGTTTTCTGCCAGTTTACGTGGGTTCCGTCTACCAGAACCTTACTTTAGTCTGGAACAAGGTGTAAATGAGTACAGTATAGGAAATTTCTTTTATTCTTTCTTCTTTTTTTCTTTTTTTTTGGCTGTGTGACTTTCAGGATCTTAGTTACCCGACCAGGGATTGAACCTGGGCCCATGGCTATGAAAGCACCCCACACTGGACCGCCAGGGAAGTCCCCAGTATAGGCAGTTTCTAGGGTGATGATGACAAATGGAGGGAGAGTGATTTTCCCAGTCAAGAGTCAGTTTTTGTGGCGCTTCATTGTTCTTCCCTATGATGTGTGGTGTCCCAGGATGGCAGCGTGCTGTGAACAAAGAAAATCGTATTCCGTAGTCTCTTTAGATATGCTGTGACTTGGTAAGAGCTGAAGGCATATCATGCACCTGCATACCTTTTCAGCTTGACAAAGAATAGTGTCTCTCTCCCCCGCCCCACTCCCTTCACAGGAAATGCTCGCAGACAAACGCACAGCAAGCCCTAATTAAGTCTTTCCTCGGATCCTGACGTCTTTTCCTCCAACATTTCCTTGGGTGTAGATGTATAAGTAAGAGGAAGCAGGAGAAAGCAGATCAGGTATAAGATGCAGCTGGGAATTGGGAGCTCCCTAACGGTAAGAAAAGACTAGAACCTCTGCCCTGGCGGCTCTTTTTTTTTTTTTTTTTTTTTTTTTGCGGTACGCGGATCTCTCACTGCTGTGGCCTCTCCCGTTGCAGAGCACAGGCTCCGGACGCGCAGGCTCAGCGGCCACGGCTCACGGGCCCAGCCGCTCCGCAGCATCTTCCCGAACCAGGGCACGAACCCGTGTGTCCTGCATCGGCAGGCGGACTCTCAACCACCGCGCCACCAGAGAAGCCCTGGCGGCTCTTTTGACAGTTTAAACAGGGCAAGAAATATGGTAAGTTGATGGAGAAATTAAGATGCTTTAGATGGAAAAGTTGGTTGCAATGATGTGAGAACACTTTTCTCAGACCTTCTGAGTTTCTTGTGTTTGCGCCTTTTTTGTCTCTGAATAAGAGAATTTCAATGTTTTCCAGCCAATGTTTAAAAATAATGTAGGCGCTCTTTCCCTGCTTCGCGCGGAGGGGGAAGCTCGGGTAAGTTCAAGATTCGGCTCCACCTGTAACCCACCGCCGTGGCCGAAGAAGGCATTGCTGCTGGAGGTGTAATGGATGTTAACGCTGCTTTGCAAGAGGTGCTGAAGACCGCCCTCATCCACGGTGGCCTAGCCCGTGGAATTCGCGAGGCAGCTAAAGCCTTAGACAAGCGCCAAGCCCATCTTTATGTACTTGCATCCGACTGTGATGAGCCTATGTATGTCAAGTTCGTGGAGGCCCTTTGTGCTGAGCACCAGATCAACCTGGTTAAGGTTGATGACAGCAAGAAACTAGGGGAATGGGTTGGCCTCTGTAAAACTGACAGAGGGGGAGAACCCTGTAAAGTGGTCGGTTGCAGTTGTGTGGTGGTTAAGGACTACGGCAGAGTCTCAGGCCAAGGATGTCATCGAGGAGTACTTCAAATGCAAGAAATGATCCAATAAAAAAACGGGGCTCTTGTTCCTCATAAGTTAAAAAAAAATAATAATATAGGTAAGGTGCCTAGTGGAAAATTTGGGGCTTTTTTTACTTACCTGAAAAGAGAGTCCCACAGACTTTACCATGTCCCCGGGGGTTCAAGACCTAACCTCTCCCCACCAAAGTCTAAGAACACTGGTATTAGAGAAGGAAGGATGTAGAGACAAAGTTGGAAGGATAGCCACATTTGGAAGCCACGAAGAGAGGGTGGGAGGCTACAAAAGTTAGGGAAGGACAAAAGCCCAGGCAGCCCCATGGGAGGCAGTAGGTGGTTAAGTGTGTGCACTCTGCAATCAGATACATCTGAGCTAAGGGCTCAGCGTCTCCATTTATTAACTGTGCTTGCTGCGTGAACTGGGGCAACTTACATCTCTAAGCCTCAGTCTTCAGTGTTCTCATCTGTAAAATGGGATGATAGAACCTACCTCATAGAGTTGCTGCAAGCCTCCTTGCTTCCCTGTGGGGTGTGTGTGTGTGTGTGTGTGTGTGTGTGTGTGTGTGTGGTCTCTGTCTTTACCCATATTTTGCATTTTCTTGTCCATTTTATGACTCCTTCTAGGCCAAGAATGCTGTTTTTTCTGCTTTCTTTAGAAGAATAATCAGTGTGAGGTGGTGTCCTTGGCTGAAAATCCTCCTTCTAGCTCCTCCCACGCCTCTTTGCTGGCCAGGCTGAGAGCAGCGTATCTGCACTTTTCCAAGCAGTGTAGGGAGCAGTAGTGGCTGGGAGCCTAGAACCTGGACCCTGGAGCCAAGCGAGCTAGACTTCTTTGGGAAGGAGAGACCAAAAGAGCCCTGGGAGGGGAGAGCCTATCTGCAGCGCTCCAGAGAGCAGCTGCCTCAGGGCAGCCTAGTTCCTTTTGTAATTTGCGCAATAGACCAGAAGATGGGGCTCTTGACCCTGAGTCAAGGGCCAGAGGCTCAGACTTTTTCTACATTTGAACTGGAGGAAAATCAGATCCACTAGAGCTCCCAGGAATCCTCTACCTCCTCATTCTCCCTGCCCTGACCACTCCTGCCCACTCTCATGAGAGCACCATGGGAGCTGGCTTTCTAGGGAGTGGGGAATGGAGGACACATCTTCCCTTTGGTTGCCATCCTTGGCCCCTCCTGAATTACCACGTTCCCAGAGTCCGTATAAATGACCCCCTGCCTCACGTTTCCCCCTCTAACCCATCTTGCCCCCAGTGGCAGATTTCAGCAATGGTACCATTTATATAGGACAGTGTTGCATTGTGGCTAAGAACTCTAGAATCAGACAGATTCATCCTCGACTCATCTCATCAGATGAGACTCTCCTCACCTCCTCAGAGAAGCCCCCCTGACCACCCCATCTAACGTAGCTCTCCCCACCCCCATGCCCATTACGCTATCACATAACTTTGCAATTTACTTCACAGCAGCTCTTATAACCTGTAATTGTCTTGTCTTTTTACTTGTTTGCTGTCTCCCCACTAGACTGTAAGGCGCAGGAGGTCAAGACCCTGTTTGTTTTATTGCTGTTTCCCTAACACTCAATGCTGAATACACAGATTCTCAGTAAATATGTTCTGAATTAATAAATGATCAAATCCCAGCTTCATGACTGCTTAACCTTGAGAAAGCTGCTAAACTTCTCAGCCTCAGTTTTCTTACCAGTGAAACGGAGAAATAATGGAGAGTTAGGAATATTAAATGACACCAGTGCATTTAAACCCTGGGCCTGGTGCATGGAAGTGTTCTTTAAAATTTTCAGCAGTGTCCTACTTTCTATCACATGAGAGAAAAAAAAGTCTGAACTAATTAGCTGGCTCTCTATAATTTGGTCATAGTTTTTCTTTACCACAATTTTTACTTCCTACTGCTCTTCTCTATAACTTTCTGCTTTGGTCCAAGTTGTGGCTATCCTGAGTGGGTCATGTGCATTCCTATTGTTAAATCTTTGCCCAAGAATTGAGATGCTTGCTCTCCTTACCTTGGCTCGACTGTTTTCAGATTTAGCCCAAACCCATGTCCTCTGTGTCATGTTCCTAAAGTGTCCCAAGTCATAAAGATCATTTTCTCTTCTGAATTTTTATAAACTTTCTTGTTTATATTACTCATATGGCTCTTGTTTTATGTTCTATTATCTTGTCATCATATTAACATATATATTATTTCCGTGATTAGACTGTAAGCCCTTTGGAGATATGTATTTTATTTTATTTTAAAATTAATTTTTATTTATTTATTTTTGGCTGCGTTGGGTATTCGCTGATGCGCGTGGGCTTTCTCTAGCTGCGACGAGCAGGGGCCACTCTTTGCTGCGGCTCGCAGGCCTCTCATTGTGGTGGCCTCTCTTGCTTCGGAGCACAGGCTCTAGGCGTGTGGGCTTCAATAGTTGTGGCACTTGGGCTCAGTAATTGTGGCTCGTGGGCTCCAGAGCACAGGCTCAGTAGTTGTGGCTCACGGGCCTAGTTGCTCTGCGGCATGTGGGATCCTCCCAGATCAGGGCTCAAACCCGTGTCCCCTGCATTGGCAGGCAGACTACCAACCACTGTGTCACCAGGGAACTCCCTGTATTTTATTTTAGATTTCTCTGCATCTTCAGTGCCATTTGGGCTTGTCCTTAGTAGGTGTTCAATTTGTTTTTGGTTAGACTGAATTAAAAGCACATATATTCACTTATGTATTTAGAAATTATGTATATATATTTATACAACTTGTATAACTTACGTATTTATAGCTATGTTCTATGTGCCCAGCATTCTTTTGAGGCTCTGTGAAGTATACAGAAGGGCATAGGAAAAATAATTTTGCCTTCAGAAACTTACAATATTATAGTAAGCTAAAGTCAACATTTAATGAAAGTACTTAACCACAGCATGGTAACTGCTATAAGAAAGTTATGAGGTGCTATGAAGATTCAGAGGAGGGAGTGATAACATCTCCTAGGGGTGTTGGGGAGAGTTGAGGTTTCTTGGAAGAGGTAGCCTTTGAGACTAACTTTGAAGGATGATTAAGATTTCGATGGGCAAAAATGGGGGTGAATTCCAGATTCAAGGGACAGGATTAGTGAAGTGATGAATTAGGGAAGAGACTGTGGCAATGAACACTAAGAAACAGGACCAAGGCCTTAAACCAGAGACCAGGAACATGGTTCTGCCTCAGGGACACTGAAGCACAAACTTGTTTCAGATTTTCGGGCCAACACAAGGAGTGGTATGCAGGGGTTGAACCTTTAACATGCACCAACCATACTATTTTCCCCAGGTGTAGCTTCTTTGGCGGCTGAGGATGATTTGCAACTGTTCTTTTTCCTTTAATAATGTGGACTCACCTACAGTCTGATAGTGGACATAAAGCAAAAACCCCTTTTTCCTCCTCTTGGGGACAGAGAATTGGCTGGATTATGGCCAGCCTCTCTTTTCTTTTAAACCCAAATCAAACTGAATGTGTTACTCATGGGTTTCTAACCTTGCCTTAGATCAGTAGTTCTTCTGTTGTTAAATAATTTGCCTTAGATCATTTCTCGGAAAAGCTGGAAGCATTTCCGTGGAATTATTTCAACAATCATCCTTAGCTCAACTCTGTGCTTGTACTGCCAACCTGAGACCCAGGGAGAAGACCTAAACTGCAGTGAGTCCATGGAGGGGATCGGATCACTGCCTGCCTGCTTCTCGTTAATACTCTTTAAGCTGACCGCTAGCTCGAGGATTAACAAGTAATTTTAGAAGGCCCTTCCCCCTCACCCTCAGTTCCTTCCTTCTGCAACCCCAAGGGATGGTTCCCCAGAATTTAAAAATCAACACCCAAAGAACAAAATCACGATAGACAAAACCGACACTTTCTCAGTTTTCAAGGGTCAGGTGCATCCACAAATAGAACCACGAAATTTTCAATCTCTAGCAAGCAGTCGGAAGGACCTTCAAACCCAGAGGCCCCTGAAGGGAGGGAGGCGGTTTCCATGGCAACCGGGCCCCGGAGCGGTTGGCTCTCCCGGCTCCCTCCTCCTCCTCCTGGTAGTCCAGGGTACCGCCGGACAGCGGCCTCCGGTGCTCCGCGCCCTGATTGGCCGCACAGGCCGCGCGTTGATTGGCTGCGGCGAGGCCTCGCGGGCCGGCGGCTATGGAGGAGGCGGCCGCGGTTGATGGTTGACTGCTGGCTACAGGGTAGGGGTCGCCGCTCGGGCGATCTCCTCAAACCCGACCAGAGTGCCTGGACTGCTGACGTTCGACCTGGAGCCCGCGGGCGAGACCTAGTTGGGCTCCGCCATGCGGGCCGGGAGTAACGAGCCGGACGGCGTCCTCAGCTATCAGGTAGGGCCCCGCCTCCCGCCCCTCCCCGGGGCTCAGCCTCCTCATCCTCTGCCCACCCTCCTTTCTCTGCCCCCGAGTCGGGGCTCCGCAGGCCACTCCCTGAGGGCGAGGGGAGGCCAGCTCGGGACACCAGGGGGCGCTCGGGGCGGTCGGGGATCGGGCCCGGGCTGCGAATGGGTGACCTTGGGCCAAAAGGGAGAGCCGCATCCTTTGCGTGGCCGGCTGAGGAGCCCTGACGGCCCGCGGCTGGTGACCTCTGTTCTCCTCGGATCCTCCTTGCTGGGAAAGAGGCTGGCTTCTGGCCTTGCCGTGTCCTGCTGGAACGTGGGCGAAAGGGTAGCCAGGGACCTTGCTCTGGTGAGGCATGTCTCCTCTTTGTGTTTTCCTTTCAGGGGGTTTCTGGTTCCTCACTGGCTCAGAGGAAGAGCTGGAAAAGACTTGAGGCTGAGACCAAACCCTAACCCTTGTCAGTGTGGTCAACTTTATGACTCCCTCCATCCCGTTGCACAGCCAGCTGTCAAGTTCTGGATAGGGAAGTGGAAACGGGCTGGGGAAGTATTAAGGGGTCAGGAACAGGTGTTTATTTAAAGGAATGAGGAAACTAGGTTTAAGTAGCTGATAACCCAACTGTTGGGGTGGCTAATGTAAGGTAAAGCATTGGACTAGGGGTCAGAGACTGTAGGTTCAAATCCTACATCTGCCTCTCACAGGCTTTGTGACCTTGAGTAAGTCACTTGCCTCTTTGAACCACAGTTTCTGCATCTAGCAAAATGGGAATGATATTATCGGCTTTGCTTACCTCACAGGGTGATTTTGTGGACAAAATGAGGTGCTGTTTGTGAAGGAGCTCTGTAAAATGATGTTTATTGTGTGGCAACCAGTATAGGAGTGGGAGCTCATTGAATTCTCACTCCCCCCTTTCCTGTGCCCATCACGTGACGATGTGGTTACTGCTCTGGAAAGAGGGGTTGAAGGGAGGTCAAGTCTGAAGTGGAGGGCTGTGAAGAGAATGATGGACCTTCTCAGAAGGATGACAGGTCTTGAAACAAGGGTCATGTTGACGTCAGGATGGTTTCTGTAAAGAGGCAGAGAAAACTTGAGTTTGTAGCAAAATGGGTATCACTGACTCACTCCTCTTCTTCCTGGTAATAGTTTACTACTAGATGATCCCATTAAGTGTGTCTGTGTATGTGTGTGTGTGTGTGTGTGTGTGTGTGAATAACCATTTTAATCAGTCACACAAATAAATGTATTATTTATAAACTGTGATGCGTGCTTAGAAAGGAAGATATGCAATGCTGTGAGTGTATATCACAGTGGTTCCAGCTTTGGTCTCAGATCACAGATTTTGCTAAGGAAGAAAATTTGGGCAAAGATCTAAAGAATAAGTGTCAACTGAGGGAAGAGGGAGATCAAAGGGCTTGGAGACAAAGAACAGCAGAGGAGGCACATCTGGTTAGAAGACCTGAAAGAAGGCCATTGTGGATGGAGCCATAGGGAGCAATGAGGGGAATGGTGTGAGATGTACTCTGGGGTCATAACATAGAGAGAGAGAAAGAGAGAGGAGCCAGAGAGAGAATGAGAGCTAATGAGATCATGATTACATTCTCCTCCTGAAAGATTTCTCTGGCTGCAGCAGGGAGAACAGGCTGGAACGAATGTGAGGAGACAGTGTCCTTAACATGCAGAATGTGTTCCAGTTGTATTGTCAAGATCATAATAACCCCCAGGCTTCTGTTAGTGCTCTGTGAAAATGATAATTCCTGAGTGCTTCTGGGATAGGACAGAAAATAATTATCTCTTTTATATCTAGTTCATGAAACTTTTGTGGGCAGTGGGGTGATGAGAGAGCAAAGAATAGAGTGGAAACAGCAGGATCTCGTAAAGGCTGAGTCAGGGGATGGGCAAATGGGTACTTGAGATATAGGGTGGAAAAGAAACAAGAGTAGAAGGAGGAAAGGAAATGGGGGTGACTTGGGGGAGACACAGTCAATCGATTGAAAATTACCAACTAAGCCTCCTGTGTGCCAACTGAGCTGTGTGGAAGGGAGCGGGCGTTGCAAAGTGAGCAGACTGTGTAACTTGTTGTAAACTGAGATTCCAGGCATCACATCTAAATAACCTAAGTCTAGGCTGTTTTCTCTGGTTTGGACTACTGTGCTGGCTCCTAACAGTTTCCTTCTGCTCTTCCTTCTACAGTCCACTTGCCCCATGGCAGCCAGGGAGAGTTTTTTTTTTTTGTGGCTGTGTTGGGTCTTCGTTGCTGCGTGCAGACTTTCTCTACTTGCGGCGAGTGGTAGAGACTTTGTTGCAGTGCGTGGGCTTCTCATTGAGGTGGCTTCTCTTGTTGTGGAGCATGGGCTCTAGGTGCATGGGCTTCCGTAGTTGCAACACGTGGGCTCAGTAGTTGTGGCATGCAAGCTATAGAGCACGGAGGCTTCAGTAGTTGTGGCTCACGGGCTCTAGAGCTCAGGCTCATTAGTTGTGGCACAAGGGCTTAGTTGTTTACGGCATGTGGGATCTTCTCAGACCAGGGGTTGAACCCGTGTCCCCTGCATTGGTAGGCAGATTCTTAACCATTGCACCACCAGGGAAGTCCCAGAGAGGGCTTTTTTAAAAAAAAATCAACTAATTAATTAATTAATTTTTGGTTGCGTTGGGTCGTCATTGCTGCCTGCGGGCTTTCTCTAGTTGCGGTGAGCAGGGACTGCTCTTCCTTGCAGTGCGCGGGCTTCTCGCTGGGGTGGCTTCTCTTGTTGTGGAGCACGGGCTCTAGGTGCGTGGGCTCAGTAGTTGTGGTTCGCGGGCTCTAGAGCGCAGGCTCAGTGGTTGTGGCACATGGGCTTAGTTGCTCTGCAGCATGTGGGATCTTCCCGGACCAGGGGTCGGACCCATGTCCTCTGCACTGCCAGGTAGATTCTTAACCACTGTGCCACCAGGGAAGTCCCCCAGAGAGAGCTTTTAAAAACACAAATCAGATGTCATACCCTATTTGGAAACCCTTCAGTGGCTTCCCAGTGCACTTTAGAATAAAATCCAAACTCCCTATTGTGGCCTACCAAGCTTCATTGTGACCAGGGCCTTGCCCACCCTCCCTGACGACCTCTCCTCCACTCTCTCACCACGCACCCCTGCACTGGCTATCTTTCCGTTCCTTTAATATGACCAGCTCCTTCAGGCCTCAACAGCATTGTTCTTGTCATTCCTGTGGACATTCATCTACCTGGGCCTTCTTGTGACTCAACTCAGATGCCCCCTCCTCAGGGTGGCTTTCCTTGGCCTCGACTCACAGTTAATCTCGTTCATATGATCCTGCTTTCTTTTCTTAATAGTATATATAACTTATCTGGAGTGTTCTTGTTTTGATTTCTTGATTACTATCTTTTCAAATAGAAGCTTCATGAGGGCAGGGACCAGGTTGAAAATCTTGTCATCTGCACAGTGCCTGGTATAAAATCTGTGCTCAGTTGCTGAGTGAATGAACGACTCTCTTGTATCCAAAGTCAATGTACTTCTCTTTAAGGCGCTCCTGGTCTTGTCAGTATCAGCCCAGAGCCTCAGACGGCCATTGCTTTATTACACGGAAGCTCTCCTTTCCCTGCTGCTGTGCCTTTGCTCAGGTATTCTAGCTGGAAAACTTTCCCCCTCTTCTCCACCTAGAATATTCCATTGGAATCTTTAACGTCTGGCTCCACGTCATCATCAGAATTTATCACTCACTCTTTTTTGCTCACAACCACCACCACGTGCTATAACTTCTTCCATCCCTTACTTGTGGAATCTACATGTTCATCTCTGCTGCTAACCTGCCAGCTCCCTTTCATGTTGTTGGTTGTGTAAGTTGTATTGAGTGCTTGCCACGTGCCAGGTATGCTGCCAAGTGCTTTCCATGCATTGTCTCCTTTAATTCTCTCAATAACCCTGAAACTTATATGCCCTTATTATGCTTATTTTCCAAATGAGGAAACCAAGATGTAGAGTGGTTAAGTAACTTCTAAGAAGTGGCAGAGCTGGCCGTCTGTAAAGAAGTGTCCTTCATCACTCTACATTACCGTGGCTTGTGTCTCTGACACCTGGACCGGTGACTGATTAAAAATGAGCACTTAAACGTGTTTGGGAAGATACGTGTGGCAAGGTGTACAAAGGATGTATTAGAGTGGGAAGAGCTGGAATGAAGGAGGCCAGCTAGGTGGCTGTTGGTGGAGTTTAGGATGAGTTAATGAAGGCCTGCATTATTGAATTTTTTTTTTTTTTTTTTTTTTTACGATACGCGGGCCTCTCACTGTTGTGGCCTCTCCCGTTGCGGAGCACAGGCTCCGGACGTGCAGGCTCAGCGGCCATGGCTCACGGGCCCAGCCGCTCCACGGCATGTGGGATCTTCACGGATCAGGGCACGAACCCGTGTCCCCTGCATCGGCAGGCAGACTCTCAACCACTGCGCCACCAGGGAAGCCCTGTGTTATTGAATTTTGATGAGATCTCCGGAGGTGGTTATTGCAATTTTAGGAGTCAGTGAGCTCTTAAAAGGGATAGTAAGAGTGGAAGGAGATCAGAAAGCTTGAGGGAGAGCTCCTAGTTTGGACTGGAACTAGGGACAACTTGTAGCTTCAAAATTCTCCCGATCAGCACTTCCAGAACTGAGCAGAAAGCATTTTTGGAAGAGAAGGCTGGAGAGGTTGAAACCAGAAGCACTTGGTCAAGTGGTGCTGGGAAGCGCAGGGAGGTTCAGAGAGGGTGCCAGTGGTGGAGAGGGGAGCAAGTGAACTTGGGCAGTTACCAAGGCTTTTACGTGAATCAGGCCGGCTTAGAACGGGAAATTTTGAAGAAATCTTCAGAATACCAAATCCTGGTGAATGGCTGATAACTGGGAAGCTTGGCAGATGGGAAGAGAGTCACACTTTATGTTTTAAAGTAGACCTGAAAAACTCTCAGAGGCTAGTGCTCAGCGGCCCTGGCACGTGTTTGTGCTCAATAAATATTTGCTGAGCGAACGAATGGCTCTGTAGAGAGCGGATAACTTTTCTGAGGGTCATGGTCAGTTCATGGGAAGCAGTCAGTATGTATTTGCTGAATGTTACTGAACAAAAGTATCAACCAGAGCAGCTTCTCCTGTTACTGCCTTGCAATGTACAATCCATCCGCCTCCAGCCCCTCCCCACGCACTAGGTGTTCCTTTCCTGTGTGGGAATTGGGGAACATGTGAGCGTTCTCTTTATCTGGCATCACCAGTTCTACTGGGGAGCTTCAGCAGGAGAGGTGTGGACTTTCCTGCCAAGCAGAGAATTGAGGCAGGCTGGGGGGACAATTCAGTTTGCAAATTTACTTCCTTCTGAACTTGTAGATAATTGTCTTAGCTCATGGTTTGCCTTGGCAGGGTAGACAGGGCTCTCAGTTAAGCCTGCCACAGTGGTAATCAGGACACAGAAGAGCAATGTGTTCTAAATCTGCTGCTAGGTAACAGCAGCAAATCTGAGATAATGGAGAGGTTGATTGTTTCCTGTAAGGTAGTAACAAGTTTATTCTGGTTTTGCTAGTTAGAAAGCCATTAATGTATGTATTAGTGTCTATTGCTGCCCTAACAAATGACCACAGATTTACTGGCTTAAAGCAACACGAATTGATTAGCTTACAGTTCTGTAGTTCAGACGTTCAGCACAAGTCTCACTGCGCTAAAATCAACGTGTTGAACGGGGCTGTTTCTTTCTGGAGCTTCTAGGGGACAATCTGTTTCCTTAATTTCTTCAGTTTCGTGAGGCTGCCTGCATTCCTTGGCTTGCAGTTCCCTTCCTCCATAGTCAAAACCAGCAACACAGCATCTCTCAGACCCTGCTTTTGTCATCAAACCTCGTTCTCCAGCTGCGCTCTTCTGCCTCCCTCTTCCACTTTCAGGGATCCTCGTGATTACATTGATCCCACTGGATAATCCAGATAATGTCCTTATTTTAAGGTCCACTGATTAGCAGCCCTGTTTCCGTCTGCAACCTTAATTCCCCATTGCCGTGTAAGGTAACGTATTCATAGGTTCCAGGGATTACGATGTGCAAGTCCTTTGGGGGCCATTATTCTGCCAACCACGATGTGCTAGCTAGTAAGTTGTATGGAACAGGAGGGACTCTAAGTAGGGTTCAATAAAAAAGTCGCTGAGAAACCAGAGCCACTTTGGAATTTTAGGCCCCTAGCAGGCTGCTGAAGTGTCAGAATAGGAAGCTCATGGGTGTTCAGGAGCTCACGGCCACTGAGAGGGGGTCTAGAACAGCTGCATACATCCTCATGGAACCCCTTTTTCTTGCTATAGGTTGTCAGCATTCATTGAGGAAGTCAAATTGAGGGTATTAGAGAGTTGGGGATCTTTGGGTCAGATTCAGTGATGGGCTCTACAGGGGGTCAGAATTCATGGGCTTTCTGGGTGAAGAGGGAGTTGGAAGTGAATAAGGAGATGGAGAAGTATTGGAATTCTGGGCAGTAAAGGCAGTGTGAAGTACAAGGATTTAAGAAGGTAATAATATGACGATCTTGAGCTGTTTTCACTGTGGACATTAATCCATGATTAGGTGACCAGAGCTCTCTAAAATGACCAGGTTCTTTGCCTTTGGCAATGTTAGCGTATGATGTTAATGCATTGTAGTATATAATGTTAATACAGAGAGACTTGAGTTGACGTTCCTCCTATCTCACTTAACTCTTGTGAGATCTTACTTAGCCTTGATTTAGGACTGTTGTGCGGATTAAGTGAGGTGAGATGCGTAAAGCACAATGCTAGGTATACAGTAAGTGCTCAGTAAATATTTGTTCCCAGTACTAATTGTGGTGACTTAGTTTGTTGATTAGAAACCCTGGAAGTCACTTCTGTATTTGTTGATTTAAAATGATTGTGTATCAGAACTCAATAAGTACTTGTTGTTGTTGGGTGGGTGGGGTAGGAGGGTGTTACCTGAAACCATTGGATAAAAGATGAAAGGGTGGGACTTCCCTCGTGGCGCATTGGTTAAGAACCCGTCTGCCAGTGCAGGGGACATGGGTTCGAGCCCTGGTCCGGGAAGATCCCACGTGCCGCAGAGCAACTAAGCCCATGTGCCAAAACTACTGAGCCTGCGCTCTAGAGCCTGTGTGCCACAACTACTGAAGCCTGCACACCTAGAGCCCGTGCTCCGCAACAAGAGAAGCCACTGCAATGAGAAGCCCGTGCACCTCAATGGAGAGTAGCCCCCGCTCACCGCAACTAGACAAAGCCCGCGTGCAGTAACGAAGACCCAACGCAGCCAAAAAAAAATTAATTAATTAATTAAAGAAAAAAGATGAAAGGGGCTTTGGAGGTGAAAGAGTCGAGACTGATTGCAGGAAGGGAGGCTGCGCTGAGTCTGGCAGTACTACCACCCTGCAGGTTCAGAGTGGAGCCGCAGCGAGGGGTCAGGGAGAGGGCTCAAGGTGGGCTCCACTGCCTGCTGCTTCTCCCTCGCCTGCAGCCTCTGTGTCTGCTTCAAGGATCTGGGGCCATTATGTAAGACTCAGCCCCACCAGTGCCTTTTAACTTGTCCATTAACTGTAAGTGAGAATCTGGTCTGCTACTCAGCTATAATTCATTCATTTGTCAAGGCTTATAACAGTGCTTTCTTTCTCATGATGTGCCTTGCAATTTCAATGTTTTAATGTGTATTTAACCCTCTGAGTTCTTTTTATCTTACTTAGTCCTTCCGGTAGGCACCCAAGTCAATACACATTTACATAGTGGGTCATTCTCATGAGCCAGTGAGACATACAGAAACAGGGTCTTTTCTCTAGTTCATCCTTCTTTACCTTTCTCTTTCCCTCCCTCCCTCCTTTCCTTTTTCTCCTAAACTTATACAGTGTGGTTCTTATGATTCTAATATTTTCTGAGTCACAAGCTCCCCTGAGAATCTGATGAAAGTTATGGACCCTCTCCCAAGAAAAATGCACCCTCACACATAATCCTCTGAAGCCCATTCATAGGAACCCTGGAAATCCATGGTTAAGGAATCCTCTCAGCCATAAATGATGACGGTATCAGAGGAAGTAATAATCAACTGGTGAGGAATCTGCAGCAAGCACAGACCAATGAGACTTGAGGTTCCTTTCTTTTCATTTTTTATGATTTTAAGCAAACTTTTATATATTTGAAATTTATGGAACATTTTAAGCATATACCAAAGTAGAGAGACTTGAAGTACCCCATGACCTGGCTCCGGCAATGAACAATCAACCTATCTTGTTTCGTTTATGGGTCTACCCATTCTCCAGATCCCAGACATCATATAAGTAAGTATGTATCACTTGAGATTAAGGGCCCTTTTTTTAAAAAAATGACATAATCACCATATTACAATACAGGCATACCTTGGAGATATTGCAGGTTCAGTTCCAGACCACCACAATAAAGTGAATATTGCAATAAAGCAAGTTGCACAAATTTGCTGGTTTTTCAGTACATATAAAAGCTATGTTTATACTATACTGTAATGTATTAAGTGTGCAATAGCATTATAGCTAAAAATGTACATACCTTAATTAAAAAATACTTTATTGCTAAAAAATGCTAACCATCATCTGAGCCTTTAGCAAGTCATAATCTTTTTGCTGGTGGAGGATCTCGCCTTGATGCTGATGCCTACTGATGGACCAGGATGGTGGCTGCTGAAGGCTGGGCTGGCTACTGCAATTTCTTAAAATAAGACAACAATGAGGTTTGCCACATCCATTTACTCTTCTTTTCACGAATGATTTTTCTGTAGCCTGCAATGCTGTTTGATAGCATTTTACACACAGTAGAACTTCATTCAAAATTGGAGTCAGGGGCTTCCCTGGTGGCGCAATGATTGAGAGTCCGCCTGCCGATGCAAGGGATGAGGGTTCGTGCCCTGGTCTGGGAGGATCCCACATGCCACGGAGTGGCTGGGCCTATGAGCCGTGGCCGCTGGGCCTGCATGTCCAGAGCCTGTGCTCCGCGACGGGAGAGGCCACAACAGTGAGAGGCCCGTGTACCACAAAAAAAAAAAAAAAAAAAAATGGAGTCAGTCCTCTCAAGCCCTGCCACTGCTTTATCAATTAAGTTCATGTAATATTCTAAATCCTTTGTTGTCATTTCAGCAATCTTCATAGCATCTTCACCAGGAGTAGATTCCATCTCAAGAAACCACTTTCTTTGCTCATCCATAAGAAGCAACTCTTCATCTGTTCAAGTTTCATGGTGAGATTGCAGCAATTCAGTCCCATCTTCAGGATCCACTTCTAATTCTAGTTCTCTTGCTATTTCCACCACATCTGCGGTTACTTCCTCCTCTGAAGTCTTGAACCCCTCAAAATCATCCATGAGGGTTGGAATCATCTTCCTCCCAACTCCTGTTAATGTTGATATTTTGACCTCTACCCAAGAATCAAGAATTTTCTTAATGGCATCTAGAATGGTGAATCCTTTCCAGAAGGTTTTCTATTTACTTTGCCCCTACCCATCAGAGGATTCACTATCTATGGCAGCTACAGTCTTATGAAATGTATTTCTTAAATAATGAGACTTGAAATTCAAAATGACTCCTTGATCCATGGGCTGCAGAATGGATGTTGTGTTAGCAGGCATGAAAACAACATGAATCTCATTGTACATCTCCATTAGAGCTCTCGGGTGACCAGGGGCATTGTCAATGAGCAGTAATATTTTGAAAGGAATCTTTTTTTCTGAGCAGTAGATCTCAACAGTGGGCTTAAAATATGCAGTAAACCATGTTGTCAGCGTATGTGCCGTCATCCAGGCTTTGTTGTTTCATTGATAGAACACAGGCAGAATAGACTTAGCATAATTCTGAAGGGCCCTAGGATTTGGGGGATGGCAAATGAGCATTGGCTTCAACTTAAAGGCACCAGCTTCATTAGCCCTTAACAAGAGTCAGCCTGTCCTTTGCAGCTTTGAAGCCAGGCACTGACTTCTCCTCTCTAGCTATGAGAGTCCTAGATGGCATCTTCTTCCAACAGAAGGCTGTTTTGTCTACACTGAAAATCTGTTCTTTAGTGTAGCCACCTTCATCGATTATCTGAGATAGCTAGATCTTCTGGATAACTTGCTGCAGCTTCTGTATCAGCAGTTGCTGCTTCACCTTGCACATTTATGTTATAGAGACGGCTTCTTTCCTTAAACCTCATGAACCAAGCCCTGCTAGCTTCAAACTTTTCTTCTGCAGCTTCCTCACCTCTCTCAGCTTTCATAGAATTGAAGAGAGTTAGGACATTGCTCTGGATTACATTTTGGCTTAAGGGAATGTCGTGACTAGTTTGATCTCCTATCCAGAACACTGAAAGTTTCTCCACATCACAGTAAGGCTGTTTTGCTTTCTTATCATTTGTGTGTTCACTGGAGTAGCACTTTTAATTTCCTTCAAGAACTTTTCCTTGGCATTCACAATTTGGCTAACTGTTTGGTGTAAGAGGCCTAGCTTTTGGCATATCTCGGCTTTCAACATGCCTTCCTCACTAAGCTTAATCATTTCTGGCTTTTGACTTAAAGTGAGAGACGTATAACTCTTCCTTTCACTTGAACACTTAGAGGCCATTGTAGGGTTATTAACTGGCCTAATTTCAGTATCGTTGTGTCTCAGGAAATACGGAGGCCTGAAGAGAGGGAGAGAGATGGGGAACTGCTCGTCAGAACACAGACAACATTTATCGATTAAGTTTGCTGTCTTAAATGGGCATGGTATGTGGTGCCCCAGAACAATTACGATAGTAGTATCAAAGATCACTGATCACAGATCACCATAACAATATAATAATAATGAAAAAGTCTGAAGTATTGCAAATTACCAAAATGTGACACAGAGACATGAAGGGAGCAAATGATGTTGGAAAATGGTGCCAATAGTCTTGCTTCATGCAGGGTTGCCACAGACCTTCAATTTGTAAAAAATACAATATCTGTGAAGTGTAGTAAAGTGAAGCGCAATAAAATGATGTACTCCTGTATTATTATTTTACTTAAAAACTGACAGTAATTCTTTAATATAATCATACACCCATCCAGTTGATTAAATTTCTGTTAGCACCTTATAGTTTTTTTAAATAGTTTTTTGAACCAGGATCCAATCAAGGGCCACACATTCACATTCAAGCCTGACCTTTCAAATGCTGTGGCTGATGGTGTTTGACAATGGCTCTGTTTTCTTTGGCAGGACAAAGAAAGTGGATGAACATTTATTCAGTGACTTTAGACTGTGATTAACCAGTCTAAACTAGGGAAACAAACAACAAGTTGATTTTCAACCTGAATATTTTAGATAATCGACCTTACTCTTTATATTTTGCTTTTATAGTCTTAGAGTCAAGAAATCAGTCATCCCTCCCTCTGCACCACAGCCCTGCTCCAGATTCCTGCTGTGTTCTATGCTGTGTGAGGTGTCTGTGGACAGTACTAAGCATTGTAATTAATTGGTCCCTGCCCTCCAGATATTACAAACCTGTGGGGAAGCCAACATGAAAAATTACTCGTATATACGTACATAGGTATACATATATGTGAAGTTTTATGAGGAAATATATGATCATATGAGAAAGAGTTAAAAAAACTAATAAATATTTACTCATCAAAATGTATTGGATACCCACCACATACTGGACATTGTACTAGGTGCTAGGTACATAGTGGTGAACATAAGACACAGTACCTACCCTCCCATAACTTACAGGAGCACAGGCTACTTACAGTGGTAAGCTACTGTATTAGGCTCTAGGAGAACAAAAAGATGAAAATATGTGACTCCTGCTGTCAGGAAATTCACAGATAACAAATAAGTCTAAAATAAAGGTACGTTTTTTCCACCTAAAAGTTATTCTTTAGAAAGGACTTGACTTATTTTATGAGAGTCTTTACAACTTAGCTGGAAGTGAAACTGACATGCTCTGGGAGATTGACTCAAAGCATCTATGGTAATGAGGAAAACATTGATGTTAAAGATGTATCTGACGATTTTGAATAACATTACTTTATAAAATGTGAGAAAAGTAGTATTTCTAAGTTAACATATTGTTTTATGTATCTGTAATCATTTATAAATATTTCAGTATGAATACTAATAGATAAGGATTCTTTAAAAAAGTAAGCATAGTACCACCTAAAGAGAAAATAATTTCTTTAATATCATAAAAGATAAACATTTCTGATTGTCTCAAATGTCATAACTTTAAAAATTACTTTATAAATAACTAAAAATTATTTTAGTTAGTTTAAATCAGTATTCAAATTAAGTCCACATACTGAGATTGGTTTGTTGTCTCTTTTAACCTATTGGTTTTGCCTTCCTCTCTCTCTTTCTCTTCTTGCAATTATTTATTTTAAAAAAGGTGGTGGGGAGAGCATTTGTTCTATAGCTATAGTTTTCCACAGTCTGGATTTTGCTGATTATACTCCTGTGGTATTTTTTTCCCACTGAACTCTGTTTCTTTGTATTTTCGGTAAATTGGTATTTGGATTTAGAGTCTTGATCAGATTCAGGGACAATTTATTTGGTGAGATTACTTCATGCGTGGTGATAAGGTCTCCCATTAGGAGGCACACAGTGTCTGGTTGTCTCTCTTTTTGTGATATTAGTGGCCTTGAAAATCAATGCAGTCCATTAGGGATTGCAAAATGGCGATGTTCTAATTCTAACATTCCTTCTTCATTTATTCTTTTCTATAATAAGAAACTTCTCTCATCTACTCTATGGTACCACTCTATGGTACAATTTAAATAGGAAAGTTGGGATAAATTTTTACCATTTTGCAAAATAATGAGTTGGTTTGCTAGTATTATCCTCCAATGTTGACCAATTAGCTAATTTTTAAAGTGACATGGTGAACTCATGGATTTAAACATATTTGATATATTCAATCTGTTACAGTTATTACCCTTACTGATGTTCAAATTGTCCTGTTTTTGGCAAGGGACCTCTCTAAGTTGGATCCTGAGCCCTTTTGACATAACCCTTGTTGTCTTTGAATGTCTTTTAAGAGAAAATGGCATTTTAAGAGACCACAATCTAGGTGCTAATGATACTTATTACTATTGGCTGATCATTTTTTCTAGGCCTTTAGTCTGGATGGAGCTAGGAAATATAAATTTACAAATTTTAAAGCATTTAAAGATATATCATTGTTGATACTTCCAGTGCTTCCAATTCAAATTCAGGACTATGTGTCCTGCAACCGTATCTGCTTTCACACCTTCTGAGAACCCCAGGTCTCAATCACACTGAGAGTGCCAGAAAGTTCACATAATCACTCATTTATTTTATCTCACAGTACACAACAGTCTCAGAAAAATAACACCAACACTACAACCAACAATATGACAACTAAAAAGCAGTTTAAGATCTTTTCAAATGCTTTTTGTCCTTAGGATATATGTCACTAAGAACGTTCTTAGGATATATGTCACTAAGAACGTTCAGTCAGTTATAACTTTATGGTATAAAGTTACTTGGAATAGTTATGCCATCAGTTTGGCACTTGTTTTCATTTTGTTTTTGATTTGTGGGAATTGCTTTTTAAAATGTAAAATTTTGGGTTTTTTTAAATTAATTAATTTTGTTTTAAAATTATGTAAAAAATGTGCAAAATAAGTTATCTTCAAAGAAATTTAGTTTCTATCCTTATCTTCTTTACCCCATTCCCTCCCTCCTCTGTAGGTAACTATTTAAAAACATCTTTTACGGCTTGCTCATTCTTCCTATGTATGTTTTTAAGTGTAAGCAGATGTTTTTGTTCCAACACCCTTTGTTAGATAAAAGTCAGCAAATTAAAGTTTCCTCCACCTTGCTTTTTATTTAGCTTTTAAATTTATTTATTTATTTATTGTTTTGCGGTACACGGGCCTCTGCACTGCCGCGGCCTCTCCCGTTGCAGAGCACAGGCTTCGGACGCGCAGGCCCAGGGCCATGGCTCACGGGCCCAGCCGCTCCACGGCATGTGGGATCTTCCCGGACCGGGGCACGAACCCGCGTCCCCTGCATCGGCAAGCAGACTCCCAACCACTGTGCCCCCAGGGAAGCCCCATCTTTTTAAGTTTTTTAAAGATACGAGTTTGTATTAAAATTACAAAAATGTAACATTATTAAGGTATGATTCATGCAAAGTGCCATGTTTCTGAACTAAAATAAATGGATAAGAATGGAACCTAAAGAAGTATTAGACATGTAATTCAATACTTAAGACAATTACAAGTGATTCAGATTTAGTTTAATTTTTCAAAAAGATCATGAAATCCTTTTTGCAAGACTCTTGAAAATGACTCCTACAGAACAAAACGATAGAGAGAAAACATTTCAACAAAACATTTAACAACCACATTGCTCAAGTATTAAGGACAGAGATCTAGAAAGTAATACATATTGATTTACTTTGCATCTTGTAATTACCTCTGCTATCATGGAAACTCTCCCACAATAAGCGTACATCACAAACATTTTGTACTTAATTTCACAAGGTCACAGCCCTCCTGAGAGCCTATTCATGGACTTCATTTTCAAAAGTGGTAACGATTTCCAGAAATTGACTCATTTTCTCATATACATCCTAGAAATGCCACCTTCTCACTATCTTCCACTTATTTTGTGACCAAAAACTACCTAGAATACCAACGAGCACTAACATATCTGGCTTGAAAACATTAAACATTTTTGGATGTTGCTTCCTATCTTTTAAGTACAAAAAAGGCATTTCAATAAAAACAAATATATAATGAAGTCATGTTCCTTTGTGTGAAGAAATATGAATGAACTGTGCATTAATATTTAAAGGCAAAGTAGTTCACTGCCAAAACTTTAAATGTCTCACTTTAAATGTCTCAAGAGCACAACAAATTCTGAACACACTAAGATCATGTTGCTACTTCAATATTCTTGGGAATGGTGAGTGGTCAGTTGGTCTGTGGTTTAGGATCAGTTTCCATGCTTGTTTCTTGAGCTGCTTCTACCTTTGCGGGCTTTTCATAATTTTCCGTTGTTTGATTAAGTTCATGGAGGACAGTAAGAAGAACGTAAAACTGTTTCCTTCTCAATTCCAGCGTATCTTCAACACCTTCTTTAATATGTGAAAGATGCTCTAATTCTTTACGCAGAGCCTCTAGTTCCTTTAATGTCTCACACCTGTCTGGATAATGGTGGATCACTTTTACCAGTGCATCATATTCTTGGTGATTTTTTCGTATTCGTTTTGCTTGAAGAATTTGCCTTTTGCACTCAGCAATTTTTTCATGTGCTTCAGCAATGCTACATTCTATTTCTTTGTAAATTTTTTCATAATTTTCCATTTCTCTGAGATTCATATCATATACCCGCAAAGTTTTGCGCATTGAAAATTCACATTGGGACAGCGTGAGCAGCATACGTTGGTACTGGCTGTAGTCCTCTTCCTGGGATCCAGAGTAGCACCATTTAATGAAACTTTTCACTAGCAGATTAATTCTCCGATCATCTCCAGCGCCATCTCCATCAATTAGGAGACGCTTCCGTATGATTTCGTCGTCAGTCACGGACCCCATGGCGTGGGCGGCGGCGGCGGCGAAAGCTGAGGCGGCGGTTGGCGGCGGTTGGCGGGCGACGGAAGTCGAACTCCCACAATGCAGCGGGGTAAACAGTTATGGAGGCGGGGGCGCGTGCGACCGTCCGCTCACACGCCGCCGCCGCCGCCGCCGCCGCCGCCGACGCTGCCGGCGGCAGCGGCGACCCTGCGCTCCCCGAACTCCCCAGGGGGCGGCCGTTCCACCTTGCTTTTCAAACTTAATATTATATCTTGGAGATTATTCCATGGTAGTAATAATATATAATTTAAAATATGCCTATAAAACTAAATAGATTAATAAAATACTGTAAATTGACATTTGACTATTTTAGCTACTTCCCTAAAAGTTTGGCCTCGAAAACTGTTCTTGAATCTTTTCATTGGGAAAATGGATTGCTTTATGTTCAGGGTTGCCTTATTTGGGAGCATAGGTGGGCAACTATAAAACAGTACAATTGGAACCGGAAGTTGGAAATTTGAGCAGGATCTACAAGGATGGTGAGGATTTGGGTGTGCTGGAGAGTTGGGGAAGGACCTGCTAGATGACCAGACAGTGTGGAATGTGTATGGTGCCTACGGGATCAGAGAGCCTGGCTAGAGCTGCAGGTTTGGTAAAGGAAATTGATTGTCAGGGAAATAATTATTTGAAATAATTCAGGATCTGGTGAGGGTCTTGATAAGGTAGATGCCATTATCTTTGTTCTTTTAACAAAGATTTATTGAGCACCTACTTTGTGAAAAGTCTGCAGGGTGCTGGGGAAACGGGGAAGAAAGATATGGTCCCTCCCTTAAGGAGCAGAGACATTTCATTACTAAGGAGAAATACAGTGTGCTGTGGGGGCATACTAATGGGAGGTAGTCAGGGAAGCCTTCTAAGGAAGTGTGTTTAGGCTGAGATCTATGGGATGATGAATAAGTGTTAGCTGCTGGTGATGGACGTGGGAGTAGCAGGGAGAGGGTGATAGTTCTAGGCCGAGGGGCAGCCCTCAGGGAAGAAAATGAGTGTGGTTCCATAACTGAAAAAATGTCCTCTGTGTTTGAAAGGGCTGGACAGTGGAGGATAGAGAGGATCAGAGATGAGAGTGAATTCAAGAGAAATTGCAAATGAGGACTTGATAAGAAAAAGGAACTGTTTCCTGGAAGGCATATGATAGGCACTCAATACGTGGAATGGATGAATAAATAAGCTTGAGATTTCAAATGTGGACTACGAAGTGATGGAGTCATGGGTAGGAGTAAATAAATGGGCACAGGGTACTAGTTTGGAAGGCAGATTAGTTGGGTTTTAGACACATGGATCTTGAGGCGTGACATTCTGGCGGTTTGTCAAATACCAATCCTCACAGCTTCAGGCTACTGTTGAAATTGTAAGGCTCAAGTGTGGGAAACAAAAGATAGAGTGCTTTTCCTTGGGAATTATGGTTAGAAGAAGGAGATGAGACTTAGGGTGGGACAGAGGAGAAGGGTGGAGAATTTCAAGGACAGAGTGGTAAACAGAGGTCAAGGACACCAGCTTGTACCAAATGAGACAATCTGGTTGACACCACTTGCAAAATGCCAACATGTTATACAGACATATGGGTGGAGTGGGGAGGGGTGGGAAAGGCACGGGATCTGCAGTCACAAGACCTGGACTCAGTCCTCACTCTGCCTTTTACCATATTTCTGACCTTGGGCAGTAATTACTTAAAGTTTTCTGAGTATCCGGCTGCTTATTTATGAAATGAGAAAGAATGGCTGCCATGTTTGCATCTCAGAGATATTGTGAGATTGAAATTAAAAATATCTGTAAACTTGGGCTTCCCTGGTGGCGCAGTGGTTGAGAGTCCGCCTGCCGGTGCAGGGGACACGGTTTCGTGCCCCGGTCCGGGAAGATCCCGCATGCCACGGAGCGGCTGGGCCCGTGAGCCATGACCGCTGAGCCTGCGCGTCTGGAGCCTGTGCTCCGCAACAGGAGAGGCCACAACAGTGAGAGGCCCGCGTACCGCAAAAAAAAAAAAAAAAAAAAAGGTAAAAATATCTGTAAACCATTGGGTTTTCCCCCTCAGTGTTGCATAAAGGGTGTGGCATACACGCGGTACTTGAGTGAGTGTTTGTTTGTTTTTTGGGGGGGGGCCGCGCAGCATGAGGGATCTTAGTCCCCCAACCAGGGGTCGAACCCATGCACCCTGCAGTGGAAGCGTGGAACCCTAACCACTGGATCGCCAGGGAATTCACTTGAATGAATGTAGGGGTATTACTGTGGCTACTAATTTTATGTTTCAACAGAGACCAGATGAAGAAGCTGTGGTGGATCAGGGTGGGACCAGTACAATTCTCAACATCCACTATGAGAAAGAAGAGTTGGAAGGTAAGCACTGCTGTTCTGTGTACCGAGGGAAATCAGCAAGAGGCAGCCTGGCGTGGGAGGAGCAGCTTTGCCATCAGGAGACCTGGGTTGGAGTCCTAACTCTTCTTCACTAGCTGTGAGACCTTGGGAAAAAATCACTTAATTTCACTTAGCCTCATTTTCCTCATATGTTAAATAAAAGTAGGGATAATAATACCTGTCTCACTGTTAGGCTCTAGTAGACAGACAGCTTGTGAGACAGTACTTTCAGCACAGTAAAGTCCAATATAAATATTAGTAAATGACCTATTCCTTGAGAATGTGAAACACTCAGATCAGTTTATTGATTCTTGACAACTGCTTGGAAATATAGATACAAATTTATACAAAAGAAAATAAAATACAAATAGTTTTAAAAACTCAGTTTGGCCATAAGACCCTGTTTTTACCCCGTTTCCAATGTATGCTCTTCCCATTCTAACAATACCCATTTCTGCCTGGTGTTTTCATCTAAACAAGAAAAGGGAAAACACACACGCACCTATAACATATTTGGTGAGAGTTCACAGCGTAGAGTTGTATAAAAACCCACTGAAGTGGAAGCGAAGGAAGAGGCCTTTTAATTGACCTGCTCTATCTAGTTTACCTTATCAAGGCTCTTCTTCCTTTCTCTCCTCTCCCACCCCCACTCCCCCCATGACCCTTTTGTGCTGTCCTTCTGCTTTCCTTTTTCCCACGGAGCCTAGTTTCCTGATAATGATGGCAATGCTCAGTTTTATTAAAGAAAGCCTCGCGTCCTCTATAGCTTGAACGAGAACCCACATTTGGCTCAAAAGCCCTTGTGCAATCTCTGCAGCATCTCCTGCAACGTTGAAGGCTATGATGCAGTAACTTTCTAATGACTGAGACAGCACGTGAAGTGTCTCTCTGTACTGCTTGTTCCTGTGCTGGTTTTTTTTTCCATCAAAGTTGTACAGTCCCCAGAGAAAACTTGTCCTTTGGATGGGAGAGCCAAAGCTGTAGAGGCTGACTCATCCTCTGGGTCTGTTACCATGAGAACTTATGTGGGTGGCTCTGTGGAGGTCAGTGGAGTTCAGACATATCAAGGTCGAGCTTTCGAAGTTATTTTGACCAGATGGAAGAGGAGCCAGTGTGGGTTTCAGCAGTTGGGAGAAAGGGGAAGAAGGAAGGGTGTGGAGGTGGGAGGCTAACATTTGTTGAATGACCCTTGTGTGACAGGCATTGGATTAGGCACTTTGCACAAGTCGTCTTTTTAATCTTCACAGCAACCCAGGCAGGTAGGCATCATTCCTATCTTACGTGATGGGGAAACTGCTCAGGGTCATCTAGCCTAACAGCAGGTGAGGCTGGGATGGAATTCTGCTCTTTCCACTCTACCACACTGCCTGCAAGGGAGGACGGTACCCAGCATTAACCACCTAACCTCAGCTTCTTGCTCCATCATACGAACATTTTTATGTGTTGCCCCACCCCTCCTTCTGCCCTGATAATCCTTTTGCCTCCCTACCATCTCACTGTACCGTGGGGGTACTTTTACTTTTAGTTTAGTTGTCTGGGCCCACTAGACCTTTGCCCTCAGCAAAGAGGTAACCATTTATGAACACTCCTATCTACTTGGGAGTAGAATAATAAGACTGGGCAAACACTCTTGGATCCCGAGGACTGGGTTCCATCACAGAGGTCAGTTGAGTAATTGGCAGTAGGAGCATCTTCTCAATATGACATCATCTATTCCTTACGTAGTATCCATTTTCCTGTAAAAGAAGGCCGTCTGTGATGATGGCATTGCTAGGGGAAAACAGTCCTTTATACATAGACCTTTTGGAAAACTAGAATCTTATTTATGTTGTAGCACTTAAAAAAAAAAAAGCACTACAGGCAACAGAGGACATATAGTGCCCACGCCTCAGGCCTGATGTAGTTCTCAAGCAGCTCTGGAGAGGAGAAGAGGAAGTTGGGATTTGCTGGAGGATCGGCTATGCTGTGGGCCCCGCCCTGACTCATCCCGAGGGCAGCCCTAGGGCTCAGTGAGGCTGCACTCAGGGAAGTGCTGTCTCTTGAAGGCGTGGAATAAAATCAGTCCCACTCTGATGGAAGACAAGTAAATTGTTCTGTGTTCTAATTTGCCATGTGTGCCATGATACAAGGTTCTGCGGCTGCAGATAAAGCTCTGGGTCTTCCTTCCCCTTTGTTCTATACCCTCTACACCACGTGACATAAACCACTTTGAGAACTACTTCTGAGATGTAGTCTCTGGACATTGTTAGAGACTTGTAAACGTGGTTTTTTTTTGCAAAAATTAACTCCATCAGCAGGAGAAGGTGCATTAAACCATAACATCGCTTTTTTTATATACATGGGAAGAGTCAAAAGCAAACAGTAGGACAGATTTCCGAAGAGAAACTCGCAAAGAGCAATAGTCCATGATTGCTTCAGTGGGCTCTCCCAGTCCCAGAAGAACACCGAGCAGTGGCTTTAATTAGAGGAATGGCTTTTTCCGTCTTTTCTGGCAGGTCATTATTCCTGATTAACTACTAGACTAATGAATCCTAGAGTAAGTTTGGTACCTTCTAGTAAGTTTTCAACAGAGGTAAGAGCCATTTGGCCTTAGTTATAAGTTGAAAAAAAAAGGCTTGCATGTGCTCCACATGTTAGACTCCCCCCGCGGTTCCTGACTTTGTGTCAACTTGAAGTCCAGGGGTTGGGACACCCGTCTGTCCGTGTGAGCTAGCGAGCTCTGTGCGCATGCTTGATAAACAGTGTGCTTGGAATGTACTCCGCCTCGGAAGGTCCAGGTTCCATCTGCAGGGTGGGCTCCCCCTGTGATTTCTGTCCTGCTCTGCAAGGTTCCATCCCAGTTCACTAATGATTGCTCTCTGTACGTGTGTGCATACCTATTTAAAAAATAAATTCTAAAATTACATCTTCTAATAAGTTTTTACTAAATGAATACTTGTATTTGCACACAGTCCCCAGAGAGGAGGTTTGACAATAACTGGAAAAAAGACTGGAAAGAAGGCAGAATTTAGGTGAGTAGGTAGGTAGATGAGGGGGATGAAGACTGTGTGGGCAGGAGAGCAGTTGAAAGGCCAGCAAAGAGACCACAGGATTGGTTTAGTAAAGTCGTTGGGCTGCAGAATCCCGTTAGATGGACTGAATTTTATTGGTGCTGTATTCATTTCCCAGTGTCTATTTGTTTGTCTTCTTTTTTGATTTCACTCAGAATATCCAAGTCCCTGCTTCCAAGTCTCCAGCCTAGAAACTGATGCCTAGTTTTCTGATAACCACTCGGTCATTCTTAGCTCTGTGTCCTGCTGGGGCTTGTTTTCATTCTTGCCTGTCTCTCTGGTGTTTTCAAAAGGCAGGTGCTGTGGTTGGCTAATGTTTGTGGGAACTGATTGGACCAAAAAAATTTCTTAGAGAAGGAAAAGTCTTCCTTGGTAACTCTTTCCAAAAGTCCCCTTATCCAGGAACTCTTCCTGGAATAAGCTCTCCATCCTCAGGCTGGCTAGGACCTTCTCAATCATCCCATGCCCTGGTGAGTATTTCACCCGCTCGAAACACATTCACTTTGGTTACATGTTCCTGTTGTGACCCCTTTCAGATCAGAGGCCTTCTTAGTTCAGGTTGTGTACTGCTGAGGGGATCCTAAGGGGTTATGTTCCTGCTGGAGGCATCTAGGAGGTATTCCATTTTCTGAATATTTGTGGAGTAATGACCACGTGGAAGATACCGTGCTTTGTTATGTGAGGGATTCCAGGAGGAAGAAGGTCTGACCTGGGACTTGGAGGAGCTTGCAGATGAATAGCGGGAGAAAGACTGATAGATGCCTAACTTTAATGCAAGGCGTAAGATAAGTTCATAAGAGAATGCTAGCCAAGGACTCAGTGTTGACAGGAAGGAGGCAGCACCTCTGATCAGGGGGATCAGCAAGAATACCAAGAAGGAAGGTGCATTTGCAATGGATCTTGAAGGAGTGAGGCAAGTCAGCGTCCGAAAGCATTGGTGCATCTGTGCAAGAGCAGTTTGGTTTAGGTGGAGGGGAGTGTGAGGTGAGGTGGGAGCGTCAGCTGAGGCCATGAGGAGGAGACGGAGTCAAAACCAGGCTGTGGGGCTTCCCTGGTGGCGCAGTGGTTTGAGAGCCCGCCCGCCGATGCAGGGGACGTGGGTTCGAGCCCTGGTCTGGGAAGATCCCACATGCCGCGGAGCAGCTGGGCCCATGCGCCACAACTACTGAGCCTGTGCTCTAGAGCACGTGAGCCACAACTACGGAAGCCCGCGTGCCTAGAGCCTGTGCTCCGCAGCAGGAGAGGCCACCGCAATGAGAAGCCCGCGCACCGCAACTAAGAGTAGCTCCTGCTTGCTGCAACTAGAGAAAGCCCGCGAGCAGCAGTGAAGACCCAGTGCAGCCCAAAATAAATAAATAAAATAAAATAATTTATTTAAAAAAACCCACCAGGCTCTTTTCGTGTTGTTGGTATAGATGCAGAAGGTGTACATCTCTAGATTTTTTCCCCCCAGAACATTTATTTGGTGTGAGCATGTGTGGGATTTCCACTTTGATCTCTCTTGAGATGATCACTCAGTTCTTTTAGAGAGCTTTCCCTTTGTTTCCCTGTTGAATGTATAATTGGTTCTAGAGGAAGAAAAAACTAGAAAGGAGGCTGGGGCCCGAGCATGCTGGAGCATGAAGGGTCCCGACTATAAGAGTGAGCTGTGATCAGAGCAGTGCTTCTGGAGGATTTGTTTGTAGGATCGAATTGGTGGGGGAGGCAGGAAGGAGGCCCCTGCTGTTGTCAAAGTGGGAGGAGAGAAAGACTTGACATCTCTAATCTATGGGATGGAGTGCTGAGGGGCAAGGTGGAAATCCAAGGTAATGCTGAGGTTTCAAGCCTGGAAAGTTGAGAGAATGCCATGAACAGAAACATAGAAGAAGCGAGTATGAGTCTGATTTCAGATGGAGGATGGTGGGTTTGCTTTGGAACATATTGAGTCACTGGAGATAAAGATTTGGGGATCATTTGCAGAAGTAAACTTTGAAATCAGGAGAGCAAATATCACTAAAAAGAGAAGAAAGGGACCAAGGACAGAAACCCGGGGAACCTTCCTTTGGTGGATTGTGGTAAGGCTGGAGAAGCAGTCAGAGGAGTGCAAGTGAGCCAGGGAAGGCCGTGGTACAAGTATGGGAGAAGCCCAGACCACCAAGGGGAGGAAGTAGTCGAGGGATGGGGCTGCCGCCTGGAGCATGGTGGGCTCTCCAGAGAGTCTTTTGAATTGAACTGAGAGAGACGTAAGATGATAGAGGTTTGGTGATTCAGTGGCTTTGGCGTCCCTGATGAGGGTAGTTTCAGTGGAGAGCGGCCACGTGCAGAGGCTGTGGAACAAGGGGATGGTGAGGAAAGGGAGCTAGGTCGGCACACTGTTCTTGAACATGACGTAATGGAGAAGGGAAGGGGACAGGGAGAGACTTGGGAGAATAGCACTGCACTGGGAACATTTCTTTTTTATTTTTATTTTAAAATATTTATTTATTGAATGAAGGATTCTTTAAATTGTTATAGTGTGCAAAAGTTTCATACACATGATTTCATATAATCCCATAACCCTTTTTTCTCTCTACTCCTATATTGCCTATCCCTCCCCCCTCACCACTGGTAACCACTGGTTTGTTCTCTATATCTGTGAGCCTGCTTCTTTTTTGTTTTATTCACTAGTTCGTTGCATTTTTTAGATTCCACCAATAAGCGATATTGGTGGAATATTCCAATTCCAATATTCCAATTCCACTTATTGGTGGAATATTCCACCAATAAGCGATATTATAGAGTATTTGTCTTTCTCTGTCTGATTTATTTCACTTAGCATAATGCCCTCCAAGTCCTTCCACGTTGCTGCAAATGGCATTATTTCATTCTTTTTATGGCTGAGTAGTATCCCATGGTATATATGTACCACATCTTCTTCATCCATTCATCAGTTAATGGACACTCAGTTTGCTTCCATATTTTGGCTATTGCAAATAATGCTGCTGTGAACATTGGGGTACATGTATCTTTTCAAATTAGTATTTTTGTGTTTTTCAGATCTATACCCAGGAGTGGAATTGCTGGGTCATATCATATGGTAGGAATATTTCCTTTTTAGGTAAGAGGGACTTGAGAAACCCGTGGAAGGGATGGATGGAAAGGAGAGACTGAGGATAACTGATGAAGTGGGACCCAGTGGGGTGGGAGGCGGTGCTCATTAGCCTGGAAAAGAGGAAAAGCTGGAGGAGGAAAGTGAGCCTGACTGAGAATGGAGGGAGTTCCCAGGACAGGGCCTGTCTTTTCAGTACAATATGAAGCAAGGTCACCTGCTCAGAGGAAGTGTGGGTGCGGTTGTCGATTTGAAGACAGTGACTAAAGACTGTAACAGCTCCTGTGGTGGAAGATGTGCAGGGGCAGCCTGAGATCCAGAGGGTCGAGCAGCAGTAACTGGGCAGAAATGGGGGAAGATCACTGCTCTGTGTATCCAGGTGTAGCATCCCTGCAGCTACTGCTTCTGGGCTCCAGCCTCACCAGGAAGACTGGGGAAACCAGGTGGAGGTGAGAGAGGCCTGGAAGTCAGGCACAAAACAAAATAATGTTTATGGATGGAATGAGAGAGTAGGAAGGAGGAACTAGAGAGGAACACTATGGGATCACTTACTTTCTTGTGTTCCCCTCTTTTTGTAAAATATTTAACATCTCTCCCTCATGCTCCCAGCCTTATGCCCCTTATGATTTGTAACTAGTCTCTCACTGCTATTCTAGGTGGTGCAGAAAAAATATAATGGAAACTGATCCTGGAATTTACTGGTTGCTAAAATTGATTCCAGGCATCGTGTTAAGCATTTTACGTACATTTCTTATTTGCTTCTCACAAAAATCTTCTGAGTTTAAAGAATAAGCTTCAGTATTCCTTTTTAAAGACAGTCACAGAGGGCTCCCCTGGTGGCGCAGTGGTTGAGAGTCCGCCTGCCAATGCAGGGGACACGGGTTCGTGCCCTGGTCCGGGAAGATCCCACATGTCGCGGAGCGGCTGGGCCCGTGAGCCATGGCCATTTGAGCCTGCGACGGGAGAGGCCACAGCAGTGAGAGGCCCGCGTACCGCAAAAAAAAAAAAAAAAAAGACAGTCACAGAGAGATTAGATAACTTGTTGAGGGTCACACGGCTAGTGAATTTGGACCCAGGCAGGTTGACCTGAGCGCTTAACCACTTTCTCAAATGGAAGTGGCCTCCCTGCCTAGACCTGCTGTAGGTGTCATGGCATGACTGCATCACGTTTTATCAATTGCTCAAATCGTTGTAGTAGCAACAACTAGCGTTTGTTTTGGACTCTACAGTTTGCAAATCATGTTCACGCCCATTATTTCCTTTGATCTTAACAACATTCCTGTGAGGTTTGCAGCCACGTACAGGACTGAGACCTTCAACTCCCCCATCTCTACAGCTTCAGTCCTGGAGGTCTTTGAAGTTTTGTCATTACAGCGTTGTGACCAGGCCAAAGGATTGTACTCTTTTCCTTCTCCCCTCTCATGTATACTAGCCTCCTTTTCCTAAAGGAGTTCTCTCCACAGACCTTCTGCTTCTTTTCAGGTCATAGGACTCTGTACGTGGGGGTCCGGATGCCGCTGGGCCGGCAGAGCCATCGGCACCACCGAACCCATGGCCAGAAGCATCGGAGACGAGGGCGGGGCAAGGGAGCCAGCCAGGGGGAGGAAGGCCCCGAGGCCCTGGCCCATGGTAACACCTCGGGAGGGAGGGAGGGTGGGTGTCCACGCGGGGAGGCCTGGTGAGGCCGAAGGGGTGTGGGATGGACGTGGAGCAGGGGGTGGGCTTGACTCTCTTCCATAGACTTTCCCCAGCTTGCTTCAGGAAGAAGAAATGCCTCTGAGAATCAAAAGTATCTTCCTGAAAACTTCACAGTTCAGGCCCCCCCAAATCAATATCATAGAAGGTGAAATCATTTGCTAGAGGATTAGCCATTCTTTTTGATCAAATTCATCAGATTTCTAGTTTCTCACGGGTTTTCTTCAAATGGTCTTATTAATAATTTTTTTCCTCCTATGAAACTGCTTCCAAAGCATAGCTTTTTTTCTGGGAATAAAGAAATCTTTTTGACCGGAGTTCAGGATTATCTTGTGTATGTTCCTGAAGTTGTGAGGCCCCCCAGGTGCGCTGAGTGTGGCAGGATGCTATTTCTGTTGTAAGCTGAGGCTGGGAGCAGACCTTTCTCCGTGGCTGATTTTCCAGACACGCCATCTCAGCGTGTTCAGTTCATTCTTGGCACTGAGGAGGACGAAGAGCATGTGCCTCACGAGCTGTTCACAGAACTGGATGAGATCTGCCTGAAAGAGGGAGAAGACGCCGAGTGGAAGGAGACAGCCAGGTGAGGCCTTAAGATCGCCTGGGTCCAGATTCGCTTGGGCAGACAAATGTGTGCCTTTCCGTGAGTGACAGGCCTGCCTGCCTTTTATTTCTTCACGGGAGACCTGACGACTGACACGGGGACTGATGTTCTAGGGTCCTCTGGGGGAAGCCTTGATGCTGGCCTCTTGGTCACGTCTGTGGTAATACCTATGTCAGTTGACCTTGAGCCCGGGATTGGTGATGGAAACACAGAACGTTAAGGGGGTCCTCGCTTACTAGCTCCTGGGCTCTTGATATTAAAGGTCTGGCTTATAAGATGCCTGAGGGGGCCGCCTTGGTTTAGACCTCGCCCAGCAGACATAGCGTAGGTCCAGCCTTTTCCTGCGCATGAACCATAGCATCATTTGGGTTTTAATTCACTGGAAATTCCAGAATTTTTGAGACATCCTATTGGACAGTCCAACTTCACAGACACCTTTGGGATTATAGCCAGCCCGACAGTAGGCCTCCCTGGATTAGTTGTAGAGTGACTATGCTTGTCTAAGGCCCAAACCCCAGAAGAGCCCTCAGATTGACCCGGGCCATGTCTAGAGCTCCTGCAGTGACTGACAAGCGAGGCTTCTGGGTGATACAAAGCCGGTGTGCCTGAGCCTCGGGGAAGAAGGTAAGGTGGGTAACCAGCGAAGCGTGGTTCCACCTCTCATTGGAACAGCGCTTCCTGGATACCTGCTGTATCCGTGGGTGTGTTTCCTGGGTAGAGAGGATTAAACAGGCCAGTCAGCCTGGTACCAAGCAAGGAGGGAATTAGCCTTGTCATTCTGTCTTTGCCAACGTCTGAAAGTCACACAGATAGGCTTTTTATTTTTTTAATTAATTAATTAATTTATGGCTGCGTTGGGTCTTCACTGCTGCGCGCTGGCCTTCTCTAGTTGTGGCAAACGAGGGTTACTCTTCATCGCGGTGCGAGGACTTCTCGTTGCGGTGGCGTCTCTTGTTGTGGAGCACGGGCTCTAGGCGCGCGGGCTTCAGTAGTTGCGGCTCGTGGGCTCTAGAGCACAGGTTCAGTAGTTATGGCGCACGGGCTTAGTTGCTCCGCGGCATGTGGGATCTTCCCGGACCAGGGCTCGAACCCGTGCCCCCTGCATTGACAGGCGGATTCTTAACCACTGCGGCACCAGGGAAGTCCCAGACAGGCTTTTTAAAAAGATAAATATATCATTTTATTAATGTGATTTGTCAACGTATCCAGATGATATAGATTAGATCTGTTATTTTTTTAATTGCATAGGCAATGCATGCTCACTAGAGAAAATTAGAAAATAAAGATAAGCAAAAAGAAGACGAACATTACGTGAAATCCTACCAAGCCAGGGATAATGAGGAATATAACATTTGATGTCTTATACATGTTTGTGTTTGTATTTTAAATTTTTTCTTTAAAGAAAAATGGAATCAGTTTTGCACTGTTTTATAACCTACTTTGTTCACTTACAAGTGTACCCTGAACGTATAGATTAGATTACAGTGTTCAGTATGATTATTTGGGTATCTTTCTTTGTGGCTTACGTTAAAAACTCTCTCCTGAAAATTCCTCATTTTCTGTCTTTAACATCTGGTTGTTTGTAATGCTTCCAGGTGGTTGAAGTTTGAAGAAGATGTTGAGGATGGGGGAGAGCGCTGGAGCAAGCCTTACGTCGCAACCCTTTCACTGCACAGTCTCTTTGAGCTAAGGAGCTGCCTTATTAACGGAACGGTCCTTCTCGATATGCATGCAAACAGCATAGAAGAAATCTCAGGTAAGTTTAGGTGAGAGAAAACAGAGGAATGTTTGTGTCAATTAGGAAGAGTGGTGTAGAGGAAAGAAGAAAGTGGCTGTGTGTCCTTGGGCAAGTCACTTACCTTCCCGACCTCAGTGCCCTCAGCTATGGGATGGGTTTCAAACTAAGAAACTACCCCACCTATTCCACAGGCTTATCATGGGATACAAATGACATGGTGTGAAGTCTTCTATTTGCCTGTTCATTTGGCAGACGTTTATTTTGTATCTATTAATGCTTGATAATGTGCTAGGCACAGGGGAATGAAGATAAGATACAATTTCTGTCCTCAAGGAGCTCCCCTTCTAGTGGGGAAAATAGCCATGGGTGCAAGAAAAGAGCTCTGGTTTGGTAATAATTAGAGAAAGGGGCAACTGGGAGTTGTGCAGAGAAAAGGGGGTTAGAGTGAAAGAAAGATTTTAAAATATGGCAGCTAGGGAAGTCACGTATGAAGTTGAGCCAGAGTACCCCCACTTCTTCAGCAAGACGTGAAGGGGAGGTGTCTGATGGAGTTGCCTGGTACAGGTGAGTGTAAGTTACTATGTTTTAGGAATGGAGTTTGATAAACACCTGGGTGCATGTGAGGATTTTCCTCAGCTTGGCTTTGTTTGGCTGGACAGGTTACATAAAGATTTCTCCAAACTTTTCTCCATTTCAAGTATCCAAGTAGTTCTGCCTCTCTGGGATCACATGGGGACCCAGGGAGGGGTCAGTACTGATGGGATCTGGTGTCACCTCCGAAGGCCCTAAGGGAAAGTTATTCCATGCTTCTTCCAGTTTCTAGTGGCTCTAGGTGTCCCTTAGCTCATGAGTGCACAACTCCAATCTGCCTCTGTCTTCACCTGGACTTCTTATCTGTGTCTCTCTCATAAAGATATCTGTCAGTATCATCCAAGATGCTCTCATCTTGAGATCCTTAGTTACATCTGGGAAGACCCTTTCCACAAATAAGATCACGCTTACAGATTCTGGGGGGTTAGCACATAGACGTATCTTTTGTGGGGGAGGCGCCGTTCTACCCACTACGGAAGCCAAGAGAGGAGAGAGTTTCAATTCATCAGTGTCAGATGCTGTAGAGAGGTCAGGTTAGGTAAGGACCAGAGACATCTGCCAGATTTAGCAACTGGAAGGTTGTTGATGATTTTATTAAAAGCAATTTCATTGAGGCAGCCAAATTGCAGGGGGTGAGGAATTTTTCTTTTGAGAACTTTAAGAGATAGGGGAGAGAGAGAGAGAGAAAGAGAAAGAGAGGGAGAGAGGAGGCAGTAGATAATGGGAGACCTGGGGTGGACATTCTCCTTTTTTTTTTTTTTTCCAAGATGAAGGATTCTGAAGCATGTTTGTAATATGGGGCAAGGAACCAATCAATACAAAGGTTAAAGATAGAGAAACCTGGATCTTCCACTTAATATTTGAAACAGATTTTCTTTATTTATTGCTTCCAGCACTTGGATAGTCATGGATGGAGTTGGAGTTGAAGATAGGTTGGAGTTTTGGGGAGGTGGGGGAATGGGTATGTAGGGTTGAAGTAGAACTGCTGTGGTTCTTCCCATCAGGTACCTGAGGTATTCGTGTTAGTGATAAGGATGAGTCAACAGTCTCAAGTGTTTACTGTGAATGAGCACTTTATACGTCTCATTAATTTTTTATAACAGTCTTCTAAGGTAGGTGATAATATTAGCTCCATATTACAGATGAGGAAACTGAGGTACAGAGAGGTTATCACACAGAAAGTGGTAGAAGTGGGATAACTGTGGACCTTTAGCGCTAGAACCCATGCTGTTAACTGCTGTGCTAGTAGCCTCTCAGTAGCAGGTATTGGGATTTTTTCCCCCTCAGTTCTGCCAGGCTTGGCAGGTAAAGGTTGATGCTTGGTGGTAATCACGTGGGGTACTTAATCAAGAACAACTTAATGATTCTTGGAAGTTCCCCTTTTACGTAGTCATTGGGAGTTCTACAGTTATAGTTTCTCTTGACAATCACAGCAATGTTAAAATCTCTGAGAAAGGGAACGTAGAGGAACTTTGGCAGATGACAGAACAAAATGGTAATAATGTGGATTTTTGAGTCAGACAGTCTTGGGTTTGACTCCCAGCTGTGCAACGTACTAGATGTGAAACCTTGGGGAATTTTGTAATGTTCGGGCCTCAGTTTCCTGATCTGTAAAAATTGTTATAATGCCACCTAGTTCTCAGGGTTTTTTATAAGGATTAGATTAGATAATTATGTAAAAAGTTCAGAGTGTCGTTCCTGGCACATGTTAAATGCTCAATAGTTTCCATTTCTAATAATAATGATTTGTTACGTGAATAACGTATAATGTGTCTCAGCTGCTATCATCAAACAGCTCTTTCAGGCACTGAAGCGGAGACTGTACATCACTGACCCTGGTAGAACTGCCTCTCCTACTCCTTGTCCCTTGCCCCTCACCCCACTTGACCTTGGTCTCTTTGGGTTCACTGACCATCAGTTTGAGTGTTCATGTTAGCACCTGCTTTCCAGACCTGATCCTGGACCAGCAGGAACTGTTCAGTGACCTGAATGACAGCATGAGGGTTAAAGTACGGGAAGCCCTTCTCAAAAAGCATCATCATCAGAATGAAAAGAAGAGAAATAACCTCATCCCCATTGTTCGCTCCTTTGCTGAGGTTGGCAAGAAACAGTCTGATCCACATTCAATGGATAAACATGGTAAGATTATTAGGAGTAACTGTTTTCTCTTTTGATTAATAAGACATTTAGGAGCTAGTTGGAGATGCTAAGTTACTAGAGGGTAGGGGCTGTATTTCTCTAATATGCTTTCATGCTCACTTAGACACAGTCCTTTTTGGTGGATAGGCACGGTGGGTGGCTGGGGCTGGTGACGGTCATCTCTTGTGGCACTAGGGATGCATGCCTCAGATAGATCTCAGTGGACCCCGGGGGAGAAGATTGTGCCCCAGAATGGCCTCAGAACTGATGTGGCTTTAGGGAGGTAGCCACATTAGGGATAATTCGGGGCCAGAGAAGTTCCACTGGAGCTTTTTAGAAGTAAACCAATGTCTTAGATTAGGGAAGCAAAATGCAGTAGTGTTAACTCTTGAGTCAGATTTCCCGGCTGGAGATTCTGACTTCACCTTTTGCAAAGTGTGTGACCTTGGGCAACCTCCGAAACCTCTTTAAGTCTTACTTTCTCCTCTGTAGAATAAGGATAATAGTGAGATCTGCTTCCTCAGTCTACAGTGAGGCTTCAATAAATTAATCCATGTAAAGCCCTGGAGCCAGGTGCCTGGTGGGTTGTAAACATTCAGTGAATTTCAGCTGCTGACTAGTTTCCTTTTCTGAGGCCTAATCTATGCTGGTCTCCTTGTCCCCACATTTACCGAATCACAGTGTGCAGGGGATGTGCCTGGGAGTCTAAGTTTTTGAAAAGTTCTCCATAGGACTTTATGGTATGCACTCCTGGTTAAGGATTACTGCCTTTAATAGAGGAAGAAAAGAGGATCACAGATGGTTCAGAGGGTGCAGGAGTAGTAAGACCTCTGTTCCTCCCTTTACTGCTAACTGGTAGGTAAGGAGATAGGTGTGTGTGGGTCCTTGCTTCATAGTCATTTGGACCACTTCTCTGTGTGGACTTTGCAGGAGATAGTCATAGCCAGCTGATGATGGACGGGGCGTGTCAAAGGGGGAAAGGGCAGGACTCGGAGAATTCTGTTTGATTTTCTCCAAATAGGTCAGACTGTGTCTCCTCAGTCCGTTCCAACTACAAGTCTTGAAGTAAAAAATGGAATGAATTGTGAACACAGTCCCGTGGACTTAAGCAAGGTGAGCAGAGACGTGGAAGTTGGCTTACAGGCCTAAGCAGATCTCTAGTGGAACCCAGAGTCTTATTGCTGGAAGCTGGATAAGCTTTGGCATTTCAACACCCCTTCTCCAGGACCAGAGCCCCTTCTGCAGAAAAGGAGGCCCATCTACCTGCTCATGTCTTCTTCCTTCTCCAGCCCAGACCTCTCTGACTCATCAGCTTGTTCCCCAGATTCAACATGCTGAAACCCACTAGCCACTAATAATCCTCCCTGCCACACACCTCCTGGTGTTTCAGAACTATTTTCTGATACCTGCTCTCCAGTAGCTCCTTCTTAGCCTCCAAGGGTTCTGCAGAAGCAGTATCTTTGCTACTGTTTCCTAAAACTACTTTGTGGTTGAAACTCTTCTTGGGGACTGTGGCTTGGTGTCCCAGGCCTCCCGCAGGAGCAGAGCCCCCTGCAGCTTCCGGCTCAAACCGTGATCTCCCTGCCGCCAGCCTCTCCTTGCTCTGGTCTCTCCCCGACGCTGTCCTTCCAAAATGCAGACAGTGTCACTTCTCAGCTCATAAGGCTCCCTGAAACCTCCGACAAAGCATCCCAGTATTTTAAAATGGAAACAATTTGACCTGGAGCTTCAAAAACATTCTTCTTTGGGGAGGCATGGTGTAATGGAATTCAAATCAGAGCCCCTGGATTTAAATTCTCTTAGAAGCTCTGTCGTCCTGGGCAAGTCAACTTCACTTCTCTGGGTCTCAGTGGCTCCATTCATTTTTTAAAGTAAAAAGTGAGGCTAATTAGACCTTACAGAGCTATTGTAAGGATCAAGTGAAGTAGTGTGAGAAAACGTGTTAAATCAAAAATGATTTATGAATGTCAGTTATGAGGAGGGTGATGGATGCGTGAGGTGATGGCTCCCACACTGTCAGGGGGTTCTTGGATTTTCAGGTCGACCTTCATTTCATGAAGAAAATTCCCACTGGGGCAGAGGCCTCGAATGTCCTGGTTGGAGAGGTGGACTCTCTGGGCCGCCCCGTTGTCGCCTTTGTGAGGCTGTCTCCGGCAGTCCTTCTCTCGGGCCTGACAGAAGTGCCCATCCCAACAAGGTAAAGACCTGGACCGCAAAGCTCAGTGCGTTCCGTCTGGTGTGCAGGTTTGTGTGTGCTCTGGTGGAAGAAAGCAGCTAATGCCAAAATGGAGGATTAATTAATTTGGGGAATGCTGTTTAAAATTCAGCAATGATCTCAGAAAACTGGGGTATATTTGATCAACCTCTGTGCGGAAGAATTGTAAGACTTTTAAGGCTCTGACGGTTCAGTTTCTATGACCTTGGAAATGGAGAACCAAAGAGTGTTCAAGGGCCACTTGCTTGCTGGGATGGGAAGCCTGTCTTGCTCTCCCTGTTCTGCCAAGCTGTATCCCAGGGAAACGTCTCTGACCAAAGGTATTGATGTCTCTTTCCACAGTTCCGGCAGGATTTGTTTGGTTTGCAAGTATGTCCACATTTGTTCAAAAGGCTATTCATGCGCTCTGAAGGTGGTGATTCAGGTGATTCAGGGCCCCATTAATTACAGAGTATTCAGATGTCCGGGACACAATTTAGACTCCTCTACAGGGCTTGATCATTTCAACTGCTTTATCCCTCTCCTCTCCCCATCATTTTCTTATTAGAGCAATGAATGAGATTCAGATAACCCTGAATTTGCACTACAATGCCATGTTTTGAAAAAGTGTCCTTCCTATAGTAAGGAATTGTGTCTATGGAAACCCTGAGAATTATAACCACATTATTGAATGAGTTGTACAGGTGGCTTCCAATGCCTACAGTGGAGCTATTAGGTCAAGGCTACTCGTATTGCTCCGTCATTAGTCTGTCTCCTTTTATCGAAGGTACTGTGATGATTTCTGTTTGATAGGAAAGAGAAGTGTTCTGCTGTTTAGAGAGGAAAGATGCCACTTCTTTATATTTACTTACATAATTTAATCCTTTTTGTGTGTTGCCAGATTTTTGTTTATCCTACTGGGTCCAGTAGGGAAAGGTCAGCAGTACCATGAGATTGGCAGATCCATGGCCACCATCATGACAGATGAGGTACGCACACCCCTTCTGCCTTTCATGCATTCGTCTTGTAAATGTTTATTGAGCATTTACTCTGTGCCAGGCATTGTGCTAGTCATTGGGGATAAAATAATTATAATCGTGATGTTTGCTGGAAAGCAGTACAGGTCACGTCTCTGAGGACCAAGCCCTCTGGGGGATTTTTCTTCTTCTGTCATCTCTCGCTTTTTGAATAATCAAGGATGCAGAGAAATCTTTCTCTGGGAAAATTATTTTTGCCAAGCAGGATACCTAGAGAGAAAGATATTAAGGCTGACTTAACTTTCTAGATCTAGAAGATGGCTAATTAAATACATCCAAGCTATTTACATAAAGAAACCTTACCCCCATTTCACGTAAATGAGACCGGTTAGTATAAAGGTCAGGGGGATGCTCTCGGGCACTGTCATGTGAATGTACCAGGGTGACTAGACGCTTCGGCTGCCGTGGTCCTGAACCCCCACTGCATCCCTGCTGAGGACTGTGCTGCTCAGGTAAGTTGCAAAGTAAGGCCTTGAAGAGGCCTATGTCTCAGCAGGCAGAGGGGCGTGGGCTGTGTTTTGTCAGCTGTCTTTGGCTCGGAGGCATATTGGAGGCCTATGAGGAACCTTTCTGAGAAATTCCATCCAGTTTTTTCTACCCATTATGATCAGGAAAATTCCTCATGCATCTTGGCTTTTGTTCAATTCTTTGAGGAGATAACAGAGTTATAAAACTTTCCAGTCATCTTATCTCTTTCTATACTAATAGACATATATTTAGTTCTTTTTGACTCATCTCGTCTTTAGATTCTTTTTTTTATTGTTTTATCCTTGCACTTCTCTAAGTGCTAACGTTATCTACATTTCAGATCCCCATGACAGAGATAAAAATCAAGAGGTTTTATTCATCTTTCACCATCTCCACTGGTGATTGTTTTAAGTAAAGTGACTTTTAGTTTTCCTGAGGACATTTTTCTTCTCTGTAGATTTTTCATGACGTGGCATATAAGGCGAAAGAGCGGGACGATCTCCTGGCGGGGATTGACGAGTTCCTAGACCAGGTGACGGTGCTGCCTCCAGGGGAGTGGGACCCCTCCATTAGAATTGAGCCGCCCAAAAACGTCCCTTCCCAGGTAATGTATGCACATGAGACAGTGGTGGCTTAGTGTCGCTTACTGAGTGCACACCATGGACAAAGCAGAGACCGTGAGGGTGTATGCTAAATAAGTTGAGATGTGGTTCTGTTTCTGGGCATCTAGCATGTCAGAACAGTAATAAAATATGAATATGCAGTAACATAGATTGGCTCAGGTGTGGTGGGGTCAGTCAGGATTACCCTGGGATGAATTTTAAGCCAACTTTTGAAGGATTGATGTAGAATGGCAGAGAGGAGAGGAGAGGACATTTCTTGGGAGCATATCATGAATGAAGCCATTAAATGAAAAGAGGTAGTTGTATAGAGAGAGCAAATAGAGTCCCTCACACTTTTTTTGAGAGGTTAAAGATGGAAGGGAACTTCTACTGTACGCTAGTCCCCAGGCCAAGTGCTTTACATATGCTAATTCAACCTCCCAGTAACATCTCCATATAGGTATTGTTGTTCTTTGTTTTACAAATGAGGAATAAAAAAACTATCTTCAAGGTTTTAAGGTAAAGATTACACACAGATTTGAAACTTGAACTTAGGTCACGTCTGATGCCAAAGCCTCCACTTTTCTGTCTCTGGGTGAGACAGAGTTAGGTATCAGCAGAGAGGAGGAGAAATTTTTTTTTTTTTTTTTTCAGGAGAGTCAGTAAACTCCTCCAAATCAGTAAATGCATTTGAAAGCTATAACAAAGAATTGGCTATTTTGGGGCTGCTTTTGGATTTTCTCATCACCAACCCCCCCCACCCACCCCCCCACCCCCAGCAGGAAAGACAGAATACAGGGCTGAGTTTGTTAATTTTGCGGTCTTCTGTTAAAAGGAGAAAAGGAAAATGCCTGGAGTTCCAAATGGAAATGTTTGCCACATAGAACCGGAACCACATGGGGGCCACAGCGGGCCAGAACTTCAACGCACTGGGCGGTAAGTTCTGGAATGTTTCACGGCTGATACTGCTTACCGGACAGAAGTTGTATAAAGGAATGAGGCATCCTCTTTACTTTCAGCCTTCTTCTCTGTAGTATCTTTATTGGCTGGGAATGACTTTTCAAATGGAACCACTGACTATTAAGTATTACAAATATATCAAATATTATATTCATTCATTCAAATTTCTCAAACCACCTAACATGTTCTGTCTCCCCTCCTGGCCTTGCCCCAGGAGGGGAGACAGAACACGTTCCCTCTGATTTGAACACTTGTCCCCTTCCTCATTTCCTGGCTGACTGCTTCTTATCCTTTGATGCAGCTTAGGTGTCACTTCCTTTGGAGAGCCTTGCAGGACCCTCTTTAGAGGAGGTTAGGTGTTCCTGCTAGGTGGTGTCCCAGCTTTGAGCTCTGTCCCTTGCGCACCTGCCACCCTCCCCCCAGCCACCTGTTATAGTCCTGATCATACTTTATTACTATTTATTGATTTGATGTCTTTCCTGCCAGAATGTTTGCTCCATAAGGGCAGGGACCCCATTATATTCCTAGCACCCAGCACAGTGCCCTGCACAGAGTAGGCACTCAATTAATATCTGGTGAATGAATGAATGAGTGAATGAATGCTTTTAGAATGATGTCTGTTCTGTAGCATGAATGGACAAGGTATGGATAAATATTGAATGGTTAAGTTAAGAAACCCCTTGAGGTAGGGAAATAGGTACTATGTTAGGTGTGTGTCTCAGAATAGGCAACCTACTCTTTTGGGCCCAGATTTTAGGACAGATGTCCAAGGAGGAGGTTCTCTATGGTAGGTGAGAACAGCAGGTCCCCAGGCTGGGAGGCTTTATATTCCAGGTAGGGAGGCAGTAGAAGAGGATGGTATTTTGGGTTGGAGTGGCATCCAGAGGTGTCCCCCAGATCGTGGGAGGAGGTTCAGTCTATGGCTCTGGCTCTGTAAGTTGCGCTTATGTCTAAGAAGGATCTGTTGGGCGGAGATTCCCAGGACAGGACTCAGATGATGGAAAGGAGTTTTACTGTCCTCTGTTCTATTGCTTTCACCATATTTTTTCCTCCTTGCTTGAAGTTGCTTTCCTTATTTCCCTATCCTCAGTGCCCTGCCTAATGGAAACTCAAGGTTGTTTTTTTTTTTTAATTGTGGAGAGCGATTTAGTTTTGCATTCTTGGAAATTCAGGGAGAGAAAGGAGAGGAGACTGAGAAGCAGGAGAGAATGGCACTTCACCAGCAGTGTCCTGATGGGGAGTATGCATCTGGTTGAAGGAATGTATTGGAGGGCGGGGAAGGATAACTGGGCTCTGGGGAGGGATCACCGGAGGAAAGGAGGAGCCTTTTGATGGAAGGGGTCACTGAAAAGAGGGAGCAAGCTCCAAGAGTAAGTTTCACGTTTTCTTTACAGTTGGAAGAGGTCCGAATTGGGTGGGGAGGCCTGGTATTGAGAAGCAGTTCGAGGAAGCATCTGTCTTTAGAATAGTTTCCAGGATTGAGACTGTCTTAGATGAAGTGGTGTTTTTTAAAAATTAATTAATTAATTTATTTATTTTTGGCTGCGTTGGGTCTTCATTGCTGCGTGTGGGCTTTCTCTACTTGCGGCGAGCGGGGGCTACTCTTCATTGCAGTGCGCAGGCCTCTCACTGCGGTGGCTTCTCTTGTTGCGGAGCACGGGCTCTAGGTGCGAGGGCTTCAGTAGTTGTGGTTCGCGGGCTCTAGAGCACAGGCTCAGTAGTTGTGGCGCACGGGCTTAGTTGCTCCGCGGCATGTGGGATCTTCCCGGACCAGGGCTCGAACCCGTGTCCCCTGCATTGGCAGGCGGATTCTTAACCACTGCACCACCAGGGAAGTCCCAAGGTGGTGTTTTTTTTGCGGTACGCAGGCCTCTCACTGCTGTGGCCTCTCCCGCTGCGGAGCACAGGCCCCAGACGCGCAGGCTCAGCGGCCATGGCTCACGGGCCCAGCCGCTCCACGGCATGTGGGATCCTCCTGGACCGGGGCCTGAACCCGCGTCCCCTGCATCGGCAGGCGGACACTCAACCACTGCGCCACCAGGGAAGCCCAAGGTGGTGTTTTTTAAGGGAAGGGTCTTGGGTTTGGATTTGATAGAATTTCAGAGTTATGATTTATCCTTTTGACCGTAAAGCCAACAGCTTTCCTCCAAACACATAATCCATGCAGAGGTGAGATCTCATCTTTCTTTCTGTGTCAGAAAGAGGAGAATAAACTAGGCGGGCAGTCACTTATAATCAATCCCACATGGGGGTTTGGGAGCTCATTAGGTTGGATCTCAACAGTTATAGAATCTTGGAAATGGTGCCTGTCATCCCAAAAGAAAATCCCATAGAGCCAGGACCGACATACACTTAATCAGCAACCCCAGGTACCTTTACTCACAAACTCAAATGGGGTTTGAGGAAGTTCTCCCATAATGTTGAGTGAGGAGCTGCTGGAATTGACAAAGCTGAAAGGAAGGGTCATCTGGACTCAGAGCCTCACTCGGCTTACTGTGGGAGACGCTGCCTCTTCCTGAGCTCCGGAAGTTTTCCTCAGTCCTCAAGACACATGACCTTCCTCCCCTTGTAGCCTTTTAGTCCAGGTGACCTAATGCTCATATTGGGGATCATAGTTCATGCCAGCTCTGGCTCTTTTCCCAATCTCAAATTACGTACGGGTGAACGTGAACCTTCCCCTGCAGGTGGACATCCTAGAATTTTCTGGACCTTCCTGGACTTCACCGAGTAAAAATGCGTTAGCCTGGGCTTTATAATTCTTCATACCTTTAGCTGTGTTTCTCTGAGGTGGGGCACAACCTGGGGGTACCATCCTTGTCGGATGGAGAGGTATTTAAGATGCGGTAGTGTGGGCTCTAAGAAGATGGGAAAGGGGGCAAAGTTGAGAACGGTCTGAGTTGTGTATGATCTGACCTGCCAAGCCAGGGCTGAGACAGTGTCTTGGGCCTCCCTGATGTTGACATAGGCCATGATGCCAAGGCATTCCCATATAGAACGAAGAGGAAAGTCTGACTAGAGTGTTCCTAGGCCAGAAGCTTCATGGCAGAGAGGATACTCTGCAAAGGGGTTTTCCAAGGTAGATTTGTGTACTTCACTGGGGAGGCCACGTTTGGGAAGGGTTGATGAAAGAGAAGAATCAGGAGCTGCTGTCTCGATGATCGCCCCCCACACTTCAAACAGGTTTCTTCCAAAGCACAGCAGACAAATGGATGGCTGGCCTGTCCCTAAAGCCCTCCTGAGAGGGCTTCCTAAGTCAGTGCTCCAGAGCCTAGGGACCCTCTACACGGGTAAGTCCTTTCTTGCATCAAGCTTAAATTCATATCCCTGTGTGCCTCCTGCCCATCCCCCCCCACCCAAACTTGGACACCAAGGGTAGTGTTGAAAGGGAAAGGGAGTCCCAAACGTGGAGGGAAGCATCCGTGTCTGATTACTATCTGTGCTAGATGAGCTGTTACGGTCTGCGTGAGTGAGGGATGAGGCTGACGCCATAAACAGTATTCGGAAATCATTCTGTTAATTTATACCATCGATAGGAGCCTCAGATCTTTTCCCTCTCCTTTCAATCACTAGGCAGACAGATGTCCTTCCTTTCTGTGGCTTCTCATCCGTCCGTTTCACATAAATCTTTTGCCCATTACTCACAGACACTCCTCCCTGAATAATGAGCCTCCCACATCCAGGAGGACCAATCATGGCAGCATCATAGGGTGAGGCTCATTACTGTAGAAGGTAATTCTCCCAGAATAATACCCTTCAGAGGAAGGTCACTGGTGATTGGGAGGTGATATTCACACGGTGCTAAAGATGCTATGTTGGCTAAGGACCTAGAAACACTTGAATCTTGCCCCAGACTAATCACGGTTGCCCATAAGGTCCTTGAGGGGCTATCCACTCAGAGGAGAAAGCAGGACCAAGTGACATTTTATTACAGACTGTAACCTTGGTCCCAAACCCTGAGGCGGAATGCTTATGCTCTAGGTTAGACCCTATGGATGGCTCCTTACCTCAGGTTTGCTAGACAGGCTAAAACCAAAGCAGGTCACAAGGCTGGCTTTGCCTTTCTCCCCTAAACCCAGACCCAGATTGTGATGTTACTGCTGTAAGGTGAAGAAGGATGAATCCCAACTGTGCCCCTCAAACCAGAGGAAAAGAGCAAGTGGGTCAAATAGAACAGCATGTGCCCTGTGTCCACCTGCTAGATGAGAGAGGGAGCTTTTGAATGGAGAAAGAGAGCTGCCTGGGCCTTCTCCCCGGGCATACAGGTCCCAGGCCTTGTGTGACACAGGGCAAAGAGAAAGAAAGAGCTAGCCAAGCCTCCTTTCATGAGAGAGTAGCTCGGTTTTTTGTTTTTGTTTTTTTAGTTTTTTATTATAGAAAATTTCAAACATAAACAAGAGGAGAGGACAGTGTAATGAACCCCCCACGTGACCATCAATAGTTATCAACATTTTGCCAATCTTGTTTCATCTATTTCTCCCCCACTTAATTGTTTTGTTTTTGTTTTCTAGATTATTTTAAACCACATCACCAGTAGCATGTCATTTCCCCTGTAACTACTTGAGCAGGTATCCCTGTCCGATAAGGACATTTTGAAAAACGGCTATTATGCCATTATGAAATCTAACAAAATTAACAATAATTCTTTAAATTGTCTCATGCTCAGTCCATATTCACCTTTTTGTGGTTGTCTTAGTGACATCTTTTTAGAGTTCATTTGTTTGGCATAGGATCCATTGGAGGTTTGCATTTGGTTTTCATGTTCCCATTCTGTAACAGCTCTCCTCCTTTTTCCTCCTATGTCATTCATGTGTAGAAGAAACTAGGTAATTTGTCCTGTAGAACGCTGAATGGCTCTCTTTGGTACTCACCTAACAGCTTTTACCCTGGTGCAGCGATTCCACTCTTAGCAAAAGTGCCCCAGTCTGGGAATACTCCTCCTCCTTGGTGTAGGACACCTTGCTCTCGATCTGTCTCATGCTTGGGAAGTGGAGAGGGGTCCTGAGGTCCTGCCACCAAGTCCTGTTAATTCTGCCTCCTGATTAGCCCTCGAATACACACACTTCTCCTCTTTCCAATCCACAGCCTCCTGTCTTGCCCTACGTTCCACTCATTACACCCCCATCAGAGGGATCCTTCCAGAATGCCTGCTTACTTATGCTGCTTCCCTGTTTACAGTCCTTCAGTACTTGACACATAATTGGGATCAAGTTCTAATTCCTTTTTTACAAGGCCTTTGTGACCCAGCTTTTCCAGCATCTCCAGCTTTGTCTATTGGTATTTGCCCCTCACACTGTCTTATCCAGCCATAACTCAGCACCTTGAGCCCGCCATGCGCTCTCATCCCTAGGTGTCATCCATGCCAGCCCCGCTGCCTCATCTGGCTAACTCCTGGTTCATTCTCCAGTCCCCACTGCAATGCCCGTCCCTGTTCTTTGCTGCCATTTGCTCCCTCACAACACTGCCTGTCCCCTGCACTAGATTGTTGGTCCTAGAGAGAAGGGCTGTGTTTGCCTTGCTACTGCTGCATCTCCAATACCTGGCACAGTGCCTGGCATGAAGTATCTGCTACTACTTGTCAACTGCATGAATGAATTATTATGCTAATTTCTCAAGAGTAAGGTGGGTAGTTGTTCAGAGTAAGAAAGTGCATGTGATAGGGGCTTTTTATCTAGAAAATGTATAATAAAACTAACAATTTTAATACCCTGATGCTTTTGTACCTTTCTTCCTAACATCTCAGAACTTGAAGTTTGAAGCTAATACTTAATTTCATGTTGAATTTTGGGAACTTTTTACTGAATGGGTAATATGCACACCCAAGTTAATTCCTTTTATGCTTGGGATAATCATTTGAACTTATGCGATTGGTTGCAGATAGAATCCGTGCTGGCCCCAGAGAGATCTCTTGAACTTGGGGTCACATTGAAGCCAAAATATTACCTCTAATTCAGAGCACATCTGAAGTGCTTTCAGATGTGTGCTGTTGACACGCTTTCCTGGGAGAGGGACTGCGTTAGAGGCCTGTCTGCCATGTTTCCGCAGGCTGTTTGGGGGCTTGGTGCTGGACATCAAGCGGAAGGCCCCCTGGTACTGGAGCGACTACCGGGATGCACTCAGCTTACAGTGTTTGGCCTCCTTTCTGTTCCTGTACTGTGCCTGCATGTCACCTGTCATCACCTTTGGGGGATTGCTCGGAGAAGCCACTGAGGGGCGCATAGTAAGAACTTTTAACCACTTCTAATGGTCCCAAACAAGAGTAAAAATTTTATGATGGCAGCCAAGTCCGCTGGGGGGGAAAGTTCCCTGGGCAAGGACTGAGGAGATTGGATTCTTCCTACTGAATTACTGTGGTCTTCTGACCTCATGCCAGCCAGCAGCACAGCTCTCCCTTTAGAACAGACCCTCTTCTGCTTGAATATCAATTTCAGTAACTGATTGCCCAGTTGCATTGCCCATTGCCCCAAGGATGGAAAATGATATATCAATGTCATATGCAAATAAGATTTAAGGTGACTGTATGACAGCCCGTAGTGTGAATGGTATCATTGTGCTTTTCTATGTATATTTATAAATACTGAATTGAGTCATGCAGAACAGGACTTAGTTAAGGAATCACATGTGGATGGATTTGGGCACCCGAATTATCAAAGTCATATCCATTTACAGGAGGATTAGACTGTGTACACATCACTCTTGCTAAGACGAAATACAAGCAAATGGCTTGTCAGGCACACCGGAGAGCTGAGTTGGGGCTGCACATAAGCCTGCATCACTCACTGCAGATGGGCTGTGGACTCAGGGATAATCTTTTCTTCCCCTCTCAGAGTGCAATTGAATCCTTGTTTGGAGCCTCCATGACTGGGATTGCCTATTCCTTGTTTGCCGGACAGGCTCTCACCATCCTTGGAAGTACTGGGCCAGTGCTTGTGTTTGAAAAGATTTTGTTCAAATTCTGCAAGTAAGACATTTGGTTTTCTGAAAACTCTACCTGGATGTGTTAGTGTGCTGTTAGGATTGAATGTCAGGGTCCTAGGTGAGTATAAGTAGGCAAAGAGCATTGTTTGGTCTGTTGCCCTGCCCCCAGGTAGGACCATACCTAAAATAGCAGATCTCTTGGCTTTAAAGAGCTTTATTAATGTCCTTCAACCACTATTGAAGTCTTGACTTTTTATCTTTAAAAACACTTTCCCTAGCTAATCCAAACTCCTCCATTTCCATTTCCAGTCCATTTTTTTTTATTTTATTACTTTTTATTGGAGTAGGGTTGCTTTACACTGTTGTGTTAGCCTTCACTGCACAACAAAATGAATCAGCCATACGCATACAGATATCC